>NC_089893.1:2555345-3194182 GCF_040182565.1 Anser cygnoides | reverse complement strand
ATCCATGCTCATCGTTCCACTGATAGCAAGTCAGTTCAAATATCTAGTGCTACTACAATTAGAAAGGTTTACAGGACACAGGAGACGGCTACATCAAGACTCAGGCCTGCATCCAAGACCAGATCATAGCTGTACTGCAGTCAGATGGCTCTGGTAGTGGCTTGACCAGCAGCAAGCTGGGTTTTCTGCTCCCCGTGCTGTAGGGGCACGGGCAGACGCCATGGATTACCCAGAGCTACCTGCGTGGATGACAGGTGGGGCAGTGGCACTGTGCTGCAGCAAGGCTCTTTTCACTGATGATCCCGGAGGAAACTCCCCCTGCGGTGCCAGGGGACTGCAATTCCACCCAAGGATGTCATGGAATTGCTGCAGGGCAGCGAGCTCTGCCATACCACCCCATGCACTCCTCCATGCCACAGGTCACAGCAGGCAGGGTGACACACAGCACGTCTACAGCAAGCAGCAGATTTCCCCCCTCGGCCCCCGACCCAATTGCCAATATTGTTGCAGATTTTTCTGAGCTTTTTTTTTTTTCCCTAAAAGCCAGCTCCTGCAAGTTGCCCACAGGCCGGTCACTCGCACAGTTCTCCCAACTGGCAGTGGGTTCGTGCACCTGGCTGCAGACACAGCGTGCGTGTGTGTGTGTACACGTGCCCACGAGCAAGCACTAGAAGAGGTATCGTTTGATGCAGCAGCCACTTGCCAACACAGGCTTGTACTAACACTGGTAAATAATGATATTCTCAGCCATTTTCTGGCCATGCTGCCTCTGCTCCCAGTGGCAGATGGCAGCGGCAGTTTCCTGTAGAGACAAAGAGATGCTGATGGGCACTTCACCCCCCATCTCAGGGCTACCCTCCTGCATGTTCTCTCTCTGGGACGCTCAGAAGCCAGGTCCCCCAGCCATACACACTTCCAATAGAAAAAGCTGTTTAGTCCCTTAAAGCATGATTTTATATTGCTTATTATTTTCCATTTTGCAATTATCTGAGCGGAGTCCCAGCTATGAGCGACCTACTTTTGCAGGGATATTACCTCACCCGCAGAACGAACCTGCACTTTTCTGCAGTCTCTGCTCCCGCTCGGTAAAAGCCTGTCATCACGCCTGACCGTGGACGTACCACAGCCTCCCCACCACGAGAATACCCACGTCAGGACCTCACAGAGCAGACCTGTGAATACTTCTGAGTGCCTGACCTGGGGCTGGCTTCTCCCTGGGAAGCATAGCCATGGAGTAAGAGAAGGTTTGAGAGTGAGAGCTGGTTCTGCCAACACTGCTCTATGTACACAGGCAGTTCCTGGTCAAGTCATTCATCTGATAAAGCCTGTGCTTGCTCAGGAATTTGCGAAGCACAACTGTGCTTCAGTATCTCAAGAACCCCCCTGAATACCAAAGCTACACAAAGGATGACATGGGTGGCCTGTGCCACAGCTGTAATGTCACTGCTCAGCAGGGAGTCAGGGCAGTAAGAGTGCACGAGATGGCCACGATCTTCAACTGGCTGCACGTTCCCAGGGAATGCAAAGCCCATGCCCAAGGGACGAGGGGCTTTTAGCAACTCACCATATGCTGAATCAGGTCGTGGTCTGAGCGGTTGGAAGCCTGCAAGTCCTCCACACATTCACTGGTCTCAGATGCCTTTGAAAGCTGAAAGGAGATACGCATTATGGCCTGTAGATGTGCTAGCCCTGCCACTTCATTTAGGCATTTCCAACTAAAAAGAAGACAAATGATACTCGGAAGACAAATCTGGTCTCTGTATACCATTGGGAAGTAAAATAGCATGCGTCTGAGGTGACTGAACATCTTAGGAAAGACCAAGGGTGTGACCCACAAGACAATCACAAAACACCACTTCACAGAGAAAGGACTGGGGAGGGAAGACAGGTGCAGAGGATGGGACTGGGGAGGGCAAAGAAGTGCTCTTCAAATATCCCTGATAAAAGGCACTTGCTTATGGTCCTGTTCCTTCTGCAAGAATCTCCACAGCTCTGAAATCTCCCTAGACCACCAAGCAAGCGTGCGAAGCCACCCAGAACAGCAGCATGCTTCCTCAGTGACTTCAGAAGTCCAGCACCTTGCTGTGCTATGCCCCCGTGCAGCGAGGACTCCTGTGTTCCCAGTCATCGCGAAACAACGCAGAGCTGTTCACCACTAGCGCCCGTGCAGTCCTGCTGACTTCAGCACAACTACCCAGAAATGTAAAGAAAGCACGCAGATGGTGTTTATAAAAGCAAAGATTTCAGCTTTAAGCTCTTCAGGACAGAGCATGTTTTTTTTAGGCTCAGTTTTACAGTTTATCGTTTCTTAGACGTTGTCCATCAACGGAATGAGATAAGTCATCAAAATTAGCTGGAGGAAAATTAGATCGGAGAGGCATCATTTATCAGGTCTCACGCTAACACTTCTGCACGACACTGAAAAAACCTGGAAGGTGTGCACCTGACCCCCCAGCCACGGGGTCCAGGCTGTTACCCCACCTGCACCTCGTGATGCAGAGCAGCCCACCTCCTGCCGGAGCCTGCACAGGGAGCTCCTCATTCCAGCCCGCTGCCACCAGCTGTCCGCCCGTTTCCCTCCCAGACAGCATCACAGAAGCAGTGCACAGACTGGAAGGAAGGCTCCAGGCTCGAGCTGCAGCTCTGGAGCCAGCCCCCAGGTACAGTCCCACAGTCCTTCCCCACGCTGACCTCACGCTTCCCTCTCAGCGTCCTCCCGCGGAGCTGTAAACATCACAACCGGCAGCTCGCTTTACACTTTTGCCCTGTCTCTACATAAGCTGAGAGAAACAACAGAAGGAGAGAAACAAAGCAGCACGGACAGCTGGGCTTGGTGTGAACTTCATTATAAAACCTGCTTGCTTAGTACAGATGGCAGCACTGAAAGCTGAGACTTATTTCTCCTCTAAGGCTTGAAACACACAGCCCCGTCCAGGATTTTTGCCTGTCGGTTGCTTTGGACAGCACTTTGTGTCTGCATAGAAGAATATTTCCTAGCTCAGTACTAAAGTTGCCGATCTGGGAATTCAGAGCACTCGTGCCCCCCCAGGAACAGGCTGCTGATTAGGAAAGCACTTATGCTGACTTAACAGAAGATGAGTAAGTGTTCCAAGTGCTTCCCTGAATCAAGGCCCTACAAAGCAATGGGAAGAGCCACAGCAGATTCCACACCAAACCCAATCCGTGCAGGCAGGTCTCTTACTTTGCCAGCATCCAGCCTGCTGTCTGTTTTCAGATCAGCTGCTTCTTCCCTCATTTCATTTACTATATTTTCATCAACAGACACGGTGTCAATGGTGACAGCCAGGCTTGCCAGCTGATCTGCCTCAGCAGCTTCAGCATCTGGAGATGCAGCTCTGGGTTGCACGGGACTGCCGGGCACATCTGTCCCTGTTGCTTTCCTTTCCTCCAGAGACTGTGGCAGCTCATCAGCTGCCGAGACGTCACCTTCCACCTCAGCATCTTTCTCGCCCAGTAGTTCATTCCCAGCGAGTTTCCCACCAGAATCCTCTTTGTTCTGGCCAGAAAGGCTACCGTCAGCATCTCCGGAAAGGACTTTAACCGGCGTTGGAGGGCATGCATCATCAGCATCCAAGGAAGACTCTTGCCCTTCTTCAGCACGTCTTGATTTTAAAGACTCCTTCTAGGCAACAAGTCAAACACAATTATAGCTACAACATTCTTTAATCCCTTCTCTGGGAAGATGCTGGGGTGAAAATAGTATGGGTTCTTCTGCAGCAAGAAGCAAAAAAATCACAAAGCTTTGGGTGACCTCAACAAGACCAATTTGACTTATTTTCATACCGTCCATCTCAAAGGAAAGGAACGTTAAGATAAACCCACTCATTTCCTGGGGTTGAGACTTTTTTTTTTACTCTATTGTTTTTGTATTCATGGGGTCTCAGCACTAGCAGTGTCTGTTGCAGGGATCATCAGTCCCTGGGAGCACCTTAAATGCTCTGCAATAGGCTCATCCATGCTTTCACACCGAGTCTGTTCAGCGAGAGATGGAAGCTTGCAGGAGAATTACCAGATATTTAACTTCTGCCTGAAATAACTAGAGAAGGGTAGGCAGGATGCAGCCACCCCACCATCCAGTGGCACAAACTTACAGGCAGGCCCTGATTTAAGCTGCCACTCTGAGCTCAGAGCAAGACCAGGACCAGCTAATGTTCTAGGCTAAGAAATGGCAGAACCCACTGGCCCTGGGAAAAACAATCCCAAGAGCTTAGTCACCCAAAGGTTTGGCTGCCTCTCCCAGCAGTGGGGAGGCCCACAAAACTGACAATAAAAAGCGTGATAGCCAGGAGGAAGCAGGAAAAGGTTCCCTCATCAGTATGCAAACAAAACTGCTAGCACTTCCTATTTTCTCGCTGTTTTATTAATGCCGTGGTGTCTTGTCAAACATTAGCTGCATCCTGTGTACAGCGTGTACCATACACAGACTGCATATTTTAACGATGTATTTTTATCAAAGTGCAACTGGAATGCTGTCAGTTTTAAACACGGAGCTGCGGCAAACCGAAGGGATGTCTTGGACATGTCATTTGTCTGCGAGACCTTCTCAGGGCTGAGAGAATCATCAATCAAACCAGAGGGGAGGACAGAGAAATCAAATCACTGGATACTTTCCAAAAAAACTACAGTTCAGAGACTCACCTGCAATTTGCCAAGTAATAAATGAAAGCTTACGGCCTGTTTCCAGCCCAGTGCCTGGTTAGCGAAGGCTCACAAACACCATTGAATCACTAGCCAGCCACACGAAGCTCTCCAAAGGCCTTGATAACACCTTTGGTCCAGAACGCAGACAAATTTGTATGCAGGTCTCATCTCTGCAGTGATCCTCCAGTCGGCCCATCTTTGCTATAATTCCTCTTATCTGGGGATAAGCATGTCTGGAAAGACCAGTCACTGATTGTGCTCCCCTTTGGATAGTTTGGTTTTAGAGTTTTTATGAGAACCTTCTCCCAGGACATCTGACAATGCCCAAGAAAAGCTACGCCAGATGAGACCAACCAGGATTCTTATGCTTAAAAAGAGGAAACAGGTGTTTCCCTTTGAGGGGCACACACGACAATATACTGATGTGTCCTTTAATACTGTGCGCACAAAAAGATTTCTCTCCAGGCAAATTCACCTCAGTTACTAGAATATCCCAGAATAACCTCTTTAGCTGGTAGAACCCTATTTTAAGGACAGATGCAGACAAGACTTTTGTTAACATTACGCCTTAATGATCACTAGTGCAACTCACACAGTTCCCCCTTCTGGAGAATCAGATACACAGGTGGAAGGGAAGGGAGGTTTTCCTTCTGTCAAAAATAGACGGTGGATTTTCTGTGGATTTCAGAGCTAGGAAGAGTCAGCCAGGCTATAATTGGCTTTAGCTGATCTTTTCACAAGCTGTAACACATTTTACCTGTAGCTGAGTGACACTAAAAAATATGAAATTTCTCCCTATCAAATATATTGCTTCCAGACTTCAAGTGATCAGCATAAGTGGGGGAAAACAAAAAAACACATGGGGACCAGCTTTTAGAAAGGCATCCAATTCAGAGACAAACAATCAGCATAAACAGCAGACACCAAAACTGAATCCTACTCATCTCAGGAAAATCCAAAGCGGCACAGTCATCCTGTGTAACAGCTTGAACATGAGAGATTACGACACAAACCTTCACCATCTTTCTATCTCTAAAAAGGGGGAAAAAAAGAAAAATACTCACACTGCATACAGAACTCCTTTGAAAGCTGAACGTGCTTCCTGTTTTCAGGATGTTCTCAGGCAGAGAAGCACAGAGTGGGATAGGTCTGGCAGACCTCATCTGGGAAGCATTTGTTCTTTATGTTTGCACCCCTCTCCATAAATATCGTACTTTAACCAGCAAGAGAAACAAGCCAAGCAACTATGAGATCCACACCACAACACTGGAAGCTGCCTATGGCATGCAGAGCTCAATGACATCATGCAAGCGGGACCGTGATGTCAGAGAGCCACTCGTCACCTCTCTCAGACTGCCAGCTTCCTCTGCGGGGCTCCTCTGGTGCTGGAGACGAGCTTCAGTGACATCAGCTAAGCGGCTGCCACAGTTCTCCTCCTCCGCTTTGCTGCTCTCCTAATGGATGGGGTAACATCTGCTAGCAAATAGTCACACACACCTCTCTGCACTGGTAGGGCCATCCACCCGTGACAAGTCAGCACCCTGTTTGTTCACTGCTGCGTGCACCCAGACAGTGGAAACCCCTCCAGCCGAAGAGCTTTCCAGCCTGGACTCAGGGGCTCACAGCCTCAGATTCCCACACAGCACACTCTCCTTCCCAGCACACGCACACCGGTGCTGCTTCTACTGCTGGCCCGCCCGGTGAACCTCCTGTTCAGACTGCACCAGACTCTTTCCAGATCAAGGCTTGCTCTACTTCCCACAAGTGAGAACTGCTGACTTACTACAGCAGTTCTTCTCCAGGCTTCCCCAGGACGGGAGAGAGCAAGGCAATGAACGCACCAGTCATTCCTCCCCCTTAGCTAGTCATCACTGCACTGATACCTTATGGACGTCTTAATTGCCTTGGAACCAGCAACGCTGCCTCCTGCACATACATCTCTGCACTAAGATGTATGCTGTATTGTGCAATGTTTACTTACAGAGACTGCTCTCTTTCACACGTTTCCATCTGGTAAGAGAGCTCTGCATGTTAATTCCCCACCACATAAAGGACCCCCTTGACTCCAACTGTTTACCCAGAGATTGACCCGTACAGAAGGCAGAGTACCAAAGCTTCCCAAGCTGCAGGCTCTGCAGTTTGCGGATCACTTCTGCTGTCACTGGACCCTCTCTCCACGCACCCAGAGTGAGATGCCTCCAGGTCTTTTCCTCTACTTGCCCCTTTCAGGGGTTCCCAAAGTTCTTTCACATTTTAACAGCAGTCTTGCACATCTGCAGCAACTATTCCATCACGGGAAATCAGGAGGCAAGAAAGCTGGCTTCAGGTGAGAACTAACCCCATGAACAGCCAAGCAAACCAAGCCACCGAGAGGAGGCCCTCTTCCTAAAAGGACATTTGAGCTGTTACATATAAACCTCACACCTCAAGTTCTCCAGCATCTCTTGGGTTTTATTTTCAGTGTTTTTTCCCCAGCTAAATTACTCCTTGCTCCACCAGAGGCCACTGAAAGTGGTAGCATTTCTGTCCGTCTCTGCTTCCTCTCTTCCAGACAGTTGTGTCACATTCAGTGCGGCCTCTACTTTTACCCAACTTCCTTGCATCTCAGTAAGTCACTAAACCCTCACATATTTCTTTTGAGTATGGATGTTCGACACTGATCCGCAGACTACACGAAACCAGCTGTTTTTATCCCTTTACTTGTTAGATTTACTTTCTGTAGGGCTTGTTTTATGAATTCCTTCCTTCTCTCCATTTTGAAAAGAAGCTGGAGAATGGTTTGGGATGCAGGCTGAGAGCTCACTCGTAAGAATGTTTTTCTACTGCCATCTCATGGAGCTACAAGTGAATTATATTTTTCATTGGGGCACTAATATTTTATCAGGACTGAGATATCACCAATCTGATTTACTAGCTTTTGAGACAGAGCCTGGCTGTTGGGCAGCAATTGCCATTTTATAATAGATTCCTGAAGCCCCACCATGTCACTGAAATGCCAGGACAGCTCTTTGCTCCCGGACACATTAACATTTCAGTGACAAATTGGGCTCCAACGGGCTTCTTGTTGTTTGGAGATGAGAGAGTTGAGCCTTTTTTTTACATCCACTTTAACAGAAACCTTTGCAGTTCTTGCCCAGCGCTGTTCAATAGGTTCTCCAAAGTATTTTACAGCTTGATTGTTTTGTGTACTGTGAAAAGGGTGAGGGAAATACTGAAAACGTTTTAAGAGAAATTAATTTGCCTTTCAGATACTGAAACAGAATTTTCAAAGTGATAAGAGAGGATTAATGTCAGCACAAACAGGCTGAATCACTAGAGCTGCTTGCAACGCACTTCACATTGTCCCTTTGTCATCTTAAGCCTGATCACTGCTAAGAAAGTGCTGGCAAAGAATGCACACCCGCAGGGAAAGCAAGATGTCTGCACAAGGCAACACATGTACTAAACTCATTGCTGATGCTCTGAGCCTGAGCAATGGAATTTATCAGCATGCAAAACAGAAAACGGGTTTCACATTACCACACAAAAAAAAAAAGAAAAAAAGAGGCCATATCCAGTCCACAATGAAGAACCTAAGAGATTCTTGTAGAATTGGATGAGAATGTGAGGATGGTGTTCCCAGACTAAATTCCCTTCTCCTCTCTCTAAATGAGACCACTGCAATTTCAGCAGAGGACGAGCCTTCCTTCTACACCGACTGAAAAAAGCACTGAGGAAACAAACCATGCCTCTTCCTCACCAGTCCTTCCTCCCACAACGGGCACAGTGGTGCCACTCAGATCTGAGACCCTCTCCTTTCTGCCCTTCCTTGGAAGAGCTGATTTCTGTCTCGCCCATCACACCTATGCGACCTTCTCTCTTTCTTCATTCAGAAATAATTAAAACTCCACCTTGTGCAAACGTGCAGTCAACTCAAATGCCATCTCTCAGACTGGAAGCATTCTCCTTCAAGCACAAGTCTGCCTTCTGGTACCCACACCATGCCCCTCCACAGCCTGCATCTGGCTTCTCACACATGCTCATACTGCACTCAGCACTGCTGCTGTGCTTTCTCCATCAGCCCCGCTCCAGGCTGTTAATTCTTGTGAATTACAGACATTCATTGGGCACCTTTCCTGCAGCCCATGCGTGGGCAGTGCACTGTCATAGCTCCTCTTCTATCTGGGCAGTTTTACATGCCTGTTTCACATTGTCTTTCTTACCTCAGACTCAAAGCTGCCTCCCAAGGCACTGACATCCATGTGCAGGTTTTTGAACAGTCTTCTTGTCCCACGGAGACTCTAAATGTATTCAAAGAAAGGAAATGGTTGAAATTGAGTTCTGATCTCTGCAATCCCATAGGCCACACCGAAGGAACTTGAGGGTTCATAATTAGTGGAAATAAGGGAGCAGAGCCACAGCAACACACGACAGCAATAAGCCTATAGTCAATTAATCTTAGAAATGCATTGTGGCAGATGCTGATTTATAGAGAGCACAAGGAGAAAAAAGATCAGACACTTTTTGGCAACCAAGCAACACACACAAGAAGTGCAGGGCAACTTAAGGCCTGAAGTTAAACTGAATGACCATGGTCAGTCAGCTGTTAGTGGGGGTAGCAGCACAGTCTTTCATTCCTTGAGGCTCCATGCGTTACAGTTACTGACGTGTAGTAAGAACCAATACACAAACTACAGAACCAATACACAAACTACCTCATTCTCACTTTCTTCCTCTTCGCTTCTCCCTTTATCTAAAGGTACTGTGTTCAGGGAACTCTTCTCTTCACAGACCAATCCCAGCAACTTCTTGGTGTGGCCAGTGGGCTTACAGGGCTCTGCGGGCTGCAAAGTCAAAAAGAAAGGGAAGTCAGAGAACAGGCAAAGTAACAGGGGAGATACAAACCCACTGAAACCCACTGGACTTGGAAAGCTGCCGATGGCAAGAAGTTTTTGAGTTCTGAGAACTTGCTCAGGATTACACAGCTATCCTTGTTTTCCAGAGCCACAGCCAGCTAGGAGATGACATTCGTTACGAGGGTGCACCTTCCTGTTACAAAAAAGAGTCTCCCATCCAAAAGAAGAACATATGCAAAACCTTCCTGTGCCTCCGAACAGTGATTCAGTCACGACCAACTGTAGCAGATGTTTTGTTTGGATCTCTCTGTTGAAGGTAGGGAGTGGCATACAGCTAGTTCCACAGGGCGAACACAATAAAATAAAATGTTTGCACTCGCCAGTGACAATCAGGACTTAAGTCAGCAAAAAAAAACCTTCAGTGAAGATGTTGGATAATGTTATGCAAGTGTATTATTTGATTTATCCTTTAAATAAAAAAAAATACTACATAAAGCATTCTTGATTGATTATCCTGAAGGACACATTCTATAAACAATCAATGTGATTGTAAGTCTTATTTTTATCCAGAAAATGTTCTTTCACTTTCTTTCTCATTAGATAGGAGAGTGGAAATTTTATTTTTTAGATTACATCATCTGTACTGTATGCCATGCTTCATTTGGATCGAAATTAAAGATCACCTAAAATGAACTTAACAGCATTTCAACAGTAACTGAAAATGTCCTTTCTTTAAAGCTGCTAACCGTACAAAATCTGGCACTGGGCTCCCTCGAAATAGCAAAAAAAAAAACAAGCAATAGTTGGGGAAGGTTTTGTTTGGTTTTTTAAACAGTCTGAAGTATTTCAAAGCTGAGGAGAGGTCACAAATACTGCCTTTTAAACCTCTATGTATTGCCAAGCCCGTGACCTCTCGCAGAGCCTGCTTTTCTGGGCATGTTTCCAGAGAAGACAGAGTCTTACCCGAGTTTCTCCTCTGGCTGCAAGACTGGAGTCCACAGAGCTTCCCACGTCCGAGTTCAGTGAACCACGAAGGATGCCAGCTGGAGAAGCCACGGGGCCACGCAACGGAGCAAGGTTCCCCAGGGGCGCCTGCACAGGTGCTAGCGGGGATCCTGAAGACTAGAGGGTGCAAGAGGAGAGCACGGGCTCGCAGTTGACACTCGTTTCAGAACGAAGGCGCTCCCCCGCGCAGACGCTGTCTGCTAACACCGAGCCTACGGCCCAAGAAACCGCTCTCGAGCTAACACCAAACAACTACCAGCACATGACATGCGTGGGGAGTAGCAGCTTGATTTACTCGTATGTTTTGTCTTCCAAAGACCCATCTGAATGCTGTGATCCACCTTACAGCAGCATGGTCATCCGGAAAATAAACAGACATTGCTCCAAAACGGGAGCAAGAGAACAACAACAGCCACACTAACCCACACACCTGCACGCAACCAAACACAGCACCCTCCAGGAGAGGCTCGACACCACGCCACCCTAGGCAACCTCGGCAGCTTCCCTTCCTGCTTTGCCTTGCTACTCTGCACAGCGTGGAACAAGTGCAGGAGAAGCCCCTGACGGCAGAACGTTTCCCACACCCCGCGAGCTGCAATTACCATCTCCAGGCAGAAACCCAGGCTGCCTCCTTACCTCACACCAGTGGAAGTGCACTTTTTCCACCACTACTGAAAGCAGAAAGCAGTTCTGCGGCAGCACATCAGTAAGAACCTCCTGAATACATCTTTACCTTTCAAAGCACAGCAAGAGCCCTGGGAGCCACCCAGCATCCTCACCTCTGAACAATGCAAGCCTGACATTTCGAGCTGTCTTCACCAAGAAGCGGGACCGTTCTCTTTTACTTTGTGGAATTCCCCACCCAAGAAGTCTCGCCTTTGATACACTGCACCGGTTAAACTAGGAGGAGGGGTACGCTAGGATTTTCTCTGTAGCATGCCAGTACAGCCAAGCGCTGTTCCTTCAGCAGAGCACATGCTTATTCATAAATCACAGTTCCTGTACTCTGTGTTAATGCGAAATTACAGACTGAAAACGGAGTTAATTCACTTGCACACTGAGGGACGGGGAGAGAGATGAATGTATACCGATCTTTCTTCCACCAAGTCCCTGCCACGCCAATGGTAACAGAACAAATTACATATTCTGGGCTTAACAAATTATTTCCTACCAGATGGCCATTAACTATGTGTGCAGAGCAGTAGAAGTTAGCTGTCCTTCAGCAAAGATAAACTCACTGCCACTGGGCTAATTAAAACTTTGAGGATAATCTGCAGTTTATCTATATTTATAGGCATAGTTACTATCAGCTAACTGAGCACTAGCACGTACTGTTAATTAGAAACCTAAGCTAGCGATTTGGTGGAGTCACAGATGGGAACCTGCACTAGCAGAGCAAAGCAATTCCTTACCACTACTCAGTGACCTCCCTTATAGGGCTGGGGTTTTTGGTGTTTTGAGTTTTTTGGTTTTTGTTTGTTTCACAGGTTTTGTTGGTGGTGACTGTTTGTTGGTTTGGGGTGGGGGGGATGTTTTCAGAACAAGAGATTTGGTAAATTCTTATTAACTTGAGGCAATTACTTCTTGACAAAGACAGAACAACCTGGAGCGTTCTTCCAGTGACGGGGAGGCTCGGTGCAGAACATATTCCATGGTGCTAGTGTACAAACAGTGTCAGAGAGCTGTGCTACTACCTGCCACTTTCTTCAACCGCTGCAAGCTGAGTGCTGGGTTTATGGAGCGGCACCCCTTCTAATAGCTTTTTTGGGGTGCTTGGTATTCACAGAGGAAGGAGAAAGTTACGTTTATAGATGGTCCATCACACCTGTAAATCATCTTGGTGTCCTAAGACCACAGCACCAGTGGTCCAAGGACTACATTGTGCTAAATTGCACTGCACCTACCTGCAAGTCAATCGCCTGTAACCACTGGGAATAATCCTTCTCTTTAAGGAAAGCTAACTCATTTAAACTTTTTCCTGTTTTTCCTCATTTAAGAGGGAACAGAGACCATTTGTCAAGATACTGGACGTGTACGTGGGAGACCTGGCTTTGATTTACAGCTTCTATATTGCCTTAACCAACTCACTCGCTCCGGGCCTTGAGATTCAGTGAGCAAAATTAGGCTAAAAATAACTTATTTCACTCTCAATTTAGATTGTGGGATTTACAAGAAAAAGATTGAGTTTATACTGTGCTTACCACAAAGGGTCTTAGTGCCATGATTAAAGATGATTTTGTATTCAATATTGCAATCCCATTTGATTGCTGCCCATCACCTCTTTTTTAGTGCTGAAGGCACCTGTCTTAATACAAAATTAATTCAAGATGTAAATTGTACAGTGTTTGCCATGCAAGGAGGATTGCGAACAAAGGATTTTTCATCCTACCTCTTGAGCTTTAGGGAAAGCACTATAACAAATGTCACATTTCCTTATGTAACTTCCAGCAGTCTGCTTTCTCCCTTTGCTCCTGAAAGTTAGCTACAAATCAAGATTTCCCTCTCAGTTCTCCAGAAACGTTTACAACAGAAGTGCCAGCACAAAGGATTTAGTCCTACCTCGTTCCCCCCTGCTCCTTCGCCAACCTCTATTTTGCTGCAATTCTCAGCGGTTTGTCTGGTTTGGGTCACCTCCGCTTCCACGTGCTGACAGAGACTGGTGCTTCCCTGGCAGTCAGCCATCTGACGGAGATACTCAGGGGGAAGCTGCAATTCTTCTGGGACTTTATCTCCCCACGCCCCGGGAGCTTGATCTGTCCTGCCATTTTCTTCCTTCACTTCTGTTTGCACTCCAGCACCGTTAGACTCCTGGGCAGTGCATTTCCCACACGAATCCACCAAAAAACTAACACAGTCAGGTTCTGGGCTGGCACCTTCTTCACGTTCCTGCGACGTGTGGCACGGTTTCATGTCCTTGGAGCTACACTCTCTCTCTGACTTCTCGGCAGGACTTAATATCTGAGACAGGGATGATCCCACGATGGGACAAGGCAGCACAGGCTCTTCTGTGACAGAGTACACGTCCTTCGGTCTCCCAGACTCATTGTGTAGAGAGGAGACTCCCAGTATCTGGGGTGCATTATCGTTCTGAGAACTGTCCAAATCACTGCTATCACACTCTGACATCAAACCACCTCTTTCGTCGTCTTTACAGCCGTCTTTGGCAGATGAAAAAACATGTTTCGACGTAGGATGCACTGCTGAATGAAGACCCACATCAGTTCCTCCCTTTGCATCTATTCCTTGGAAGCAGTGTCGTGTTCCCACGATCTCTTCAGGGGCCGTGGGTAGGCTCCCTAGCACACCATTCATGCTGTCTCCTTTTGTGTCTACTTCTGGTTTCGTCAGATCCATGTGCTTTGAGCCCTCTCTCTCAGGTCTGCTGCTGCTCTCATCGCTCTCGCAGAGACTGATAGCTTGAGCCAAAGCCTCACCACCTTGAACTTTTCTCTTACTTCTGCTCTGAGATACTCTGGTGCGGGAGCTTAGCTCTTCTCGAGCGTGTGGAGCATCAACTGTCTCCTGCAAACCCCAGTCGTTTGTGGCACTGGCATCAAAACGAGTCATTTCAAGGTTCCTGCAGTAAAATCTTTCTTCTCTGGCTTGCAATAAGCTTGGACTTCTTTTCACATCCCCACCAGGTCCTGTAGATTTCTCTCCAGCTGAGAAAGGACGATCAGATTTACGGACACAGTCATCCATCATGTCTTTAATCTTCTGCTTTCCTTTCAGCTTTTCATCAAAGAGCAGGATTTTGTCTTCAGGGGACTCTGGTGGAGTTTTAACATTCTCAAAGTCTTGCGAATAGGATTTCTTTAACACATGCAAAGGTTGTACCGTTGGCCTAACCTCTACATCGTCAGACTGTGAGTCAGAAGAACTGGAACAAAGATTTTCTTGTATTGCCAAAGGTATACCTTGCTCCTGGTGGATGTCTACGTCAAAGCTGCCGAAAGGTGGGCCGTTTCCTAAAACTTTCACCGCATCAGTTAAGGTCTGGCATGACCTGCTGAACTCTGATATAAGAATAGGGTGCAGGTTATCTGGCCACACGTCTGCAAACTGCCTCCACGAATCCGTTACGCACGATGCTCTCCCTTTGCCTTTGTCACAGAGGCCTTCATTTCTAATCTGGCTATCTGGTTCTGGCTCGGGACTCTCCTGCCCAGGGGAAAGAATGGTGCAGGGTTTTTGACAAAAGGGTGTCGAAGGAAGAATCCCTGGCTGCATTTCCTAAGCAGATAAATATTAGCAAATAACAACTAAAACTTAACATGTAACTGTATATATATAACCCTTATTTAAAGTACAACTATATTTAAAGTGATTTATATATAAATCGATGTGCAAATTTTGGAGCACTTTAAGTAATCTGTATGCACATAATAGAAAATACTCAAATCGAAGGCCTGAGGTTTTCTGGGTTGAAGACGTCTGTGCCTTCAGTAATAACACTCTCTTTCCCCACTGATATTTACCTTGTGACTGGCTAACAGAAGGCAGGAAAGAATTGCTATCACTTGGGACCTAAAGCGCATTTGGCTGTGTCTGCAGCTGCCAAAAGCAGAGCAGGAGAGCCTCGCACATCTAAACCTGGGTTCAGTGCCCAGATATCACAGCAATGTATGCATGGAACCTGCATAGGCACCTTTTATTGTCTTCTTCAAAGAAAGAATTTTTTCCAGCACTCCAAGTGTTTTCCAGCTCCCCTCCCTCCACTCACACACACAACTGCAGGATAATAATTGTTCCCTGTCCAAAAGACAGTAAGTCATGAAGAAGCAACAAGCTCAGGTTCAAAGTCTAACACGAAAATGTTTTTAATGCTTTTAAGCTGGAAATCCGTGTTCCAGTTCACCGGAATTCCAAAAGCCAAATGGGCAGCCTGACACTTAGCCAAGGTCCTTGAGAAGAATCCCCCAGAACCTCTGGTCAGTTGTTTGCACAAGCCAGAGGCAACCTTGACTTCATGGGGCAGAGGGTGCACTTGGTATGACAAGACCCCACAGATGGCAAAACAGCCGTCTCAGTCTCCGTGTCTGGTCCTGACGGCATCCCAAAGCGCTGGGTAAGGCCGGCTGGGCAACGGAGGAGGGCAGCCTCCTTCCAGGGGAGCCCCTCTCTTGGGAAGTAGCCTGGGATCTCCCAGAATCTCACAGCTGATTTATAAAACACAAGCCAGGCTTGGGAAGGGGGAGGAGTTTCTGTATGGAAGTGGCTAAGGAAAAAGTCCCAGGACCTTCCTGCCACATGGTGTCTTTACCTTAGCGTTACTAAGGTATTTGGTTATTTGTCTAAATTTCCTTAAGAACAGTCAATATCTGCTACGACTAGCCCAGCAGCCTTGGCCCACTTGCTTCTCAGCAACAATGCTACGGGGCTGTGGCACAGCCACTAGGGGTGTGCCCGCCTAAACCAAAACTTCCCAAGTTTTCTGTGTGTGTGTGACCCAGCAAGCAAGCGATCGCTGTTCCCATCCCAAAGCAGCACCAGTACAGCATCGCCCCCTAATTCACAGCCACTCATCCTCCGCCAGCCTTCTTGCTCCTCCCCAGAGTCACCGCAAGCAGCAGGGCCTACTCACAGTGGGTCGCTTCGGTGACTGCTTATCCTTCTTGTCTTTCTTTTCTTTCTTGTCTTTCTTCTTCTTCTCTTTCTTTTTCAAACCGCCGCGTGCCAGCAGCTTCTTTCGCTCCTGAGTGACAAGTTCTCTGTAGTGGTCATCGCAGGGGTGGTTCCACGTGGACTGGCCGTTAGCAAAGTTGAAGTAGTAGATATCGCCAGTGATATCCTGGCTGCGTAGCAAAAACAGCGGGAGAACATGAAGGAGCAGCACAGCAGCTCTGCGCACGCAAGCAGCAGCTCTATGCTCTGCACAAGGACACGGCTTCATTCAAGGGTTTTTGAAGGCTCTAAAAATATTCCTACTGGGCAACGTGACCACCCTACATTCAGTGATTAGGAGCACCACGTCTCCAAGAACCCAGAGGCATTGGTGTGGGAAGCAGCTCTCCTGGAGACTGCTCATGTCCTTATCCAACTTCTCAAACACCTTCCTTCTTCTTCCACCGCCCCAAGAAGAACTGAGCTCCCCTGCCCCCAGGAAGAGCCTGTGTACGTTATCCTCACTTCCCACCCGGCACCCTGCTCTGCCACCCAAACAGGCAGCGCTCAGCACGAAGGCCAGCAGAGGCCAGCAATCTTACAAAGCAGCTTCTGACAGAGATCTCTCACCAGGGCTTCCACTCGGGTGGTAACGGGGCCACAATGCCTTCCTTGGCCAGCCACATCAGCTCCGGCTCCTTCTCAGGGTCGATCCCGATGTCCCTTGCAAAATCCTGGATTTCTAGGAAACAGAACAGGAATCTGTGGAGCTGGACTACGCCAGGCAGTACGCAACAAAGCCAGCTTCCTCAGCTAAACCGATGGACACAACGGGAAATCCCGATCCTGAAAGGACACTGCTCAAAGCTGTCAGAACAGCCCTGTGTGTCAGTGAGCGTCCTGCCAGGCTGGTGAAGCAGGGAGACGGAGGCTGCGAGCTGTCAAATATCCTTGCCAATCAAAAAGCTAATTTTTCAGCTCTACATGAAATTCCATTTTTTTCTGCCCTCTTGGCTCATGCTCTCCCCGGCTCCCATTTCCTTGATACGCCCAGAAATGGTTTGGCAAGCTTGAGCCCCTTACTGCGGCTCCCAGGAGGACAGGCATCTGCTACCTTGTTCGCTGGGAATGTACGTCTCGTCGTAATCTTCTTCCAGGATGAGCTGGTCACCAATGCGTACCATGGCTCCTGCCATGGCTCCCTGCACCTGGCAGCTGGAAGGAAACAACCCAAAAATCACAACGAACAACCGCAGTCAGGCAGAAGCAAAGCTCCCTCGTCACACAGTGCGTGGCAAAGCCCCAGAAGGAACTCAGCGCTGGGGCCGTGGAGGGGAACGGGGTGCGCTGGGGGTTCCAAGCATGGATGCAGACGGGAGGAACAAAGCGCAGGCACCTGGAACTGATGGGGCTTGGGAAAGGCAGGAGGGCACGGGTAAAGCACCGTGCAACAAATCACAGCCTAGGGGCTAATTAACGTCACCAAGCAGGGAATGATGTTACGTTGTTTGTAAGCACGCTTCCACGCCTCTCCTACAAAAGGTAAAGACCACCTGCACTTAATTTTGGCTTTTTAATTATTCATTTAGTAGTGGAGACAGAGCCCGCCTGCTGGCTTTGCACTGCTGGGACACGCGGTGCGGGGCAGGGCCAGGACCTCTCCCCCTTCACACTCCTGCACCTCTTCTGAGGCCAGGGGGGAAGGAGCTCCCCGGATCACCCCTCGCCACGGGGCCCGCGGCACCCGAGGGAAGGAAGACGTGGTGGGGCTGAGCTCCCCGCTCCGCTCCCAGTGCGGCCCTGCATCAGAGACCCCCACGTCCCAGGGGCTGCAGCAGCAGGGAGCCACGCTGACGCTGACACAGAAGTTTCTACAGACAAGCCGAGCGCCTGCTTCGGGCAATTTTAAACGGGTTCAAGGGGCTGGGAGGAGAAGGAGCAAGGAGAAGGAGCAAGCAAGCAGCTTTGCCCGAACGCAGGGCAGCGCTCCGAGGCCTCCTTGGGCTGAAGCGGCGCTGCCCGGGGACGGGCGGGCTTCTGTCAGCGCCCTGCTCGCCCCGGCCTCCCCCGGGGAGCTGAAAAAACTGCCCCCCCCCCCCCCATCCCCTGCCCCCCGTGAGCGCCCCCCCGTCCCCCGCCCCCCCGTTACCGGCCCCTCAGAGCCGCCGCGGCTCCCTCACGCCGCCCGCAGCCCCGGGGCCGGGCCTCGGGGGGATCGGCCGGGCCTGGGGGGCTGTGCGGGGCGGGGGGCGGCTGGGGCCGGGGTTACCGGTACCGGGGTTACCTTGGTTACCGGGGTTACCGGTTACCGTGGTTACCGGTCCCGCGGTTACCGTAGTTACCGGTCCCGGGGTTACCGGTGCCGGGGTTGCCGTGGTTACCGGTGCCGGTCCCGGGCCCCGCCGCCGCCCGGGCCCGCTCCGCAACCGCATCCGGGTCGCGTTGCCCCTGGCAACCGCGCGTCCCGCCCCCTCCCGAGCGCCATTGGTCCCCGCGGGGAGCCGCCCGGCGTCCCATTGGCCAAAAGAAGGGCGGGCGGGGCGGGAGCCGCCCCCGGTGCCTGCTGGGGGCTGTAGTCCGGGCCGAAGCGGGGTGCCGCAGCGCGTCGCCATGGCGACCCCGCGCCGGGCACGGGGCCCCGCGGCCCGACCTAGGCCCGGAGCAGGCCCCGAGCGGGCCCCGCTCCTCCGGGCCGGGCCGGGCGGCTCCGTTCCGTGCCCGGAGCGCTTCCGCCGGCGGCGGGCGGGGCGACGGCGTCCGGAGCGGGCGGGCGCAGGGGCGGGGAGCGTCGCTCCGCCATGCCCGCCGCCCCGCTCGGCCCCGCGCCGCCTGCCCGCCCCGGCGCGGCCGCCCGGCCGAGGCGCGGGGCGCTGCGGGCCCGCTGAGGGCGTTGGGAGCCGGGGGGCGGGCAGCCCCCCGCCGCGCGGCCATGGCTCCCGCCTGGCCCTGCCTGCTGCTCTGCCTCGGCGCCGCGGCCCTGCGAGCCGGCCCGGCCCCGCCGCGCATCCGCCTGCCGCTGAGGGGAGGCGCGGCCCCGCCGCCGGGCCCCCGGGCTCGCCGGGCCCCGGAGGAGGAGGCCGAGCGGAGGGGGAGCTTCGTGGAGATGATCGATAACCTGCGCGGCAAGTCCGGCCAGGGCTACTACGTGGAGATGACGGTGGGCAGCCCCCCGCAGAAGGTAAGGGCCCGGCCCCCGGCCCCTCTGCACCCAAAGGTCCCCGCCAGGGCTCAGCCTCCCTGGGGAGGGGACCCGCAGGGCGGGAGCCCCATCAGCCCCGGGCTCTTGTTGTCAGCACCCCTCGCATCCTGGGGACTGCCCTGCCTGCCCTCGAGCACCGTTTTCGGGGTGCCCGAGGGTCGGGAGGCACGCTGAGGGCCGTGTGCCGGCCTCGCAGCCCGGAGGAGCCAGCTCCTCCTCTCTGTTACGGGTGAGATCGCGGAATTCCCTGCTGTCCCGTCCTTTTGCACCTGGACACCCACACCCGCCGCCGTCAGCATTGAGTTTGGCCCGCCAGGGTGCCAGTGAAACGCCTGGGGGCCGCGTTTCTTCACGTGCACGGCCAGGTTCCGTCCTTCTGCCGCCCACGGTGTAGGCCGGCTCTGCCAAAACTCCCCGTGCCCACGTAGGCTCGGAAATAGCGGCTGGCTTCTCTGCGTGCACCTCTTGCACGATCTGCCTCCTTCCTCGGGTGCCCAGCACGTTTTTGCGCCGGGGGTGCGCTCCCAGCGCTGGGAACGGCAGGGGAAAAGCAGCAAAAGGAGCGGTTCCCCCCGGCCGGGGGGTTCATACCGCCGTCACAGAACATCACGCACAGAAATCAGGTCCCTCGAGGCGGTTTCGTGTTGTCCGTGGGTCTTTAGGATGTGTTTTTCTGCTCTGGCAGGGTGCGTTTAGGGAGAAGGGAGATTATTTCTGAAATCTGGTATTAAATGTGATTTCATCATCCAGCCCTACTGGAGCTCTTGCCTGGAACCTGCCATGTGTCGCAGCTGCCAAACAATTTCAGTGAGAACCACCTGTTCCCGGGCACTCGTGGATTTCAGAAACAGCCCCCCGTTCGGGCAGCACCTCCCAGCCTTGGCCTCCTGCCAGCCGTGGATGTGGGGTGTGTGCGTGTGCCTGCGTGCGTGCGTGTCCGTGTGCTGGAGCAAAATCCCTCCAGGCATTTTAATGGGATTAAAAGACTCACGTGAAAGGGAACGTTTGTGCATAGGCAGGAGATCGGGGAGCACGGTGCGCGTTTATCCGGGAGGATGCGTGCGTCCCCTCCGAAGGCCCACGTGCAGCCCACCGCACCCCATCACCAGCCCACCTCCCTCCTTGCCTTTCCTTTCCGCCTTCCTGCTGCTAACGAGGGAGCCCCTGCGTTCCGTCGTGCTTTAATTTTGCCTGCAGAGCCTCTGTCAACAACGAATTCCTCACTCCCCCCGTCCCTCGGCGGGTCGGTTGCGCTGCACGCTTGCGCCCGTGCCACCGGCACCGGCCGATCCAGCCCAGCACCGGGAGGAGGGCGGCAGCGGAGCAGCCAGCGCCAGCTCCGGGACAGATGGCAGAGGCTCGGAGCCACAGCCGCCCGACCTGTCCCCCCCGCCACCCCACGAGTGCTGCTGCCGAGGCGCCCGGCGGGGCCGTCACATCCAGGGAGCTGCGGGCGGGTTCGGGAAGCAGCCCTGCCACGCGCGGCCCGGCCTCGCTGGTGCACGCCGCGTCCTGGGCTGAGCCTGAAGGGTGCGGGTGCGACGCGTGCGACAGCGAACCCGAGTCAGCAGAGCAGGGCCTGCGAGCTCCCCCCCCCCGCCGCTTACGCCGGCACAAAAGGCTGCACGTGGCAGTGCCGGTGAGAGCCTGGGGGGAGCAGCTAGGCTCGGGGCGTGCATGCGGGTCCTGGGGAGCCGCAGGTGGCCCCAGCTTCCTGACGCCGTCGTCGTTCTCGGCGAGGCGAAGTCTCCCGAGCAAAACCCCCTTCTCGCGTCCTCCCAGCTCAGCAGGTCTCTCTCCAGGGAAACGCCTCCCCGGGCGCCCTGGAGATGAGCCCCAGCTGCCGGTGGGGCAGGGGGGGCCGCAGGCGGGGATCGTGGCCCTGCGGGATGTTTGCCAACCCTGCCTGGGAGCTGCTAAGCCAGGGCAGCGGCAGAAATGAAGCGGGAGCAGAGCTCAGCATATGGACGGCCGATTAGCGGCCCCAGCGATCCGTGGCAGCTCGTGTACCAGCAGTCCTCTCCCCCCCCACCCCGTGCTGGGTGAGCAAATCGCATTGCATGGCAGGGGGAGCCCGGGGACCCCGTCTTGGTGCTGCCCCCTCCAGCTGGGGGTGCCCAGCGCCGGTTGCAGGGCCCGAGGCCGCGCCGGGCAGGGCAGGGGAGCTCAGGGTGTTTGCACAGAGCCTGGCGGTGTTTGCTCTCTGTGCAGCAGCCTGGTGTCACTGACTCCTGCCCCGGCACCGAGTCCTCTCTTGCACAACTGCTCCGAGCCGTGCTCAGCTCAGCCCCTCCTGCGCTCCCCAGGCGCAGCAGCCCCCCCCGGGCAGCCCCCCTGCCCTGCCTCCGCCTGTCCCAGCACCCCAGGGGGGGCAGGCGCAGAGCCCTGCCTCTTCTGCCGGCCGGGGGCGAGCGGGACATGCCCTGGCCGGGAGGGCAGAGCCAGGCTCGCCGCCGAGGTGAGGCGCAGAGGGCTGGGAAGCACAGGGCACGGCAGCCCCACGGCGCGGGGACGGGGAGGGCATCACTCGCCTGCGGTGCCGAACGGAGCTGGGTGCTGCTGGGTGCAGCCTGGGTCCCGCGGCAGTGGCGAGCTCCCTGTCTCTCTTCCTTCTCCAGCTGAATATCCTGGTGGACACCGGGAGCAGTAACTTCGCCGTGGGAGCTGCGCCTCACCCCTTTCTCCGGAGATACTACCAGCGGCAGCTGTGAGTACGCTGCGGGGCCAGGGGCTGGGGGAAAACGGCCCGGCCGCCGGTCCTTGTGCCCATGACCCAGCCCCGCGGGTGATCTCACGTCTTGCTGGGCGTCGGGCCAGACCCGGCCCCCAGACACCCACAGGCACCCGCTCCTCTGCCCTGCTTTCACTCTGGCTCTTTGACACCGCTGCAGGTCCAGCACCTACCGCGACCTGCGGAAGGGCGTGTACGTGCCCTACACGCAGGGCAAGTGGGAAGGGGAGCTGGGCACTGACCTCGTCACCATCCCCCACGGCCCCAACGTCACCGTCAGAGCCAACATCGCTGCCATCACCGAGTCGGACAAATTCTTCATCAACGGCTCCAACTGGGAAGGGATCCTGGGGCTGGCCTACGCTGAGATCGCCCGGGTGAGCGCTGGGCGCGCTGGGGCCCTGCTGCCCCGCGGACAGGCTGCCTGCACCTCCATCCCCACCTTGCTCCGGCTTTGCGGGCACCTCCAGCCACCCAGAGCGGGGCCTTCAGGGCCAGCTTCCCGGGAGCTGAGCAGCGTGAGACCTGCCTGCCAGGCGCCACCCCGCAGCACCCTGTGAGCGCGGAGGGGCTCGCGCACATGCGGGCGGCCCGGGGCGTCCCGTCCCAGCACAGCACGTCTCGCCCAAGGGTTCAGATCCCCTCCTAGCTCCGCTCAGTCCCAACGGGCTGCTGACGTTGAGCCCTGCCCCAGCAGCGCGCAGAGACGTGATTCCTGGGGGGCACAGCGAGAGGACATCTCCCGGCTGTCCTCCCCCAGGCGTGGAGAGCCCCTGGAGAATGGGCAGCACTGACGCATCCCTGCCCTGCCTCTGCTTTTCTCCTCCCACCAGCCCGACGACAGCCTGGAGCCCTTCTTTGACTCCTTGGTGAAGCAGACCCAGGTGCCCAACATCTTCTCCCTCCAGCTTTGCGGGGCAGGCTTCTCGCTCAACGAGACGGAGGCCCTGGCCTCAGTGGGAGGCAGCATGGTGAGTGGTGTGGAGCCAGCGCGGTGGGGGGAGGCCGGGGCCTCCTCCTGCGACGCAGTGGTCCCCGAGGGCAGGGCTGGCCACGTGGGGCTGCTCTGGCTGGAGGTGGCGACACGTGGCGGCAGCACCTTCCCGTCCCCGTCGCAGATCATCGGTGGCATCGACCGCTCGCTGTACGTGGGTGACATCTGGTACACGCCCATCCGCAAGGAGTGGTACTACGAGGTGATCATCGTCAGGCTGGAGGTCAACGGGCAGGACCTGAACATGGACTGCAAAGAGGTGACGGGCACCAGGGGAACCGGCCCGGTTTTGTTGCTGCTGCCGGAGGCGTTTGTGCTTCGATTACGGCTAATGTCACCCAGGGCAGCGAATGCTGTGGGTGCCTGTGGTTCAGGGGCTCGTTGTTGAAGGAAGCTGAGGGCAGCAGGCTGCTCGAGACCAGAGTCTGGGCTGTGGCGATGGGCTCAAAGGAAGCAGAGCTTGGCCCTGGCCCAGCCTCAGTAGCTGTGCAGGGGTAGCCAGAGCAGCCAGGTGCCGGGAGGGAGGAGAGGAGCTGGGCTGGGGCGTTCAGTCTGGGTCACTCTTCCTCTCGCTGCCCCCAGTATAACTATGACAAGAGCATCGTGGACAGCGGGACCACCAACCTCCGGCTACCGAAGAAGGTGTTTGAGGCTGCGGTGAAATCCATCAAAACAGCTTCCTCGGTCGGTGTGGCCCCTGAAAGCAGCCCCGTCCCCGGTGTGGTGCTGCGGGCAGGGTGGCTGCCCGTCACCAGCCCCAGCATCTCAGCTCTCTGCCCGCACGGCCCCGCTCACCTCCCCTTTCCCTCCGGCAGACAGAGAAGTTCCCAGACGGCTTCTGGCTGGGGGAGCAGCTGGTTTGCTGGCAGGTCGGCACCACCCCCTGGCACATCTTCCCTGTCCTGTCCCTCTACCTGATGGGGGAGGCCACCAACCAGTCCTTCCGCATCACCATCCTACCCCAGGTGAGTGCTGAGCAGGAGAGCGGCCGGGAGCTGGTCTGCGCGGGGTGGGCACAGCTCCCTGCCCGGCACGTGCATCCCTGGGACAGAGCTGACGGCGCTTCCCTTCGTGCAGCAATACCTGCGGCCGGTGGAGGATGTGGCCACCTCTCAGGACGACTGCTACAAGTTCGCCATCTCTCAGTCCTCCACCGGCACCGTCATGGGCGCTGTCATCATGGAGGGCTTCTACGTGGTCTTCGACCGCGCCCGCAAGCGCATCGGCTTTGCTGTCAGTGCCTGCCACGGTACGGGACGGGCGAGGGAGGGGAGCAGGGAAGGAGCGGAGCCAGAGGGAAGGGATGTGGGCGCGCAGCGGTTTCACGGTGACCAGAGCCTTGCCTTATCCTGCCCGCAGTGCACGACGAGTTTCGGACGGCCGCAGTGGAGGGGCCCTACCTGCACTCCAACATGGAGGACTGTGGCTACAACATCCCGCAGACGGACGAGTCCACCTTGATGACCATCGCGTACGTCATGGCAGCCATCTGCGCCCTGTTCATGCTGCCCCTCTGCCTCATGGTGTTTCAGTGGCGCTGCTTCCACTGCCTGCGGCGGGACCACGACGACTTTGCCGACGACATATCCTTGCTGAAGTGACACCGGAGCTTGGGGGCAGTCCCGGGGCCCGCAGGTGAGGTAGCAGGGCAAGGAGAGGTAGGTCCTTTTTCTGGAGGCAGGACAGCAGCGTGGGGAGCTCAGACAGTCAGCCGAAGCCCTTCTGGCCCCAGGGGACGCTGTGCCCTTTGGGTCTAGCGGGCCAGGAGTGACCCACTGCCAGGAGCAGGCCAGCCTCGAGGTTAGGCCCTTGTGTCCCTGGGTCACCGTCGCCTAGGGCAGCATTTGGGTAGCAGGACAGGAGAGGGAACACCAGCACTGGGGAGCAGGCGGAGATCTGATCCCTTTAACGTTAGGATCCCCCTCTGTGCTCCAGGGCTTTGCCCTGGTTCCTGACACCAGCCACCCCTTGCTGACCTGTAGCTGGCCACCAGCACGTGTTCAGCGTGTGCTTGCAGCCTGTGGGGAAGCAGCATGTGCAAGGGCAGCCATGGGAGCCCCAGGTTTCAGCTGCTTTTATCTGAGACCTGCAGAAACAGTGTGGGAGCTGGGGGGTGACAGCACAGCAACCCTGTCCCACCTGCAGCCCCTGGTAGGGCCGGGTACGGGTCTCTGCTCCGGTACGAGGATGAGCTGGGCTTCCCCTAGCTGTCCTGCCCAGGCCTGCCAAGCGTGACAGAGTCAAACTGATGAGCCATCCCATGTCTGTCCCCTTCCCCCTCACCCCGTCCTGCGTATCTGCCCTCCTCAGCCTGCTCCGCAGGGAAGCTGCTGGCCTGGGCCCTCCGTGTAGTGACGTGTGTGCATGTGCGCTGTGGCTGTGCCTTCCCCACGCAGCTCCCCTCCCCTGGACGCCTGGGAGCTGGACTCCAGCGAGTGCACCTCCAGAGCCTCCAGCCCCAGCCCCGGGCTTTTGGGAAATAGCCCACGGTGCCAGCCTGGAGCTGCCCGGGGCCGTGGGAAGGCAGGCAGGGGGCTTTCCTAGCGGCTGCTCCCATCCTGCTGCTCTCCTGTATACCGCTCGCTCTAACATTTACTGTGGCATTTCCCTGCCCTCCCGGCCTGTCCTCCCTCTGCTGCCGGCCCCAGGCTCCCTGCTCACCCTGCCCTGGCTGCCTCCCAGGATGGGCAGCATCCTCCCCCGGCTCCTTCCGATCACCACGTCCCCTCTGGGGACCGGGAACCGCCTCACCTCCATTCCAGCACCGACAGCATTTGCCGCGTAGAAGCTGGTGGCTGCTGCCCTCTGGGCCCGGGGACAACAGCCTCTGCTCCGGGACACGGGGCTCTCCTCCCTGCGCTTCGCAGCCCTCGGACTGCACGGGGAACGAAGGAAGGAGCTTTCCCCTCGCGCGCTGCACAGCCTGGAACAAGCAGAAACTGAGCGCCGGGAGGCAGCCGAGCGCTGAAGCCCAGCGCCAGCCCGTTTCCCCGGCCCACTCGCCTGTTTGAAAGCCATAGGGGAGCCAGTGCCGGGCTCGGTGGCCCCCGCCTGCAGCCGCTGCCTTGCCTCGCCTCACCAGCCGGCCAGAACCGCGGCGGCTCTGTGCTGCTGCGCTCGCGCCACGCGTCCTCGCGCCCCGGCACCAGACACGCTCGGACCCGGGCTCCTGCTCTCAAGGCATGAGACACCCCGGCAGCTCTGGGCAACGGGAGGTGGCTCTGGGGACTGCAGCGGTTATTATTTTTTAAACACGTGGTTGTATTTATTATTTTAGGGGGTTGTTTGTTTTTTTGTTTGTTTTTTTACAATGCAAGTCACTGGTAGTACAGCTGCGCAGAATCAAGGCGTGTATATAGCAGGTCCGTACTGCACCCAGGGGTACAAATAACGGTCGCTTCTCACCTGTACAAAATTTACATATAGCTATATTTTTAATTCCAGCGCTGAAAGCCACTGTTCCAAACCCACCGTTAGGGGATTTGGTCCTGTTCTGTTTTTTTTTCAATACGTTTAGCCCTCTGCTCAGTCCTAGGGCCTTGGCCACCACCCAAGCCCAGGGCTCGCTCGGCAGCGGCACGCTTGGATGGAAGCACTTTATGGATCGTGGGCGACCTGGAGTTGGTTTCAGAGGCAGTAGTGCGTGTAAGGGATCTGGTGGTAACGACGGAGGGGTGCAGGAGGAGGGCACAGCTAGATCACAGCATGGTGGTTCTCAAGCTGAAAGGACACGTGGCAGAGGAGGCAGTTTTGCCCTCAACTTGTTCATAGAGCAAAGGGAGGACTTTACGGAGTGAAACAACCCTCCCTTTCTTCCTCTGTCAGCCCCCCCCTGCAGTCCCCTCCTCCCTTCCCCAGAGCACATGCTCTTGAGCTTGCAGACAGTCGATACCGCTCAGTTTCCTTACTTCTCTGCCTCAGCCTGGGACGTGGAAGTGCTTTGTTTTTAGCCGTGAGATTCACTAACTAAAAAGGCAACGTTCACCCGCAAACGAAAGTCAGAGCTACCTGTGGTGCTGGGGCCTGGGCAGAGCTGAGCCCCGAGTTCAGCTGGGGACAAGGGCTGGAGCATTACAAGCCTACAGTAATCACCAGGGTTAAAGCTCATTAACGAAATCCTTCACTTAAATATTTCTTCAAAAAAGCAGTGAGGGAGCCAGTGAGCGAGGCAGGAGAAAGCACAGCGTAGGAGACCACAGAAGAGGCAACCCAGCCCTAACACTGGGAACTGCCCCGACAGCCCCTTTACACGCACCCCTAAACCACCCCCCTTTGCTGGGTCTGGAAACAGCCTCCAGTTCCCGTGCTGTGCTCCCAAACTCTGCTCGTCCAGCAATTCAGCTCCAGCGCGAGGGCAAAGTTATGCAATTGCAGAGTGCACACAGACCTCCACACCCTTGTGCCTGCCCAGGACCCTCCCCAGGATCCCAGAGACTCTGTTGTGGACCACTGCCTTAAAACGTGCTGACAAGCGTGTGTGCGCATGTGTGGAGAGATTCAGGCTATGGCCAAATTCAGGCGCGCCGTAGGTACCCTGGCAGTGCCTGCACTGACCAGCCCCGAGGCAAAGCTGCTTCTAGCAGCACTGAATTTGTGCTACAGACTGCAGAAAAAAAAAAAAAAAGGAAAAAACCTACAGAGTAAGCGCAAGATTTTAAGTGGTGCTGAGCACCTCGTGATCCCACCGAAATCCATGGAGAAAGGGTTGGTGCCTCAGCCCGTGTTTTAGGAGAAAGTACAGGAAAGGGAAAACTAGAATCTGCAACTGGTTGGTTATCCTGAGCTGCAGCACAGCCAAATTTGTTCACGCCCCAGTGCTCCTTCCCCAGGACCCGGAGTTACACCAGGAAACACCAGGTGAAAGCGTGTGCAGGACTCTGCCCAGCGGGAGGAGGGATGGGGCTGGCCGCCGCAGGCTGCCGCTGTAGACTCCAGTACTCTGTAACCTATCGTCTGTGTAAGAACAATGAATGTTAACACGGTAAATTATTACATTAAAAAGAAAAAGACAAAAATACTTCTCACCTAGAACCTGTTCATTGCTAAGAGGGGAACTATCCAGAGCACGAGCAGCCCCAGATGGACGTGGCGTGGCAGGGGACTGCTCGGCTGGGGCGTGGTGATGCGAGATGTCCTGCCAAGGGGAGCGGCTGTGGTAAGCGTGGAGCTGGTGGGAGCGCTGCCCCCAGGGAAGAATACGCGCAGCTAAGGGGGAAGAGGCAGTCACAGCAGCCCCCCAGCAAGGAGGTTTTGCTTTAACACGTTAGAAAGGAAGCCAGTAAGGCTACGAACTAAGAAATGAGCAGCAGCACCAGATCACTGCATAATATACACACTTTATTTATGAATTTGTATGTATACAGACTTTCTATACACACATTACCTATATAATAAAAATGTACATGTGTATACATGGTCGTATAAATATAGAACTGTAGAAATCTTAGAACTGATCCTGTCTATTCACAGCAACTCCTCCCGTGGGACCACTTTGTTCGAGTAGCCGTCATTTGAGACTTGGACAAAAGGGGCAAGTGTCATTTGTGTTGGTTTGTGCCCAGAATTTGATGCACTGGAAGAGAGAGAATTAGTCAAGAGCCACTGGCACAACTCAAAGGCGCTGTGAACGGAGCGTGGCATTACTTTTCCAGAACAGTGCTGGCAAGGGGCGCTCATTTTAAGGGACGGTTTACTTTGCTCCTTAGAAACAGCCCCCATGGAAAGGTCACAAGGGAGCCCTCTCCAGCCTAGCAGACCATCATGATCTACCATCTGCACCGGGAACCTTATAAGGAACAAAAAGACGTGCACGTAGCAGGGAAGCACACTCACCTCCTTGTGAAGCACATGCGAACAGGCCATGGGGTGAAGGTCACTGGGCTGCACAAGCTTCTGGCACATGAGACACAGCTTACAGGCAGCGGGGGTCTGGCGCAAGCAGCGAGGGAACACAGAGCAGATAGTCACAGCAGTCCCACATCCCACCTCAGATCCCACAAGACGTCTTCCAGCTACATGTCCTGCCCGCTGCAGCCAGGGGCCACAGTTTGCCCAGTTCCTCCCTCTGCACACCAATCCTGCAGCCATTCCCTCCCCCCCAATGCAGGGCATGCAGAACCCAAGCTGCTAACCCGTCCCTTCTACCCCAACAGCACGAGTAGCTGTGTGACAAGAGAGAGAGGTCCCAACTTCACTGGCTTGTCCCTTTGGCCACTTCTCAGAAGGGCTCCCTCCCCAGATAGCTTTCCCTGGGGACGGTGAAGTGCTCTAGGAAGGCAAAAAAAAAAAAAAGAAAGTCTTACATGTGATGCTGTTCCAGGGTAAGCCACCTGGGCCGGGGGCAGGAACATGGGCGTGCTGATTTGAGGCAGCGGAGCAGAAAACATGGGGGCCCTGATTCGACTGAGAGGCTGCAGGGAGGCAAACAAGGCATTATCAAACAGTGCAGAAGGAAAGGACAGTCGAGCTACCCCACGTTAACGCAGGGCAAAACTCCCCTAGAGTAAACGCCCCAGTCAGCAGAGAGGGGAACCCACAGGACACGCCTGGTGCACACAGCCCAAACCTGAGCTCTGCGTGGATCCAGCAGCAGGCCCCGTGCAGCTCAGCCTGCGAGGAGCCAAGGAACAGGAAACTTCTCACTGCCACCCAGGTTGCCCTTCTCTGCAGCCCCCCTGCCCCCAGCACCACCCCAGCTCTCCCACCTGAGCCCCGGCTGCTGCCCGCTCCTGCTGCTCCGCGAGCTTGGCCGCCACCAGCTGGTTGAGCTCCTCCATGGTCAGCCCCGCCATGGTCCTCCGAGCAGTCTTGATCTGCTGCAGGATGTTGGTGAGCTGGGCCCTGCAGAACAGCAGCCTGCTAAGAGCTCCCACCCACCGCCAGCGGGTCCCCCCCCCCACCAAAGGGCCGACGATACCGCGCGCCAGCCAGCCCCGTGCCAGGGGAAGGCTCTGGCACAGCACAAGGGTACGTGCTCTCAGCCATACAAGCGAGACAAATGGCGCGCTGAGCTTCTGTCCCTAAAATGCTGGGAAAGAGTGGGAAATCCCAGCTGGAGCGAGAGACAGCGCCCACCTGTCACGCAGCTCCAGGACGCAGCACCTCAGAAGCTTAAGGCATGGCTGCACGCAGAGAGCTCCTGGCTGCGCTCACCTATCGCTGCTGGGCTCGGCATCAAGCTCCAAACCTGCCTTGCTCAGTGCTGTGGCAAACCTGACAGAGAGCAGCCGCCCTTTGCTCCTCGCCTTCAGGCTTCCTTTACTTCCCTCCAGCCCCAAGCTGAGCTCCACTTCCCCCCGTCCCTGCTGACACCTCACACACACGGCTCCATCCTCCGGGAAGGACAACACGAGGCACGTACTTGTTGCACTGCGGAAACCGAGTCAACAACTTCTCCAAAAGCTTTTCCAGCTTATCCGCCGGCTGCGGCCTGTGAAACTCTGGAGTGACCTTAACTCCTCCCAGGCCCGGCGGAGGAGGGATGGAGGCAGCAGGAGTCATATGAGGACTGTGGGTGCCGATGAGCGACGCCACGACAGGGCTGTTTCTTCCTTGGGAAGCAGGCAGCGGCGGGGAAGGCTGGTTGGGCCTGGAGATCGCGGGGTTCAGGAGAGGAAAGGAGAGCGCCCTAGGGTCGGCGCTCGGCATGACCATGGGAACGGGGACTGGTCCTATGGGAAACGGGAGCCTGGGAGTGAGGGATGGGTTGGGCTGGAATGCCGTCAGCATGAAATCTGTCTGAGAAAGAAAAACGGGGTTGGGGGAAGAAAAGGCTGGTTAGAATAAGCCCATCCTGAAAGCAGAGCTGAGCACCTTCCTCCCCAGCCAGACGGGAGGCGGGCTGTGCCACGGGCACCCGCCACTACACTCCTCGTGACCAGGAAGGGCTGTGCAGACCCTCTCCCTTCTCACCAGGGAAAGCAGGTGAGCCCAGACAGAGCTGCCTCAGGGGACAAGCCCAGGGCTCCAATAAATGTAATCCTGCAGCCTCCTCCAATGCACACAGCACAGGCAGTACCAGTCACAGGCCAACAAACAGGCTGTCCCCAGAGCCTCACAGAAGCATCAGAGCAATCAAAGCTTGTGTTTGTTAGGCTGGAGAGGCACTCACTTCTGAGGGTGGAGGTGGCAGTGTTGGGGTTGGGATCTGTGGGAGGCTGCTCAGCTTTGTTCCATTTCTCACCATCTGAATGTGGTCATTGAACTGGTCCTAGCAGAGAGAAAACAGACGCATTTATCAAAGCCTCTGCCTCGGGAAGTTCTGGGCACTGAATGCCTAGAACAGGCAAATTCCCCAGCCGCAGCTGCCTGAGCAAAGCATTCTCAGCCCCAGAACGGTCACAGGCCCTAAGCAGGTCATTTGGTTTCACAGAACAAAAGAGAATGAAAAAGGACCTGGAAAGAGAAAAAGAGAAACGGCTTCTGTGGTTAACCCAACACTGCTTTCATATCCACGTGGCTTATCCACACGCACGAGCCTGAAGAGGCAGGCAGATCTCTGCAGCTGCTCACAAACACACTGACTGTGCCATGCGTTTGGGCACAAACCTCTTCCCTGGGTCTTAAGTCTTCTCTCAAAGAGAGTTGAAATTAAGCATGCAAAGCAGCACTGATGTGAACCACACGTTCTTAGGCCAGAAGCTGTCTGATAGCAACTTACTCTGACACTCTCCTTTGTCATTCGTATCCTGTTCAGCCTCATCTCCCACTCCTGCTTTGGCCTCATTGTCTCCAGCGTTGGTGGCGCAGACCTGCAAGAACAATTTAACCTTCCCTCTTGCAAGCATGCTCTCACTTGCAGCAAAGTGGGAGCAGCTGAAAGCAACAAACTCCTCCAAGCCTCCTGCCTTCCCCAGCAGGGCTCCCCTCCTCTGGCTGGGCAGGAAGGAGAGCTCAAACCCAGGCGAGGAACCCCACAAGAGGAGAGCACACAGTGCTACCCGAGTGCAGAGACTGATCTGGTGGACAGAGACATCAACCCCACAGACAACCCAGTGCCTACAGCACATAGTCTAGAGCACAGCAGATGTTCAGCAGACAAACAGTGACGGAATAAATAAGCATGGCCCCACCAACCCCTGTTTCGTGACATTACTGAATCACATTAGATTAATAAAGAAAGCCACAGGAAACCCTGAACTATTTCAGTCAAACCGCTAGTATAAGCAGAAGAGGAGAGAAGGTAATTTCAGTGTTCCGGTGCGCCTATCACTTCTGAGACAGGAACTTACTTGAGGTAGGTGAGGTGTAGCTCTGCTTCTTTTTCTGCTTCTTCTAGTTTCAACACCAGCAGCTCCTTTCGGCTCTCCAGGGACAGGATCTAGCAACAGTCCCAACTAACGTTTACTGCACTGACATTTGCTTACCCCTTCTCCAACCCCATGAAGAGCCTCATCCTTCACTGCTCCTAATTTCACATAATCTGTCATCAATCAATCTGTCATCTAGAATCTCACAAAGACCCTCTTCAACTACTTTGCAGGTAAGAAGTCATCTACTAACCTCTGCTTTCCAGGCCCGTTCTGTCTCCTCAAGAATGTTCCTGTTGATTTCATTGTGCTGGTTCTTCAGCTTATCTAGCTCCATCTCCCACAGCTGCCTGCAAATAGAGACAGAACAAATCTGCTTCGGCACTGGAACGACTTGAAACAGGAGAGCTGACAAACTCCCACAAAGCCAATTGATCCTCGTAGCTCTTGATGGGGTGGAACTGTGGGATACTGACAGCTTCCAGACCATGACACCAGTCACATTTCCCAAGGCTGCATGAGTCACAGTCCCAAGAGTGAGCTGTTCCAAAGCATGCAGACAACCACTATGCAAATGTACATGTAAAGACGAGCAAAGAGGGGAGGCAAGAATTCCCCTCACCAAATTCTGTCCAATTTCAAGGAACGGTGCACAGCTCTGAACTAAAAAGCAACCTGAACCAACACACAGAACTCAAGTCATCCTGATCCTGTAGAAGTTCAAAGGTGGCCCTTTCCACCTGTGCCTGGATCTAGAACATGCGCACTGTTAAAATACCTGAAGTGCTCCAGAGTTTAGAGCAGTTGGGCAGCTGCAGGGAACAGCATGGAGGAATAGGTTTCCCTGATTTCTGGGAAGTTGAAATTCAGTCAGAGGTAGCAGTTACCAGCTGAGTCAATCCACTACACATAAATGCTAATCTTATAGGATCTTTATGTAACAAGTATCCAGGAGCCTTCTTGTGACCAGGATCAAAGAGAATTTAATCCAGAGACTGCGAGCACCAGCCTGCTGAAAGGGGAGATAAAACCTCCAGGGCGCCCAGGTGGACAGCACTGCTAGACCCGCCTCTGCAGCCTATGCCATCAGAAGCACAAGATGCACTCCAAACCAAAATGATGAAATAAGAGTGTTCAGCGCTATTAATCTGGAAACAGCTAAGTGCCTTACTTTTCATCAGACTGCTCTGCAATCAGAGAAGCAATCTTGTTTTCCTTCTCCTCCTGTTCTTTCAGCAACCTGCACAAGAAAAAAAAGGACAGATGGAGTCATCCACCGCAGCGGTGTTATCGCACAGCCCCTAATGCTGCAGCTCTCAAGTTTAAACAACGTATTTGCACAGCTGTGTGCCCAACGCAACGGCACACTCTGAAGACTGTTTTCAAACACGTATTGAATAGTTCAATCACCAACATCCTCACAAGCAACAATTTTGCTGTATCATGACACTGCACAACGACTGTAGCATTTAACCTGAGCCCACCACAGAGCTGTGCCACTCCGACACGTACTTTGCAACAGTCCCTTCAGGGGGGAAGCAGGCTGAGCACTTGGAGCCGTTACTAAAACGGTTTATCCAAAAAGTCACTGAGCCCTCAAATTAAAAATTAAAACTAAAAAAAATCAGACCTTGAAGACATGTCAGAATGGCTCTATAAAAGCACAAATTCACCATGCAAAGGAACCCTAGGCTCTTTGCAAAGGAATCACATTGCCTGCTTTAGAACCCCTCTGAAACCAGCAAGACTCTTCGCACAGAGCATGCTGCCTACCTCACAGCAAAGTCTGACCACAGCCGAGTCTTTCAAACCATTAGGTATAGGTAGGCTGCTTAAGAGGGAAACTTAACAAGAAACCAAGAAATGTACAACAGAAAACAACAAGACCCTAACCCTGACACCGTAACTGAACAGTCCTGCCCCCTGCTGAAAGGCTCTGGACTCACAAAGACGCAGCAGAGCCCAGCAGAACAGCAGGTTATCTTTGCCAAGTTCTGTCCATACGAATATCTAACAGGTAGAACAACCTGCTGCCCGGAATTTCACTTTGAGATCGTCTGTATACAAAAGCTGCTCTGCTGTAGTTGAATCCACTCAAAACTGCACAGGCCCGTCCTGAAATGCTCAGCAAAATACTTGCCGCTTCCAAAAAGTTTCAAGTGATCCTCTTTTACTTGATCAGATATACATCGAAGTTAACTTACACTTTTCTTCCTAAAAAAATACTTGTTTTTTCATATTAATACCTTCTGCCTTTCTCACAGAGTTTCTCAATTTCTGCTTTCAGATCCTGCTCTTTCTGCAGGAATTCTTTCTTCTCTTTCTCCATCTTCTTCTTTGTCTCTTCTCGCTTGATTGTAACATCCTGAATTGCTTTCAAGATCTCCTAGAGTAACATAAGCATCGCACAAATGAAGAGCAAAATTCCCAAGGAATGCTTTTCTTTGTTTTTAAATCCATTAATATCTTAACAAAATTGAAGAGAGATTATGAGATTACACGCGTCATCGGAATCTTTCTTTTTAGTAGATCTAGACGTGATTCATAGAGGTTATCACGAGGAAACACAGGAGACAGACAGAAAGTCTGAACTACGTGTTCTCCTGTCTCCTTAGAAGAACTTTGGGGCACTCCTTCTCCTGCTCCCTACTCTACTTCTAGGCAATACACCACCGATGGTTCCTTTTATCCTAACCTGAGCCACCGCAGAGCTAGTTGCAAATCTCTTATTTAAGCTAGGGATCCGTGAGCAGTGGCTACAGAGATCTAAATAATGCTGTGGAGTTAGTTCTCCTCACTTCACACTGCTCACCCGGCCAGCACTCATGGGGAAAAGCTCCTGTGCTTGTTGAAGAGATGCTGCAAGATCGCCAGCAGGAACAGATATATACGTAAAATGCTGTACTATAACTTACTTCTGAACTGCTCAGGCTCAGCATCCAGATTTGGGCAGGGAACTATCCTTAATGCTACAAAATGTGCTTGCATGGGCACACGAGGTCAAATCAGCCCACCTTCATCGCGTAGGGCTAAGGGGCAGGTTACACAGGAAGAAGACTCGGCTAAATACCTGGTGGTTCTTCATCTCTTCCTCCCTCCGCTGCTGGAGCTGCTTAAGCTGTACCTGTAGCTGGTTCTCCACTTGCCTCTGTTTGTCCAGCACCTCCTGGTAACGTTCCTTCAGCAAAGCCCTCTCAGACATCATCTTGTCCTGCAGGGGAGAGCAGAAATTCAGGGAGAACCTTCCCTTTCCCTCACACCAGAGACAGCACGGATGCAAGCAGGAAAGCTCAGCAGTGTGTGAAAGCCCACTGGATGCCAAGGTTGATATCGTCAAGAGCCACATTATTGGCTCCCACTTTCAAAGCTCAGACTCCCTAGGTCAGAGAAGAAGAAGGAGGCACTGCCTGGAGCTGCAGCTACCACTACATTTCCCCTGCTAAAGAGGACAGCTCAAGAAGGCCGAGGCTGGCATTTAAATGAGAAAAAACATCCTGTGGGAAGGGCAGGGGAGCCAGCATCAGGATGCCTAGCGCCAGGAATAGCCCTGCCTCCGGCTACTTCCTTTACCAGCACATCGCTATAAAACTTTGCTCTGGGACGTCCTGTGAACATTTTTAAGCTTCTCCCAACTCTCTGGGATGATTTGGTACGCAAATAATGAAAATCCACTGCTTGGGTGGGAATGGTTTTGTTTTGTAAACAAGATGTTTAGAAAGAAACAAAGCAGGGGCGTTTCACTTGCTGAGCAGCCAGAGAGAGACCAAGATTCATATCAGCTGTCCGCTGAATTGCCGGGGTGATCTTTCTTGGTCGCATATTAACTATAGCACACGCTAGAGCTGCCAAATACCACAAACGCCATCCCCACCACCACTGCTCTGCAGCGGTTCAGAATTCGGGTCATTTTTGCTGACCGTGGAAGCGCCCCAAGAGCCTTTTCGTCCCCCGTGCTCAGAGAACACGGGCTCCCAAGGCACCAGCGGCCCAGCCGAGCTGCCCAGCAGGACCGCAGACGGGAGGACCGGGACCGTCCGCGGGGCTTCGGCACCCACCAAGTTCTTCTCGATGTCCTGATCCGTGCTGGCGTCCACATCGGCCGTCTTGAAGTCGGTCTGCAAAGGCACACGGACCCCGTTAAGCCGCGGCCCGGCCAGCCCCGACGACCCCCCGGGGAACGCCGGCGGGGACCGGGCCGGGGCCGGCCCCGCAGCCCCCACCTGCACCGCGATGTTCTGCGACGGCTTCGCGGGGGCCGCCTCGGGCTCGGGCTCCTCCGCCGCCCCTCCGCGCTGCCCGCCGGCCTCGGGGGGGCCGCCGCCAGGGCCCGGGCCTTCCTCCCCGTCCTCCTCCTCCTCCTCCTCGTCCTCCGCCGCCGCCCCCTCGCCCCCCGACGGCACCGGGGCCTCGCCGGGGGCCGCCGCGGTCTCCGCGTCTCCTCCGGCCGCCGCCTCGCCGCGGCTCTCGGCGCTGCTCGGAACAAACACGCGGTCACGGCGCCGCCCGGCCCGGCCCGGCCCGCCCCGCCCGGCCCCCCGGGGCCCACCTGGCGGGCGGCGCGGCGGGGCCGGGCTCGCTGAGGCGCGGGGCGGCGGCGGGGCCCTCGGCCTGAGCCCGCTCCAGGGCCATGGCTGGGGCTGGGAGCCGGGGCCGGGGCTGGGCTCGGCGCGGCGCCGCTCCGCCCGCCCCGGGCCGCCCCTTCCGCCGCCGGCGCCGGCGGGGCAGCGGTGGAGCGGCGGCCGCCCTCTGGCGGAGCGGAGGCCGGGCGGGGCTGTCAGCGGCCGCGGGCACCGGCAGCGGAGCGGCACCGGCGGCCGCCGCCGGCCCATGCCCGGTGAGCGGGGACCGGCGGGGACCGGCGGCCCTCCTACCGCCCCCCCCCCCCGGTACCAGCGCCGTCCGTCCCGCTGGGGCCGCCGCAGGCTCCCGGCCGGCCACGCCGCCGCGGACTTTGGCCCCGGGCCTGGGAGCGAGCGGGGAGGAGGGCGGAGGGCTCGGGGCCGGCGGGAGCCCGACACCGGGACACCGGGACACCGGGACACCGGGCCGGGGGGGGCGGGAGGCCGGGGGGGGGGGGGGGCCGAGGTGACCGCCGTGAGGTGCGGGGGGGGAGCCCCGGGGAGGCGGTGGCGGCGGCGGGCAGGGGGCTCGGTGCGACCCCCGGGGCCCGCAGGAGGCAGCGGGGTGCGGGCGGCGGGGCGCTTCCCGCAGGGTTTGTCCCGGGGGAGCCGGGTGCCGGCGGCTTCTGTTCGGCTTTCTGCGGCGCGGGCTGGGCCCTGGCGGCAGGAGGAAGCTGCGGGTGCTCCCCGGGGGACAGCCGGGGCGCGGGGGGACCCTGACGGCCCCGCCACGCAAGGCCCGAGCACAGCCCGGGGAACCGGCGGCTCTCCCCGTGCTGCCTCACCGGGAGGGCCCCGAGGCCTGGCGGCACAGGGTCCGTGCCCGCACCGTGCGCTGCTGCTGTCCTGGGAGGGGATCGGGGGATCGGCGGCGAACCCTGGGCTCCTGGGGAGCCGTGGCTGAGCCTCTCACCGTCTGTTTGCTTTGCTCTTTGCAGCCTGCCTGTCTGATGCCGCATCGGAAGCGGAGGGCGCCGCTATGGAGTGCCGGGATGGAGGCCACGCGCTGTATCCACACGTGCCTTTGGCTGAGCGCAGCCTGGATCCCCTTCGTGCTGCCGCACGGACTCGCCTCCGGCACAGAGCTCGCTGCCGGCGCTGACGGCCGGGGCACGGCGCACGGGCACGGCAAGCTGGCGTGGGCTGTCAGCCTGGACGTGCCGGAGGAGGAACTGGAGCAGCAGGCAGAAGAGCTGGCCCGGACTGCGGGGCTGGTGAACATGGGCCGCATCGGGGAGCTCAAGGGCCATTACCTCTTCGCCTACCAGCCCGACAGCCACACGACGCCCGAACACGAAGCAATAAGGAGATCGGTGGACACTTTGTTTGCACAGCATGACAGCGTGCGGTGGCATTCGGAACAGAAGCTTCTGAAACGCTCCAAACGCAGCCTGCACTTTAATGATCCCAAATACCCCCAGCAGTGGCATCTGGTGAGTGGTTTTCCTGCTCCAGTCTCGCCAGCGATCTCGGGCCCTTTGTGTGGTTACAAGCGAGCTGTCACGTGGTGGGCAAAGCAGCGACTATCTCTCCTTGCAGCCAGGAGGAAGCAGGCCGAGAGCTTGCCCTGCCCTCCTCGTGCTCGCCATGATAACGGGAGGAGGCAGCATCCTGCCCAGTGCTGGCCACGTGCTGGGAGCACTCTGCCTAGTGGCCTGCGCGAACCTTTAGTGACCATCACTCCCAGCCTTGCCCTGGTCCCGTGCTTCGTAGCCAGAGCGCACGAAAGGTCTCGGAGCCCCTGTCCTCGGGGCAGACCCGCTGCCCTGCTCGTGCTCTGCTCTCACTGTCCTTTCTGGTGCTTAGAACAACCGCAAGAGCCCCGGGAAGGACATCAACGTCACCGGCGTGTGGGAGCGGAACGTGACGGGGCGCGGCGTGACGGTGGTGGTGGTGGACGACGGTGTGGAGCACACCATCAAAGACATACAGCCAAATTACGTGAGTGCCGGTTCTGCCAAGGGACGGGGCGAGGGACAGATGGACAGCAGGCGGCTGGGCGCGGGGACACAACTCACCCAGGCCTCCAGTGTGCGAGAGCTCAGCAGAGCCTGGCCCACGATGTTGCCCTAGGCTTGGCCAGGGGCTTTGCACCCGAGCTGCAGGGTTACCGGCACTTGTATTCCCGTGCTCCCCTGGTAGGTGGCTGCTTGGATGTGGGAGCTGGCTTCCTCCTGACCCACTGCAGCTGCTAAAGCTGCCTCTGTCGGTCGCTTTCGCACAGCACTAGGTAGTCCTCTTGAGCTGCAGCCCTGTGTAGCAGCACTCTCTACGTTCCTGTGACCTCCAGGTCGCGTTTCAGGCCTCACAGAGTGCCCTTAAGTTCTGCTTTTCCAGAAGAGAGAAGAACAGGTCCCTGAGCTGTGACTGTGGTTCTGTTTTCAGAGCCCAGAAGGCAGCTATGACTTGAACTCCAACGACCCCGACCCTATGCCTCACCCTGACGAGGAGAACGGCAACCACCACGGGACCCGCTGCGCGGGGGAGATCGCCGCCGTGCCCAACAACAGCTTTTGCACGGTGGGGGTTGCCTACGGGAGCCGCATCGCAGGTACGTGCCCACGACAGCGCCCCGACGTGCTGAGCTGACGCCTCGCTCCTCTCCTCTCCTCCCCTGTGCCGCCCAGCACGGCTCCTGGGAGGGGTGCCTGGCACAGGCGGCTCTGAATCAGCCAGCGCCTTGCCCAGACTGGTTTGTCCCTCCGAGGGAGGGACCTGCATCTGCCTCAGCTCCTCTGACTGACAGAGCAGGATAGGTGCGTGCTGGGGGGCTCCCCAAATCCTCCCAGCGCCGCCTGCCTGCCCCTAGAGCTTGCAGCAGCTGCACATCCCCGCCACACAGCTGAAGCCAAGCGAATGTGCAGCGATGCAAACGTGTGCCCGCACCGGTGCAGAGCTGCAGGCTGTCTGCAGGCACCAGGGAAGCAGATTTTTCCCAATTCCCCGTGCTCCCCGGGCCTGCGGTCTCGATCCAGCCTTGTGCAGAGGGTGATGCAGGGTGCGAAGGGCCCTGCACCGTCCTGTGCGAAGCCAGGGGACGTGCTGCCGTGGCCTTGGCTGCCTCCGGAGCTCCCACTCCGCTTTGCAGAGGGAGGTGAGGTGTCTGCCTGGCAGGACGTGTCCTTGGCAGGGCAGGGGACAGCGCTGCGGACGTGATTCTCTCCGCACCCGGCAGGTGGTGCCACGGTCCCTGTGATGGGCCCAGCCCCGAGAGACGGCCGGGCTGGGGCGCAGGGTGGGCCCCGGGGTGCCAGGAGGGTGCTGGGGGCCTGGGGCTCCCCCGGAGCACCGAGGGCAGCTCCACACCCCTGCCCTGCCCTGCCCGCCGCTCTCCTCGTGGGGCGCTTCCCGAGCAGCCGCCCGGGTCCCAGCGCAGTCCCTGGGCTCCAGCCCGCCGGGGAGGCTGCGGATGGAGGCTGCAAGTGACACCGGGCTGGCGGGAGGGGAGACGAGCTCACGGTTTAACCGCAGCACTGGCAACGCAGGAGCAGGGAGGGTTTAGCCCAGGCTATTGAGGCGGGACGCGGCGTTTCTTTTGGGCTTCGGCTCTCCAAACGCGCGCCTGGCCCTGCAGGGCGACGCAGCGTGGCAGCCGCGAGCTCTGGGACGGGGAGACGTGAGCTCTGGGCTGGGACAGGGAGACGTGCCACGGCAGCGAGGAACTGCTGCAGCCAGCACAGCACCAGCCGGGGCAGGCAGAGCCAGCTCGTCCCTGGCGGGGCCGCGCGGCTCCTCCACGGGGCAAGGCTCGGATGCGACAGGGAAATGCCGCGCGCCGCGCCAGGCGAGAGCGGGGATGGGTGGGCGGTTGTGCTGTTTATAAATAGGCTTAATTGAGCTGTGTGCCTGCTTTCCATTCGTAACGTTCTTTGCCAGCCGAAACTGTGATGCAAAACTGTAATTATTAAGGGTTTGGGTCATGGAAAACTCAGCATCGAGCCTTCGTTTGCACTTCTGTAGCCCCCAGGTGGGGTTGCCCTCCTGGTCTGAGCGCAGCGGTTGGGGTGTCCTCATCTCTTGAGCCCTTTCCTCAGCAGTCAAGCGTGCCGCCCATCCCGGAGCGATGCCTGGCCGTTTGGTGACCCGGATGGGGAATTGCAATTGCTCCAGGCAGGGACCAGCTCTGAAGAGCAGCACCGTAACTGAGGGTGGGATGTGAAAAAGCCCCTGGGGGGCAGTGCTCTGGGCATGGGGACTTGGGAGCACATGGAAGTGAGCCCAACCAGCGTTCAGGTGTCCTGTCCCCCCTCACCAGCTTGGTCCTGGCCGTGGGACTGGACAACTCGCTTAGCAGAAAAGCCGTGTCTGGCAGAGGATGTGGAGCTGAGCGTGAGGATGTGTCTGCAGCCCCCAGACCCTGGCTGAAATCTCCCCCCGCAGACTGCTCTCTGCTTGTAGCTCCAGTCCTGGTTCGGTCAGGCTGGGAGAGCGAGTGTCCCTCCTGTGAACCCGCCGAGGAATTTGTGCGCACTGTTTGCACAGCTTGCTTTGATCCACTTCAGCCACGTCCATTGTCCTCTGTCTGCAGGCATCCGAGTGCTGGATGGGCCCCTCACCGACAGCATGGAGGCCATCGCCTTCAACAAGCATTATCAGATCAACGACATCTACAGCTGCAGGTGAGCCAGGCCACACCAGTACCCAGCAAAATGCTGCACGCCCTGCTTTGCCTGGGGAGAGGGTCACGGTTGGTGGCTGACTGCTCCCACCAGCTCCTCCAGTTAGTCAGGAGGCACCAGAACCAGTTGCCACCTTTCGGTGCCGTGCCTGGCAGGCACGCAGCCGGGCTGCGAGCTGGCAGCTCCGTGCTTCACGGCACCGAGCAGCCGCCTGCTCCCCTTGGGCAGGGCTGCGAGGGCCGGCTCGGTGCCTGCCTTCGCCCTGCACTCGGTTTCTCGGGGTCTTTGTGCAGCTGGACCTCGAGGGGCTGCAGCCAGGTGCCTGAGGTGGGGTGCTCTTTGTAGCTGCTGTTAGGAGCAATGCCCTTGTAAGCCTCCTCTGGGGCATTATTGCAACACCTCGTTGCTCATTCTAAGGGCAAGCCTCCACGGGAGGAAGCGTTGCTGTTTGTGACTCGTGTTACACCGTGATGTCTCTCTTTGCAGCTGGGGTCCAGACGACGATGGGAAAACCGTGGATGGCCCCCATCAGCTGGGCAAGGTACAGAGCAGCTCCAGCAGCACCAGTTGCCCCTGGCCTGGCCCTCCAGCACTTGTGGTTCCTTCCCTGCCTGAACAGGCCGGGAGGGGTGTTGCTGCGTCTGTTTGCTCCCATCGCTGCCAGCGGAGGTGTTGCACCTCGCTGTGTGGTAGGGAGAGGTGACGTTGCTGCGGGAGGGTGGTGTTCAGGCACTATTAGAGGAGCTTTCCAAGCAGAGGCTCGTTCCAGCAGGAACGTGCTATTTCGCAACCTGTGGTGTTATTCTGACACCTTTTGCAACCCAAGGGACGCTCTGCTCGGGAGACCAAGCATTCCCCGTGCTAAGAATCACCTGCAGAGTACAGCCAGCCTGCCTGTGCATGGCTCCTGCTGCCCAGGTCCCGCAGCGAGGGGACTCACTGGAGGGAGCCCCAAAACTGACTCCGCGTTGCTCATGGGATGCGCTTCTGCTTGATTTCTCTTTTGCTCGGCAGCCTCCTGCTGTACTTTTCTAACCAGGAGAGAGCTGCTCTGTGCTGTGCAGAGCAGTGCTGACAACTGAGGTATCAGTTCAAGGTGACGAATGGTTTCCAGTCCTGCGATTCATTCCCTTCCTGAATGCAGAAACAGCTCTAAGAAGCTCTGGGACACAGAGCAGAAGCAAAGCTTGCTTTGCAGCAGCAGAGAGCCCCTTCACTCTGGAATTGGCTTTCCTGGCCAATGCACGACGTGCCTTCACCCCCTGAAGGTGGGCGGAGGAGGAGGGTTGGGTTCTAGCAGGGTTGCTTTCTATCTTGTCCATCAGACACGTGTCTTTCCTCGAGGCAGGAATGACATCTGTGCAAGGTGTCAGCCTGAAAATGGGCTTCCCAAGCGGGGCTGATGTCATTGTGTTTCTCAGTAAAGGCAAAGCCCCGGTGCATGTCAGGGCTGAGGCCTTGCAGAGGGGCACCAGGAACGCGTAGGCCGTCTGTGTCAGCAGGAAGGCATCGGTGCTGCAGAAAAGCCAGTCCCAGAGTGAACCCTGGGAGCTGGGAGGGGTGGGCATGCTGTGTTTCTTCTGGAGTTCAAAATCTGGTCAGTCTTTGTGCTGTGATTGCCTGGAAGGTTGTTTTCCCTTTTCCTCTTTTTTATTTTTAATGCATAATCCACTCAAAATTATAGTAAACTCTAGATGAACAGTTCCCCAGCCCAGATGTTGGCCGCATCTCTCCCTTTGTTCGGCTCGCTCAGGAATCCCAGCGTCTGGTCGGGGCTGTAGCAGCCGCAGCTCCCTGCCTCCGCTGGCGGGGTGGAACACAGCCTGGAGGGGCTGCGGCTGCCCCCGCTGTCACCCCGAGCACTTGGCAGGGCTGGTTGTTGAAATTTCTGAGTGTGCTTTTTGGTTGCCGGCTGGAGATGCCAGGACACGGCTGTGCAGCACGTCCTGTGCCTGTGGGGCAGCGAGGTCTGGGGCAGCCCGCTCCTCCCGCGGCTCCCGGCCGCCTGTGCCAGCTGTGCCTCCTGGCAGAAACCCTCAGCGGGTGCCAGGGGGGACCCAGGGGAAGGGAGAACCTCTGTTCCTGTCCCAACCGTGGCCCTTTCTTCTCCGCAGGCCGCCCTGCAGCACGGCGTGATCGCAGGTCGCAGGGGGTTTGGGAGCATTTTCGTAGTGGCCAGCGGCAATGGGGGGCAGCACAGCGACAACTGCAACTACGATGGTTATGCCAACTCCATCTACACCGTCACAATAGGTGAGTGCGTGGGTCTTCTGTCCTGCTCCTTCCCAACATGGAGAACTGAAATCGTCTCGAAAGTGCAGAACCTGCCCAGCTGGGGGCTGGCTGGGTAGTGGGAATATGTAGGAAACTCTCCTCTGGGAATGAACGTGGCACTGTGCAGAGGTGCTGGGCTGCCGTCCTCAAGTCTGCAGTTTTCTTTTGAGCTACAGAGCAAGAGGAGCCCAAAGAAATCGTTGCCTGCATTCAGGCATCCGTCGCTGAGGCTGTGACAGACACGCTGCTGTGTTCAGGGAATGGCCTGAGATACAGCACTCCCGTTACGTGTGATAGAACAGAAACATCTAATCCATTTTCTTGCGGACAGAAGCTACATGGGGGGTAGAAAATCTGTTTAGTATTTAGGCCGGTGAAGGGTTGTTTTTTGTGGCTGCCTTTCCTGTAGATCTTCCGGCCATGAAAAATACAGCCTTGGGTCTGGTTTCCCTGCCCCGCTCGCAGCAGCAGGCCTTGTCAGGGCTCTGTCTCTGCCGGCAGTGCTTGCGCTGAAAGCAACCCCAGCGCTCCGAAAGCCTTACCAAGGGTCAGCTGTGCTCACAGAGCTGGGCTGGGGCGAGGACCGCAGGGCTCGCACACCGCTGTCTTGGGAAGGGAAGAGCCCACCCGCAAGTAGAGACCGTGGTAGCAGGTGGGGGGGCCTGTGGAAAAGGCACAGGTAGCAGGACGGGTCCCCAGGGGCTCGTCACCGTGCAGTTCCTGCAGTTAGGTGAGACTGGCTCCGTATGGTCACTGCCTTTGCTCTTCCCCAGGCGCAGTGGACGAGATGGGCTCCATGCCGTTCTATGCCGAGGAGTGTGCCTCCATGTTAGCCGTGACCTTCAGCGGTGGGGACAAGATGATGAGGAGCATCGTGAGTAGCGCGCGAGGCGCACGTCCTCCCCTCTGCTCTGCCTGTCTCGCCTGGCCCTGTAACAGCCCGGTGCAGACAAGGGACGAGGCTCTGTGTCTGCTGAGTGCCGCACAGCGGCCTTAGGCTCGTCGTGGGCTTCTCTGTAAGGCAGGGAATGAACACGCTTTTTATCTGGGCCCTACATAAGCAGTGCTCTGAGAGGCAGGTTCCTATTTCTGGCTGTTCCCGATGTCGTCGCTGCCTGCCAGCAGGTAACCCGCAGTGCAGCGACCCTCTCCCGGCAGGGGTGTTCCTGGGCACGCCGTGTGCCTGGCTCCAAATGCAGGTCCCGGCTGTGAGGTCTGCCTCTGAGTGCAGGCAGGACGTCAGACCGAAAGGGACGGGGATTGCACGCCCCTATCTCCCTGCCCTGCGCTGCTGGGAACTGCAGCGAGACATCCTGTGGGACAGGGGCCACTTGGGTGACCCCCGAGAAATTCCTCTGCGCTGCGTCCCTGGGAGTGGTGTCTGGGGAGCTGCCCTGCTGACAGCCAGCAGGAGACAATCCCATCCGTGTGTGCCCCGTTTACACAGCAAGGATGGGGCTGCAACGAGGCTCCTGTGCCACCGTGGGCTCTGAAGGGCAGGGGGGCTCTGTGGGGGCTCCCCCCAGGCAGCCCCGTCACCCCCACAGAGGGCCAGGAGCAGCATCGGGCTCTTTAAACTACTTGGCCACAGCTCTTCCCTCTTCTGGCACGTGGGCCTCTCCCAGCTGATTTTTTCCTGAATATTTTTATCAGCTTTTCCTTTTTTTGCCAAAAAATGACTTCTTGTCAACAAAATGTCCTTTTTTTCCCCGAGCCAAGCAGCCGAGCCTGTTTCCACCAGCCCCAGGCCTGACCCTGGGTGTTCCTCCCTCGGTGGTGGTGCCCACGGCGAGCTCTCAGCCTAACCAGCCCCTGCGGCTCGGTGCTGCCCCTGGCCCCGGATGCCTCCAGGGTCTGCGGAGCCCAGGCCACCGAGGGGCGTCCCATTCCCAGGCAGGACAGATGAGGGATGGTCTCGTGAGCAGGGAATTGTGGCCGTGGCTCCGTGCCTGGTAGAAGAGGCGCCGACTGCAGACCTGTCAGACAGGCTGCCCCGCGTGCTGGGTGAACCAGGGGAACGGGGAGAGCCTGGGACAGAAACACGCTGGGGAACAGGGAGAGCCTGGCTTTCTCAGCCGCCTGCGTAAGGCTCAGCAGGCTCTCGTGCAGCTCCTCTTGTCCGGGACCACAGCAAAAATCAGTCCCAAACCGGAGCACGGCACAACCTGCCCACAGCAATGGCTCAGCTCGTGCAGCGGGGAAAGAGAAACCCAGAACGGAGCTAATTTTTTGTTTCAGAAATACCTGCAGTCATCCCAAGCTGGTTTGGAAACTTGACGCTAGGAAACAAGGCGGCGGCAGCCAAGAAAGGGCTGTGCTCCCACCAGGAGTTGCTGTGCTCTCATTAGGAGTTACGAGTCTTTGGTTTCACGTCCATCTTCCCACAGCCTGCTCCTGTAGAGGTAGCCTTGGAGGTCTCAGACGTGCTTTCGTTTCGAACGCTGCAGTAACGTGGGAGCTGCTGTTCCAGCAGGGCTCCAGAATGAGGGGCTGTGCGTGGCCTAGGAACGATTTATGCCAGAGCATCATCCTTTTTCTTTGCACTAATGTGATCCGTCCTTTATGAGCTCCTTTCATGTTAAATCTTACACACCCCTTTCTGGACGAGAGCCTCCTGCTCCGAAGCGCCTGCTGGTAGCTGTGCTTTAGGGATGGCAGAGTTAACTTCTCCGCAGCCGTCTGCTGGGCTTTTTCCTTCTACCAGACTATAAACTTTGTATGGTTTCCTTAATGGGAAGAATTTAATACAGCTTCTGGCACAAGCTGCATTTCCTACTGAAAGTTTGTGCTGCCCAGGGTGTTCTCTGTCGGACGTGCAGTGTCCGAGCGCAAGCTGAAGTCCTTAGCAGCTGACAGAACGGTACGGCGTCAAACACGGGAGGCCACAAAAACCACAGCTCTTGGCAGGGCAGGGTGTCTCCCGCTGAGAGCAGAGGGAGACGGACACTCGCCTCTTTTGAGGCTCTGTGCGCTCCCGCAGCCCCGTACGGTCCCTCTGCAGAGCCCCAGTCGTGCTGGGGCGACGCCGTGGTCGGCGGAGAAGGTGAGCCGTGGGCACAGCTGAAATTCAGAACCCTCCTGGAAGGTCCCGAACAGAAACTGCCTTGAGTTTCTCCCGGAGCTGCTTAGTTCAGGCCCAGCTCCTTCCTCTCTCCAAAGGAAGCTGTCTGCTTTCCTCGTTTCATGGTTGTGATGTGTTGTTGGTGAAACAAGGGTCTCCCGGGAGTGTTTGTGGGGAGCTTGGGCTCCCTATAGGCGGTGCCTCCCTCAAGCAGCAGTGGCTCATCCGAACTGGTATTTTGGTCCTAACTGCAGCATTTGAGTCGGGTGTGTGGTGCCCGCCCCTGACCCGGTGCTGCTTTTGGTGCGTGGGCAGCAGAGCTGAGAGGTGTCACCTCCAAAGGCCCCCCAGGGATGAGACCTGAAACCGAAGCTTTTCTCTAGACCTGGCCCAGGCTCTGTGGCGCTGGGGCACCTCCGATGTGTGTCCGGGCGAGAAGTGGCACCCATCCCTTGGAGCAGGGGCACGTTTGTGTTGCTCAGGTCCCTTCCTCACCGAGCTGCAGCCCAGCCGCAGCACAGGGACGAAGCTGTCAGCAGGGAAGCTGGGGCCTTTTCTTTCCCACCCCGGTACTGGTTTTTGCTCCGTACCCGAGGCCTGGCTGGGAACTGCCTGGGAAACGTTTCAGGCTTTCCAGCAGCTAATCCCTGACCCCCTCCCCCTGCTGCTGCCCCGCTCTTGTTGTTGTTCTGCTCCAGGCTGAGGGAGGCTGACGGGATCTCTGGCTGCCCCTTCTGTCTCCGAGCCTGATCTCAGCAACCACAGAGAGAGGGAAAGCTCGCGTGCTGCAAATTCCTCCCTGCTGTCTGGGGGGAAGCTGCTGATGCGGCAGGGACGGCGGGGAGACAGGCGGATTGGCGGTGGTGTGTGTGGGCAGGGGGTTTAGGACCACGTCCCTGCGCCCGTGCTGTGGAGGGGGAATCCTTGGGCATCCTGAGAGCTTCCTCTCTCATTTTGTGTGAAAGCCTTGCATGTGGGGGCTTGCCTGGAGGCAGCCTTGGGGTGCTGTGTTTGTACCGGGACACTGCAGGGTGCTCAGCACCCCATGGGGCAGTGTGCTCCCCTACCCGGGCTGCCACGCTCCGACTCCTCCGGCATCCCTGCGCCAAACCCCGCGCTGCTCTCCCTGCTCAGAGGCTTCCCATCTGCTCACCTGAGGCGGGCAGCATTCAAACACTCCCCTGGCTGGGCTGGCTGCCCGGGAGGGCAGGGAGGTGCGCTGCTGCTGCTCCCCCAGGACGGTCCTCTCAGCCCAGCAAAGGCAGCCCGAGGTGGAGAAGGTTTTCACCATCCTGAGCAAATAATAACCTGGGGCCCCTGGCAGCGCAGGAGGGGGGTGGTGGGGGAAGCCTGGTCCTAATGAGGACAACTGCTGACTCTGTTTTCTCCCCTCCCACTCCCAGTTTTCCGAGCCTCCTCATCATGTTTCCAGCCAGCCCTTGGGGGATCTTTTCCTCCTCTCCAGACTTGCGGTAGAGCAGCAGCAATTACATGAGCACTGCCGATGGTAATGCATGAGCAATAGATCAGCACTGCGGGGCTGTCAAGAAAACCTACCAGCTTGTGCACCGTCCTGCACACTGCTGGGGGTGCTCATGCAGGAAATGAGGAGCCTTGCCTCCACGTAGCGCCCCCGGGCTGCGCTCACTCGCAGGCTCTCCACCATCTGCCTTGTTCCCTGCCAGGAGGGCAGCTGCTGGCCCTCCTCCTGCACGGCGTGCTCACACTGCTCATTCCTTAGCTGCATGGAGCGGCGGGGAGCCCCAGAACCCCCACCTCTGGCACCATTGGCATAGTTTGGGGGGCAGTGCTCTCCTCCCGGTGCCCCTCTGGAGCAGCCAGCACCGCCCTGTGCCCCCAGGGCTTTTGCTGGCCGTTGTTGCAGGCTGAGCGTGGGCTGCCCGGTTCCCAGCCCGGGCACAACCAGCACGGCAAAGCGCGGCCCGACAGGAGGCCTCTCCCCTCTGTCTCCAAAGGTGACAACAGACTGGGATTTGCAGAAGGGCACGGGGTGCACGGAGGGCCACACGGGGACGTCGGCTGCGGCTCCTCTCGCCGCCGGGATGATCGCGCTGATGCTGCAGGTGCGGCCGTGCCTCACCTGGCGAGACGTCCAGCACATCATCGTCTTCACAGCCACCAAGGTGAGCGACTGGCCCTCCCTCCTGCTGCAGCTTCCCTGCGAGGATGCTGCGGGATGGCCGCGGTCCTGCCGCACATCTCTGTTTATGTCTGCCTGCCCCTCCATAAATCTCTCCGATGTCTGGCTCCCAGCAAATGGATTGCGTTCTCCCCTTGCCCCTCGTTCCTCCCAGGAATGCGGCAGAGGCATTTTCCGCTGTCATGATAACAAATGGGGTATTTGCTCCAGGAATGCCTCTGTCTGCCACTGTACAGGTCTGCCACGGGCTCACCGTGCCTGCCTGCAGACCTGGGGAGTGTACGTGAGCACGTGGTGTGCCCGGCCGTGCCAGACCCTGTGCAGTGGGAAGGCGAGGAGAGGAGCTCTGCCCTGCTCCGGCCTTGCCTTGTTTTCTCCAGAGAGTTGAGCTCTTGGAAACAGACATAACAGAGAGCTCAGCAGCAAACACAGCCCCTGCTTTCGCTCAGCCCTGCCTGCTGCCTGGCTCCTGCTGACCCAGTGGAGCTCACGACGGAGAGGCAGAGTGGGAACTGGTCGGAGCTGTCTGATTCGGCCAGGGACAGGGCTTCTTCTGCACCCCCCTGGGGAGCAGGAATCTATGTCCAGCTAATGCTGTACGTAAAAGAAAACACACTTTGGCACAGGGCAGCGTTTTCCACAACTGCAGGCAAGCACTGCCAGAGTATGACAACCTGATAAGTGATGGGACCCAGATCCATCCTGGCCTGAATCTTGTTGATTTAAAAGACTAGGTTCCTTCTCCCCGAGGCTTCTGCCATCCCACAGGCTGTGGCTTGGGTGGCATGGAGAAGGGAGCAGCTGGCATGTTTCAGAGCGGAGGCATTTGTGCCCTTTTGTGCTGCTTGATTTCCTTTCCGAGGAGCCGGGAAGCCTGTTTGTCCTGGGAGTTGTTTCAAACAAAGGTCAACCTGTTTCTTTCTAATAAGGCCATGTGGGTTTGCTTCCCTGCTGCTGCAGGAGATTTCTGAGCCACCTTCCCCTCAGGCCCAGTTCCTTCTGCTCTGGGTTTACAGGGCCGTGGGTGTCCCCCAAGGTAACGAGTGCCCTGCATTTCTTTCCAGTACGAGGATCGTCACGCGAAGTGGGACACCAACCAGGCTGGCTTCAGCCACAGCCATCAGCACGGCTTTGGCTTGCTGAACGCCTGGAGGCTGGTTAACGCTGCCAAGGTAATCCTGCCCCTGCCCCGTGCGTGCTCCGCAGGCTCCTAGGGCAGACCCGCAGCGGTGGCAGGGACAGTTCCTGTCCTGGCAGCACCGCGGGGTGACTCCTGCACTCCAGGCCCGCACTCGGGCTGTCCCCCTGCGGCCCTCACTACGAGGCTGCTTTTGGTATGAAGTAATGAGGCTGAAACCTGCCCCCGAGCTGCTGCTCTCTCACAACTATATATAGCCATGGGCGAGAGCCTTTGCTCGTGGGAGACAACAGCTCTGATTCATAGCTTGGGGAGGTTTGTCAGCAGCCCCAGCACCTTCCTCCCTGTGCACCGGGCTCCGGGGAGGGGATCGTGCCCTGAGGATCCAGCTGGCAGCATCCTGCCCCACGGCCTGCGGGGATGTGGTGTGGCGTGGTGAGATCCGGCAGGGACATCCCCACCTCCTGCTCCCTGTGCCACCAGCTGCCTGGAGAGCAGAGCACACCCCCTGGCACTCGGTCCTCACCCACACGCAGAGCACCATGCTGTGTGCAGGGGTGCCGCCGGTTGCCAGCAATTCCCCCTCTTTCACGGGGATTTTCAGGCTGCTTGCTTTTCCCCCAGGGCTGTGGGTCCTGCCCCTCTGTGCTGCAACAAAACAGCTTCAAGAAACTGCTCAAAGCCGCTCAGGTGGCCGCAGAGACAAAACCACAGGTGCTGGTTTCGGAGAGTCCTGAGTCTCAGTCAGCACCTCCAGCCCCCAGGCAGTTGCTTTCCTTCCACTCTTAGACACGTGGGCGCCGCTCGCCAGCCCTGTGGTGCTTGCTGCAGCCCACGTCCACGTGTAGGAGGTGTGTTACTGCCAGGAGGTGTGTTACTGCCAGGAGGTGTGTTACTGCCAGGAGGCTTGCAGGGGTGGTGGGAGATGAGGAGGTGGGCCTGCAGGGAGGGAGCGACCTCGTGCTAACTCCTCTTGCCTCTCACCTGGCAGATCTGGGAGTCCGTTCCCTACCTGGCCTCGTACGTGAGCCCTGCCCTGAAGGAGGGCAGGAGCATCCCGCTGCTGCCGCAGGAGCTGGAGGCCACGTGGAACGGTAAGAGCAGGCGTGCCACGCCACAGCCTGCGCTCGTGCACGCCGAGGCCCCAGAGCCAGCCAGCTGACGGCCTGGCAGGGCACACCACCGAGGGGTTAAGTGCCGGGCTGCCTGGGCTTTTCCTTCTCTCCTTCCGCTGCCCTTCCCCAGGGGACCCGTCCCTGGGTCTGCGCCCCCTCGATAAGCCCCGCCATGGACAGAGGAGCCAGAGGGCCCTAGCGCAGGGCCCGGCTGGGCAGCAGCCAGAGCCGTTCCTCGGGCTTTGTCCATGTTAGGTAATCTCCAGCTCCCGACTTGGCCGGCCGCTGTCCACATAAACAAGGCGATGCTGGGGCTGCTACCAGTGGGAAGGAGAGCCGGGCTCGGGGGCAGCCCGGCCTCGCACCAGGGCCCAGCTGGGGAGCTCCCGTCCCATCCTGGGGCCTCCGCACCCCTGGCTGCCCCCTGGCAGGGGTCTGGGGCTTGGCAGCACCCAAGCGCAGGGGTCCCTCAGGGAGGAGTTTGGAGCTCAGCAGGCCAGCGCCTCCCCGCAGATGGTCCTCTCCCTTCCCTCCTTGCTGGGAGGTGCTGGGCGGGTGCTGGCCACAGGCTTTCCCTCTGTCCTGCCCCTGCCCCGCATGGCAGCGGGCTAGACCCCTGGGCAGCACACAGCCACCCGGCTCCCCTGCAGGTACCAGCACTGCGGGACCCCCGGGGACAGAGGGGTGACACCCTGCTCCAGCCCTGAGGCAAGGGCTGGGGGTCAGGCAGCTCCTTTTGCCCTAAATGGAGCTGTGAGCTGACAGCTGGGCAGCAAAGCAGCCCTGGGAAGAGGCAGAAAAGGCAGTTTGGAGGAGTATGTGCAGGGGGATGTGCGGCCGGGGGCACTGCTGTCCCCCAGGTACCTGGCCCAGAGTTATCCCTTCCCCACGCAGCCCAGGGAAGCGCCAGGAAGGGGCTGCCCCATCCTGGGGTGCTCCTGCCTGGGGGGAGGCCGGGGAGCGCCCACCTGCACCCACCTGCTGCATGGCCAGGGCTGCCGGGAGGGGCCGCGGGCTGCCATCTGCTCCGCGCCGTGCCAGGGCTTCCCCTGCTATAATTAGCAGCTCTGGGGCTGAGCGTCTGCGGAGCTGTGAATGGTTTGGGACCGGCACGTCAAGTCCGGCCACCAGGTTTCTCATCCCAGACCTCTCCCCAAACCCGGCTCCTGTGTCGCTGCGGTTTGGGGCAGCCTCTGGGGTTGCCGAAAGCTTGCGCAAACGCAGGGTGGGATGGTCTGGTGAGGGACGAGGAATTATTTCACTGCAGTGGCCAAAGCGCTCTGCGTGGGCTGCTGAGCTGTGCGGGGTGTGACTGCCCCGGCTCCTGCCGCTTGGCTCCCCCGGCACACACACACACGGGGGCAGCCGGGAGGAGGCAGCAGTTCGTGTCCTGTTAAGTGGCACGGCAGCACCTCGGGGCCGGCTGGCAGCAGCCACCAGCTTCGGCCAACCCTGCCTCCCCTTTCCCAGTCAGCGCCGCCGACCTGGAGCTCTCCGGTATGAGAACCCTGGAGCACGTGGCAGTCACCGTCACCATCACACACCCCCGCCGCGGCAACCTGGAGATCAGGCTCTTCTGCCCCAGCGGCATGATGTCCCTGATAGGAACCACCCGGAGCATGGACTCGTAAGCGCCGGGGGGGCAGGGACTGCGGGGCAGGGCACCCAGCAGCCCCGAGCAGCAGGGCCGAGGCACGTGCCCGGCCTCGCAGCTCAGGCTGCGTTACGCTCAGGGGGTTCTTCCTCCCCCCTCTGGCAGGGATCCCAACGGCTTCGCTGACTGGACCTTCTCCACAGTGCGGTGCTGGGGCGAGGAGGCACGGGGCACCTACAGACTGGTCATCAGGGACACCGGTGAGTCCTGCCGCTGGGGGTGGTGGCAGCGAGGTCAGGCTGGGTCTGGGAGCGGCGGAGGTGGGAGCATCCCCTCCCGGAGCTGCTGGGTGTGCCCTCGTACCCCTGCGCCTGGCTCCGTGCCGTGCCCTGGGGAGCTGCCAGCCCGGCACCTGGGCTGCTTGCTGCGGGTTAGCCTGACGCAGTGCCAGGTGGAAGAGTTCCCCACTGGTGCAACCTGTTTCTTCTCCAGGAGATGAGAGCCTGAGGCCTGGGACCTTGAAGCAGTGGCAGCTGACCTTGTACGGCTCCTCCTGGTCCCCAGCGGAGATGAAGGAGCGGCAGAGGTAGGAGACCACAGCCCCGTCTTGGTGGGGAGCAGGAGCTGGCAGGCTAGGGGACGTTACAGAGGTCTCTGAGCCGGAGCTGTCACGGCGAGGTGATGGCAGGGTGAGGAAGAGGGGCTGCGGCCCCGCAGCTGGCACCTCGCACAGGGCTGCCCTCAATAGGTGGCAGAGGGGGGCCTTGGGCTGCACAAAACAGCTCCGTTGCAGAGCTGGCAACCCCCAGTGGTGTGAAAGGCGCTCCGGAGCCTTCACGGGCGTTTGGGATCCTCCCTGGTACAGCCAAACCTGCGGGACCCTCACTGGCGCCTCTGTCCTGCAGGCTGCTGGAAGAAGCCATGAGCGGGCAGTACCTGAACAGCAACTTCTCCCTGCCCTGCCCTCCGGGGCTGGAGATCCCCGAGGAGCAGCACTACACCGTCACGGCCAACACGCTCAAGGTGAGCCTGCTGGGGCTGGGGAGAGGCACGGGGCGCACGAAGCAGGGGTACCCACCCTCTGCAGGAGTCACTGGGGAAGGGGAAACCCGCGTCTCTGATCCTACTGGCACTGCGTCCTCTCCCCCTGGAGGCGCAGGGTGACAGGGCAGAGCTGGGGGGTAGTTGAGGCTGTTTCTCAAGGGGCTTCCTCCTCCACAGACCCTCCTGCTGTTGGGATGCTTTGCTGTGTTCTGGACTTTCTACTACATGCTGGAGGTGTGCCTGACCAGGAACAACGTGGGCTTTGACCTGAGCTGCAGCGGCTCCACCACCTGCAAATGGTACCAGCAGGGCGGGAAGCACAGAGCCCTCGAGAACGGCCTGGAGATGGAGTCTGTGCCGCTCTACAGGGAGAAGGAAGCCGAGGATGTCGAGATGGAGTGCGAGCAGCTGGAGCCTGCCCAGGAGGGCGGGGGGGAGGAGGGGTCCTGGACCCCCACCCACCCCAAGCCTCCCACCAGCAGCAGAGCTGCCGGCTTCCACGAGGCAGCCCCCGCCGCAGCAGGGTACCTCGGCCGGGAGGCAGCAGCTGAGCTCCTCTCGGAGGGCAGGGAGCACCAGGCGTGCTAGCTGGGGCTGGGGGCTTGGGCTGCCTCCCCCCCCCTCGGTACGTCCTTCCTGAGCGTGGGCAGCAGAGACTTCCTGAGCCCCCAGGGACCATTGCCGCTGCGTCCTGCGAAAAGGGGTGTTGGAAGTGGCTCAGACAAGGAGAAAGTCTGCTGGCAGTGGAAGGGGAGCTTTCCTTTCCCTTGCTCTGGAAAACAAAGCAAGCCTTAAGCCCGTTCCTAGAGGAGCTTGCTCCCTGTCCCCTGTGCTCTGACCCCGCCACCCCGTCCTCTCCGGCAAGCACACGAGCAGGCGTACGCTTGGGGGGGGGCAGAAGGCAGCGGGGCTTCCTCCATCGTCCTGCCCAGAGGCTGCAGGCAGTAAACGCAACCCCGAGGGTGCTGGGTGCTGCCTCCCCCACACCCCCGTTCCCATATGCTGCAGGGAGGGCGGAGGGCCGGGGGTGTCCCTGCTTGGGGACTCGCTTCGGGGGACACGAGAGCACCCCCGGCAGTGTTGTGGCAGCGCGAGCTCGCTGTGGCTGCTGCCCCCCCCCAGTCTGCGTCCTGCCGCTCGCTGGGGCACGAGGGGAGCGCCAAGGCTGCGCGCGGTGCCTGGCTTGGGCTGGGGAGGGAGGCTCGAGTTGCTCTGGCAGCGGCTCGTCTGCGAGCAGGGCTGGTTTGTTCACGTGTCTTTGGGTTCGCTGGTTTATTTTTTTAAAGTTGGGGGTTTGTTTTTTAAACAGCAAAGTCCTTTTGTGTAGCTTTCCAAATAAAGTCTTCTAAAAACCCTCCTCTCCCCGAGCCGTGACTCCTCTGCCCTCCCAGCGCTTGCTCGCTTTGGGAACTCGAGTCACCGAGTGCCCAGGGCTGGGGGGATGCTCTGCTGGGAGCCAGGGCTGCTCCTGGCAAGGGCCGGAGGGGTTGGAAGGAGGAACGGCAGCGGCTTGGGGTGGGGAGGGCTGAGTCCCCCCCGGTCTGCACCATCCACGTCTCCGGGGCTTCGGCTTTCCTGGCGCGCCCGCAGGCCGTGCCCGCGGGACCGGGCGCGAGGCGGCGGGCAGGAGGAAACCTCGGCACGCGGCGCTAGATGAATAACCTTTTAATTTTGACAAAAACGAAGTACAAAACCGAGGCCAATTTTCTTTTCTCCCCATTCGCAAGGATCTCTGCGAGAGTGGCGCTTGGCTGGTGCGGGGTGACGGGCGGGCAGGGTGGCTCCGGGTGCTGGGGCGCGCGCCCTCCCCGGGGAAGGGCCACGGGGCACCCGCGGGTGCCCGCGAGCGCGGCTGGGCGCAGGGGGGACGGGACCAGCTGGCGGCGGGGCTCGCAGGAGTGAAGCGGGGAGCGTGCGAGGCCGGAGAGGAGAGGAGGAGAGGAGAGGCCGCCCGGGAGCGGGAGCCGGAGCGAGCGCGGCGGGGCACGGCTGGGCTGCGGCTCGGTGCCGGTCGTGGCGCCGGAGGGGTCGTTTGGGCTGGCTGGCTTTTGGTTTTAAATAAATACCAATCGGTGGGGGGCGGCTGGAGTCGCCGGCGCCCCAGCAGCTGCAGCACGCGGGGCTGGAGGGAGCGAAGACGGAGGTCCTGGCTGGGGCTGGGGGAGGCGGGGGGCTGCCTAGCTGATGATCTGCCGGGGCCGGCCGTAGCTCATCCCCGCCTGTGATGCGCCCTTGTTGCTCCCCATCTGTAAGCCGATGACGTTCTTGCCCTCCTTCAGCTGGCTCTCGGTGAACTCCCGCTTGTGCTCCTGCGCCTTCCTGCGGGGCGGAGGGAGAGGCCATGCGGCACCCGCCCCCCCCCCCCCCCCCCCCGGCTGCCGGATCCTTGGATCCTCGCCCTGGCATTGGAATTCCCCCCATTCCCCTCCCCAGGGCCGTAGCCCCAGCCCTCTGCTCCCTGGGGCACCCAAGAAGGGACCGAAACCTCCCGGGGCTGCTGCTGGGCAGCGGGAAGGGGACGGCGCCAGCCCCAGCTGGGTCTGGGGGGGAGCTGGCAGGCAGGGGGCTGGGGCGCAAGGGTCCCCCACTTACTTCATGAACCAGTTGGGGTCCCCGTGGTAGTTCCCGTCGTTCTTGGTCACCGCCAGGCTCCCCAGGGCCATCAGCGTCCTCTGCACCGCCGCCATGTCCTTGGCTGCCGAAGGACAGCAGAGTGAGCGCTGGCGTGGTGCTGGCAGCCCCGGGCCCCTCGTAGCCCCCCGCCCGCAGCCCCCCGCCCAGCACACCTTCAAAGAGGTCGACGGTCTGGAAGATGTCTGTCTTCACCACGCCGTAGTCCTCGGCCGCCTTGAGGAACTGGGAGATCTGCTCCATCTGCTTGAAGACCATGGTGGGGGGGCTGTCGGGGATCTTGACGGGCTTGGAGCCGTCGGGGTAGAGGCTGTTCACCAGCCGGCTGAGGACCTGCAGGCAGAGGGAGGCTGAGCTCGCCGCACAGCGCCGCACAGCGCACAGCACACAGCGCCGCTCCCACCCGTCCGGCCCCGCACTTACGATGCCGTTCTTCAGCCAGACCTGGAAGCCCAGGCGGCCCCGGTCGGGACGGCCCACGCTGGCCCCGCACTGCGCCACGATCCACTCCACCAGGCGGTCCTCCAGCTCGTCGTCATACTTCTTCTCGATCTTGGACTGGACGTCCCTGCTCATGCCGTACGCCGGGCCCTTGTTGGCCATGACTGCGGCGGGCGGGAGACCTGGGGCAGGAGTGGGGGCGCGTGAGGCTGCGGGGGTGCTGCCTCCCCCTCGCCCGGCACAGGGCACCCCGTGGCATCCACCTCCTGCTCTCCCCGTGCCAAGCAGGGGCTGTTCGACGCCAAACGGCACATCCAGAGGTGAGCACACGGCCCTGATCCTTGCAGTGTGCCCAGACAGACGGGTCCCATCCCGGCAGAGGTGCTTTGTCCCCGCTCTCCAGCTCAGGGTGCGCAGCAGAGCTGCCTCATCCCCATCCCTGCCTGCTCAGCCACCAGCGGGTCCCAAGGGTGCCAACGTCCCTGGCATCGGGCAGCCGGTGGCCGTGGTGCACCTGGAGCAGCCACACTGCCCGGAAAGTGCCTGGGAAGGAACCGGCACAGCTGGAGAGCGGAGGGCTCTGGGCAGCAGGGCTGGGTGCCTGGGGCACAGCGGGGTGCCGTGGGGTGGCCATGGCTCTCCGTGTCCCCGTGCCCGTGCCAGGAGGCCAGTCCCCAGGAGCCGTGCCCGTGCCCTTGTAAGGACATGGTGCGGGCAGGGACGGTGGTGGCCGGGGCGGGCAGCGCTGGAGGGTGCCAGGAAGGGTGCCAGCGGGGAGAGGCGGTGGGGAGCCGGCAGCCAAGCCCCCCGCTGAGGCGGCCTCACTCCTCCCCACACAGCTCCTGGTTGGGTTTGAGCCAGCCGAGTGCCGGGGCTGAGCTGTGGAGGAGCTGCGAGCCCGCGTCCCCTGAGCTCCCCGGCCACCAGCTCGCCCCGCGCACCGGGCAGATGCAGCCCGGCTCCGGCAGCACAGCCCCGGGATGCGGCAGGGCTGGGTGCGGGTAACGCCGAGCCTGGCTGCTGCCAGCGGGGCGGGGAGCCCCCAGCCCCGGGGTTCAGGCAGCAGTGCTGCATGAGTCCCCCGACGGGCTGTGCCCAGCCCCGGGCACGTCCCCGATGCCGCAGGCAGCACCGCTCGGCCATCACAGCTCGCCTGGCCACGGGGCACTGACCGCCAGCCCGTGCCCACCTCCTGCCCTCATCCCCCCGCACTGGGCTGTGCCCCTTCCCGCAGGAACGCAGGAACTGGGGCCTGGGGCTGCTCCGAGTGCTCCCCGAGTGCCCCAGGGCTGGGCAGAGCCAGAGCCCACCACAGCTCCGCTCCTGTGAGCCGCGGAGCCCCTTGGCGACGCGGTGCTGAGGACCAGGGGCAGCAGCGCACCCTGGGCAGCGTCCCCAGCCCATGGAACTGCGTCCCTCCCCGTGGGAGCGGGACCCTGATCCGGGGAGCAGCATCCTCGTCCTGGGGAGCAGCATCCCAATTTGGGGAGCAGCATCCCAATCCAGAGAGCAGCATCCCAATTTGGGGAGCAGCATCCCAATCCAGAGAGCAGCATCCCAGTCCAGGGAGCACAATCCCAATCCGGGGAGCAGCAACCCCATCCCGGGGAGCGGGACCCAATCCGGGGAGCACGACCCCATCCCAGCGAGCAGCATCCCAATCCGGGGAGCACGATCCCATCCCAGGGAGCAGGACCACATCCCAGGGAGCAGCACCCCCATGTCCCAGGGGCTGGCACCCCGAGCGGGGCACCCTCCGTGCCCGCCACCCCCCCCCCCCCCCAGCAGCAGGACTCACGAGCGGCTGCTGACGGAGGCGAGGGGCGATGCTCAGCGCGGGAGCCGGCGCTCTGCACAGTTAGGAGGCCGACGCCGAGCTAAAAGGCCGGTGCCGGGACAGTGATGTCAGCCAGCCCGCGGCCAGCCCCCCATCCCTCCCTCGCGGGGCGCGCCAGCCCCTCAGCGCACCCTGACTCCAGCCCAGGCACCATATTTGGGGAAAGACTCCGAAAAGCGGTGACTAAGGCCCGTGCCGGAGCATTCCCCGCGTGCCTCAGCCCCGGCAGTTTTGGGGCAGGGAGGAAGCGGGGCCCCGGGCTCTGATGGAGTAAGTCCTTTTATAGGCAGGCGCTCGCCGAGGTTTTCTGCCCTGACTTCATGGCTGGCTTTCCCCTGCGCTCACCGCCGGGACGGGACGAGCGGGGCTCTGCGGGGCTGGGGGGCGCGGGGGGGGACCCGAGCGGCAGGGACAGGCCACGCGACGGTTGTGGTGTGTGCCGGGGGGCTGCTGGGGAGCACAGCGAGCCAGGGCAGGCCTGCACAGGGTGGCGAGGCCTTGGGCATCCTGCGGGCGTCTGTCCAGGGCACAGGAGTGTCCCCAAGAATTGCTCTGCCCCCGCTGAGGAGGGCAGGATGCGGCCAGGCAGCCCCGGTGCCAGGTGGGGATGCGACAGGGACCCGCAGCCCCAGGGACCCGCAGCCCCCAGGGCCTCACGCACCCCAGCACATCCATGGCTCCGTCCCCAGCCCTCCCCGGCCCCCCCGCAGTGCCAGGAGCTCCAGCAGGACACAGCCACAGCTCCAGGATTGTCCCCACGGCCACAGGAGCCCAGGGGCTCAGCGAGAGGGCACAGCCCCACGACCCGCAGCCTCCCTGGGCACCCCTACACCCATGGGTGCGCTGCCTGCCTCCCCAAGCCCCCCCCACCCCAAACCCCGCTCCCAGCAGCTCCCATCCCCTAGGGCACAGCTCCAGCCCCACAGCCTGGAGGGGGGCAGCCCTGGGGGGGCCTCTCAGCTTCCCAAGAGGCGAGGGGGAGGCTGGCGGAGCAGCAGAGTGCAGCTGACACCCAGCGGCAGCGCGGGCAGCCCCGCCGAGCCCCCCCCCCCGGGTGCAGGACGCGGGGTGCCCCAGCCCTGGCCCCGCAGGAGGAGGCAGGCACGGGTAAAGTGCAGACACTTTAATGGGAGCCGCTTCCCGGCACGGCCGCCCGGAGCACACCCGCGCAGCCGGCTGCAGGAGCAGCGGACGGGAGGAGAAAACCGGCCGGCAGCCTCGGCGAGGGGCTCGGCAGGATGCGGCCCCCGCTGGCCGCCCCGGCACCGGGGCGCGAAGGCATCGCCGCTGCGCTCCGCTCCCCAAAACTGGCAGTAGGCACTGAAGGTCCCGCACCCGTGTGCGTATGGGGCCGCGTGTCCCAGCAGCAGCAGCACCTTTTCCAGTGTCACTTGTCGCCACGGACGGGCGCCACGGGGGACAACACGCAGCCACGCAGCCCCCGGTGCAAGAGAAGGGCCAGGCCACCATAGGGGGTCCCCGGCCCCATTTTCGGCTAAGACACGTGCTGGGCAGGCCGGGGTGGGGGGCCACAGGCACCCGCTGGGGGCCCAGCACAGTGAGGAGGAGGCACGGCGGGGAGGGGACGGAGAGGCTGGCGGACCCCCAGCACGGGCAGCCCTCCCCGGGGGGCTCCGGCCGGGCTTTTGGCACAGCCCCAGGCGGCGACACCGCGGGGCAGCGGCCCCTCTGCTGCCGGGCCCCTAGAAGACGTAGATCTTGTCCCGCTGGACGCAGTCCAAGTCGTCGTCCAGCGTCAGCAGCACCTGCGGAGAGGGGAGCGGAGGCGCGGTGGGCCGGGGCTGCGGGTAGGGCCGGGAGCTGCGCCCCCTCACTGAGCCCCCGGGCTCCCATGGCTGTGGGGACAACCCCGGGCGCTGTGCGGGCGGGCGGCACCTACCAGGAAGGAGCCGAACATGGCGATGGAGGAGAGGAAGTGCCAGATGTCGTGGTCGTCGAAGAAGTCGAGCAGGATGCAGTCGCGGTTGTGCTCCCGAGACTCGGCCGGTGTTTTCTGTCCGGGACAGGGCGAGCTGTCACCGTGCCCACCCCGCAGCCACCCCGCGCCCCGCGCCGCCCGCCCGCCTACCTGCCAGGTGCTGAGCCCCTGGAAGAAGAAGAAGAGGGCGAAGCCCCAGACCACGGAGGTGCCGATAATGCAGAGCAAGGGGATGAGCTTGATGCGTTCGCCGCTGCGGAGCTGGAGGAGAGGCCGGGGTCACCGCGCAGGCAGTGCCCAGCAGCCCCAGCGGGCAGCCTCCGGCTGAGCACCCCCAAAACGCCCGTCCCCGGTGCCCTCCCCGCACGGCCGGCCCGGGGCTGGGCTCCGCTCGCACCTTCATGATGATGTAGAAGGCGAAGTAGAGGAGCAGGTTGCAGATGCCGATGGCCAGCAGGTAGGAAGCAAAGTCATTGGGGTGGACAATGAGGCCGTAGGCAGCGCTGGGGAGGCAGGGAGAGGCAGCGGGGTCAGCTCAGCCTGGGGTGTCCCCCCCCCCGTGCCCTGCTGCCCCCCCGAGACCTCCTGGCAGCTCCCCCAAGGGCTGCTCCTGCAGGGGATGGGGCGGTGCAGGGGGACGCTGCGGTGCCGCGGGTGCAGGGGCCGTGCTCAGCCCACAGCTGCCACGAGCTGGGTGTCCTCAGCCCAGGGGCTGGCCCGGGCCGGGGGGAACAGGGCAGGGGCAGCAGCGGGGATGGGGGGGCCTGGCCATGGAGGAAGCAGCGTGGGGGCCTCGCCTGCCCCCGGCTCCGCACTTACAGCGACCAGTTGATGATGTTTCCCATGACCAAAAGCACCATTCGGTCCTGCGAAGGGAGACGGGACGGGGTGAGGAGAGGGCCTGGGGGGCACCCGGCCAGGCTGGGGAGGGTCTGCTGTGTGCCACGTCTCAGCACAGCCCCAGGCCGGTGGCCAGCAAGCTCGCGGGCAGCGACGTCCCTTCCCCTCCCATCACTCACCACGTACATGGGCCCGCTGCACTGCCGGACGCAGTCCGTGTACAGCACGTGCAGGATCCTGCGCAGGATGCCCGAGTCTGCAGGGAGAGGGGAGGTAGTGCTGGGGGTCCCTGAGGTAGTGCTGGGGGTCCCGGAGGTAGTGCTGGGGGTCCCGGAGCCAGCCCCTGCCCGTCCCAGCCCTGCCCTGCTTGGGGCCAGGCCCCCAGGTAAACCCACCCAGCCCTCACCGAGCTTCCAGCGCCCCATGTAGTAGAGCTGGGTGCTGAGCAGGAGGGTGGCCACGATGTGGATGACGGAGAAGACGATCCAGAAGGCCATGTTCCCTTTGCCGAAGACCTGGGGGGAGAGAGGAGCGGGCAGCGGGCTGGAGAAGTGGCCACCCCGAGCCGTGCCCGGCCCCGCCGCGCGCCCGCACTCACGACGCCGACGACGGAGAAGAAGATGACGACGGCCAGGCAGGCGTAGGCGCTGTAGGCGCTGGCGTTGATGTCGGGGTGCCGCTTCTGGTACAGCTTCAGCATGCAGAGCCCGGCGATCATGTACATGAAGGAGGTGTCTGCGGGACGGCAGCGGTCAGCGGGGCTGGGGGCGGCCCCCGGCGCGGCGCCAGGGCGGCACTCACCGAACTGGAAGTTGGTGTAGTTGGGGCAGACGTGGTAGCAGGCGCTGAGCAGCCCCTCCATCATCAGGGCCGTGCCCATGGCGTAGAAGAGCCCGAAGTGCTTGGGGATGCCGCACTCCTGCGGGGCCAGAGAGGAGGGGAAGTGGTGCCCGGGGAAGCTGAGCCCCCCCGGGCGCAGAGCCCCGCGGCCGCGCGTCCCCTACCAGGGCGTGCGTGTCGTTGCGCATGAGCGCCCGGTTGTAGTTGATCTCCCGCTGCAGGATGATGAGCAGGAAGAGCAAGCCCAGCAGGACGTAGCCCAGGTTGCTGAGGATGTTGTTGAAGGCGCTGCGGGAAGCGGTTCAGCCCGTCAGTGCCCCGGGACCCTCCCCATCCATGCCCCCGCAGCCCTGTCCCACGCGTGGGGCACCCCGGCTGCACGCCCGCCGCCCCTACCTGAGGTTCCCCAGCGGGTGGGCGCACAGAAAGTTGTAGTAGCAGATGTCCTGGTTGCCGGTGACGTTCACCACCTGCAGGCATGGCACAGTGAGAGCGGGAGGTGGCAGGGAGAGGACGCAGGGGGACGCCCGGGGGCACGGGCACGTTCCCATCGCGGGTGGAGAACGGTTTGGGACAGCTCCCCGGGAACGGGCACCCAGGCCCCGCTCACCGTCTGGTAGGTGATGACGAGCTGGATGACGGGGAGGGCATAGAAGACGGCGATGGTGGCGATGTTCCTGGGAGGGGCACAGCGGTGTCACCAGGGTGCCCTGCCACCCGCCGGGGGCACCGTGGGGTCGCCGTCCCGAGCCCCCCCACCCGCACCTCCCCTGCTCACCAGAAGTAGATCTGGTATTTCTTCCGCAGCACCCGCTTGTCCTTGCGGGCCAGGTCGGCCACGCAGAGGTATTGCTGGAAGGAGAGGCAGGGTCGCAGGGGGGCAGGCGGCAGGGCAGGGCTGGGCGCCCCGGCACGGCCCCGCGCAGCCCCGACGGGGACACACCTTGGTGCGGATGACGTTCTTGTCGTAGTCGATGTCGGCCAGCGTGTCGTAGTCGTCCTCCTCGACCGAGCTGAGCGAGTCCAGCCGGGGCCGGCCGGCCACGTTCTCCAGCGACCGCTCCCCTGCGCCAGAGCCGGGGGGGTCAGCGGTGCCAGGACCACAGCACCCCGCGGGACCAAGCCCTCCTCGCCGACACCAATCACCCCCAATTACACCCGCGCCTCCCCTCTAGCTCAGCCCGGTCCTGCGCCGGGACTCGGCTGCGCCGGTGGCAGCCCTGGGCCGTGCGGGGCTGGGGCAGAGCGGCTGCGGGCATGGCGGGGGCTGCGCCCGGGGCAAAGCTCGGGGCAGGGCAGATTGGTTTGATTGGACCGTCCCTGCTCAGCACCAACATCTACCCATAGCAATGCACAGCTGCCTCATCGGGGCGGAGGGGATGCGCCGCTTGAACTGGTCCTGCCCTTCAAAGGAAAGCGAGAGTTACTGGGGCAGGACAGGGACCCAGCGCACCGCCGGCACCTCGGGAGGCTCCCCGGCACGTCGCCAGCCGGTGGTGCCCACGTGGAGACCCCAACGCGGGCTCGCAGGGAGGGACAGGGGCCGCCAGGGGACGGAGAGAGGCAGAGCTGAGCTGCCACCGGTCGGTGCCCTCGGGGCAGCCCTGGCACGTTGGCTCCGCGGCGCGGCGCGGCGCAGGACTCACCCACGTATCCGTAGGGGACCTCTGCAGAGCCCACGCTGCCCGAGGCGGCCTCGGTGCTGCCGGAGGAGCCGTTCTCTGGGGGGAGGGACAGGGTGGGCTTGCTGCACGGCCACCGGCCCCCGCGGGCAGGGAGGTGAGGGGCAGCGCGTGGCACTCACCGAAGGAGCCGTAACCGTAGGTGTCGTAGGGGACGTGCCCCAGGAAGGAGTCGGGGATGCTGCGGGAGTGCCCTGCAGGAGAGGAGGGGACGCACAGCTCCATCAGCCGGGGGCAGCCACCAGCAGCACCCCCAGCACGGGGCTGTGCAGCCGATCGGTGCGGGGCAGTGCCCTGCGCCCCTGCCTGAGGCCAGGCATGGGGGCACGGCCCGGGCAGCGGCTCGCACGGACAGAGCAAACGCTGGCACCTACCCAGTAAAGATGCTGGGAGTCGCCAGAAAGTCATGGAAAAAGAGAGAGAGAGACTCAGTCAGGTGCTCAAGCCCCAGCCCAGCTGCGTCAGCCCCAGAGCGGAGAAGCCAAACCCCAGGACATTCCCGTCCCTGCTTTTTGGCCTTACTTGAAAGGGGAAAAAACCCACCAACCCCAGGGACATCCCCTCGCTGCCGCCCCCAGTACCCCTCACCCGTGTCCAGGCTGGGCGAGTCCATGGCTGCCAGGAGCCCCTTCCTCTTCTGCTGCCTGCCGAAGGAAGCGGCCGTGAGCAGCGCCGCAGGGCGGCCGTGGTGCCGGGGCTGTGGGTGGCACCGCTCCGTGGGGCAGGGACAGGGGCATGGCTGCCACGGGCGCAGCACCGGGAGGGGACGGGGTGGTCGGCAGGGGCTGGGGGGCCACAGAGCGCTCACCGGCAGCTCTCCCAGCAGGCGATGAGCAGCGTGAGGACGTAGAAGGAGAGGAAGATGCCCAGGCAGAAGAGCATGCTGCTCACGTACGCCTCCGCTGCGGACAGAGCCGGGACGAGGCTCAGGGCGAGCGGTGGCCCCGGGGACCTGTCCCGGGGTCCCTGCAGCACCCCGCAGCTCCCAGCCGCTAACAGCGCCCGGAGCAGTCTCCCACCCAGGCTTACAGGTTATGGCAGGGGACACCATCACCTCCAGCATCTTCTGCCGGTTGTGTTGATCCACGGGCTCATCTGCAGGAGGCAAGGGCAGCGGTCAGCTCCGCGGGGCGGGGGTCAGCCCCGTGCCCAGCACCGGCCCCGCAGCAGCAAGCCTCCCCCCGCCAGGCACCTACCTGGGGAGGTGTGTTTGGAGAGGGGGTAGTAGGGCAGAGGCCCCCCGCACGCCTCGTCCTCCGTCTTCACCACCACCACCACGTAGAAGCTGTTGCTGGGGAAATCCTTCTTCTGCAGCGGCCGTCCCGGGGCGAGAGACAAGGATCAGCAGCGCCAGGCCGGGCCGTGTGGGTCCCTGTGGGGCTGAGCCCCACGGCCGGGGCCTGTCCCCACGCTAAGCGACACCGGCCGGCAGCGGCACGGCCCCGCGCCCACCTGCACCGTGATGGCCGCCTTCTTGGTCATGGTCTGGTACATGCCGATGAAGGCCACGTTGTTGTCCAGGTCGTAGACGGGGCACTGCGGGGTGCAAGGGGCAGTCAGCTCTGCTGAGCGCCGCGGATCCCCCGGGGGAGTCCCCACAGCCCAAACCTACCAGGATGTCCTGGATGGAGATGACGGAGCAGGGGAAAGCCATGGCCGAGGTCACCTTCACAATCACCGAGTCCACTCCCTCGGGGAACTCGTACTTGAAGTACTGGGGGGAGAAGGGCACGTCGCTGCCTGTGCCGCTCCCCCCAGCACGGAGCCCGTGCCCTGCCAGCCCAGCCCCTCACCTGCGGCTGCGATGCCGTGGCATTGAAGCTGAAGGCTTCGTTCGTCCTGCGGAGAGCAGGGAAGGAAGGATGAGGGCCGGCCAGGGCAGCGGCTGCCCGGGGAGGAGCAGCCCCGGGTGGCAGCGGGCAGGGAGACGGGGTCGGGCCCCTCACCGCAGCACGAAGTTCTCCACGCGGGTGACGCGCAGCTGGTAGGAGGCGTTGAGGGACAGCGTGGAGACGTCCACGTAGAAGTGCTGGGTCTCCACCTCCGCCTTGGTCTGCGGCTGGCACAGCGTGCGGCTCACCTCCTGGTACGCGTACTTCCTCTGGTACCTGGGGCAGGCAGACCCCGCCGTGCCGTGCCGTGCCGTGCCATGCCACCGTCCCCTGCCCACCCCGTGCCCACGGGACCCCCACCGGGGGGTCCTGAGCCCCGCCGACACTCACAGGCCCCGTAGGATGAGCGGCACCTGGAACGAGACCACCGCCTCCTTCTGCCTCACCACGAAGAGCACGGGCAGGTCCTTGTGGTCGGACAGGACGTTCACCGACACCCGGACTCCCTCTGTCTGCGGGGACAGCGCGAAGGCGACGCTTTGGCCGGGCAGCGGCGCCCCGCTGGATGGACTTTGCTCGGCAGACACGTTGGCCCTTGCTGATGAGGGGACGCCGCCCGTCTGCTGTCCCCAGGGCGCCCGGCTCCGCTGCCACCCGGGGCAGGGTGACGCGGGGCTGCACGGCCACGCTGGTGCCCGGGGCTCCCTGGGGTGGCAGAGGCACTGCCTTGGGCCGACTCCTGGGTGCCCAAATGGGGAACGCAGCCCAAAAGCGGGGACACAGCCCAGAAGTGGGGACACAGCCCAACAAGGGGAGCACAGCCCAAAAACAGGAACGCACCCCAACAAGGGGAACACACCGCAACAAGGGGAGCACCCCAAAAACGGGAACGCACCGCAACAAGGGGAACACAGCCCAACGAGGGGAACACACCCCAACAAGGGGGAACACCCCAAAAACGCGAACGCGCCGCAAAAACGGGCCCCAGTCCCCAAAAGGCCCCTGCGAGCCCCCTCGGGCCGGCGCCCCGCTCACCCTGTTGCGCAGCACGGTGTGGTTGAAGGCGTAGATGTTGAGCAGGTCGCCGTCCACCCAGTCCGAGTAGGTCCTGTCGAAGGTGGCCTCCTTCTCCTGCACCTGCCGGCGCTGCTGGGGCTCGGGCAGGGCTGGCGGCGGGGCGAGCGCCCACAGCAGCGCCCAGGCCAGCGCGGCGGCCCCGGCGGGCGGCATCCTGCCAGCATCCCCGGCTGGGCTGCGGCGGACCGGGGGCGGACCGGGGGCGGACCGGGGGGGTCAGCCGGGGCGCGCCGGGGAGCCCGGACCCATGGCGCGGGGGGCGAGGCGGTGCCGGTGCTGGTGCCGGTGCCCGGTTCCCGGTGCTCGGTTCCCGGTGCGGATCGCGGTGCCGGTGCTCGGTGCCCGGTTCCCGGTGGCAGTGCCCGGTGCGGCTCCCGGTGCCCGGTTCCCGGTGGCGGTGCGGATCGCGACGCCCGGTGCCGGCGGCAGTCCCGGTGCCGATGCCCGGTCCCGGTCCCGGTGCCGCCCGGTAAACACGTCCCGGCGGTGACGTCAGGGCCGGGCGGGGAAGTGACGCGCGGGCGGCGCCGACCGAGGGCGGCCCCGGAGCCACCGCGGGGAGCGGGGCCCTGGGACGGGCGGGCGGGCACGGGGACAGGCCGACAGAGACCGACAGACCGACGGACAGACCGACCGCCGCAGCCCCGGGGCGCCCGCGGGCCTCCCCCCTTACCCGGGGGCCGTACAGCACAAGGGGGCTGGGCAGCTCCTGAACACCCCTGGTCCTAAACGTCCTGTTCCTAAATGTCCTGTTCCTAAATGTCCCTCGTCCCTAAGCACCCCCTGTTCCCCAATACCCCTCCCGGGCAGGAGCCCCCAACCCACCGCCGCTGCCCCAGGTCCCCGCCCGGCCCACGCAGGGCCGCGGAGCTTCGCTGCGGCGCTCCTTTATTTCCAGGGGTGAGGGGCTCCGAGCACCCCGCGGTCGCACGCTGCTCCCCGGTTGCGGGTCGGGGGCTGGTGGCAGCCACGGTGTGCTCGGGGCAGAGCCAGGGCCAGGAGCTGAGCCGCTGCTAACGCCCGACTCCTGCCCAAGTATTGCCTCCGCTGGACCGACTCGGAGGTCGATGCTGGAGCGATGTGCATTGCCTATTCATGTCAAGGCTTAAAAATCAAATCACAGAGCAATCAGAAGCAAGCTAATACATCCTGTCCAGGGCCAAAACACCAGTTACCTCCACTTGCGGAACATTATTTAGAGCTTCGGGTACAGAAAAACCCCGCATCGCTTTAAAACGGTGGTGAAAGGAAAGGGAAAACACAGGAACAAACAAAAACCAAAGACTAGAAGTAAGAATGGAGACTAAACGAGAAGCGAGGACCCAGACGAGCACGACCCCAAACACCCACGGGAGGGAACGCTGCGGATTTACCTGGTGAAAGGCTTCTCTTTGGAAGCTCCCCCCGACCCAGCAGCACCTCGGCAGCCGGTCCGGCGGCCCCCCAGCACCGACGGGACACACGAGGCAGCCAGCACAGGGAACGGGAGACGCACGCGCACACACACACACAGGCCGGAACACGTTGGGGTGAAACATTTACATTTATATTGAAATATGCACTAGACAGAGTGAGTTCTACCAGTTGATGCTTTTTTTTTTTCTTTTTTTTTTTTTTTTTGCCAAAGCAGAATCACAATTTCTTCCTGGGAAGGTTCAAGTCAGTGAGCAGAAACAGGGCAGCGCCTCCGAGCAGGTGGGGAGGCCGCTGCCTCCTCGGAGGTCCCCACCACGTGCCTGGAGCGTCACCCCCCTCCTCCCCAAGTCCCCAGACACTTTTTTCTGTCCTTTCACATCTTTTCTCTTTGCTGCAATAAATAGGGAACTGGCAGTGCTCGCAGGCCGCTGTACAGACAAGATACCAGGCTTCAGCACAGAACTGAAAAACGCAACTGGATTGTTTACAAAAGGAAAAAAGCCCCAAAGGGCCAGTTCTTTCACAGCCAACCATTAACAATGAAATAATTCATGCTGGCCGGGCTGGGGCAGCCCAGCCCAGCCCCGATCCCAAGGGACATCGGTCGCCCAAAGCTGCAACTGAAGCTTTTCTATGCTTCCTTTGGTGAGGCACTCGGTTTTTAGTATTTGCTCAGTGAGGAGGCAGAATCCCTCCTTGCCCTCACACAAAACTTCTCAATTTCGCGCGGGACAGTTTCTCACCAGACAGCCCCAAGCACAGCTAAAGTCTCATAGGAAAAAAAAAAAAAAAGCTGTCCTTCCTTTCCTTGTGCAGCATCAGCACCTGTCCGTGACGGTTACGGCAGCCGAGGAGGAGGGCTGCGAACACCGAACCAAGCAGAGCGTGGCACCTCAGCAAGCCAAGCTTAAGCAGAGCCCCGGCAGAGCCGCCCTCGGTCACGTTGCAGAGGAGCCACGGACCTGCCCAGCCTCTCTCCTTCCACTCAGCGCCCCGCCAAGAGCGGCTGACTCACAGCCGGACACAGCCTCAGTTGCACGGGCGCTTAGCTGAGAAGTTGGAGCTTTTTATTGGAGGACACATCCCTGGTTAGCGTCTCTTTAACCAAACGCAGCGACAGCACGGAGGGAAGCAGGGATGCATAGATTAAACTATCACGCTGCCTTCTCATAAAAGCCTAGAAAGCTGAAAAGCTCGCAGGGAGTAGGGCGCTTTATCCCTTCTCCCTAGGGGTGTGTGTGTGGAGGGGGGACGATAAATCTTTTCCCCAAGAATCCTCCACTGCAATGGATTTTCAACACTTGATTTTACACTTTTTCTTACACCGGCTTCTCCAGCAAGCATCTAATCAGAAGCGTGGATACCTTTATCTTAAAGCCCCCGCTGCAAGGCAGCAGGGCTACAGAGTGCATAGGCTGAGCGGGGCGTGGGGAACAGCGCATTCCTGGCCTGGTTCACAGGGGTAAGACAATCATCCTCCTTCTACTACAGCACTCCAACACTTTTTACTTTTATTTCGGGGAATTGGAAAGCTTCATCCTTCCTTCATCTGTGTGTAGATCACATATACTGGAAACAAAACACACACTATGCATGCAATCCAGGCAGAAATCCTGCTATGATCAAATCTACAGGAAGAGGGGAATGTAGTGGGGACATAAAAGTATTCCTTAATGCTAGATTATAGACTGCGTTAAACACCAGCACCCTTTATTATAAAAAAGGGCAGACAGACTATATACAGTACCTATGTACTTTCATTGCAGCAGGGCACAGCAAGCAACCTGGACACCTAAACACCCCTCAGTAAGCATACAGCACGGAGTGCCCACTAAGAAGCTGTCGGTTCCTCTCCCGTTTACCTGCCCAGAGGAGCGTGCCTGGCTGCAGACGGCTCTCGCACCCAGAGAGGTGCAGGGATCTGCGCTGGCAGCTGGCAGCTACCGCAGCACGAATCGCTGCCGCGTCCGCCCAGCACTGCCACGCTCCAGCTGCGGCAGGTAAGCCGAGGAAGAACAGACTTGGGTTAAAATTACTTTATTTGCAAGTATATTTAGCTATTCGTCTAGGGCTCTGCGTTTAGGGTCCAAAACGGTTTCTTTTCGAAAAAGAGCAGCTTTCACTTTTAGATGAAAGGCTGTTTTCATACCACCACTAGTAGACTATAACCAGCTCTCATAACAACAACAAAAAAAATCCCACCTACTCGCAGCCCCTGTGAGAGGGCGCTCGCTGCACTGGCTCCCTTGCCTGGAGGTGAGCCGCGTCCAGGGCAGGAAGAGGCTACACCTCGGCTTCGCTTTTTACTGTAAGAGGCTGTAGTTGCTTGAATAAAATGTTTATACAAGTAAAACAGAAGCAGTAAAGAAATATACACCTTTGAATCTGTAAAGCTTCAGACTGATTTAGGCCTTGCAAAAAGGGGTTATTCATACGGGTTTTCTTTAGGAAAAAAAAAAAAAGGGTGTAACAGTCATACTTAAAAAAAAAAAAAACAAAGAAAAGAACGATGAACAGCACTGTGAAGAGCCCTGTAGCACAGGCAACTCAAAGGAATGAAATGTCAGTTCTATAGTAGCGAGGAAGTAACTACCTTGTGTGATATTAACTGGATAATTAAAAATACTAAACTGAACAACTGTTAAAAGCCAGCAACACCATACACAGACAGCAGCAGAGAACAGGACAGCCAGCAGCGCCTGAATGAGACTGCCCACAGGGAAAGCTGCGCGGAATGAGGAGTGCCCCAGCTGCCCGGCATGGTGAAGCAAGCACGAGCACAAGCACCTGGCAGTGTTACACACGCTCAGTTAGCGGTTTGTTTCGTTACACTTCTGAATTCCAGTTTCATGCTGCTTCAGAAAGAAGGAGTGAGAAAGCGACACGTGTCGCTTAAACCACCCCCAGCAGGAAAAAAAAAAAAAGGAAAAAAGGAAAGAAAGAAAACGTTAAAAGGTGGGACCGAGACTGAAAAAATGCATCTGATCTGTTATTAGCAAGTGGGAAGTGACTCCTGTTCACAGGCTAATACACAGAGCACAACCCCTACAGCCAGGAACAGTGAGCCAGGAGCTGTGTACGGGCTGTCAGAGACAGGCTAACAGGTTCTAGGACAACCACAGAGCAACAATACGTGAGAGGGGCACAGAGTGACAGTCCTGTTCTCATTTTAAATGAGGAATGGTTTAAAAGTAAAACTCTTCTTCAGCTAATTTCCTCCTGCAATAAAACCAACCAAGCCGGCCCTCGTATGTACAAGACCAGTTAAACATCAGCCTTCCCCCTCAAAACACTAGGTACGAGCATCCGTAACATTCTACAATGGAAAGTGCTTTAAGAAAGAAGGATTCTGTAGTGCCAGTGACAGAACTGATCTGATGGGCTGGAGGATGTTAACACTGACGGCAGCTAATCAGGCCAGAGCAGCTCGTTTCTCCTCAGGGGTCTCCTCCAGTAGCTGCATGATCAGTTCATGGAGGGGTTTGCAGATCTTGGCGTAGCCCCCTCCCGTCAGGTGCAGGAAATCAAACATGTCGTGGTACGAGATGGTGCCATCCGAGTGCACGAAGCCGGCGTCCACATCCAGCAGCTGGACGTTGGGCAGTTTGGGGAGGGAGGCTTTGAGCAGGTGGTTCACCTTGGCATTCTTCTGCCGCAGAGGGTTTGGCTTCTCTCCGCGAGGCAGCAGGCCCTGACACAAGAGATAGGCAGTGAGGAGCTTTCACACAGTAACGATTTCCCTGCCAACGCAAGCATCCTTTCAGGACTCAGGGTGCCTGTGACAGAGGGATCTCATTGCTTTAATCGGTCCATTCAGATCTAATTTCAAATGCAACTGAAGACGGGCTATAAGCACAACTGGCAGGGCACTTGCATTTTTAAAGCTATCAGCTTGTGCTCTTTCCAAAAGCTGTCAGTGGTGCACTGAATGCCTCCGCTAACCTTCTCAAGGGGACAGCCACCAGCCGACCTGTTAAAACAAGGAGGCAAACCAAGACTTCCAAATCCCCGCTCCGATCTGGGCGCTTTTATCCCTTACAGGACTTCTTCCACAAAATTACTAAGTGGGACAGCGATGCTGCTAGTGGGAACGATCGCATCCACCTCTGGCAGAGCTGAACTTCTGCAGGGCCGAGCGAGGCAGGGGAGGCACGGACAAAGCAGAAGATAAACGAAGCGACCGCCCTCCCCCCCCCCCCCCTCCCAGTATCAGGCGGACACAGCGCAGAGAACACAGGGCCTCCTCACAGCGCTTTGTTTTCGCAGCACTCCGGGAGACATACCAGTACAATAACTTTGGCCTGCGGCTGCTGGGTATTTATCAGGCGCACGATGGCCTCGATTCCGCCTGCTACTTCTTCTGCTGTGTTTTCGTGATTATTTGTTCCAACCCAAACAACAATGACCTACGAGGAGAAGAAACGTTTGCAGCTTTTTCAGAACAAGTTCTAATACTCTTGCTGACCCTGAAAACCCTGTATAAACATCATCTGCGACCAGAAAGCTCAGTTAAGAACGTTTAAATATAAACCCACAACGCAAGAGGTCTTCAGCTGTCAGTTACGCTGCCTTTTGAACGGCATCTCACAGGCCTCGGTACAGACAAACCAGGATGACTGAAGGTTTCCTGTTCAGCCTCGGAGATGCCCGAGTCTGCCCCACCCCACAAAGCCTCTTGGCCAACACGCTGCAGGAGCCCACACTGGTCAAAAAGAAGGCGACATTTACAGAGCACGCGCTCCTTCAGGTCAGGGACAAGCGTGCAGCTCAACTTCTTTAAGGAAAGATTAAATGCTGTTAAATAACAGAAATACGAGTGACGCTGCCTTCCTGCTGGAGCACACCCTGCGTCACTGCCTCGCACCACAGCGCCTTGGTAGGCCGCTCGGTGCCTTCAGTAAAGGACTTCAGCTCAGGTGCAGACTTGGAAGCTGTTCTTTGCTACGTGTACTGAACATCTTTGCTGGCTTTCTACCAAAGATTTCACCACCCCTACCTAGAGGCTGAGAATACTCAGGCCTGAGACACGCTGCAACTCCAACCTGCACCTGGTGATGCTAAATCACAGCCTGATCACCGCCTGCGCTGTGGCTGCAAGGCCATCTCTCCTGAAGATTCCTCTGACGTTTGCACACTCAGCGGCGAAACCCGTGCGTGTGAAAGCACGGCCCTGTTCCCAAACACTTCCGGTTTAGCCAAGCACATTTCAGCACTTTATGCATGCTTAGTGCCGAGAGTTGTTCAAACAAGAAGGTCTCTTAAGAGTTAACAGCTCCCTCGGCTGTGCACCGCTGACGCCTCCTGTGAGTCAGCACAAGGCTGCCCGTTCGGCTTCCTGGCCATACCTTCGGTTTAATGTTCTCCAGTTCACCGTTCTTCAGTCTCCACAGAACGTGGCCGGTGGTGTCCCCGCCGATCCCAAAATTCAGTGCATGAAGCGGTGAGAAGAGCTCTCGCCATATCTGCAAGCAGAGATCAGTTTCCCATTTCAGAGGAGCAGCCTGATCGTGAAGGAGATACCGCACAGACACGCAGTGTCGTCAGCGACACTGAAAGGAGCAGTGCGATACCCAAAAACTCACTTCCAGAAATGGCATTTAAGCACAGGACAGGGCTTTACTCCAAGGTCCAGAAGAGGTGGAACTGCTGGTGTTCACTCACTCAGTCCTGGCACAAAGGAAGGGGAAGTTCTCTTGAACAGCTACTTGGTGTCAGGAACACAGAGCGCTGGAGCTGCTGTAGACCACGGTGTCCCTAACCTCAGTTAATGACATGACTGCTGAAGGCATCTAGGATCTGAAGAAATCCCTTCTATTGCCAGGTAACAGAACTAAAAAAACCTGATGGGCACTGGGAAGCAGCTCTCAAACAAAGTTACTCAGCTACTGCCACCGTGGAGAAGCAAAATTCGTGTTTTGTTCCAGCAAAGTTTTAGGGATTAAGGAAGTGCGTAAAACCTAGGCAGAGCCTTAAACAAAATTCCCTTCTCAGGGTGTCTCTAACACCTTCCCTTCGGCACCAGAAAATTAGGTTCGTGCACGCAGCACGCCGAGGGTTAAACGTACTCTGGCCAAGACACACCTACAGAGATTTCACTCCAGGGAGTTTGGAACCAGAGGTCCACTGAAGGAGCGAAGGGCTGTGCGCGTGTCCGAGGGGAGGCCGTTATTAATTGCTTCAGAGCAGGACTGCAAACGGCCGGAGATAAACCAGGGAGACTTTGTACGGGTGTTGGGAAATGAAGGAAACGGGGCAGAGCGAGGCAGAATAGACAGCAGTAAAACCAGGACGGAACAGAAGAAGCTGTCAGGACCGTGCATGACCACACGCTGCTGGGTGGGAGGTGCTAACCCGCGGGCCCCCCCAGCCGTCCTTACTGTTGGGCAGTACCTCATACTGCTGCAGCAGCTGCACCATGGAGTCCCCCACGAAGAGCACGTCGGGTTCCTTGTCTTTGCAGTCCGAGACAAACCTATTGTGCTGTTAAAAGAAAGCAGCGCCGTGTCAGCTCAGAGTGGCCGCTCCTCACCAGTACCTCTGCTGCAGGGCCCGAGCAGCTCCCCCTGCACGCTTCTTTCTCCGCGTTAACCCGTGAGCTGCTGGGCACCCCTCCCAGCTGCACGAGCCCCAGCGAGGGACGAGCTCTTGGCTCTGAGAGCAGCGTTTTGCCTGCTCTGGGCACTACCCGCAGGCAGCCACAGCGAGCATCCTCTGGGTGCTCCGCCCTGAGTGCGGGAGGAAGCGCTGCAGCAAGAGGCTGGGAGCGCAGATGCTTTGCCTCTGCTCTTTTCAAAGACACCCGCGGAGCGGAGCGCTGCTTTGCACTCTGTTTAACAAAGGGGCCGGCAATTTCCCTCCGTTAACGGCCCAGGCAGAGCATCTCCTAAAGGCGTTTCGCAGCCTGGCGCTCAGGTCTCCTAACGCCGCTGCAGGGCACCGCACTGCCAGCGCGCCGCCAGCCCCTCGGGGGGAGCCGCCCCGCGCCTCCCCCCCCCCGCCCCGCCGTACCTGCGACATCCACCGGTCGTCTCCCTGGACGTCCTCGGCGGCGTGCGGGACGGCCGCTGGGTTCGAGTCCCCGTGGCTCATCCGGTTCCTGCGGAGAGAACAGGGCAGGGGGGCTGCGCTCAGTGCTGGCCCCGGGAAAAAAAAAAAAACAACAAAAACACAAAAAAAACACAATCCCGAGCAAACGCGGGGCGCTGCCCGACGCCCGACCCGGCACCGTTTAACGGCCGACCCGGGACCATTTAACGGGCACGTCCGTTTCTAAACGACACCGACGGGTGCTCTGCCGCGGGCAGCACCGCCTGGCGGGCTGCGACGGGAGCCCCCCAGGGGTGCGGCGCGGGGATCCCCGTTCCCGAGGACAAAGCGGGGATGATTTTTGGGGCAAAACACGGTAACTCCGGGGCCGGGCGGGCCCGATCCCCGGCACGGCCTGCGCACACGGCGTGAGGCGGCGGCGGCGGCAGCGCCAGGCCGCGGGGCGAGGCCGGGCCCCGCCGCCTGCAGCCCCCGGCGTTGCAGCTGCCGGTGCGGCGCCCCCCGTGTCGCGGAGGGGACGCGGCCCAGGCCCCGGCGCCGCCCCGCACTCACGGCTCCCCCCGCGACTCCATGGCGCTCGGCCGGGCGCCTCCCTCCTGCCTCGGCCCGGGCCCGCTCCGCTCCGCGCCTGCGCCGCCGCCGCTTCCGCTTCCGCCGCCGCCTCGCGGCCAACCCCGGCGGGGCCGCGCGCGGGGCGCTTCCGGGCGCGCTGCCGGAAGTCCCGCCCCTAGGGGAGGGGGGAGCGGGGCCGGGGGCGGTGGCGGCGTGACGTCACCGGGGCGGCCGTGACGTCACCGCGCCGCTTCCTGCGGCTCTGTCAGTGCGGGCCGGGGCTGTGAGGGGCCGGGGCTCTGCCCCTCCCCCTGCGCTGCCGGTCCCGCCGCCGGTCCCGGAGCCGCTCCACGCCCGCCTCAGGCCCCTGTCTGCGGGCACGGAGCCCCGGGGGCTTCGCGTTTGTGCCCCCGTGTGAGGAAGGGCCCTACCGGGGGCCCGCCGTGCCTCACAGCAGGCCCCGTCCCCGCGCCCTGCCCGCCGGTACCGGCGGCGGGCGGCCCCGCACCGTGACCAGCGCTGCCTGCGGGGGCTCCAGGCTCAAACCGGGCCCTCCCGGCGGGGCCCGAGGCCGTGCCCTGCCCCCACCCGGGGCCGTGCTGCGCTTCGTGGGGGCGGGCAGGGCTCGGGCTGCCGGTGCCTGGCGGTACCGGGGCCGTGACGCTCCTACGGGGGCACCGCGGGGGTCCTGGGCCCCTGCTCCCGGCGGTGAGGCTGGGGCCGAGCCCCCCCCCGGGGCTGTACTCGGAGCGGACCCCGAGATCCCGGGCTGGGCCCCCCCCGGCGCCCCCCGCCCCCCCCCCCCAAAGGCGGGCTGCGCGCTCCCGAGGCCGCGCGGGGGCGCGCTCGGCTCCCGGCCCCGCCCCCTCCCTCTGACCTCCCCTTCCCTCAAGCCACGCCCACCCCTTAACCCCGCCCCCTTCCCCTCTGGCCCCGCCCCCCGGCCAATCGCCGCGCGCTGACGCCCGCCTCCCCCCGCCCCCGCCGCGCTGCCGTCACGCGCCCCGCCCCGCCCCGCGGGGTTGCCATGGCAGCCGCCCCCCCCCCCCGGTGAGCTCACGCGGTGCCGCAGCCCCGCGGGGGGGGGAGGGGGCGCGCTCCTCGCGACAAGATGGCGGCGGCGGCTGCAGCGGCGGCGGCGGCGGCGAGCGGCGCGGGGGGGCCCCCTCCGGCCCCGCGCCTGCCCCCGGCCCCGCCGCCCCCGCGGCCCCCGGGGCCCGCCCGCATCGGCTACTACGAGATCGAGCGCACCATCGGCAAGGGCAACTTCGCCGTCGTCAAGCTGGCCACGCACCTGGTGACCCGCGCCAAGGTGAGGGCACGGCCCGGCGAGGCGCGGCCCGGCCCGGCCCGGGTCCCCCCCGCGCCTCCCGCGGCCTGCCCCGGCCGCCCCTGCCCCGCTCCGGCGGCTGACGGGGCCCCGCCTGCCGCCAGGGCCCGGCCCGGCCCGAGGGGGCCGCGAGGAGCGGGGCCGGCTCGGGGGGAGCGGGGCCGGGCGCCGCCAAACCGCGGCGTGAGGAGCGGGGGGGCTCCGGGTCGTGGGCACCGGGACCGGGCTCGGCGCCTCCCCGCTGCCCGGCGAGCCGCGGGCCCGGCGGGCTGACAGGCGGCCGGCCCCCGGGGCACCCCCGGCAGGGGCCGTGCTGCGGTGGCAGCCCCCGAGCCCCCCCCCCTCGGGACCCGCCGGGGACGCCGCGGGGCCCCGCGCGGGCACCGGGCTGCCCGGGCGGCTGGGGAGCGCCTCGCTCGGGGGGGGCAGGACGAGGGGTTTGGCCTCGGTGCTGGCGTCGTTATGTAAATGGGAAGAGCCGCGTTCCGCGGGTACCTCGGCGTAAATCAGAAAGTTGTTCTGCTTGGCGACGGTCTGGCTTTTTGCCCAGGTAACCGGGTGAAATTCACCTCGGTTATTTCTGTTCAGAAATCAGTTGCCCGACGTCCCCCCGGACAGTTCCGTTTGGAAGCGGGTTTTATCCGCGCGTGTTGCGCGGACTGACACCGGCCGCTGGGCCTTCGAGCGCTCGATGCCGCGGTTCCACCTGCAGCTCAGCTCCTGTTGTGCTCTGCAGGGCCCGGCCGTTGGTTTCGCCATGACAGAGCTGAGCTTTCCCCGTAGGAACGGGGGCGATAACAGCTCGGATGCTCAAACGAACGCCTGATCCTCTTGAGTAGGGATCAGCCCTTTGACTCCAAGCCGCATCCCTGTTTTCAGCCTCTCTTTTTGAGCCAAGGCTTCTCTTGGATGGCGTTCACTCAAAGTTTGCAAAATACCGAAGCAGAGACTCTTGTTTGCGTTCAGATGGTTGATTTTTCTGGAGAATGGCAGAATGTACGCAGAGTTGTCTTTGGAAGCTGTCTTCAGGGTTGACAGGACGGGAGCGAGGTTCGATGCTTTGCGTGTGAGTGATGGGAGAGGTGAAACTGGGATCGTGGTGGGTGGGAGGGACGTGGCTGTGCTGCCCGGCAGCTCCCGAACGTCTGCGCTGACGGGGGTGCGGGTGGTTGGGTTCGCTGTGGGACGGGAGGTCTCCTTGTTGCCTTGTGTCGCCGGGCCCAGCGGAGGTGGTGTCTGCGGTGCCCTCTGTGCTTCTGAAGCGCCCCTCGGCTGGCGGGGCAGAGGCAGCCCCTGCGGCTGCACTGGGTGAATGAGGTACCTGCGCTGCGAGCAACTGGCGGAGTAGCGGGGAGCTGAAACTGGACCTGGAAGCTTTCCTAACTCCGAGGTCGGGTTTCCCTTAAAATCCCACCCTGCCAAGAGGAGCGCAAGCGAAGGGGCTCGGTTTGCCTTCGGTCCCAAGTGCTGCTGGCTCAGGACTCTTCTTTCTCTGCGGGGGCTGTCGCTGCTGGCTCGGGGAGAGGAGGGAGGGAGGGGGAAAGAGCTGTTTGCTTCGGGCTCTGGGACTCGTGGGGTTAGAGGGGAGGTACAGGTGTAAAATACCTCGGAAAGGGCAGATCTGCATGGAAAGTCTTCTTGAAACGGCAAGGGGAACAGCAAACAGCCGCTGGCAGCTTTGTTTTCAGCCCAGCCATACTTTAAACAGTTCGGCTTCATGGAAATGGCTTAGGGGAAAGCAAAGGCGTTGGGAAGCGTTCCCACCGGTGGTCTGCAAGAACCCTTTGGACGTTAAACACAACTGGGGCACGGTTGTTGCGTGTGCTGGCAGCTCCTTCCAGAGATGTGCTCTTCCAGCGGTAGCTGCGTGGACGACCCAGGCGGCGTTCAAATATAGCCACCAAATCCCTGCGCGGACCTGACCCCGTGTCACGTTCCCGTAGAGAAAAGCTGGTTTGCTCATCACGGCCCCTCCTCGGGAGCCGTGCGCCTCTGCCTTGGGAGGAATTCCAGCGCAAGTGTCCGTGCGGATTTTAAGAGCGTTGTACCCTGTCTTTTCAGGTTACGGTGAAGGTAAAAATTAATAACTTGTGTTCATTGCTGCTCGCGAATGTAAAAGGTGGTCTCTTGATAAGGTTCTGCAGCCTGTTTTCCTTTCCTATGGACATTTACCAGGGCGAGCGGACTTTGATGTGACATCTGAAGATAACAGCTTGAGCGTTCCTGGCTCGTGTTCCCTTTTACCTCTAAAAAAAAAGGCAGAGCGCTTTGGTGGCTGTTCTTGTATTAAAGGACTGGGATTTCTGTGCCGTTTTGAAACTGAAGGACTGCGTTTATTTACAGAGAGGAGGAGGAGAGCGTGTGCTGGGCGCGCCTGGCTCTAATGGCCTGGCACGTCCTGCTGACACAGAGCATTGCAGTTTACATATAACTGGATTTCACAAGTTGAATGTGGGTCAGCAGCGTTGGGGACACTACCGAAAGGGAATGTTAATCATCCTAAAGGGCAGGAGGCCTGTATTCGTAATTGTCTTTGCTGGAGCTAATGAAATAGCAAGGGACAGTTGACAATTTGTGCGTTAACCAGGCCGGCGATTTCCATTCAGTCCCTGGCCGCGCGAGGCTGGGATCCTGTGCTCTGTGCGAGCGCCGCTCCCATAGCGGCACGGGAACCGGGGCTGGCTCCCTGAGCGGGACCCATCCACCTGCAGGGTGTCTGGCTGCATCTCCCCGCTTCTGTCCTGCTTCCCTTTGTCCCTTCTGACGTTTCACGAGAAACCCTTTTTCATTTGGGCTCTGAAAACCTTCCGAGCGGCTGAATGAGCCATTTGCCACACGGCTGCCACTCATACATCGTGCAAGCGCCCGCGCTGGAGCTCCAGCTCCGCTCAGAGTTGTTCCCAGCGCCGCCTTTCTTCACGAGAGCTGATGGATGCGTGTTAACGGGGGGACTTCAGGAGCACAGGGTGAGCAGGTACCTCCTGTCCCCCTCTCTTCGGTGCTGCGCTGCAGGCTTCGGGAGCCGCTGCTCTTGGTTGTGCCCTTCCAGCTGGAGCCAGCCCCGCTGCGGAGCGGGCCTGCGAGTCTTCTTGGCGGTTTCCCTGGTGCTGTCCCAAGTAGTGCGGCACTGTAAATGTTAACGTTAAGCCTTCCCTTCTTTATGAGCGGTGTTTCTCTGAGTTCAAGCCATTGCGCTGCGCATTGTATCGAGCTCGCTGGGAGCTGAGCGTTCGTTCTGTCTCCGTTTTTCTCTCGACATAGCGATGGGAGTTCACGGTGTTGGCAGAGCGTCGCCACCTCCCGAGTCCTGCGACCTGCCTGCTCCGTCGTCTCTACTTTTTTCAACTGTCTCTCCACTTATTTTTAAGTTTCTGGGAGCTTTAACCAGCAGCCGGGTAATGGACAAAGCTAGAACAGTTTGAGCTAGTTTTGCATCGTGGCCTCCTGTCTAAGGGGCTACCTGGAGCTGCCTTACTGGGCCACGACCCAACCCGTGACGCTTTAGTCCGTGACAGGACGCAGCCCTTCTGCCATGGCCAGCTGTAGTGCGGTTGGACAAACGCTGTAATTAAGCTGATTTCTTTTGCCAGGTTTCTAAGGAGCTGAGCCTTTCCTGGGGAATCGGAGACCTCGCTGCTGTAGCTGGGAGGGGGTGCTGCCGTCGGAGACCGGCCGTAGCTCCTGTGGCTTGCGTTCGGGTGAACTAGAGTTACCGGTCAAAATCTTGCGCTGAGTTCGTGGAGGTAGGCACCTTGGAACCAGGATAAAAATCCAGCTGGGAGACTTTGCTCCTAATGAGGCTTTGAAGCCCTTGGAGGAGCCTGGTGCGCGTTGGTGGCTGAACGCGGGAGGCTCCTGCGGCCGCCGTGACGGGTCTGGATTTGTGTCCGTGAAGCGAAGGCAGAGCTGCTCTCGGCCGAGTCGCTGGAGAAGTCTCGGCTGCTGCTCGTTGTCCTGCTCCTCCCGACCCGTGGCACGCAGCAGCGAGCTGTGTGGCTGCGGGATAACCAGGAGCTGGTGGTGTTCGGTGCGTGATAGCCCCAGCGGTGCGCGTGGCGGTGTGCTCGGGTTCCCTGCCTCGTCGGAGGGGAATTGTTTCTGGTGCTGTTCGCTTCGCAGTGAGCCGTGCAAGGGCCCTGCCCGGTAACCTCTTCCGGTCCTTCTCTTTTTCAGTGCTTGTTAGTGCTTCATCTGCCCCGCTTCTTGTTGCTCTTGGCCATAAGCAGGGCCAATGGATGCCAGAGGAGCTGGTGATCCACAGCTATTGTAACACCGCTTACACGGCCTTCGGTTCTCATCATCTGTGTGCTGCAAGAGGGTTGTTTTAGGTGGGGGAGAGGTGCAGCGAAAGCCGAGGAGCTAGGAATGGGCCGAGGCTAAGCACAGTTGCTGTAGTGGGGATAAGGGGGGATATTTATTAAGCCCCACAGAGGCATTAACTCTATCAGCCGCGAGCCGAAATAGTGGCATTACACGTTTCATTAAGGCAGTTTCCTCGCCGTAGGAAATAACGTATGGTTACCAAGAGATTAATGCAGGAGCATGGTTACGTGTGAGACCGGGGCTCTTCCTGAGGAGCCTAGCGCTGCGAACAGTTAGCAGCAGGGCTGCACGTAGCTGCTGCCGGCAGTGCTGCCCTGCAAGGGGAGGGCAGGGCGGGGGAATGGCCCCGCGGAACCGGCCCTGGCTCGGCCGCCCCTGGCCGGGGCAGCAGTGTGAGGCAGCGGAGCTAATTCGTGCCTGCCGCTGTGCTGCGCCGGAGGTAGCGTCGCTGGGAGCTGAGGGGGCTACGGCTTGTGTGCCTCCGGCACGGCAGCCTCCCACCTTGTGCGCAGCATCGCTGCCTCCCGAGCGCTGCGGCTGCCGCAGCAGGTGGCCGAGCGGTGCCCGTCTCTCTTCCTCGGAGGTGCCCCGCGAAGGCTCCGCGGGTGACGGAGGAGGGTTTGGAGAGCCAGTGCTCCCCTTTGGGTTGGAAGGGGGAATCCTGTTAAGGAGGAAATGGGGGAATAGCAGCGCGCTGCTGGGAGAGCGGCTCCGTGGTGCTGGACGCTGTCACGGGTAAGCAGCAGCTGAAGCGTGGGGACGTTGCTGCGGGGCTGCCAGCACAGCAGAGGTTCAGGTTTTTGGTTGAAGTTCTGCCTGGCCGAAGAGATTCTTGCGTGGATTCTGCTTCCCTTGGGAGCTGTGAGGGGCGCTGGCATCTGTCAGGTGTCGGTCCTGCGGCCACACGCTGCAGCCAGGGTTAAACGGGCTCAAGTGTCTCCCCTCGGAGCTTGCGTGGGTCTGACCAGAGCAATTTTGAAATCCCATAGTTAAACCGTTGTGCTCGTTTATTGCAGACGGGGCCTTTCTGCTGATCCCGGTCCAGGGGCTTAATACGCTGCATTAACGCTTAAATGAAGAAACCACCGAGGGCTGATTCATTGTTAGTCATTATGTGTCTCTCTTCTAGGAGCTCTGACCCCAAGTCTCTGCCGTTGAGGCTGAGCCTCACCCTCCGCTAAATGGCCATCAAACGGGCTCCATAAAAAGGGAATTATGTGGCTGGCTTCAGCCAAGTTTCAAAGTAGTCGAATCATACTAACCCACGCAAACAAACTCCCACAGCCGGTGGAACTGACACGTTGTGCCCAAAAATAGCCCGGCTTTTGGCTGCGTGTGCGGGGGGAGACCAGCCCGGCTCGGCTGTGCTCCTCGGAGGCCGGGCAGGATATCCCGGGGCTGCCCCACGCACCGACGGCAGAAGGCGTCGGTCCTGGCGCTGCCATCTCGGTGTGCCGGGTGGCCGGAGCCATCTGCGGGCATCGAGATGTTCCTCGTGGATGCGGAGAGCGGCCTCCGGTCGGTATCACGTAACGCCGGCGGTAGCTTCGTTACCGACAGCCAAATTCCGCGTTTTGTGCCATTTCGGTACCTCCTCGGTGTTCGCTGCGTTGCTGTGCAGCAATCGGGAGCTGTGCCTTCAATTTCTTAAAGGACCTGACGCAATTACAGTGCATTAATTACCAAGGTTTGAAGATCACTTAGAAGAAAAGGAGTCTCTGTAGGGCGTCCGCGTGCCACTGCGGGGCTGGAGCGCAAGGCTGCCGTGGTTTGTCAGAGCGCCAGGCGCGGGAGGGCTGGCGGTGCCAGGGGAAGGCGCGCGGCTCGGCGCTGATGGGGATAAAGGAGAACGTGGGGCTCAGGCATCAGATTCGAGTATTGCAAATAAAATCTGGATCTTGAGGCCGTGAATGTCTGCTGCCTTTCAGCAAACAGATGGATGCTTCGTGTCTCCTTCCAATAACTTCTAAAATATGGTTAGTGCCATGCGAAGCAGTCTTGATGAAATGGACCCGGCGAAATGCTTTCAAGGCTGAGGAAGCGTGCGTGGATTTCTGCAAAAAGACACATTTCCTTCAGGCTTTTCCTTCTCTACCAGCCCTCTCAGCTCGTGCTCGCTTGGACTACCTCCCTTCCCGCGTGTCCTCGCCGTGCAGAGGATGCAGGAGCAGAAGCGGCCGTGTAACACGTGCACAGGTGTGACACCGCGCTGCTGGCAGGGGGCTTCTCGTGCGGCTTGGCCATCAGCTGGGGGAAACGCTCAGCCTGTGGTACTCCCGAATCTCTCTCCTCGGTTGGCTCCAGGTCTGTTTCTGGTCCCCCTCGTGGTGTCTCGCTCAAGCCCAGAGGCTTCTCTCCAGCGGCCAAGGGCGGGCAAGTTGGAGCTGATGAGGCTTCCCCTAAAAACTAATTGTGGCGTTCAACAACATCCAAGTCTTTTTAATGGACTTTGCAGGAATCAGCCGATGAGCTGTGTGTAGCCGTGCGAGTCCGACCAGATAAGGTGCTGAACCGCGGCGGGGATCCTGATTTATGGCCGGTTGCCACTGGTGGGGTGAAAGGAGCCGAGCTGTTCGGTGCAGTGCTGCTGCTCGGAGGTGTGTCGGGGTGGCCCCGGCCAGGCAAAGCGATCACTTGTGAGGGGGGGCAGGCGTTTGGGGACCCCTGGGGTCGCGTTTGGGGATTTCTATGGGTCGTGTTGTATCGCGTGTGCGGAACCTGGGTGGGCAAAGCCTCTCGTCACCTGGGTGAGTTCCTACTGAGGCGTCTGTCCGTGCTTTCCCTTAGCTGGCGGTGCTGCTTCTCGCCGTGTTTGCTCCTCGGGGTGCCTGGGGAAGGAAGGCGCCGTGCTCCCCCTCGCCCCGAGGCCCGGAGCAGCGCCCGCAGGTGAAGCAGCAGAGGCAGCTGAGCTGCCCTGCTGTGCTGGGGGCCGCTCTGCTGGCCGGCTGAGCCTGGGGACCTCGGCTCTGTGCGCTGCCTTGGGATAAGGAGGCACTAATCCCTAACCTTGCCCATACTTAGCTCTGCAGGGGAATAATCAGCGCTAGAGAAAAGCGTTCGCCTTTCGCCACTCGCTGTGAGTGCCCAGCCACGTCTCTGGGCTTCAGACGTGCTGGTTTGAGCTCAGCAGCGCTGTCGGGAGCTCTTTGCTCTTTGTGCTTGCTCTTCTCTCTCCAGAAACGCTTGTAGGAAATCCTTGAGCTGTAATCTCGCCAGTGGCTCTGTCAAGGTTAGCGGCTGGCCTGGAGTGCGGGCGGCAGATCCTGCCCGGGGCAGCGCGCGCGGCGTCCCGCGGGGCTGCAGCCGCCCGCGCTCACCCTCGCGTGCCGGAGCCCCTCGGGTCACCGCAGGGACTCCTCCTGGCCCCCCCGTGCCCTGCTCGTGGGGGTGCGGTCGGCTCCCTGGGCTCCAGGTGGCTGGGAAACGGGAGTGGTGGCTGCGGGAAGCTGGTGCCGTGCCGGGTGCCTGCGTGTCCCCGGGGCTGCTGGCGGCTGGGGTCGGAGGGCTCCCCCCAGGCCCATTGCTGCACGCCGCAGTTGGTGCTGTTTTCTGCGCGTGTAAACGTATTGTTGAGCAGGCTCGTCATCCAGCAACCAGCGAGCAGCGTGCTCCTCGAGTACGAAGCCCGGCTCTGTTCTTGCACCTCGCGAGCATTCTGGCGCAGCACGACGCTTGCCGGCTGCGCAGCAGCAGTTTGTTCCCGAGCGGGGTCTCATCGGAAACCAACAGAAATCATCCAGATCCGTCCTGGGCACCGGGGGTTTAATATCTGGCTTCGCCTGAGCCGCTTTGAGGAGCGTGGGATTGAAAAGAAGCTTTCCTTTCTCTGTTAGCTGGCCACTCCGTGTCGGTAGGAGCAGAGCACGGGGCTGCTGGAGGAGAAGGAAACCTCGGCGCTGACGTCCGCGGGGCTTGCTGCCGCGTGGGCGGTCGGTGCCCGCTGCCCTGGCAGAGGTGCAGGGGCTGTGCATTTCCCACAGCGGCTGAGTTATATGGGGAAACCTTTGCTTAGTCAGAACAAAATATTAATGTTTTTTTCAGCCAAGTTGGGACTCGGATTACATAGTAAAAAGACGAGCGAGGGCTGACTGTAGGTATTTTCCCACTCAGTCGGCGCTACTGCCGCTTGAGTCATTTGCGAGCTGTGTGGGCCTTCGTCTCCACTTCCCGCTGTCGGTGTGCCGTGGTGCTGCAGGTCCCGGGCCGGTGCGGCAGGCAGGGCTGGAGCGTCGGCTGCTCTTACGCTGTCCCTCCGTGTGTGAGCTGCGATGGTTCAAGAGCTGCGCGACGGGCGTGGGGCTGCGGGGCCGTGCCACCTCTCCTCTCGGGCATGGCGAGGCTGCACGCCCGCCTCCAAAGCAGTCCCCGGGGCGGCAGCCCTGGCACCTGCAGCCGTGACTGCCTCGGTTCCCGGGGAAGAGAAGCTGCCCTCGGTGGTGGTGAGGTGGCGGTGAGCTCCAGGGGTTGGCAGTAGGGACTAGGAGGGAGCTCTGCTCAGCTGGGTCACGCTTCAGCGAAGCATCTGGCTTGCTTTTTAATGGCTGCAGCGAACTGGAATGTTTGACAAACTCCAAACAGTCATTCAGATTGTTTACCTTTCCTTGATAATTGTTCCTAAATAACAGAGCGCAGTTGTACGACTGCTTTGTAGGCCGGTGCACGGCTTAGCTGTTTAATTCTTGGGCTCTTTCTCTTGGATTTGTAAACAGCCCACGGGGCTGCGCCAGCACCAAATCGCTTTCTGATGGCGTGCCGCGAATTTGTTCACCGCTTTCCCTTTTGGAAAGGTGCGTAGCTGTGCGCGTTTGCTGCCGAAGGAATCGGCTAGGTCAGAACTAAATCAGGAGACCTAAAATCCCAAGACTTAAGCCATGGAGGAATTTCTGTCGGACAGAAGCCGATACCCGTTGGTGTTCCCTTGTGCCTGCGCGTGCTGCTGTCCGCACACAGGTGGTACGAGCTGGCAGGTGCTTCTCTCACGGTTACTGCGGTTTGGTCAAAGCCATGCAAAAAAAAAACCATCGAGGAGCAATAACTGGTTGGGGTGCAGGTACTGCTCACTTTGGGAGGCGTATGGAGGCGAGGTGAAATCTGTGCGTTCCTGTGGTTTGAGCTCTTTGAGGCCAGCAGCGGAGGGGCTGCGCGGCACCGACACCACCAGCGAGACCACAAGGAGCAAGCCCTGCCTGCCCGTCGCTGCCTGAGCAGCGTGGCGGGCTCGGAGCCGCGCACGGTGCAGCTGTTCGGAGGCTGCCCTTGGCACTGAGCAGGGCATTAAAAGGTTCGTGGTGTTCGGTTACAGGCGCTGCTCTGGCCAGAGGGGCGTCGGAATCGACACGGCGCTTGCCACGGGGCCGGTCGAGGCTGTGGCTCCCTCGCAGACTTCGTGGGGTGGAAGCAGGGCCTGCTGCACGGTGCCACCGGGGTGGGAACGGGGCTGGTGTGGGCGCATGGCCCATGGGGCTGCCACGCAGGGACGTGGCGCTGCCCTGTATGGGGCGACCGAAGGAGCTTCAGTGCGGTGTCAGGTGTGCAGAGCTCGAGTATTGGAGAGAGGAACAAAGGGAGCAACTTTAGAAATGGAACGAGAGCAAGAATCCTGTATAAAACTTGCTTATTCCTGCCTTCTTTGCTTTGAGTTCGTCCTGAAGGCGGGCAGTGGCAGCTGGAGCAGCCGTTCAGCTGGCGGCTCGGCGTTTCACTGCTCTGCTTCCCCTTCCCTTTCCGAGTCTCGCAGCACTAACGTTAACTGGGCTGTTTCACCGTAGGTACCGTTCTTTCATTGCATAAAACGACATGTAATGGTCACACACACGCGCACCTCGCTGGAGAAGCTCTCGTGGCAGCTGTTTGAGGAGCTCGCTCTGCCTGCCCGCGGTGGCTGCTGCTGCACCGCGTCCCGGCGGCCAGGTCTGCGCGTCCCGGCGCTCGGCAGGGAAGCGCGGCTTCCTGAGACATTTGCATCGCAAACCCTAAGTCAGCAGTTTGGGGTTTTGTACGGTAGGGTGCCCTGGCTTGTTTGAGTGAGTCATAATTCAAATAGTCACCAGAGCAAACGTGCTTGTCCAAACAAGAGGCGCTTTGCAGAGACACCCAGGCAGGCTGTTTTAGAGCGAGTTACAGATCTCCGAGGCAAACAGCCGAACGCCTTTGTTTTGCCACATGGAGGGCTTGAGACTTGAATGCCAGGCGCATTGGTCCTGGTGGCAAGGCTGCGCTCCTCCTTGCCCGAAACAAAGCTAGCTGCCTGTCCTCCTGATTCAGGCTGCGGGGAAAAGTGGTTTGGGCCAGGGGGATTTACTTTCCTTCCCGGGTACCGAACCAGAGGCTGCTCTTTGAACAGCCTGAGATGGCGTCCTCCTTCCCCTCTGCGCAAGGCTCAGCTGTGCACCCGAGTTGGTGGTGGCAAAATCCAGTGCCTGAATGTTCAGGTGTTTGTTAGAGAACGAAGATCAGCTCCCAGTTGAAAGAGTAATTAGGATTGTTTTTTTCTTCTTCGTTAGGAGTTTTTTCATGCTAAACGTGTTTTGAGATCGCGAGTTGTAGTTCCAGACGTGTTTGTTCTGATCCTTTGGCTTCAGCTGGCTTTGTGCAGAGGAGGGTACGGGTGGCTCCGCAAGATCGCCGCGTGTTGTTAGCAGGACTTGTCCCTGGCTTTGTCTTCAGCCTCCTTTAAAAACCCGCAGTGCTAATTCCTAGCTTGAGCAGGAACAATTTATGATGTGTGACTTCAGTGAGTCACCTGATCCGGAGTCAGAGGCAGCTGTCAACCACACCGACTTGAACACGCTCCAGAAACCCTGTGCCTGATGCTCCCCGCAGCGAGGGCACCTCCGTGGCTGCGCGGCGGGGCTGCGGTCTGTGAGCAGGGCCCGGGAGCCCCTCAGAGACCCGTGGGGGAGAAGCAGCGGTGTTCCAGCTCCGCAGTGCTGCTCCAGCTCGGCTCTGCCTCCTTCCATGGTCGTGGCCGCTCGCCCGCCTCCCCACCATGCCCCGGCGGAGCGGCCGTCCGCCGACCGGTGCTGTGATAACCGCCCCGTTTCGGTTCCGTTTTGGTTCCGTTTCGGTGCCGTTAGGAAGCCGGCAGCACCCCGGCTCTGCTGATGGGCTGAAAGCGTTGCAGGATGCTGCTTTGGCTTTGGGTAAGGTTTGTGTTTGTATCGGGCCCCTCTGTCCTTGGGCTCCTGTGTTTGCTGCTGGCTGTCGGCGCTCCCCTTGGCGGCAGAGGCGGCATGGGGCCGGGCACCCAAGCCACGTGCCTCCGCGGCTCCCTCCCGGCCCTCGCAAGAAGCCAGGGTCGTGCTTCTGGCGGAAGATCACACAGCTGGCGGGAGGCCCGAAGGAGAGCTGCGGCCCGCCCCGAAACCGGGTCCTGCCGAGGTCCTGGCTGCTCGGCCCCGGTGGAGGCCCGGTGCTGGCGGCAGCTGAGCCCCGGCCCTGCAGATCCCCAGAAGGCAGCTGTCCGCGCGGGCCTCCAGCGAGGCGGTCGCTGCCGCCTCATGGAGCAGAAGAAGTTGGGAGCAGTGCAGAGCTTCCTTCCCAGGTCTCCCGGCGTTAGCGTGAGCGCGAGCAGCCGACAGGATCGCTTCAGACGTCAGCGGTTTGTTTTCTAGGAGGCAGTCAGCTGCCAGCTTTTGAGTAATTCCTGAGAAGATGCCTAATGTAGGAACGGGCTTGGTTGTTGGCGTGGACACAAGTCAGCCCTTGAGTCACTCGCTCGGTGATGGATGCTCGCCGGTGCCCATGGAGTCAGCCTCCCTTCCTCCGCACCCTCGGGAGGATCCTGGGTGTCCGGGGCTGCCGGTGCGATCGCAGGAGACGTTGCACGAGGGGCAGAGGCCGAGATCTTGCTTTAGGAAGAATGACAGCCAGCGTCCCTGCGAGCCCTCGCTCACCCTGCGCAGCTGTGATGTATGCGCCTATACATTCACGTGGGCTGGAATTGTGTCTTTCGGCAAGCTGCCTTGTGCACCTGCGATGCACTTTAGATCCGCGTTCGATAAAAAGCAAATTAGAAGTTAGAAGTATAATTAGAAGTCGTCGGGGAAATGCTCTGAAACCACTAACGTCGTTTTGGAAAAATGTGTCCTTCGCTCGCGTGTCCGCGGAAGCGTTTCCTCCGGCTCTTCGCTGCAGGCAGTACGCAGGACGGGGCAGCGGCCGTGCAGAGCGTCTTCTCGGGCAGGTAGCAGCCATGAGGCAGGCTCAGCCGTGGCAGCGCGGCCTCTGGGAGCAGCTGCAAAGGAGGGCTGCCGGACAGGGGCAGTTCTCGGCGGTGCTTTTTAATTGGCTTTGTCTTTTAAAACCGCCAGACAGTGAGATCTGGTAACTGCGTGCAAGGGTTCCGGTGCTTCTTTAGTGAGCCTCATTCAGCAGATACTGATTTCCTTCTTGGTCACCTCTCTTTCCTTCCTCCCCTGCTTCGGTGGCAGAAATACTAAACCTGAATGAATTCCACACCTCCCAAACTTATTTAGGGGCTCGAAGCTAGCCTGCCCTTAAGGTACTGCTTCATTTTTTGATCTTCCTTTGAAGGAGTCGAGAGTCCCCGTGTGGTGTCAAACTTGCTTCTGTTTCAAAGGACGCAGGTAGCAAGAGTTACGGTTTGCAGAGGTTTGGTGTCAAGCACACGTGTTACAAGTGGAAAAATTTTGAGTGCGTAGCTTCTGAGCGTGCTTTGAGGTGAGTTCAGCGTGAGGGTTGGACTCCAGCCTTACAGACAGGTGAGGAGAACTCCGGGGCGGCGTTGTCAGGAACGACTACTTCCAAGGTCTAGGAACTGACCTTAATTTCTGACCTGTAAATGAAATCTTATAAGCTCTTAGCTGAAATGGATGGTTTCCAGTAGGTCAGCCCTGCTTGTGCCTGTGCCGTGCTCTGTCTGCACACACCGGGTGAGCTGCGGTGCTTTGGAGGTGGACGTGGGTGCTGGCGATCCCTGTAAGGAGCCGTGCTGCGTCCAGCATGGGGCTGGGCGGGTGCTGATGGCCGTGATAAACACTTTGTGAAGGCACTGGCCCTTAGCGCCGTTTGTCCAAGCTGATGAGCCTTGTTCTTGATTTTTCCCGAGCGCCTCAGATCACCCCAGGAACTTAGCGCTGCATGGAAAGCGACGTGCTCGTCCAGCTGGTAGGCCTGGGAGCCTCGCTGCCGGGGACGGCCGAAGGAAGAGGCAGCGGCGAGGTGGCTCCGGTGGGGTCCGGGGCCATCTCTGCCCCTGGGGAGCCGGGCAAGAGAGGGAGCTGCCGCTGGGCTGGATGCGGAGCTGCTGCTGATCTGCTGTTTGTGGCTAGGTAACAATTTATTTTCAGTTAGGCTTCTCTGGTCTCTAATATATTACGTTCTTCCACATATAGTGGAGCCGTAGGCTTGAAAAACTTGGGGAGGGAAAGCTGTGCGTTGTTTGAGAAAGCTCCTGAACCCCTCTGCTTTTATTGCATTCATCCGGCCAGTTCTGTGTTACCTTCATTTCCTCCCTTGTAAAGCAGATTGAAGGAAATGTGCTGGAGAAGTACCTCATCCTGCCAGATGAATAATTCTGGAGGCCAGCCCCCAGCTAATGTCATTACAGCGGCAGCCCAGGGGAAATTTGCCCAGGGTAGCTCGGAGTGCTGACAGCAGGGCTGTGCGCTGCACGGCTAACTTTAAGGCCGGTGGCTTTCCCCAAGCTTAATGGAAACCTGAATGCTTCCAAATTTTGTCAGCCACTGCAACAGGCTCCTGGAGCTTGCGGAGCTGCTCAGCCGCTGCCTCCTCTTCAGGTGACCGTCAGTGAGACGCGTGAAAACCCAGGTCCCTGTCAGGGCTGCGGCTGTCGAGGCAGCGCCCCGGGTTCATGGGGCTTGGACGGAAAAAGCGACCGGTGAGACGTCCCCGTGCTTCTGGCCCTGGGAACCGGCAGGGCAGCTGCGCGGCATCTCGGAGAAGGTTAGACCCAGAGCCCAGGAGTGGTAACTGCAAGGGTGGCAAAAACCAAGGATTTCTTTGGCTACCAGGTTTTTAGAGCCAAGTCGGTGTTTCAGGAGCTGTTTGAAACGCCAAAGATTAGAAACTTGCTTTACGAATAGGAAAATAGCTGTCGGTCTGCTAGCGATTGATCTGCAGGAGCTGACTTGACCAAATATGATGAGCCTAGCAACAAAGCCAGGGGAATTGGCTCTGCTAACAAGGCCATCCTGGAAGGGTTCAGAACCCGAAGGGCCTTGCAGTCACTTCTGTGCCACTTGGCCTTGCCTCTCTCCGCTCGTTTCGCTTCCTATGATCAGTTGCTCGTAGCTTCCAGGCTCCTGCAAAGTCCTCTCTCGCCTCTTAACCGAGGAGCAGGAACGTTGATGGTGAACGCTGGCTTCCGAGAAGACTAATTTCTCTTTTCCACATCAGTGTCACGCTGGCTGTAGCCTTTCTGTTGAACAGGAACATTCAGGTTGTGCAGATGAAGTTTCACGAAGCTGGCTGACAATGGGCTCTTTCTGCAGCGAGGTGCCAGGCAGGGGAATGTGCAGTAAAGGAGCCGTGTTTCACCCGGGTCTGTTTTCTTAACTACACAACCCGATCTCACATGTACCTCTGCTGGTAAGACACCTTATAAATCGCCTCACTTGGAGAAAGTAGGTGGAAGGAGATGAAACGGCGAGAACGTAGATGTGAATTTAGTCTGAATAGTGGTGGTTTTGTTACCCCTCAAGGTTCCTCTCCTCGATTAAAGTAGTACAAGCTGCTGTTATTTCTGAGCCTTGACTTGGGCTGGGACAGCAGGGACAAGAGTTGAGGCTTTGCAGCCTGCCCGTGATGTCCAAAAAAAGCCCAGTGGAAGTGCAGAGGGACTCGGGAGGCAGAAGCGGGAGCAGTACCTCTGTGCTGATTCCGTGCAGCTCTCCGGTTCGTGGTGAGATGTTGGTACTGCCAAGGGGTTTGAGTGACGGCACTAGAGGCAGATGAAGCTTCACCTTGCTCCGTACGTTTTGGCTTAAATCTTAAAGCTTCATAAATAAGGCGGCGCGTCTCAAACCTGTTCTTTCTCATTTGTTTATTGGCGAAAAGAGGATTAAAGCTGGCTTTTAATACTTCCCTCTCCTTTCCCAGGTCTCTAAGCAGAATGCTGTTGTGTGGCTTTCCTACGAGGAGAAAAACTGAACTCCTTCTGCTCTTGAACAGCTTGACCCCCTTCCTCAGCGCCCTGCTCTCAGGGGAGGAGCAAATCCCTGCAGGGGCAGATGAGCGCTCGTGGGGTCTGCGTGCAGGCCGTTGCCTGCCCCGAGGTCACCAGGGGCGAGTGACAGGGAGGTGGGGAACGGCGCCCAGGGTGGCAGCAGGGACGAGCCTCCTTGGGGCAGCCGTGGCTCCAGCTCCTGAGAGCACCCGAATCGCTCCGCCACAGGCTAATAAGGGAGGGGATGCTCTCCTCATGTTGGAACCGGGGTGCTGTGTAGGAAGGAACGTAAGATTTGTATCATCAAAGGCAGAAAGCAAGAGGGAACATGATTTTGTAGCCTGGTGATGAGGGAACTCCCCTGGGAGGGGATAGGCATCGGTTTCCATCTGTGCTCCAGGGACTGTTTATGTATTTTGTGTTGAGAACTGTTGGATGCAGCACAGCCAGAGCTGCAGTCCTGTGAGCAGCCAGCGAGTTTCTGAGCAATAGTTTGGGCAGGCTCAGATAGCTGGCTGTATTCCGCTGCCGCTGAGGCTTGCTGTCCTTGGCTTCTCTCTTCTGCCGGGCGTTTTTAGGAAGGGGACCTGGGTTACTTACAGGTGACTGCAGGCAGTCGGGTTACTGTAGCTTGGTGCATTAATACATCCCAGCTGCGAGTGTCAGCCAGCCACGGGAGCCCTGCCAGTCCTTGGCAAGTGCAGTCTGTTGGTTTGATCCCCTTCAGATGAGTGGTGTGAAGATAACCGAGGGTTAGATGACTGCCTCGGCTTCTGCAGAGAGCTGTCGGGAGCCGCGCGCTGACAAAGGACCGGTTGTGTGTAGATCTCGGGATTAAGAAACTTCTTTTCACTTCTAACTCTACTTAAGTATTCAAATTGTTAATGAGAGAGAGAGTATGAAAAACTAGCAGGGTAGGAAGCAGGGTTTCCAGTAAATCTCAAACCACAAGAGGTTTGTCATTATCTTGGGGGTGGGGGGGAGCCCTGTTGTCTATTTACTAGAAAGGAACCAAAAAGGCGAGGCTCGGCTCACAGACCCAACACCTTCTTACTTTTTCAGACGCGGGTTTGTAAAAGGTGGAAAAAGATAAGCTGCTTGCCCCTCGGAGAGGCGCACGAAACCAACGGCTGGCTGTCGGGAGCAGAAGCTGCCGGGGTGGTGGTGCACGAAACAAGCCTGGTCCTGCAGCACTTTGTTTAGATAAAAGATACTGGGAGCGTTCGGCAGCAACCTGCAGGGGCTTCAGAGCACGGGGTAACGCGCTGAGCCGCGCGCTGGGCTGGTCGGGTGCGCTCAGCCAGGGGCGCGTCACCCTCAGGGCACGGTGCGCGTCCCGTTAAAGGCCACAGGGCTGGGGTTAGGGCAAACGAGCCGCGTTTCTCAAGCGCTGCCCTGCTGCCTCGGGGTGGGACGCGGGCCGGTGGCAGGCACCGGTGGCCCGCCGACGTCTCGTGCTGAACCCACAGCCCCCGGTGCCGGCTGCTGCCAGGCCGGCGCGGTTCTCGCTCTCCGCAGCAGGACCCGTTCGGATCGAGGCTGAGCTCCCGCAGGGCCTTCGTGGCGGGGCGATGCCCGCGGCGGCTGGACACCAGCAGGCTGTGGGACAGGGAAGGTGTTTCGGCGAGGTACACCTGCTGCTGCGGAGGCACTGATGCTTCACTAGCAGACACCCGTCCCCCGTTAAGAAGCCATCGGCTCATGCAAAAAGCGAAGGGTCTGAGCTTTATATAACCAAATCCGTTGGCTCTAAGGCTTTTCAGAAACAAATTTTGTGACTGCGCTGGAGGCTAATTACAGCAATATGTATGCCGGCGTTCCGTAGTGAATCAGAATATCTTTGGATCTATCCATATGCTCGTTGTTGCGTTACTTTTCAGCGGGCATGAACGCGGTCCAGGAGGGGGCTGAGGAGGGTGTGTGGCGTGGGAGAGCTTCCAGCGTGCCTCCTGTTTGGGTGAGCTCGCTGCCTGGCTTCCTGCAGGGTGCTGGTGCGGAGAGCCTGGTCTGTGAGGCAGCGATCTGCTTGTGTGCTGTTGCTTTTTAGATCATAAAATGTTGTTGGCCCGTAAAATCGAGCTGGAATGGGTAACTTTAAAAGTCTTTATGTAACCCCCTTTACGTAAGCCCCTTTGTTAATTAGTCATTTACTTAAACAGCCACTGAATAAACATAACTGCATATCTGCACTTCTTGAGCATAGCTGCAGAAGCCCAGGAAAGCGTGCGTGTAATGCAGAGCTTGGGATCTTCAACCTGGGCTTGCATCGTTTTATTTCTTCTCCCTAGATAAATAGCTACAGTGCTCCAGCAAACACTGCCGTCTCTGAGACGGGGACTTTCTTCCTGCAGTGTTTGAAGAGGCGTGTGAGTTTTACACCGTGATATGCGTGGCTTTGGGTATGGTAAGGATGTGATAGGACTGAGAACCAGCCCGAGATCCCAGCCCCTTCACGGCTCGGTGCCTGCGAGGTGCCTGCCCTGCGCCGGCGCTCGGGGTGGGCTAGGTCTGGCCCTGTGCTTTCTGTGACTCTCACCCGGTTGTTTTGTACCGCGGCTGATGAAAGCAATGGGTGCTGTTCATCCTCCTTTCTCCACACCTCTGCAGTGATGTACGGCTGAAGCAGGGATGAGTAATGCTTTTTGAAGAAATGTTACTCTAACCTTTATGCTGGATGCGTCGATTGAACATTTTAATCTCTAGATTTTCCATTTCATTGGGATGACTGTACATTCCTATCAAGTGATTCATTTGATTAACATAAGTTTTCTACGAACCAAAATATCTCTTCAGACCCTCGGAGCACACGGGCTCTTGAGCACAAACCCGTACTTTTGTGGCTGGAGTTCTGCCTTTGCCGTAGCCCCGCGGGGCGGGCAGACAGGTCGGCGTGTGGCGCTGCCCTCTTTGTCCGCTTACCGAACGCCCTCGGTTCCCTCGCATTCCATTTCAGTGACGTTGGAAATCTTTTTTCTTCCTTCCCCAGAGGGACCAAGCAGAGCTGTTTACCCTCAGCTAGCCGGCTTCCCAAGGGTTCTCAAGTACCGTAAGGCTGGGGGAGAGAAGGGTGGCCGGAGAGACCCGGGCCAGGAGCGCTGACGTTTGGTCTTCGTCCCGTCAGGTGCTCTGCCATCACCGCGCTCCTCTTGGTTTTCCTCCTGCAGCTGCTCCCTCGGCTCTTCGGCCTTCCGTGGGCTGTGCCAAAGCTCTGTCCTAAAGCTGCCGGTGCCGGAGCGCGTGCATCAGTGGTGGGAACGTGACTGGGGTGTCCTGGGGGGTCCGCAGAAGGATAGTTCCAGGCCGTGCCTTGCTCAGGTTTTTTCTTGGTGGCTCTGAAACTCTCCTCGACATACGCCGTATCTTCGTAGAGTTGTTCGCCTGTCCTGCTTGTTTGCAGCCGCATCTTCCTACGCGGGCAGTACCCTGCTGGCTCACGGTCTGGTTTGCCTCATACGTGCGCCCGTTGCTCCTCGCCATCGAGATGTGCCTGCTGTGAGCTGTGCTCCGTGGACGAGCTGTTCGCAGACAATCAGCTGGAAAACAACTTCAGCAAGGCAGCGTTTAAATATTCTGCGCCCCTTGGTCATCTTGAACTGCCCGGTCTGCGCCAGGCGTTGCGCGTGTGGCAGGGCCGGTGCTCGGAGGTGTAACGGCGTTAACCCTGGCTCCCGTCAGCGCAGGGGCTGCAGCAGTGACACGCCGCTGGGCTACGTCACTCCCGACGCTAATCCTAAAGCCGTACTCACCTGTGGTGGGGTGTGAATCCACTCCTTTGACTCTTCTTTTTGTGATTTTTTTAAACCTGGAGCCTTGCCAAGCCTTTAATCCTGCTGGCACAGCAGCCCTCCCCCTTGCAGCTCCCTGTGTGTGCCGGGGTGGTGCAGCTGGCTGCTCCGTGGTCAGGTTTTGTGCTCTGACCTCCGAGCCCCGTGGCTGTTTGGCATCGCGTCCCTCTTCCCGTTCCCAGGCACTCGTGGAAGCCGTAGCCTGTAAGGAACACGTTTTTGCAGAGCCCCGCTGATGGGAATGAGTTACCCTCTGCGGGCTTGTGGCTTCTTGAGGAGGTGCACGTCCTGGCCCCGGCCCACTGCAGTTATCTCAGATGTCACTGTTAGTTAGTTGTTCTCGGAGACTCTACCGCATTTCACAACCAGGGAAAAGTTCTCGTTTCCCCTGGGGCAGCTGCTGCATTTAAAGAATTTTTGATAGCTACTGGGATAGAAAACTCCGTTCCGTTTTGTACCTGTTTTATAGGAGATCAGGCTGATGTGGCTGAAGATCGTTTCTCAACTTCTCTCACGTTCTCTCCAGAAGGTTCTCCCGCACCGTGTAAGCTCCTGTGGCTGGGCCAGCTCTGCCTGACTTTCTCCTCGTCGCTCCCCAGCCCTAACAGAATTGCGTGGGGCGCGCAGGGAAGGGTCCTCGGGTCGAGGCGAGGTTCTGCAGCGCTTGGCTCTCGGCTGGCTGGTGCGTGGGGGAAGGCCGAGGCTCTCTGCCTGCTTACAGGAAATGCTGTACGGTGCTGCTCAGGCAGGGGCAGCACATCGGTGTTTCTGCTGACAGATCTGAAGCGGTGAGCTTATGCTAGTGGAGCTGGTTTCTGTGCTGTGAGCTGGAAGGTAAGCGGACGGCTGGCTGCACGCTGCGGGGTTGCGCTTGGGTTCTGTAGCACCAGGGTTGGGTCGCTTCGCTGGGGAGAAGGTTTCCTGGGTTTCTCAGGGCTGCTGCTGAATCCCGTTTGCCTCGGGTGGAGACTCTTGGCACTTGTAGCTGATTTCGCAGTGAGAGCAGCCCCTTGGAAATGACATTTCTGAATGCTGGGCCTCAGAAAGAAAACCAGGCATGGCTGGCGTGGTGATGAAGGGGAAGTTGTGTTACTGCTGAGCGTTCCAGTTCGAAGTACCCTTGAACTTTGCATGCTCTTCCATCCAGAGTGGCCGCTTGGCGGGGAAGCCTGTGTTGAAAGAGACCTTCCTGGAAAGGTTGGGTGGCACACGATGTGGTTACGGGAGCAGCCCGCCCGCCCGCACGTGCGCCTGGCCTGACCAAAGCCAAATCTCTGCGTGTCAGATGCAAGCAGGCACAAGTGGGGCTGCTGCAAGAGGTCGGCTTGCTGGCCTCTGCGTCTGGTAGCGTGTGCTGCAGCGAGGAGAAAGCAGCACTGAGGCACAGGCAGCCGTCTCTGCTGGTGGCCGGCATCCTCCCGTGCTCTGCTGCTTGGCTGAACGGTGTCGGGACTGCACTGCCACACGCTGAAGGTCTATTTTAGTGCTTTTATTTAGTCGTAGCTGGTTGGGATTTCGATATGTGGTTTTAAATTTATTTGGGCATGTCTGGAGGATAAGAGATAAATGTTCCGCATAGAAATAAATTTGTTGGGATTGGGGAGGGCAGGGGGTAAGGGGAGGACTGGGCGGAGGGAGGAACAGCATGCTGCCTTGAAGGCTGAACGCTTCTCGTGAGGTTCTCTCTCTTTCCAAGAAGAGATACTGCAGTTGAAACGCAAGCTCTGGGTTATCCGGTTTCTAGCAAAGACCAGTTTGTTAGCGTTACCAGCCTGGCAGTTGGCGAATGAGCCTTTCCTCCTCTGCATTTAAAGAGAGAAAATGGTGCTCAGCCTTGCCAGATAGGGGCTTTATTTTCCTGCTGGTATAGTTTAAGTTAATAGAAATCTCATTTATCTGCTTCTAGTAATGCCTGTCCCTGGAGAGCAAGGTCATCACAAATGGTACAAATGAATGAATAGACGAGATCGGAAATGTGATCTGAAATTCCTGCAGGCTCGCTCATCTTGCACCCTCTGTGTGTCAAGGGAGACCGAATTTACGTCACTGTGCCTTACATAAGGATCTATAATGTGATAGCTTCTGAGGTTGTGTGGGTCTTATGAGGCTCCCGTATAATTGGTTCAGTGTGCGCTCAGTGGAGAGCTGCGCAGCGCTTCTGTGCCGCTCTGCAGCTGCATGGAGAGAGTTGGTGTTAGGGAGCCATTTCTCTTAGGTCTGTGGATCCCTTTTGGCTTTAATATCACGGTTTTCTCTGGTGCTGCAGCTGTTTCAGACTTCTTGGACTTTGAGTGCATGCTAGGTTAAAAATGCTAATCGGTGGAAGAGCACGGCTAACTTGTAAATTGGCTTCCTAAGGGCAAACAGTCAATATTTGGATAAAAGGTTGATATCAAACATGAATAAGCAAGGTACTGTGTTTGGGTGGCTACGCTTCTTCACGCTCTCTTGTGTGGCTGCCATACATCAGTCTTCCTCGAGATCAGTCGATCTCTCGTTAACTCAGCCCCCTGCCCCTTCTGGTCGTGCTCCTCAGAAGCAGCGATGCGTTTGGAAGCGCGTTGACCAAGGCGCGTTCACCAGGTAAACTGAACTACAAAGCTAGCAGGCGTGGCGCAGAAGAATGGTGCTGAGCTTTAGGAGACGGCCATACAGCTACAGCCAGGGCCACCTCCAATGGTGCCAAGTGAGAAGTTTCCTAAGATTCGCCATTTGCTTTTGGGCGAGGGGTGGGTTTCTGTGATTGACCCAAATCTGGGCAGTTGGTTAGAGCGATGGGGGTGCGCGAGGAAAGCGAGAGCCCCGTTACCCGCTAGCTTCCATTCTGAAAGCGCTCAGAGGAGAGGACTCCAGGAAGGGGGACCCCGGAACCGTGCAGGTCGCTGCTTGAAGCGTGCTGAGCTACTTGCAGGCCTTGCGGCACGCGCGTGAGGGTTACCTGGGAGCCGAGCGGTGCCTCAGCTCCGTGTGCCCTTCCACACCCCGCGTCCTGCCCCTGCCTCCCTGCTCTGCGGTCGCGTCCCAGCGCCAGCCGGCAGCAAGCGAGCTTGCGGCTGCTCGGCGGCCGTGCTGCTCTTGACATTTATGTAGTGGTCTTGTGATACTCCAGGTTTAGAAAGCAAGCAGCTTGTTTTACTGGCCGTGCCATTCGATATCTGTACAGTGTGAGCTCCAAGCTCAAATCCCCTCCGAGTACAGTACAAGTGGGACAAGTGCTCTCAAGCCTTAGATCTCGAGGGCCAGGCAGGGCGTATAAAGCCCGTTCCCGATACGGGCAGAGCAGGCTCGCTCCAGGATGGAGGTCGTGCCCACAAGCCAGGACTCCGGCAACGCTTGTGAAAGAATCACTGCAAAGCTTGCACCTGTGCTCCTAATTTTGTTGTGTTTTACTCTTGTGCAGGAACACGGAAAAACTGCTTGAAGTGTCAGAGTGATGGATGTGGGACCGGAGCAGCACTGACCTAGATAGGGAGAGCTCTTATCCACCAAAGGTGTCGGCAAGCTACAGCTCAGGCAGCTGTCTCCAGATCCCCCAGTTTGTGCAAACGAGAGCTGACTGCTTGTTGTCGGAGGGCTGTGCCTAATCCCGCCCTGTCCCAGCACCTGCGTAGCTGCCCTCCAGGCTCAATTTACAGCATCGTTTGGGCAAAAAAAGAGTTTGTATGCCCCAAACCCTCTCCAGCACCCACTTCGCTCGGTGTGCTGTGCTGTCTGACATTGTCCTTAGGACAGATTTTACCTGCAGACATCTTCTGGCTGTGGCTGGGACCTCTCCTCCGTACCTCTGTCCCACGGGAGCAATAAAAGAACCCCTGCTTGGGGTTCCGTGAAGGGTTGGACATCTTCTGGGGGGTGGCACATAGGAGGGTTGCAGGCGACTTGGGTGCCTCACAGCTGAACTGCAAAAGCTGTTTGCTGCATTTCTCTTGTCCTCAGAACGACGTCCGTGGGGGCACGATGCGTAAACGTGGGACTGAATTCGAAAGCGGCTCTTTCTGCCAGCTGCTCGGGGAGGGATTTTATTTTTCTGCTGGACTCCGCAGCGACTCGGGCTGTTTAAGCGCGTTGTAAGAGGGACAGACAGGCTGCGCTCCATGCGGTGGTCGTCGCTTGCAGAAGGCAGCAGGACAGGCTGAGATCTCTGCTGGAGCGAGGTAGCGGTCATGGGGATCTGCTCCATATATAGGCCTCTGCTGCACTGCCATTCTCAGTTCCTTCAGAAAAATCTTATAAGGAAAATCAAATCCTGACTTAGCAGCCTGTCTGTCTAATCTTTGGTGAATGCAGATGCGCATCTTGGAACAATTTACTCCTGGTTGTGTTTAGGGCTACCAGAGTGACTGTTTATTCCCACATATGGAGCATGGTTTCAGAAGGTAATTTAAACAAATGGAGTGCCACTTCCAATTTTTCAGGCTTCCAGTTTAGGAGCCAAAACTGTTCTCCCGGCTCCAGCTTGCCCACCCTGGCTGTATCAGTTCCCACATGGTCTGCCAAGTTTGCAGAGAGCCTCCCGCAGCCCCCTTCCCCTTCTGGTGAGGCGAAGCCCCCCCGGCCCGGAGCTGCCGGGGCTTTGCTCCGGGGGCGGCGTGCGGGGCTGCAGGCAGGGGACCCGGCACCGTGGCTCTGCTGAACGAGCTGCCTTTGGCTGTGTTTGTGGGGCTGGGGGCTATACAAGCTTCTAGCTGTCCTTCCGTACCTTGTCGCGGTTAAAGTTGGGTTTGGAACAGCAGTTTAGGTGTGTGAGAGTGTCAAATGCCCTCACCTGCAGGGGTTTGTTCTGCAGGGTGAAGTTTGGCGCTTCTGGTTAGCGCCAGCGTTGTCGCACCGAGTGTTATTTCCTAGCAGTGCCCTTCAGGAAGGCCACTTTGATAACAGCAGATGAGCATTATCTGTGTGGCGTGTTGGGAATCGGTGGGAAACGTCTTCCTCCGAGTTCTGTGGCTGTCAGACTGAGCCGGAGCTCTGGGAGCATCTGCGGTCACCCTGCCTGCGTGGTTCCTGTGCGTTACACCAAGGGTTTGATGATTTACAAATATTTGACTAGAAGAGGTTGATGGTTTTTCTTCCTAGTGCTGAGCTGAGCAGGATGAGAGAGAACCAAACTTTTACTGTAATAAAACGATCCAGCCCCACGCTTGATTTCCTGGTTGAAGTGATGGGGGGACCCCCCGAGGAGCGGCAGCCCAGCGAGAGGAGCGCGGGGAGCAGCACAAACCTGCCCGGGGCAGGCTGGGGAAGGAGAAGGGGTGTGCAGGCTGTATCGCACAGAGCCTGACAGCGGGTGCTCAGGAGGACGGGTACGAAGGCAGAACTGCTGGTGCCGTGCTTGCAGTTTGAGCCGTTAATTGCGTTGCCACTTGGTTTACAAAATGAGTTACCTGAATGCACGGGTCTCTTGCTTTTCTGTGCATTTTGCTGTGCTTACAGGGTCTAGGATAACTAAAATAATTCAGAACTCCACCAGTTTGTTCTTGGGAAGGTAAATGCTTTGTTTTCTGCTGAAAGAAAAATCAAAATGTGTTGTTAATTTCAGGCGCGGTTAACACCTGCTGCACCGAGTGCCTGTCTGGTCGCTGTGAGGAATAGGAAATAGGGTGAAAGAGGAAAACTGCCCCATTTCTGGGGTGTTACGGTTATGCGTGGAAGGGAGCGATGCTTGCTTTGCAGAAACACCGGGTCACCTCCCCAAAGATGCGCAGACACTTCTTAGACACGCGCAGTGATTATCAGCCCAGCTTTTCTCGTGCTCCGTGGTTCCTTGAGTTGCGATGCCTTCTCCCTGCCCATCCCGCCGTAGGAAAAAGCTCCAATACTGCAAATTCCGACGTGAAGCTGTGTATCGCAGGCTTGTTTTAAGACCCCCAAATGGATCTGTAGATTGGCTTTATTTGTTTGGTTTTTGTTTTCTTGCAGTTTCTGCGGGTATAAAAGAGGCTTTGTCCTCTGCAGGGCCCTGAATTTCGCGTGTACAAGGGGAGGCATTGAGCAAATTCCAGGCTGCGGCTTTGCTTCCACGTGCCCCTGCTGCATTTACCTGTATTTAGTGCCTGTCTCTGACTCAGTGTTTACTCTTCAGTATTTAAACATTCCCTAGAAATTAAATCTTTTAAGAACATTATTCTTCACACCAAGTGCTTGTAGAAGCCCAGTTGTGCAATGCCCACGCTCGTGTATTGGCTGCTGCCTCACTCCCTCGGAGCGTGATTTACAGCGGCGAGGCAGCAGCTCCGGCGAGCGCCGCGCTGTTACGGCTCTGCAGCCTGCTTTCAAAATAGCAGTGTCTCCCTGCTCTAAAAATACTCGCTTGTCCCTTCTTTTAGTTTTCAGAGGTTGGGTGCAGCACCGGGTATTTGCCGTGCCAGGGTGTCGGTGCTGAGGGATGAAGTCCCTCGTTGCCGCGGGCCTCGCGCTTTTCCAGCCGAAGCTGCTGGCTTGCTGGGACAGAGCAACGTGTGCAGCTCGCGTAAATGGAGCCGCAGCGATAAGTCCACGACATTCGTTTCCACTTCAAGACCAAATATAAACAGAGGTCCTCGAGGAAGCTGGGCCTGCGGCAGCGCCGTGCCGGGGAGACACTTCCCTCTGCCGCCTGGCACGGGCAGGCAGGAGTCCCCCGACCCGGGTGGCTTCGCAGCCTCCTCTCGCTGCCTGGGGGGTTGCAGCCTGGCCGCCCTTCTGCACAGACCCTCCTGTGCCCTGCTTCCCCGGGAGGCCATTGCCGTGCCACGTTTTGGCTTTGAAGTATGTTTTCAGCTCCTCGGCGCCTTATCTGTGGGTTTGAGCCGCTTGTACTGATAAGGGAATCAGATACTATTGTTGGAAATCGCTTCTCTAGGCTGTAACTCAGCTCCGGACCAAGTGGAAGGTAACTCTTTATAAAGGTGGTCTGTGCAGCTATGGCTGTGAAAGGAGCTTTTGTTTAACCAGCAAGCTTGACAAACTTAAACTTTAAGCTAATCTCCATGTTCCCACCAAAAAATGTCCTTGAAGCTTCCAGGGGAGAGGCAAAGCCCCGAAAGCTCCAAGAAGCAGGCGCTGTCTTCTGGCGTCGCCAGAGCCGTCAGGGGAAATAACCCCAGAGGTTTGGGAGAGCAAGCCGTCAGCGTGTCCCCGATGTAGCCGCTGCGCTGGAAGCACAGGGTGGATGAAGGCAGCCGGGGGTGCTCCCTCCTGCAGGGCGGGCGGGCTGCAGGCACGGCACCAGCGGCCGGTCGCAGGCAGGCAGGCGCTGGCTCCCGGGGGCCATGCCCCTCGCTGCCTGCCCGCTTTGCGGTGAGGTGCTGCTGGAAACCACGCTGACAGCTGCTGCTCAGGCTGCATCCCCTGAACGTCTTTCTGGGTCTGCGCAAACAGCTAGAAATGCGTGCAGGGGGTGGCGCGGGGGCACGGCTGTCCCGGAGCTCGCGGCACTCGCACTGGGACATCGCGGTTCGCTTTGGATGCGAGGAACGCGCGAGGTGAGGGCAAGGAAGGGGCTGTCGGGTGTCTGCATTTCTTTTTCTTGGTACTCGAGGGTTAATGTCTTGAAGGCTGCATTCCTTAGCTTCGCTTTTGGCTTCTCTTCCTAAAAATTTCCACTTCATTTCATAACAGTTGTGGAGTGAGGGGTGGTGATACTCCGGAACCTTTGCTCGCCGAGATTGGAAACGTGCTTTTGTGTGAGCGGCAGGGACGGATGGGGTCGGCCACGATTGTTTTCAGGCCCGGGGGAGCCTGGAACAGATCTTGTTTACCAATAATTTCAGCACTCCCTAAACTGAGGGATCTGTAATTAAATTAAGGAGTAGAGATAGTAAATAGGGGCAGTGGTTTTGAGAAGAAAATCACTTTCTACTGTTTTGCTGTGAAAGTTACAAATTTTGACATCTTAAGGGTAAAACCGTGCCCCACTGACTTGATTCCTTCAAGCACCAAGCGCCAAGCCAAGTTGCCGGGTTTCGCAGGCACGTAGTAAACGTCAGATTTGATGGAGAAGTCTGGGAGAGGTGAACTGCAGCCTTTCATAAACTGTTCCAAGCAGGCAGTGGTTGAACCGAGTACCAGGTAGTTTTAAGGCTGGCTTTCTGTGATTGCTCGCTGCTGGTGCAGGTCCTGGTGTGAGGTCTGGCACGGCCCGGGGGTTTGACACCAGCCTCGGCTATCTGGTGCTGTGTGCTGGTGCCGCACGTGCACGCAGGTGCCAGGCGCTTTGAGCGTGACAGCGCTGGCTTTGTGCGTGAAGCCCTTTGTACTTGAGCCTCGGGAGCTCATAACCCGAGCGGGATAACTGCAACGCGAGGTCTTCTGCGAGCGGGGCTCCTGCTGGCTCGGGTGCTTCGTCAGTCCTTCAGCCCTCCGGTTTGGGGGCATTTCGGGTGCGAAGAGGATGAGCGGTCTGGGGGAAACACCGAGACCTGACAGCTGGCGGAGCAGCTCGAACTGCTTAGCCCCCGGCGTGGTGCTCGCCGTCGGGTTGCTGTGCTCCCACAGAGGCAGGCAGCCTCCCTAGGGCTGTGCACGCTAGCTCAGGTCTGGCGTGAGCCCTCCGGGTTCACCCGTCCTGGTTGTGTCTAACGCCCGCCCGCAGCTCGCGGGTGGGAGAGGGCTGCTCCCAGAACGGGTGTCTGTGCGGGAAGGAGAAGCTGCATGAATTAAAGCAGCTATCGAACGGGTTGGCCGCAGCTGAGAGCGGACTGATCCCGAGGGCGAGCACAAAGCCTCGCAGAGCAGTGGATTTTCGTCAGAGGTGCACACGCGCACTGCCCCCAGCACTTCAAACGCCGTTCTGGGCCCGGGGTCTCCAGATGCACCGGGTGGATGGCGGGTGCAGTGCTCAGCCGTAAGAAAGCGCAGTTTACGAGACATCTTGTGACAGGGCCACTGCTTATTTGTTCCCATAGAAACTGCCATCTAATCACGGCAAGCTTATAACGGCTGTTGCTGGAAGTGCAGCCTCTAAAAATTTCTGAATACATCATCCAGATCCGGCGTGTGCTTCGCTTTATCCTTCGCTTCCCTGCCCAAGTCTCGGTCCCGTCCTGCTAAGTACACTCGGCCCAGTAGCATGCGTACGCCTGACACCTTTAATCACAAAGGAAGGCGATAATATCACCTTAACGGGACGTTAAAGGTGCTGGGTAAGGGAGAGGCGCTCGTTTGCAGGCAGCATCTCTCACCCGGCCTGCAGAGCCCTGTTACCCAGGCACGGGGAGCCCGGCCGGGCTCTGGGTTGCGGGCGTGCTGCCGGCAGCGCTGTGCTCCCGGCGAGCTGCCGCATCGCGCCCGGTGCCTCGCAAATATTTACCTGCCGAGGGTCAGGTGCAGAGCCTTGGCTTGCTGATAGGTGACGGCTGCTGTGTGGTTTGTGCATCAGGCCGGGCTGTGTGCAGGGCTGATGTCGCGGGATCTGTGCTCGCTCAGCAGCCTTTGTTTGTGCTGGGTGGGACAAGCTGACAGCTGCTCGGGACCGGTCGCTCGCCCTGGCCCTGGTGCGATCTCCGTGGGAGCAAGTGAGCTGCCGCGGGGTCCCTCGGCACAGAGCCCACGGAAGGTGACAGGGAGCAGAGCTAGCTGGGACCTCTCGAGAGGCGCCCGTAATTTGGTGTTTTGCATGAGCTTTTACTGGTGGGCAGCCGTGAAGATGTAGCGTCGTATCGTAATTCCCTTTTCTGCCAGCACACGTTGTAGCGTTAGCTGTTGCTCTTGATTTGTTCTGAAAACCCAGGTAGATTCACTTTGCTATTTAAAAAAAAGAAAAGACCCAACCTGGCTTGGGAAAGCCCCTGTGCGTGTCTGCATTTCAGAGCCCGGAATGCCACGTTCCCAAAGGGACCGGGGCTGAAGCGCTGTATGGCCTCCTGTGCCACCTCGCCTGCCTCTTTAGGATTTCTCCGGCACCTTTGTGACCCCAGCGTGATACACCGTGCTCCTGCAGCTCTGCTGACGGGGAGCTATTACACTTCGCGTATCGCTGCCCATGGTGCAGCTCTGTTAAAGCACGGTGCGGTAGTGCTGCGGCGCCCAGGCACGGCCATCGGGCTGCGGAGGGGCCGAGGCTGAGGGACGGGGTGGTTATGCGGAGTGACAGATTCCTCGGGAGGCTGTTGCTGTTTGCAGAAGGGAAGCCAAGACATCAGCGCTTAATATCTTCCAGAAGTCCTCCGCTTTAACCCCTACGGAGCCTCAGGAAGCGAATCGAGAGCCTGTGTGACGCCCTCCCCGTGGCCCTGCCGCGTGCCCCGGTGCGGGGCTGCAGCTCGTGGCTCGCAGGGGGCAGAGCTCCTGGTGCTGTACGGGGACCTGGTGGTGTGCGCACACCGCCCGTGTCACTAACACCCAGCCGGCTGCTCCCTACGTGTCGGAGACTCGCGGCTGCACGTCGGCGCTGCCTGCTGGGAACGCGATCCCCTCCGAGCTGGGCTAGGGCAGTCCTCTCGCTGGAGGTCTCTAGAGCTGAGCGGTGAACTTGGCTTTATACGTGCTGCTTGAAAACATCCCAAACCAAATGTTCATTATGCTTCTTAACACTTTACTTCATGCACACCATCTAATAACTCCTTACTTCTGAGCTTTTGCTTTTTAATAACCCAAATCACTTCCATTCAGATCCGAGGCTCATTTTCAGCTGTGGATCTGAAATTTACTCCTTTTCCTTCTCATTTGTGTCTTTAGGTCATCACCGAGCCAGAGCGAAATGGTGATCCAGGGTAATTTTCAGTAACTTTTAAAACCCGCTTGCTCCAATACCCTCTCGGTTCCCAGTATCCTGGAAGTGGAGGCTTCCCATGGACGTTTGAGGCAGGTCTTTCCCTAAAAGCGCGGAAGGTGGCTGTGTCCTGCTCCTCGCCACCTTGTCTCGAGGAGAGCTCTGCGAGGCAGCAAGCGCGGCTCGGTGACGCAGCAGGCGGAGCGGTGGCCACTGCCGCACGGCATTCTTGATGTGGAGCCTGCTGTGACAGATTTCTTCCTGCATGCGACTACATTTCCAAAACTGTGCTGCTAAGCAACTCCGAGAGCCTAGCGGTGCTCTAACGCGGTGTCAGTGAGTAACAGGCCTCTACGATTTCCTCCAGCCCTGCTGACTGCAGGCAGGAGCATTAGCAATACGAGGAACACGATAATTACGGGGGATCTTGCAAGCAGGTCTTGACTCTGGCCCCTGAAAGGGGCTGGATGTTTTGGTGCGGAGCTGCTTCAGCCATCGCTTGGCTCTGGGCAAAGCAAAACCGAGTCAGTGGTGCCAAGAGTTCACACTCCTGCTTTTGCAGGATGCTCGTAGCTCGGTGCGATGCGTATTAACGAGCCTCGCTGGTCGGACGTGGTGCTTTTTATTTTTAGCAGTATCGGCTCTTCGGCAGCCGCTTCACGTTTTAAAATGGCAATCTCAGAAGATGTCACAAACCCGCGTCTGAGGGGAAGTCAGTTGTGTTCTGCCAGAGCCGGCTGGAGTGCTGCAGGCAAACGGGCGCTAGGTGTGGGTCAGCTCCTCCGGCTCTTTGCTGGACGTTTAGGCCGCGGTGCAGCCTCGGGGCCGAGCAGCTGGCTGCGCCACTGGGCCCAGCACGCGTTCGTCGCGCCGGCTGGAAGCAGAGGCTGCGGAGGGAGGGAAGGAGGAAATGGAGGAGGTAAACCCAGAGGGGCTCATGTGTGAGATAGTCCAGAAGAAAAAGTTCGTGGCTTTAGTCCTAGGTGATGTTAGCACACTTCTACGTACGGGTTTTACTTTCCTGCTCCTTCGCCGGGGTTTTCAGGGAGATTCTGAGGCAGGGGCAAATTAAGGAAAAGAGGCTGTGCCCGTGTTCGGTGCCAGCTGGTGGTCGGCCTCCGCACAGTGCCGGGCTGGCTCCTTCGGGGGGGAATTCCTGCAAGTCTCGGAGTGCCCAGCTCCTAACAGCGAGCTCGTTTTGATACTCTCAGAAACGTGTTGTTACGGCCTGCTGGGAGGCACTGGATGGCACTGGTCAGACCGATGCTGTAAATGAGCTCACCGTAGTCTCCTCCCTCCCCTCTGCTGTCTTGGCAAATAACGGAGCCCTGCTGGGCCTGGAGCACAGATCCCCCCGAGGGCAGCTGCAGCGGTTCGGGTCTCGCCTGGTGCAGACGGCGTTTTGGAACAGACCTGTGGAGCAGCACCCGCGCTTCTTCAGCTTGTTGGAGGGTGTGAAACGGGGGAGACCTGATGTACGTCTGAGGTCGCTGAAACCTTTGTTAAATACAAATGGCAGCATGTGGAGCCCTTCGGAGTCACAAACACAGCGTTCAGAACAGCTCCCAGCGGCTGTGCGGTGCCAAAGGACGCCGCCGTTTCTGCGTAGGCTCCTGCCGGTGGCTGTGTGCTGGGGCCTGGGGCTGAACTCTGCTTGTGAAAGGCGTTTCAACTTTCTCCCCAGTAATGGCTTTTCCTCTGATTCTTGCCCGCTCTGTCTCCAGGCAACCTGGCCTCCCGCAGGATCCGTGTCCCCGTGACGTCCTTGCTGCTCTCCCCCTCAGATGCTCAGCTTTTTCCGTCGCTGCTGAGGTGCAGAGCTGAACGCATGCAAGCTGCTTTTTGTTTCCCCTCCTACGTGCAGAGTGATGTGCACTTCTCTACATGTGTGGGAAATGCAGCAGATAAAGACAAGAACATCCTGTGTTGTCATCTGATTTTTCCCAGACCTTTCCCAGACCTCCTTCTCCTCTCCTTGATTTAAACCGAGGTTAGCGCCGTGTGCTGGTGGCCAGCATTGCGCGGGCACGGCCCCGGCTTGTTTATCTGCTCTGAGACAGAGGTTCGGCTGCTTGGGTGCGTGGTGGGTGAGGGACGGCTAAGGAAACAGTCTGAATGTGGTGCCCTGAAGTAAAGGAAAACCTGTACTGAAAGGGGCCCAAGGTGGGCACGTTTCCTCCCAAATCTGGATGCATTTCTTGACCTCTCGTGCATGCAGGCTGGCCGGAGGCCAAGCAACAGCAGGGGCAGGAGTCCACCTGGACCCAAAGCAAAATGCTGCATTCCTCTCTGCGTGTCACGATGACAGGATCCAAGCCGTGCCTACGGAGCTGGTCATGCTTACTTAACCAGGCTCTGCTTTTTCACGTTGGGTTTGACAAGTTAACCGGTTGAAATCAGTTTAAGCATACCTCCATTAGGTTCTGCGCTGGCTTAACCGAGCTTGGGCAAAAACTGGTTTTAATTAACAAGTGCAGTCTGCGCACGAAGTGCCAAGATTGCTTTTAATTTGCGCAAACCCGCAGAGGTAGCTCTGCAGACTGTCAGCAGATCGTAAGGCTGAGCCCTGGCAGCGTGCATGTCTCAGTGCTCCTTCCCCTCTCCAGCAAGCCCACGCGGTGCCTGTGTTGCCGTGGTGGATCCCGCTGGGATTAACGCGGGGCCGCTGCTAACGCTGCGAGCAGGAGCTGCTTTCCCATTCCCTGTCTGTCTGCGTTTTACACCTGCAGCCTAGGTTAGATTCGGCCAGATAGCGGCCTCATTTGCAACTCAATCTTTGCGAACTGATTAAAGCGTGCCCTGGTTTGGGGATCTCGGCTCCTGCAGAAGGCAGGCTCCTGTTAGCTCAGGTGTCCCCAGGCAGCAGCAGGGCGTAAGGAAGTCTGGGCAGAGCTCTAGCCCTGGGGGACCAGCAGGGGTGGGCAGGGGGCCTTCACGTAGCCCTTACCTGGGCCGTGGTTCCTTGTGCTGAAGCTAACGTTAACAGTGGTTCTTGGATAGTCTGCCTTTCTAGTCCAGCGAAGCAGCAGAACTAAGCCCTGTAAGCAGGCGTTCAGTTTTCCAGGCCCGCCACCTGCGGATGGACGCGTGGACGTGCCTACGTGTAGTAATACCGGCCTTCGGTGTGGGCTGGCGTTTGTGGGAGGAGGGTTTGTTTTCTTCCTCAACCAGGAGAAAAAAGAAATTTTCCATACCAGCTCTAATTCATGGCTCTGACTCCGCGAAGTTCTTCCTGCCATCTGTTAAGCACCGTAACAGCTCTGAAAGGCTTCCGAGCCAAACGCAAATCACTGGCACAGGCGTCCGGTGAGCCTTGGAGCTGGGGTTTTTCCTTCTCCTGTACCAACGAGTGCTAAAGAAAAAGATGGAGAGATCAGCCGAAGTGTAAACATGGTACGATGAGGGCAGAACTTAGAAGCGAGAGGAATTGACTGTACCTCCCTTGGTTTTGTTTGAGCTGGTTAGATGTGGCATCTAAAATCCGGTTTGTGAGCGCTTGCTGGCTTCTGCTCAATCAAGTGTGGTCCTCCCCTGCAACTGAGGAGGAGAGGGCAGTGGTGTTTGGGATCAGGACATCGAGCATCTGTCCAGGACTCGGAGGGGGGGGGAAAGTCGGGAAATGTTGCCGTTACGGGCTGGAGAACTTGAAACTACAGCACTTGGGATTTGCGGAACATCTTCGTGTACTGAGATGGGTCGTTCTTACTGGTGTCCCCTGTTACGTTTCCCTTGCCTTTCTCTGGGATCTTCGTGTCCGTGGTGCTGTCCAACAAGCCTGTGACCCAGCATGTGTTAGCATGCTCAGCAGCCAGCGAGAGTAACTCTGAATCTGTTGTTGCCCATTGCAACCATGGTGAGGAAATACGCAGGGAAGCTCTGCGGCACTGCACTGTGCTGCAAGGTAACCGTGACAAGTGAAGGGGGGTGCAGGGACTGCAGGCCAGCTTTAGCAGGGCAGTCGGCCCTGCTTGTTGCTTGCAGAACCTAATTTCTAACTTGCTGTGGCTGAACGTGCAGCAGTGCGCCCCTCATCCCCCTCATCCTTCAGAACAGGGCAAAAAAAGGGGGATTTGCGTCTGGGATTGAGCCACTGTTTGGCCCCAAGGCTCGTGCTGGGAAGCAGCGTGGTTTGGAGGCCGTGGGCACCCACCAAAAGGAGGACTTGGAGCTTTGGCTGTATGCGGGTAAAGGCTGGGCTCCCAGAGGGCGGTGCAGTTGAGTTTCTCCTGGCTGTGATGGCCCTGCAGCGTTTGTGGGCTGCTGTGTGGGCACTGAGGCGATGAGATGTCTGTACCAGGGCTTAGCTCCCGTACCGAGCTGTCGACGTGAATGTTGGTTTTGTGCTTCTGTCATGGCAATCCCAGCCCTGCTCCCCTGGGACACGGACGGGTCGTAGCGGAGCGCAGCGCTCACACAAGCAGGGTATTAACGGTGCCGCAGGCCTAGAGGATTTGGGCGTATTGACTTTTTGCAGAACACCATCGGTATTTTCTTCACCTTGTGCAGACAAGTCGCTGCATTGATTCTGACGAGGGATGTGGACAAGGTGATAACTTCCTTCCTGAGCAAATGCAACTTCTCGATGCGCATTTTCGTCCACGGTTTCCTGCTTTCAGTTGCCAATATTTGTGTTTATGCCACCTCCAAAAGCCACCAATTTTGCTGCAGAATGGCCTAGTTTTATCTGCAGCATCACCATGAAGCTGGTTCTGCTGGTTGCTAATTGTGAGCTGTGGATGCCTCTTGCCTGTGAGCTTGTCAAGAGAAGTTTTTTCTGCTTTGATCACAAGCATGCTAGTGTCAAGCTGCGTAGAATGGCACTTAGGAGTCAGGAGTGCATCTTTTTTTTTTTTTTTTGGACACTTTCTTATGACTAAAATGCCACAAATTACCTATTTGCATATGCAGAGATCACTCCGAGTGACCCTAACCATAGAAGCAGACTTACGATGACAGCCTGCCTGACAAACACGTGCCTGTGCCACCAGGCTGTCCGTACAGAAAGCAGAGTTGCTGTGGAGTGACGCACATCAAGCCGAGCTCCTGAACTGGGACGTGACCTACGGTGGCCTAGAGTTCAAGTTTTCTTTATCACACACTTGTGTCCGAACACTGGTGAGGTGTTTTGACACGCAGCCAGCATGCATTTTGTTTTCTATGTATGCTTGCTTGCTTATCTGGTCTGCAGAGCTCTTCTGAGCGGCCAGCTCCGGCGTGGAGTAAAGGATCCCGACCAGCTGGAGGATCCTGACCTGCTGAAGGATCCCGTGAGGCCAGGTTCCTCCTTCCCCACCTTGATGCTGGTCTCTGCTCTTGGACTTCTCCTTCAGGCTCCGTGCAGCTTCGGTATCTGCTTACTGGGGTGCTGGTGACCCCCTCAGCAGCTGCCTAATCCAAGCAGGCTGTGTCGGAGCTCCCCAGGCGCTCCTGGCAGGCGGGAGCAGCTGGAAAGAGAAGTCGTCCTGTTGCTGCCTCTGACAGCCCGTGGTGTCCAGGAGGATGCTAGCCTTAGCACGACGGGCAGCAGAGGGCTTCCGGGCTGGCACAGCTGGAAATTGTGAGCGTAGAAAGAATTCAGGTGGGTTTTGTCTGAGATGACTCCTCCGCGAGGAGCCTTCCCAGGGCGCAGCAGTGTGAGCAGAGCCCAGTGCCCGCGGCGGGTGCTCCGGGCTGGCCCCGTTAGTTGGACGTCGCGGCAAGAGCCGTGCCCTGGGTTGCCTGCCCTGCGGAGCCTGGTGCTGTCCCGGAGGACGCCGGCTCTCTTGCGTCTCAGTCAGCCTCCTGCGAGCCCGTTTGTGAGCCCGCAGCCCCACCTCGGTGGCAGCTTTGCCTGGTGCGTGCTGTGCCGTGAAGGGCCGGCTGTGGGAGAGGAACCAAGCCACGTGGGCGTGCTCGTCCACAGCACATCTAGGGAACGTCTGAGGGCTTTCCAGGAGGAATTTGGAACAGGACTCCTCTGAACAATTCTAGGAAATGTTTTTCCTAAAAAAAAAAAAAAAAGAAGCTTTATTTTTTTCAACACAGTCAATTTGTCAGTGCCATCTGTTGGCTCGTTACACGGAGGTGATCAATTGCTGACTTACGGGAACAATTAGCAGCATAAATATTCTTTTGTAACTATCACTGGTTAGATTGATCACAAGGTCACAGTATGAGATGCGTGCGTGGTTTTTCCTGAGTTTTAACTTATGCCGCTGCAGAAACAACTGCACTGAACTAGAAGAGGTGGTTTCTTTCCGGAACGGTCCCCGGTGCAGGAACGGTGAGTTAGGTACAGCTGGAGCGGAGCCAGGGTGGCGCGAAGGAGATGTTAGCCCAGGACGGGGTCTTGCGCTTTTTCCTGTGTTCACTGCACTGAAGGAAAAGGAAATGTCCTCTTTTTTCAGGGCTTCCTTCCACTGCCCACAGACCGCTATTTCCTATCCGTTTTCCCTCTTACGCTCTCCAGTCAGTCGGACGTTCGTTCCCAGTAGGTGCTCGGCCTCCCCAGCTCGCTCCGGACGTGGCCGTGACCTCGGGTTGGGGCCCTCCCGCGCAGCGCGTAGCTTAGCAAGCGCCGGGACGGTGTCCGTGAGCTCTGGGTATCGGCCTCGCCGCTACCAGTGAACCTGGTGGAAGATGACCCGATGTGGGAGGGCTCTGGGGTGAGCTTGGTGCCGTTTTACTGCCTCTCCTTCTCGGGACTCCATCTGTAGCCCAAATGCAGGCGGCGTGCTCTCTGCCGTGTGCGTGCTGCGAGCGCCGGGCTGCTGTTCTTCCCTGCTCACCCTCAGTGCATAGGGGATGCTGCGGGCATGCCTGTTCGGTGTGTCCTGGTTGGTTTTGAGATGTTGAACAAAACGGGGATGACAAGTGTTCAAAAACATGTGAGAAAGCCAATTCAGAGGGTCAGAAATAAATACTCCGAATGGGGACTGGATTACGAAGCCTCTATAACGCCAGAACATCTTCTGAAGAAGTGCTACACGCGGTTACCTTATGGAGAAGCAGCCGTTCCCTCTGCCACCCTCTGCAGTTGCATTTCTCTCGTACACCAACCGCAGCGGAGGACTCGTGCCGTTTGGGGAGGTGCTGCCGTGCGCTCGCAGCCTGCCCCAGGTCTTCCTCCTGCCGGACGCCTGCTGGGGCACCCAGCCTGTCCTGCCTCTGCCTGCTTTGTCCTCCAGTGCCAGCGTGAATTTATCTGCCTTCTTGGCAGGACAGGATTGATTCAAGGAAGTGTGGATGAACATTAGCCACACTTGGCTAATAAACAGGATGTCTGTATAAATGTGAAGTCCTCCAAGTAGGCATTATTTCCTGTACCAGGACTTCGGCATCTGTTCAGACGCTGACACTTGGCGTGTGCTGTTCAGCCGCTGAATTGGCCTGGTCTGTCTCAGAGGAGCAGCACCAGGCTTCTGGGCTGCCCTGGGCTTTCGGCGTGATGAAGTCAGCCCAGAACAGGGACCAAGTTTGGAGTCTGTGTTTCACTTCAAGTTTTTCCAATTTTTCAAGTCTCTTTAAGGTTTACTTTTTTATTTTTGTACGTAAACCTGCTCCGTGTCCTGGGATGCAGAGAACAGCAGGAGGTTGGAGCAGAAGACGTTGCTGGAGCTCATGGGGAACAGCCGGGAGTTCACATCTGCGAGCGTTTTGGGGTGCAGTGAAGCAACTTGCTGTTTTGGTTTGAGATGCAGTTTCTGTCCCTCTTGACTTCCCGTGTGGAGCAGCGAGCCGTGCTGGTGATGTCGGTGACAACGAGGTGTGCTTCGGGGCTTCGGGTCTCAGTGCCTGTCCTGTTAGTGAGCTGCCCACTGCTGTGTTCCTGCTAAGCCGTGACTGAAACTCCCACTGCTCTTCATCAGGCTTTTACCTGGCATGCGCACACACCTAGCACAGCTCGGGGATCAAAAATATACCGAGCAGCGTCCAGCACAAGTGCACCAGGAAAGAAGTCTGGAAATGGGACGGCCGAGCCAAGCCTCCTGGCTCTGAGCTAGACCTCCGCGCTGACTTGCAGTCAACTCGAACAATTCACCTCCTTTTAACAAACTGCTGTTGTTGGGAACTTAACTTTTCTTCCAAATAGTGTGTTCCGCAGACTACTAGTGTAAGTTTTAATTGGATCCAAGAAGAAACAAAAAATGAAACGTTTAGAAATGGAGGGAACATTTTGTTAATTGGTAGCAGCGTGTATGCTCCAGACTTGGCATAGGTCCTGCTGCCTGTAAGCTTCATTAACTTTTGATAAAAGAATAGTTAATTTTTTCAGACTGTTTTTTATAGTTCTTCATTGTCTAAGAAATTAGATTATGGTTTTCTTTCACTTTTAATTGCAGCCTGACTTGTACTTTCTTTAGTGGTGTTTAGCCTTGCTCTCTCCCCTCGCTATTTTATGTGATATTTGCAGGGATGAGGGAGTGCACTCGGGGCTGTTTCCTGGTGCTCCCCGAGGCTACCTGGAAGCAGTTCTTTCTCCACAGACGCCAGCACAGGGCCGTAGTGCTGCTAGTGGGGCCGTGCACGTGAGCTGTCCCAGCTGGAGCAGGAGCCTCTTTGCCTGTCCCCTTCCTGCTGCCTCTGCCACGGAAGCGTCGTGTCCCTCGCGGAGCACCGCAGCTCTCCTGTCTTAAACCTGCCCAAGGGACTGTACCAGGCGTCCCTCCTGGTGGGACAGCACCCCAGTGGACGTGTGTGCTGTGCTAGATGTGCGGCGTGCGCTGTCACACGTGGTCAGAGATGCCAAGGCACGTGCTGGCCGGCTCACCAGCGTGCCACCCGGTGTCTCCTTGAGGAAGGCTGGTGGGCAGAGCAGGGACGGGGAAGGCGGGGAGATGGTGCTGGGTTTGGTCCCTGAGGAGCTGCAGCCTCACCAAGTAAAGGTTACCGGGGCAAAACCCTCGCTTGCTGCCAGCCAGGATCCCACTGGCCTCCAATGCTGCAGGGCAGCGCAGCAACCGTGGGGCATCCGAGGGGAGTCAGCCAGGATCCGAGAGCAGGCAGCTCCCCAGCGGGGCAGTCAGGCTGGTAAGGGAGCACCAGCAAAAGGACCCAGGACCCAAAGAAAAGCCGTATGGAGGAACTGGTTAACCACCCCCTCGAACGTTTGCGTTACACAGCACGAAGTGCTGGTGCTGTGGAGGGAACTTGCAGCCCTGCTTTGGGGCTGGTTAACCCACGGCAGGGTTATCTTCATCCTCAGCGGGGCCAAGCTGCCTCGGGCAAGCTGCTGGGCCCCTGCAAGAAGAGCTCTTCCCTGGCAGGGTGCGTTCAGACGGGGCTCGCTTTCCCAGCGGCAGGAAAACCCTCACTCAGGGCGGGATTCGCTGTGGCTGTTTCCCCGCGGCCGGGTTTTCATGAAGTCAGTCTGGCTGAAGCGCCCGGAGCACTGAAGCCAGGCTGTTCTGTGTTGAAATCCTGAATCATCTTTCAAGGGAGCGGGAACATGAGCCAGCTGGGAGACGCAGAAATGGAGAAACGCGGTCTGTTTTGGAAAGCCTTTAAACCACTCCTTCCCCCTGGAAAAAAGGCAATCCAGAACCTCTGCAACAAACCAAAGGGAGCTGCTCCGCCGGGCCCCGGTGAGCCCCCACCCCTGAAACTCCCTGCGCTCGGCCTGCCGCGGGGCGCTCCGAGGGGATTTCCTACTTCCACCCTCGCGAGGAAGCTCTGAATTTCCTGAAACTGGAGCGCTAGGTGGTTTCCCCAGGCTCCTTCAGGAGACTTTTACCTTTTATATTCCATCCGTCGCTGGAGGCACCTGAACTGAATGAACGCATCTCGAAGGAACTCCTCCAGAAACGCCAGCGCTCTCCTCCTTCGGCTTCTGAGGCTGGATTTTGGGTTGCTCAAGGGCCGCCCATCTGATCTCGAAGCAGGAGCCTTTGTCAGAAGACGTCTTCGGGCTGGTGCTTGTGTTCCTGTGCCACGGACTCAGGCATTTTGTGCCTCGCAGGGGCAGAGGCTGAAGACACCACCCATAGCGGGTGCCACGCGTGGCAGGCTGCCGTGCAGGATGGCAGCACGCTTCTCTGCGCCCTGCGTTACCGGGGAGAAAAGCAGAGAAATTCGGTTCTTCTGCTTTGTCTGGACTCATTGACAGCGTTATATCCCGTCAAATGCTCCACGTTCCTTGAACTTGGCCAAAAGTGTCAACTCGAGTCACACAATTAAGCTGGGAAATGAGATTTCCTTAGAGCAAATACGCAGCTGGGAAAGGAGCAAGGAACTTAGGAGCACTCCAGACCTGAGGATTTTCATTTAAATATTTGTGCCTGAAAATGACTCATGTCTCTGGGTAGACATCTTGGCTTTGCTCTTTGAGGAAGCTCTTACTTTTGTTTCTTCTACTATTACTGGTCTAAGCTTTACAAAAGCTTGTTCATACGAGGGAAGTCCTCGGTGAAAAGCGTGCAGCGAGTGTTTTCCAAGCCCCCTCCGACTCTCTGAAGCTTTCCAGCCGACCCGTGAGCTTTGTCCTTGAACACCATCGCCTGCTGATCGCTGCCGCTCGGCAGAGCTGTTGTGGGGGCTGGCTTTGCCGTTTCACCTTGGGTCTTGGCTCTCGCCCTGCTCCTGCCAGCTCCTCCTAACGCTGCACGCCAGAGCTGGCTGCCGTACAGCTTCTGTTCGTGCTGCAGTGAGCACGCTCCGTGACTTCAAGTCCGAATTATTCCTCTGCTCCAAGCGTTTCAAGCGGAAGAAACGGCCGGTTGCACCTGGTGCCTCTCCGGGCTTCTGCTCTCTTCTGCTTACATGCAGGGCAGTTATCCTCCTGGCAAAAAAAAAATGTTATAAAATGTTTAATTTTCACGTGATTCAGGATCTTTAAGGGAACATACTTCCCCCTCCCCATAGCGCCCTGCCTATCAGAGCACCGTTTGGCTCTGCTCGTGGCGTTTGTCGCAGGGAAGCGTCACGGGCTTTGGTGGCTGCCGGCAGGGCTGACACCCGCTGGCTCAAGGACGTGCGTGGGGCTTCTTCGCCCTGCTCCTGCCGTCATCCCAGGGCTGCAGGGCCTTGGTGCTGCCAGCAGGCGCTCCCAGGGACCCCATGCTTGTCCCTTTTGCTCAGACTTTCCCCTGCCACCAGCACCCGCGGCCCTTTTGAAGGTCAGGGCTGTTCCCTCGGGCTTTGGGGAGGTTCCAGGTGCACGTGGTGCCGCTCCTGCAGGCTGGCCCAGTCTCACATCCCGGCCTTCGCTAGCAGCGTCTTGTTCCAGAGAGAAAACAGCACTTGGGTATGGGTTTTGATCAGGAGGGACTTTGAGTGTAATTCTTTTTTCAGGTGATGCTTCGGGGCCTCGCGCTCCTGCAGCGAGCGGCCGCTGGCGAGGCGGTTCGGTCAGCACCACTGCTTCTTGCAGCACGGCTGCTGCGGGGCGTGTGTCGGTGCCTGCGGACGGGGACGGTCTTGCTGGTGGAAACAAGGCTGGAAGAACCTGTGACTTCTTCCCTCCCCTGGCACCCCTTCCTCTCCCTCCGCAAGGAGCAGCAGCGCGTGCTGCGCCGGCCGTCGGGTACCGGCTGGGGTTTAGTGGCTTCCCCTCCTGCCCCAGCAGCGAGCACGTGTTCCGTACGCACCTTGAGCGTGGCGTGCCTCTGTGCAAAGCACCTGTCCTCATCCCCAGCCACGCTGGTGTCTGTTAGAGCCAGGCCTTTCTGTAGCCGGGCTCCGAGCTCGTGTCCAACCCCGCTGGCTGTGCCTCAGCAGCGTTCCTCGCCGCAGCGCCGCTTTGCATGCCCTCCCCCGTGTCTTTGCATGATCCTGCAGCCTTCCTTGACAGAAGCTTTGTAAATCGTGCTTTAGGAAAGCAACCAGGGGAACGTGTAAGAGTGGCTCTTTTCCCAGGTATAGCCCAGCCTCTGAACGAGAAAACTTGCTGGTGGCTGTTAATTCAGCCCACGGATCTGGAGCTAGGCTGGCGTGCCACGGCTGCTGTCTTGCACTGACGTCGGCTGGTGGGGAGGAAGGGGACTTAATCCAAGGCTGACGCGTGCTTTAGAAGCGGCGGTGCGAATGTTTGCCGGGAGCAGCCTGCCCGCAGCAGCCCCGGCTCTGCAGCACCGGGTGGCTTCCAGGGCTTTCCCCGGCCGCTGGGAGCAGCCTTCTCCCTCGGCCTCCTGCCTGCCGAGGGGTCCCGCGGGCTGGAGCTGCTTCTCCTCCCCACTGTGCCAGGCCTCCTGGAAGAGGTTCCTCTGCTCTTACCTGCGTGTGTTGGGCAAACCTTCGCTTATTTATAGGGACCCGGGGTGCCCGTGAGCCCCGGGGAGCCTCTAGCCGAGGCAAGGGAGGAATTGGCCGAGGCTGGGACGTCCGGGAGAGCAGCTGACTGGAAGCACTTAGGCTTGTTTAACTGATCTCAGCGTAGTGTTAGAGAGCACTTCTGGTTTAAAATTGTACAAATAAATAGGATTGTTAGATGCCTGCCGTGCACCCAGCCCCTACCATCGCTGCTGACTTCTCAGCCGTGTCACAGTAAGCGAGGCACTGTGGCTAATGCTGGAGGCCGGGCTCTGGTGCCTTTTCCCCTTCCCAGCCTTCGGTGCCTCCCATCCCCACCTCCACATCTCTGAGAAGCTCTAACAGCCTCGTCCCTGGGGCTTTTCACAGGTGAGGCTCCTGCAGGCTTGTCCCTTCCTTCCGAGAAACGCCTCGCTCTTGTGCTTGGGCTCATAATACACGTCTGGATAATGTACTTTATCAGAAATACCCTAGCTGTCGATTTGTGCGACCCAGCCGAAGTCCATTATAAATCCATTACAGCTGGATGCGTGGGTTGGTAACAGGAGAGCCTCTGGTAGAGGTCTGTAGCAGCTCCTCACCCGATGTAACTGGGGAGAAGTAGGAAACGGGTCACCGTACGGGGACATCTGGGGCTCCCAGCCAGCTCCGTTCCCCTCTGATGCCGAGGGGAGACTGGAGCACGGCTGGCGGTGTCTGCCTTGGTGTCGGGAGGAATTCGGGGTGGATTCCTTCTGCCCTTTGCTCGAGGGGCTGCCGGGCTTGTGAAGTCTGGTTCCACTTGCCTCCAAATCTCGGTCACTGAGAGCTGTTTTTGCGCTGCGAGGCTCGCTGGCAAGCTCCCCAGCTGCTCTGTGCCCCTTCGTCGTGCTGAGGAATTGCAGCTTTCAGGCTGCTGGGGCACGTCTTCAGTGGTAAGTTAACACGGTTGTGGCAAGGCTGAACTGGCACGATCTAGGAGACTGGAATAGACTGAACAAACGCTTGGACTTGCTTGCAATGTATCCATGAGTTTAGAAATAATTTGCTTTTCAGCACAGCATTGGGTGCCTCTGTGAACAGGCTGTGCTGCGGTAATGGGCAACAGCTTAAACGTCCCGCAGCCTGCTGCAGCACTGCGCCCTTAATGAGGTGCCCACTGCAGGGAAACCACGCTGACAATTAGGAAACAAAGCTTCTTCCTGCCCAATTTATGGCAAGCTGTCTGGATTTGGTAGGCTGCTCGGAGATCCCAGGCTCTCTGAGGCACGGACTACGTATTCTGTTCTCCTACAGCGTTTAGCACAGGCGGTTCTTACGTGCAGTATTTGTTTTTAAAAATGCTTTTCTAAATACGTGATTGGGTAAATAACCTTGTTCTCTTTTTCCTTTCTGCTAGGTTGCTATCAAGATAATTGATAAGACGCAGCTGGATGAGGAGAATCTGAAGAAGATATTCAGAGAAGTTCAGATCATGAAGATGCTTTGCCACCCACATATCATCAGGTTATATCAGGTAGGAGCTTTCTGGTGGGTTTTTCATCCCTCTGCACTGCAGCTGTACACCACGTAGCAGCGTTCTGTAGAATTGTCCCTCCAGTTCTCGAGTCCTTTGTTTTCAAGGTCTCAAAGTGCTTCGATTAGAGGGGGGTGGGCAAAAAGTGTGGCTAATCCTTCTCTCTTCTGGGAGATCACACTTCCGCTGTGGGCTGGCCCCCTGCCATTTGTTTATGGCTATTGTGTGCTTTCCAGTTTCCCAGTTGAAACCGGATGTGGGCTCCCCTTCTCGATTTAAGGGAGAGAGTAAGTCCATCTGCCTGCAGGACCGAAAGCGTGCTGCTCCCTTGCTCTCCGCTCCTTGCGCAATTGCCCTGTGGTTCTGAGGACTTGCTGGGCTGTTCTGCGCTTTCTTGGAAGGTGATCAATAGCAATGGCGCAGCTGCTTTTGTTGTTTTTTTTTAATGTTGTTTGCAGACTTTTTACTTGTTTGGCATTTTCACTCTGCAAACAACATCAGCAGAATCCACGTATGATGCTTTTTACGCACGTTTTTGGTGGTGCCCCTCTGGGCACTCATGGTCAACTAGAGCAGCAAGGAAGTTGCAACAGGCCGGAGGTGAGCAAAGTGATGGGGGCAAAGAAATAAAGGAGACCAACACCTTGGTGAAACACTAAATGCTATTTTGGAAGCTGTTGGTGAAAGATTCCCTCCCTGAACCTTCTTGATTCAGGGGCTCACCGTGACTTACAACCAACGAGTACTCGAGAGCTCTGTACAAACTTCCCTCTGCTTATGATCCCGTTTCTGGAAGCTGGGGGACAAAGGCTCCTTACCAGTCCTGCCTGGTGCTTGCAGGACTGCCACCCCACTCGATGCAGCAATACAGATGCCAGAGGGCTCGCAGTCACGGAATTGGAATGTGAAAACTTGAAATTTGGGGGGGAAATATGCTGGGGTTATTTCCTTCTGCAATGTGGTACTGACGTATGCGTTTTAAGGGAGAAGTTAAATAACCCTCAGTGGAAGTTGCCATTTCCTAGAATCAGCTCTTGTCTGTTCAAGACCAGGCTGCTTCTGATCTGTGCTTGATAGATGTAAGCAATTGTTTCGACTCCAAAGAGTTAAAATTGAGTTGACGTGAGAGAGGTTAATGTTTACCTCTTCTGGCCAAACAGCCAAAAGTGAGATGCCTACTACAGAATTTCGACATTTTAAGGTACTTAGGGAATGCTTCTTTGCAAACTGATTCCTTCGTGCCTTTTTTTCCAAAAAAAATAAATTTGTCCCATCTAAAGCTTTTGATAGGGTACTGAACAAGTGACAGTAGTGGCTCGGCTTTGCTAAGTTAAGAAAAGATTTCCTGCCGTGGATCGTATTTCATTTGGGTGTTCTCTGAGGGTACTTTCTGTGGCATTTTGTTTTTAAATAAAAACTACTGAAACCTGGAGTTGGGAATTCAGAGTTTTTCATCAGGAATTCGAGTTTCAAAACCATGTTTCTTCGAACTTGCAGTACTTGAACTGTAGAAGTGAAAAAGGAGAAAAAGGAAATAATAGTCCTAAGAGATTCTGCTTGTCCCAGAACAGCTCTGTGCTATTAAAACAGCAATGACAAAAACCCCAAACCCACCCCCCAGGAGTTCTCTGGACACGTGGCGTTACCGTACGTGGGAGCAGCACGCCGTGCCCTGGGACGTCCGAGCAGAACTGGGGTTTGTCTCCGTGACGCTCCTGTTGGAGCACTCGCAGTAAGAGCAGAGCAGCAGTTGAAGCAGCTGCTGCTGGCCAGGCCAGCCGCGGGTTTGTAAATGCGAAGACGACGCATTTGACTCCTAACTCGTGGTGAGAACAGGCAGCGCAGGGCTCCAAGTAGGGAGCCTCTCTGTTGAGATAATAGTCCATCCCAGCTGAAAGGCGAACTTTCACTTGTCTTTGAAACAGGCACTGACAAAAGCCAAAACAAACCCAAGTGTTTCCGTGCTTGTGCAAACAGCCCAGCTGAAATTCACCTGTTGTGCCCGGCACCAGAGGCTCGAGGCCCTGGTAGTGAAGCAATGTGATGTTTTCCCCCTGACAAAGCTGTGAAGCTCGTTAAATAAACAACACAAAGCTTCGAAAAACACTGCCAGCGTGAGCTTGCCCGCAGGCGGATCTTGTAATCCGCTCACAGAACAGCCCTCGGAGCCACCCTTACCAGCGTACGGCCCAGTGCCTGAAGACGGGCATTATGTGCTGCTTCCTTGTCTTTAGCATATAGTGCCTCGCAATATGCTTTTTTCCCAGTTCCAGGTGCTAATAGGGATCGTTTGGGACCCCCGGGGTCCTTTTGGGCTGCAGGTGCCCCACGGGCTGGCAGGGCTGCGCTCACCGGTGCTGGAGGCCTTAGAGCCCTGATCTGCGCCCCGCTGCTCTTCTCGCCCGTTCCTCTCTCTGCCCGGTCTCTTTCCTCCCTTCCTCGGGACGTGGCAGGGCTGTGGGGCTGTTCACTTAGGGGGTCCCTTCTGAAGCTCAGCCCTTGGCTCTCTTCTCGGTTTCTGTCCAGCTCGGTTCTGCCCCGCGTGCCCTCACCAGGTCTCCTCCGAGCCCTTCGCTCCCGCCTCGTCCCTGTTCTCCCTGCCCGCCCGGTGCCTGCACCCGGAGCTCTGCTCTGCTGCAGGAAAGCAGCTGCCCCGCCGCTTATCTTCCTTCCTTCCAAGCACTTTTCTCTGCTGTGCAGTAGATCCACATGGCCCTCTAAAGAAATGACATCTAACCCCTGGCCTTTGCACGTTGAAGCTCTGCATCTCCAGAGTCCTGACAGACTCTTAAAACGTGAGGGGCTGCTACCTGCGGGCTCCCAGAGGCAAAGCTCTAGCTCTGCTTCACTTCTGGTAGGTCTTAGCTCCTTTGGAAGTCACTTCCCAGCTGAGCCGGTATTCTCTGCTTTGGCAAAAGTGTGTTAGTTGTTTCAGTGCCTGGAAGAGACTGCTTAATGAGAAAGGTGAACTGCTTCGGTGGCAGCAGCCCTGGGAGCTCTCCTGGGCTTCTGGGGCAAGACGAGAGCAGGGAGCAGACACTAAAGGGAAGGGAACCCAAGGAGGAGGAAGGTACAGGTGAAGTGCTGTGTTTAGCTACAGCTTTAGTGTTTAAAACTTGCTTTTTGATTCTTACTTTTCCCAGTTCCATTCCCTTCCTCTGCATTGCTCTATAAACCATAGGAAGGTCACGGTTTTGATGTGATGAAAGCAGCTACATGTATTAAAGGAGGAATGAAAAAATTCCATTAGGCTGCCTCATGCAAAAAGTAACAGTCTCCTTACCTGTCACTTTTCTGTCCTTGTGTCCAGGTTATGGAGACGGAGAGGATGATTTATCTAGTGACGGAGTACGCTAGCGGAGGGGAAATATTTGGTAAGTACATTTATTGCATTCTTCAATCAGATAATGTACTTGGTTAACTACAGTAAACTGAAAATAGCTGCCACGCTCTCTTGTTTCAGTTGAGAGATGCCCTTCAGGCTGAGAACTTTCCATTGACAAGAGCGGTAAAGAAATAAATGATACCTGATGGAAAAATAACTTCCATAACCTCCGTTTCTTCTTCGGGTTTCATTGACAGGTGGTGCTGCTCCTCTTTTATGCTGACTTTGGGATTAAATATGTTGAAGTAATAACCAGTTAAATTTTAAAAAACATGGTGCTGAGCGCTTTGCTTCACAGCAAGTCCTGTGAAACTTGTCGGCTATAGCTCAAAGGTTGGCGTGTGTTAGCTTTCAAAAAAAGGGCTGTCCTGCAGTTCTGTAGTATTTCGTTCTCAAACCCATGTATTTTCTTTTTTTTTGTTAATCTGATGTTATCTTAGCATATAGTGGATACATCCATTTTAAACTCCATTGTCTGCTAACGAGGTTTTGGCTGAGCTTTCTGACCACAGAAGCTAGTCCTTAAAGGAAAAGCAGTATCTGTGCAGCACAACTGCAAGAATCTAATGGCAGCTCTTTAGTACCTTTGTAGATGGCTGTCGTGCTTCCTTCCCAACATCGTCCGTGTTGTTCAGCTGCTTCTTTGGGAAGGTGACAGCTCAAGGAAGAAGCGAGCAGTGGCCGATGCTTGGGAATTGTGGATTGCCTGGTTAAAAAAACAAAACTGACTTAATCCAGCTGAGTTTTCCAGTTGTTTATTCAAACATTAATCTTGGTGCTGGATGCTGAGCAATTCTGAGGGCTTGTGAAACTCATCTTATGTTGTGCAGCAAGCCATAATTGCAGTAAAGTCATTTGAATGTTTATTAGACACTGCTGGTGGTTGTGAGACTTCACTTGTATGTGGATCGCTGCAGAAAAGTATGAATTCCTTTTTACTTTTTCTCCCTCTTTTGTTGAATTTGGCAGAGACAATTCATCTTTTTATAAATCCAGAACTATGTGCAAGCTCATATACAAACTTGGAATGAATTCTCTTGGTTACAAAAATAGCCCTCTACATGATTTGAAGTGAAAATCTAATTGCTTTCTGAAATATTTTATGCCGTAGTAAATTCAGCTCATTAGAATGGCTAATTTCCATTTTACTGCCCCACATTTTATCCTCGTTCAGAGCTGGGAGCGGATAGCTCAAGCACTGCCAGTTACTCAATGGCCATGATGTTTTTCAGGTCCGTGGCCGGGAGGCTGTGCCCTCCTAGGCTGTTTTTTGCATTTCAGGCACTTGCGCGAGGCCCGGCGAGCCCTCGGAGTTAGAGCAGAGAGAGGAAAACCCAAGTTTCAGCTTTTTGTAAGCAGGGTTTCCTGAGTAGCCATTAATACTTTGTTCTAACAGAGGAAGCAATTTGCCGGGAGGAAGCAGCAACCCATTTTGGAAACGTTTCCTTGCCGTTGTTGGCATCCCCAGCGCTGAAGGACCTCACGTCCTCGTGGTGTCGGCAGAGATGGCGCTGCAGCGCGGGCCGGCCTCGGGCCTGCTCGTGCTGCTCTGTAGCGTTGCCTGCTGGATGGATGCTGGGGCTTGCTGCTTACTGGGGATAACATTTTGCTTGTGTATTTCTTCTCCTCAGTATCTGCGCCTTGTCTGGAGGCCTGCTGGGAATCGCCGGGCTTGCTGCAGGGGTAGCTGCTGGGCGTGCGTGCAGTGCAGTCACCGACAGGGAAGGGCCAAGTGGAGTCTTTTGGCGAAGGAGAGGGTTTTACTCCGTGTTAAAGTGACTCTTAACTCCCGTCAGTATCTCAGACAGGCTTGCAGAGGTACTATGTGCACAACCTGAAGAGCTCTCAAGCTCAGCTCCTCACTGTGTGGCCCGCAAACCAGAACAATGTCCCCTCGCACCCTCGTGGAGCATCCAAAACTTGCACCAGGGCCAGGGTACATGAAGAAACACCTCAATTTTCCTTGTATTATCTACCGCTATTTCTGGCCACGGGGGGAGTCCTCTGTATTAAACATGCTTGTGCTCAGTTGTTCACCTCTTTCTTGGTTGTGTTTCCATGTCTGCACGAGTGCCGAGCTGCAAAAGGGGTGTGTGTGTGTGTGTGTGTGTGTGTGTGTGCGAGGGGCACGCTGACCGCGGCTTCGTGTGTGTTGCACACTGGATGTAGGGCTGGGTGCCTCCTATAACCTGAGTTACATCATTACAGCGCCGTGAGCTGCAAGTTTGTCTGAGACAAATCTAAGCTGTTTCCCTTTGAGGCTTTAAGAGCCTGCGGAAGGCGTAAGCTGTCCCTTGCAGCTGTAAATGTTCCCTAGGCAGTAACCGGGATGGAATTTGTAGCTGACGGGACGGCGGCGTCTCTGAATGGCTGCTGTTGCAGTATGGCAGTCAGGGCTGGGTGCTTGCCTTCCTCTCCCTCGTCGGTCTGACCTTTGCAGGTTTCCTCGGTTAGCACCTGAGAGAGCTTCACACGTTCCCCAGCTGAATTTCCAGTAAGAGGCAAGCTGTGGCGCGGCCGGTAGCTCCTTCGGTGGGCAGGCTGCGCCGTGTCGTTGATTCGTCTGTTACTGGAAACGCTCTGATAATTCGCTGTTTGCATAGCAGTGCACGGGGATCAGGGAGAAGACTTGTTTTCGCTGGGGACTTAAGCAGCAAAATGTAAACTGTTAGTTCTGTCCCTGTGCATGTTTTGCGTGTGGCTGGGCTGGTGATTTGGCACCATGAACAAATAAATGTCTCCTTCTAAACAGAGGATGCTCTTTGTGCCACATCTCTCGAGTGTCCTTCTTAGTGGAGGTCAAACAACAGTCTGAAAGTGTGTTTAGTTTTTAGCTGCTTACTACAAATACTGTAAGTAATCTGCAGTCCCAAATAATTGGCAGACCAAAGCACGGGTGCGTGGCTGGTCGGCAGAAGGGCGCTGTGCTTGGTGGGCGCTGCGACGGGGAGGCAGGCGCTGCTGCATCTGCCTCCAGCCTGCCTCGGTGTTCCTCCCGACAGCTTGGCAGGAGCTTTTCTTGTGACCTGGGCAGACACCAAACAAAACAGCGCCGTCGTGAGAAGGTCAGACTGCTTCTGAGATCACAAGGTCACCAATTACTGTGCAAATTCGACTTAATCCACCCCACAGCGGAGACACGAAGCCTAGGCGGCGTTTGCTTTCCAGACAGTAAGCAACTAAAAGTGCAGGGAGTCTGTCTAGGGGTTAGAAGTGGAATTTGTGTATCAGCCCCGTCTCTTAGTCAAAAAGCATGCTTTCTTCACCATCGCCTTTAACCACTTTTTTTTTTAATGCAGAGTAGTATCAGGCTCTTCATGTGAGTCAGGAGAACAACTGCTGTTTTTAAGGGATGTGAAATGAAATCATGTGTTGCTTATTGTATGGAAAACACTCCAAGGAGCAACTCCGTGCACTCTCAGATCCAGAAGAGCACACTGGCAGAGGCATTCGGTGCACACAGGACCCAGAGGCAAGAATCTGCGCTTCTGGAGGCGGCGTGCTGGGGATCGGCGTGCTGGCTGCCCAGCTGGGTCATCGCCGGAGCCTCTCTGCAGGAGAGGTTTATGCAGACTAAGCTCGCAATAGTTAATTTTGGCATACAGTTGCCCTTGGTGGTATGTGGAGCATTCTGTAGCTTCATTGTTCCTACCCTTCCTCTGGAGCTTGTGCAGAAATGTCAGCCTTCTCCAAGTGCTGCGCCTACGTGCGGGGCGCGGGGACGGGCCTTCTCTCCGCATCTCTTCGATAAATGTGAAATTTCACTCCTAACCTAAAAGAGTTTTTTGCAGCCTGAGCACGACTAAAGGAAGGGGAAGCAGTGTTTTCTGCCTGAGCGTGTGCCTGAAGGCCGTGGCACCGAGCGGCCCCATCCCTGTGTCCGTGCGAGGCCGGGCCCGGAGCCACGGGGAAGGGGGAGCTGGCGGCAGAGTGAGATCCGCAGCGGGGCCAGGAGCAGAGGGGTTTGTGATCCCTTCGGAGAGGGCGCCTCCCTGCAGGGCTGTCGATCAGCAGTTTGTGAGAACCTGGCTTGGCTCTTCGCTACGTATCAGGGCTGAAGTAGGAGCGTCAAAGTCTTTTCCTTCCTGGGCTGTGAAGTGTGTCCGAGTGACCCAAATTGGGTACTTCTGTGCTTCTGGAGTGTTTTCAGTTTGTGTTTGAGCCTGGGCTGGGTAAAAGAGAGCCTCGCAGAAACGTGCCTGCTGCAGTAGCTGGATTTGATTTCTTGCCTGCAGGAGGAACTCTTTAAATGTTTTCAGAAACGTCGAGAGATTGGAACTTTGCTCTTGGTTTAAGAGCGCTTACTACATCCGCAGGCTGCGTTCCCAGATTCGAGAGCATTCAAAATGTGAATGACCTCGGCCCGTTCAGGAGCCGGGCTGCTCTCTGTTAATCAGCAGCGATGCTCGCGTTGGAGCGGGCCCTTAGCTCTGCTCATCGCTGCCACGGCCCTTCTGAGTGAAAGGTGCGTGGCCCTGGGAAGGGCTTAGTGAAACGCGGCGGGACTGGACGAGATAATTCGGGACTGGACGATGTAATTCACTTGCTAGTAATAGCAGAATTTACTAAGAGTTACGTTGGAATTGGTGCTGGGTGCCCTTCCCCAGCCCGGTTCGGATTTGCCCATGGAGTAAGTTTATCCGGTGAATAAAATGTGATTGACAAGTTTTTGAGAAACACCTTCGCTCTGTTGCACAACGTCCGCAGTGAGACGTGGAGGAGCAGGTTGCCGTTCAGTCAGAAGCAGGCAGACCTGCTTTCATGTCTCGGTAATTAGTATTTACTGCAAGTCAATTATGTCGCAGGTATTTTAATTAATGGGTGGCTGGGAAGAACACAGCCACCTGATGAGAAACCTTCAGAAGTGATTTATTTTTATTATTTTCAAGAGCAGATATCTTCATCGAGCCCTCCAGTTGAAATGGAGTTTGTGGAGTGAAATGGATCTCTTCGGCCTGTTTCGGGCTGGAAGTTGGCGGAGGTCAGCAGTGACCAATGTGAGGAGTAGTGCTCCCTTGAAGTGGGCGAGGAGATAATGCTGGGCATCCATTCCTTACGTTTTGTCTTCGGTTTGTTCTGGGAGCATCGTTGCGCTGGGTCGCTGGCTGTGGCCTGGCTTTGGGAAGCTCTTCCCGAGTTTCTCCAGCCCCTGGTCCCACGTGGGGGCCGGGGCGTGTGGTTGCTGCGGGCTCCAGAGCACTTCACAGGTTTCTCCTGTTCCTTTTGTAGCATTGTCTTCAACTTCGTGAACTTGGAAACCACTATTCCTAGCCGTATCTTCTATCATGCAATATCAGGTGTAACCAGATTTGCTTACATGGTAGATAGTAAGAAAGGGCAATAATCGTTTCCTAACTCCCTGCCAGTTCCTTTGGCTTGTACACTTTCCCTGGTAGAGTTTGGTTGCCTCTTGTGATGAGGCTCGAGGTGTTTTCGCTTCCTTTCTGACATGTTTTACTGCCTGTCTCCTCCCTGTTTACCTAACTTACCGGCTAGTATGATTAGTGGCTTTTGCAAGTCTGGTGCTTTCATGTTCTAAGTGGATTAATTGAAGTCTGCTTGCTGTTGGATACCTCCCTGTGTGATCTCCGGGTCAGCTGGAGACTCTTTCTGTCCCTGTTTGCAATGGTAGCTTCCAAAGGAAGCCTCTCTGGCCACAGGCCCTGCCTTTGAGTGAGAGCATAACTTCAGCAAAGTACTTCAGAGCGCTCAGACTTCCTTACAGAAGTAAGCTCCAGTTTTATACTAAAGCGTGTCGAATATTACAAATACACTTTTGCACCCAAACCGTAGCAAATACCCAGAAACTGGGAATACCTGCGCATATTTTGAGTGTGTGGGACAATTTTCTTTGTTGCGTTGCAGAAGTAAAATAAAAAAAAAAAAAAAAGCTCCTGAAGCATCTTTGGTACTGAGCTGCAGCGTTCTAATGGGGGCCTGTGTGTGTGAGGAGTATTTAGGCTGGCTCTCGCCCCGGGTGCTCCCTGTGGGGTGTGACTAACCGCCCTCCTTCGCTCTGTCCCCCACAGATCACCTGGTGGCCCACGGACGCATGGCGGAGAAGGAAGCTCGGAGAAAGTTCAAACAAATAGTGGCCGCCGTCAACTTCTGCCACTGCCGTAATATCGTTCACAGAGATCTCAAGGCAGAAAACCTACTTCTGGATGCTAACCTCAACATCAAAATAGCAGGTGAGCTAAGACTAGCGGTGTGGGAGGAAGGCAGCTGCTTTCAGAAGTTAATAAATGTAGGCATTGGCTGCTTCCAGGTATTCAGAAAGGAGGAAACGCAGTGCAGCTAAAGGAAGCTTTGGATTTCTGTGTGGCCTGCTGCCCAGAGCTGAAACTGGCAGGTTGTAGCCAGGAGATTTATATCTCCCTTCAAGTAGTGCAAAATAAAATCAAAGAAAAAAAAATGCTGGTTTGGCTTCGTAGGCAAATATGCAGCTATAGATATTGCAGGGTCCCATAACACTGAGTAATGGGCAAGGCAAAGAATAAAGAAGTTGACCTTGTTCTGAGTCCTGCTGCCAGTTTAGGATTTCTTCGAAGCAGGTCAGACCAGGTGAGAGAAGAAGAAGGGAAAACTACAGATGACAATTTTTGGTATTATAAGTGAAGGAGGAAAAGCAGTCTTGGAATAATTTCACTATCTTGCTCTGACAGGGCAAGAGAATAGCCCCAGTGCTTTCGGTATTTTATTCGTCGCAGGGGCAGAAGCTGAAGTTGGTAAAAACCAGGCCCTTTCAGTCTGTTCCCGGTGTTTTGCTGGACAGTAGGTTTCTTCTGCTACTAACTGCCCCTCCAGAGAGCTCGCACCTGGGGCAGTTTGTGTGCTGACCTACCGCGTCTGCGTGTCTGTGTTCCTCCTGTACATGAGGAACGAGCCTGGGCTGTTGAGCTCTGTGGTGCACTACCTAGACTTCATTTCGCTTTGTTGGATTATGTACTAACTGATTGAAACAAGAGGATTTAATACTGCCCTGGTCATCCCATTTCATGGGCTTTTGCTCTGGAACAGCCAATACCTACCATTGAATTCTGCTGTAGCCTAATGCATACCAGAGTGTTTTTTGGAAAGCGCTTTATCTCCTCCCCATCTTAACAGGCTTCCCTGGAGAGCTTGTCAGCTTTTACAAGGGTTTGTAACTTGAATTAAAAAAAGTGCCTAAGACTAACTTGCTGCAAAACTCTTCAGTCTGAGAGCAATGTTAATACTGATGCATTAACTTAAACTCTTTAGGGAGCTTATATCTCAGGATGTACGTATTTATTTCCTGGAAAATCTTGTTTATATCTACCAGGAGGTTCCTCACCTTCCTTTTTGAACCTCAGATTTTAGCTTATGGAAACTTAAATCATGGTATGGAACACACACACACAGTAGTATCTCTCATGATTTTTCCTTTATTACTTTGTGGTTTTTTTTCATCCTCGCTTTTTGAGGAAAGAATGGGAGGGAAGGGAAAGGAGCGAAGGATTTCTATGAATCTTCCCCTGCCCACTTGATAGCCCCGTCCTGCTTTGTTTCGGTGCAAGGACACTAACCTGTGCTTCGCTGTTCCGGGAGCAGAAGCTGAGCAAGAGGCGTGTCGCTGTTAAGTACTTGAGTGGTTTCTAACGTTTCCTATGTTTTAAGCGAAATCTGTGCTGCCTTGCACTGCGAGTGCCTCTCTTGGCCAGCTGACAGCCTGAGAGCGCACGCTTCCCAGGGCTGGGCTGCCTACAGTCGCTGAAGAGAAACACACTGACAGCGTGGAGAAAATGGCTTGGTTTTGCCAGGCAGCAAGACTCGTTTCCTGCGTTGGATAAGAGCTTCCATGCTGAAGGAGGCAACAGCCATTGCCTGCTGGCATCCACCGTACTGGGCAATGAGAGGCAGAGCTCCTACCGGAGGGGTTGCACGGGAAGTCTTTTTGGGCAGCGCTTGCTGGTGTCTGTTTCGTGCAGGCAGATGCGCTGACGATTTGAGGCCGTCATGTGTTCAAGGGGTACATCATGTGTTCAAGGGGTACAATCTAACCCGTGTGTGTGGGGGGAGGGGAAATAAAACTGGAGAGAAGAAAAACTTGAAAATTAACCCAGGAAGAAACTGGAGTGCAGCTGGGTTTCTTAAAGAAATGTCCGCGAGCACACTGACAAGCTCATTGAATGTCTGAAACTTGTGGAGACTCTTTATCTAGGGGAGGTGGAAACTATTTTCCTTGCAAGGCTGTTCCCAGCACAGCCTCCAGAAGGTATTTCCCACCCTGGTGATGGTAGTGTTTTACTTGGCAGGAGGCTGTAGCAGTGATTTGAAAAGTAGCCTGGAAAAGCTGATTTATGGTATAGGATTTTCCGAGTATTAAGTTTGGTCCCTATAACTCATCAATTACAACTTGACACCAGTTCTTCCATTGTTTCAGGAGAAAAAAAAAAAAAAAGCAATAGCAACCGATCGCTTTCACTCTGGACCTCCCAGGATAAATACTGCAGGCATGCTCAGAGCCCTGTCAGACAGGGCGAAGGAGCAGCAAAACCTTCGCTGCCAAGCCTGTTACGCTGCCTAACTCAAACCTCTTCCCTAATGCACTTAATACGTCCGTAGCTTCCATCAGCTGAGCCCCGAGCGTGCCTTCTGAAGGCTCCATTTGGCAAATCCTGGTCGCTTGTTTTCTGTCGAGTAGCAGGAATCCAGAGAGCCCGCAGGGAGCCAGCGTATCACCTCAAGCACCCGGAGCACAACTGTGGGACTGGAGCCATGTGGTTCCGATACGTAGATGTAAAATCTTCAGCAGCTTGCGTAATTCCAGCAGCTGTTGGAGTTTTACCTTTCAGCTCGCCACCAGTGCAGATTTTCTAGCACTTCTGTCGGTCTTTCTGACCTGCATTTGCAGCTTTGCGTTACTTGGTGTGAGTTCAGTAATTAACACTTGCAATTAGAAGTGGGTTAGTGCTGCTATTTCCGCTTGGTGGTAACTACAAGTGTGCTTTGTTGTTGACCGTAACCGTGCTGTTTTTCCCTGAGCAGTAAGGTACGAGTGCTGTTACCCTGGTTCTCACTTTTCCCATGGATGCCTTCTCCCCGCGTACCTTCTCCCAGGCTGAGTCAGTAGCTGCTGGCACTGTGCTCGCTCGTGCTCCCAGTCCGAGGGTTCAGCCAGGAGTTGCGATTATTGCTAAACACGCAGGCCTTCCTGGGGTATGATTTCAGGCAGGAATCCGATCTATGCATTGCTTTGCATTCATTTGCAAGAGCCTGCTCGCTCCTTCGCCTTCGGAGGATAGAAGTCCCCGTCGTACAGCCTAATGTCAGCTCCCTGAAGCTCTGCTCTGGCGAAGCGTGAGGGACTGGATGACTGGACCCACTTCTTTGTAGTGCAGAGAGAGGGTTTTGAGGTATTTTCCCTGTACGGCAGCATCATGAGTTTTAGTTTGTCCTTCAAAAACTCCCTTTTCCCTTTGCGGCTGTTTGTGGGATGGGACCTGGTTGCTCCCTGGTGAATTTGTGTGTCCTTGCTTGGGCTGGGATGAGTTGTAATATTTAAGAAAATTTATTTCAATCATGGGGTGTTGGTTTTTTTTTTGCTTTAGCTTTTTATGTGTTTTTTTTTTTTCCTGTTGCTTTCGAGTTTCAAATTCCCCCCACTGACTTGGTGGGCAAAGGGAGCTTTTCAAGTCTCCTTTCCCCATGCTTGGCCTCAGTTCCTTAAGCACCGGTGGCCTCTAGAAGAGGGATTCCAGCCTCGAGCTCTGTGGGGGTGACCCTGCTGGCTCTGCGTGAGCCCCGGAGCATGGGGGGAAGCTGCAGCCCCCTCCAGCCGCAGGCTTTCCGTCCCGCAGCCAGGGCAGCAGTGGGTGAGTGCTGGTGCTGCCAGGGGCTGCTGCTCGAGCAGCTTGCAGCGTCCGCCCTTTCAGCCTTCCCCATGCAGTTTTTTTCCCTGTGCTGGTGCTTACACAGGTACAAACATTTTTTCTTTCAGCGAAACTTTTGCCCGTTGCATCTGTGCAGTTCCCATCTCTAAATTCTAGAGCAGCATAATGCCAGTTCCCGTCCTGTCCCGTCCCTGGGCAGCGTGCTGGCAGCTCCGAAGAGCTGCAGGCCTGCCGGACCTCTTAACATTTCCGTACAGCCACGGGCTTGGGAAGACGACGGGACGTGTTTGCTGCTTCAGCGATGCAGGTGGTTCCCAAAACGCAGCTCAGACGGTTGTGCGAGCTGCGCCCCGCTGTGCCGAGCTGCGCCGAGGTGGTTTGCCGAGTGCTGCAGCTCTTTGAAGGAGAAGAGCACAGTCCCCTGAAATCAGGTCACGGAAATCCTGCGAGGCAGCGGAGGTTGTGCGCAGGAGCACCAAGTGGCTGCTCGGGGTGTTGGTGGGAAGCCAGCCGGGTTTGCTGGCTCGGGAGCTGGGGGGAAGCTCCGGGCACTGCTGCCAAGGGCTGGGGGGTTCTGTCCAAAAGCTGACACCTGGTTCCCTTTCAGCGGGGTAACTGCAAACGTTCCGGGTCAGACTTGCAGTTTTACGTGGTCTAGGAAACCAAACCTTCACTGGTGGCCGAAGGGCGCGTGCTGAGCTCCTCAGCTTCTGAAGCAGGGACAAAGACTGTAGGGAGAAATAGGCAGATAAAATTAAGGTGGATGTTCGAGATGAATGTTTATTTCTTTCACAAAATAAGGGGGAAAAACTTGTGTTTTGCATGTCAAATATTTTTTTGCCATTTGCATGCCTGTATTAAAATCTGCGTTTTCAGTCAAATTCTCCTGGAGAGCTTTGGGATCTCATGCTCCGGTGACAGGTAGGGGCCGGGTCAGCTCGCGTTATCCCAGATGTGCTGCAGTTGGGAACAGCGATGGAGTAAAAATTAAAATGAAGCTTTTCCTAAAAGTTTTACTTTCCGCAGCCGTACTGTCTATTTTTCCACGATGTTTTTTGGTTTAATCGGTTTGAATTTGCAAACTGCGTATTTCTGGCTGCCTTTGGTTTTTCCAGCATTTCTCGCCCAGGCCTGCCGTGAGGATCTGCTGCTCGTGCAAATGTTGTGAAAAATGTCCTTGTGGCCGGGGGTCCCTGTCCACGTGCATTAATGTCACTCACCTTCCTGCTGGCACAAGTCTAGCAGAAAAATAGGCAAAGCCGTTTGCAAATAACTGCTGCGGTGCCGCTCCTGATAGGAATTGCTCCCAAGGACACCCTGTCATGGGACCTGGAACCCTCTATCTCTCTGGGTTTGCTTTTGATCAAATGAGTCAAAAAAAAAAAAAAAGGAAAAGAAAAAAAGAAATGGTTAATGGGGATTCCTTTTATTTTATAAGAAGAAGCTCACTTCTCTTAAACCCAGACATCTGTTCCTTTGCTCTCTCTAGCGCAGCTCTCAGCTGTATTCAGGGGCGGCAGATTAATTAGGGAATGCCGTTAGTGCCCCGTAAGCTGATGGTTGACTGCCCATAAAGTTAAGACCTTTCTTTTAACTTCTCGTTCAGGATTTATTCTTTGCTGTGGGTGAAGGACTTGACGAGGTTTGTAGAGATGCCTACTGCAACTGAAGATTTCAGTTCATGTGGTGCTTTCTGGAAAATAAATTTTAAAAATTGCATGTTTTTTCCCCTTTGTACGCGTTCTGTCTTTGCTGGCAGCTGCCCTGATTCTACTGAAGTTGTGAAACTTGTCATCAGAGAGCTGAAGGTTGGAAATTAACACACAGACGTGTGTGTGGTCCCTCGAATATAAGTTGGAAACCTCATTCCAACCCCTTCACCCGACTTAGAGCATCCCTGGCTGGTCTGATTGCTGTTTATTGACTCCAGCTCGGAAATCACGTGTCTGAAAAGTGGAGAGCAACCTTCAGATCTGTGTTCTTACAGAAAAGCAGTATAGTTAGAGTGTGTGGAGCAGGCCCAAGCTGGGGTATTTTGCAGCAGGTTGTTTAAATGGGGCGAGTTGTCGTATGAAGTGGACAAGCAGCTGTTGATATTTGGTTGTCTGTTCTCTCCGTATGGAGGAAAGAAATTTGCACACTGTTCCAGGTGCCCCTTTTGCACTCTTTGTTTTTCTAGTGTCCGAATATCAGTTATCCATTGTGGAGTTCTGTGGGACTTCACTAGACACAGCGAATTATTTCAGTACCATTTGTTCGTGACAGTTGAGGTGGATCATACTGCACTAACCAGCTCTCGTTACTCTTTCAGATTTTGGATTCAGCAACATCTTCACACCCGGCCAGCTGCTTAAAACCTGGTGTGGAAGTCCTCCCTATGCCGCTCCAGAGCTCTTTGAAGGAAAGGAATACGATGGGCCAAAGGTTGACATTTGGGTATGCAGTGAACCTCCTTCTCTTTTACTTTGATTTTGGTTTTGCTCAGTTTGGTTTTGATGCTTGCCGTCGCAGCGGTGCTCAGCCTGCTGACGCTGCGTTGATCCGGGCACGCAGGCACCGTGGTGGTGCAGGGCTGCCGTGGGCAGGCTTGGGCTGTCGGCTGGGTTAGCCATTGGCTTCCGAGGCTTGGAAGAAAGTCTAAATTAAGCCTGAAGGAGAGAAATGAGGCTGGCCTGGGACTGAGACATCACGAGGTCCTTTCCAAGGATTTGCTCTTTCTTGTTTTCTATTTTATTTAAACAACGTTTACTGCTATTAACCACAACCTCTCTCGGTCTCTCCCTCTGTTGCTGACGTGACCTTGGGTTTGGATGCAGAGTCTCGGTGTGGTGCTGTACGTGCTGGTCTGCGGCGCTCTGCCCTTCGACGGGAGCACGCTGCAGAATCTGCGCGCAAGGGTGCTCAGCGGGAAGTTTCGCATTCCATTTTTCATGTCCACAGGTGAGGCACACACACGCTCCGCAGTCTGCCTGCAGCGCCGGGCAGGGCTCTGGTCACATCTCTGCTCACAGACCCCTTGAAACACTTAAATTTTAATAAACCATTTGATTTGTGTGATGGGTGAGTGATGTGCCAGGAACCTTATCTGCTGGATAGCAGTTTGTAACAGAAGCTAAAATGAGTCCTGAATCTAGAATTTAGAAACCCAAATATTCTTACCTAAAAATAATCTGCTTTCTTGTATACATAATTGCAAACTATAGCAAAACGTTAGCAAAGATACACTTACTAAATTCTGGGAAGTGTGAAAGCTAAAAATGGACTAGTGATGTAGGAATATGGAGGCTTTCACTATATCTGCTTTAGACGAGGCTTTTTACAGCATTATGGCACATTAATTTCCAGCAGTAGCCCCACCGCAAGTGAACGTCCATGTCCTGTTTCTGCAAAAGTGTTTTGGAATACTTAAGTAATAAATCCTGTTTCTGAAAAGTGTGATTAATTCTCGGGTAAAACCAGCTTTGCTTAAGAGCAGCTCGTATTTTATGGTACCTTTAAGTGGAAATGGGGGTTGAAGGCCCGCTTTCCTGGTTCCAAGCTGAACGTCTCACCACACTTGCACGCTCCAAGCTTGGCTCAAGTGGCGGTGCCACACACGGTTCTGCGGGAGCTGCCTGGGAGAGGTGTGCCTGCAGTAAGCCTTAGGAGCACCATGCTGGCAGCCTGAGCCATGGCTGCTGTGGTTTGTTCTTCAACCCCAAAGAGCCAGTTGGGTCCCCGGCCCATGCCAGCAAGGTCGGGCAGGGACAGGGTGACAGCGTGCCACCTAGGGGCGCCGGCAAACAGCACAAGGGCACTGTGGCCTGGCCAGCCTCCTCCCTAGCATGGGGAAATCCTACGTGAGATTTTGGAAGTGTGACAGGGGCATACTGATTTACAGCTGTATTGGCAGGAAAACCTTGCTCCAAAGGTAGTTTCAGATCAGTTTTGGAAGACCATTGAAAATATTCCTTGACTGAGGATTTTCTCACCCGTAGGAGCTGCGGTAGCGCTGGAAGCTCGGCGCTGGGAGCCAGTGCCACCGTTGCCCTTGGTAGCTTGAAAACGGGAGATGCTCCCGTGTCAGGGTGGCAGCAGCTATTGAGGTGTCTTGAGAGAGACTTTCATTCCTGTGTCACCCAACTTAGACCAGTGCTTAGCCAGAGGGCTGTGGGTATTCAGTGTCAAATGTGGCCCCATTAACTTTGAGCATCAGCCTTTGGTTCTGTCTGGAAGGGGCCGTGTTCCTTGTCCCAACGGTTGCCTGCAGGTAGCATCAAATGTCTGCAGCAAGTGGCGCACTGAGGACTGAACGGGTACGAAGTGCAGGAGGAGAAGCGGTATTTTTGTTGTGTATGACTTCCTACAGAAAAGTGTGTTCTTCTGAAAAAAAGACTTGGCCTTTTTTTTCCTTTTGCCCTTGCAGCACAAGGCTGTCGCCTGCGGAAGTTGTGCCCCTCGCTGCGAGTTACTCACAGCTCTGTTCTCTTGCAGAATGTGAACATCTGATCCGCCACATGCTGGTCTTGGACCCAAGTAAGCGGCTCTCAATGGAGCAGATCTGCAAACACAAGTGGATGAAGCTTGGAGAGGCTGATGCAGAGTTTGACAGGGTGAGAAGCTGAAGCGAGCTGGTGTGCGAATGGGGTTTGCTTAGTGCATATAGGACTGCAAATAGACTCTGGGCAAGTAGTGCCACAGAGTGTGTTTCAGCTGCTTGGGAACTCTTGTTCCAAGTGCCGGCGTACTGCCTTTCTACTTTGTGTCCCCTTTGTCTTGCTTTCCACATCAGCCTTCAGCTCTGTATGCTTTTATATTTTCTTCCCCCTTTGAATTACTGTACCGTCAGCCTTCAAAGCTCATGGCAGCATGCAGCCTGGTGAATTGGTGCTGTAGAGCATTATGACTCATCCGTGTGCCTTTGGGAACGTAAGCACTGAAGTCTGCATCTGTGCTCTTGCAGCTGATAGCAGAGTGTCAGCACCTGAAGACTGAGAGGCAGATGGAGCCACTGAACGAGGATGTGCTGCTAGCAATGGCAGAAATGGGGCTGGACAAGGAACGCACAATTCAGGTAACACCACAGCCGGTAGTTCTGTGCTGCCTCTTCTGGTCGGAGAGCAAATGTCTGTGCTGTTTATCACGTCTGGTAACTGAGCAACTTCAGCGCAGTATGTAGCTTATTTCATTGCTTGACAGAAAGCGATTGACCACTTTCTCCTTTCCTTTTAGTCATTGAGAGCTGATGCTTATGATCACTACAGTGCAATCTACAGCTTGCTGTGCGACCGTCTGAAGAGACACAAGAATCTGCGCATTGCACCATCTCCAAGTATACCACGGACCATGACCTTCCCCACCTCTGCTAACATCCAGGTAGGTCCTGCTTGTATAACGTTCTTCTAGCCCTAGAAGGCTGGCCTTCTAAACCTTACCTGCTAAACCTGAACTTCCTTGTAAGCATCCTCGTTCTGACGAGTGTCAAAATCTTCCTCGTCTGAGATCTTTTTGTATACTTAGGGTGCCATAATCTCTCTGTTCCCAAGTGGTTAGGTCTGATCTTTGGTGTTAATCTAGTGGTGTTTGTAAAGGAGTTGTAAGAGATGCTACCTTCATGTCTTCTGATCTTGATCCCTCTGCTCAGCAGACAGAGCAGGCAGGCAATACCATGAGCATCAATGTGCCACAAGTCCAGCTCATCAATCCTGAAAACCAAATAGTGGAGGTGAGGTACTCCCCTTGATGACCCCTGCAAGTTCTTTTCCCAGGCTTGCACTGAAGCCTTTTGATTGATTGACCCTCACGTTATGTTTCAACATCTCCAATATTTTTTCTGCCCAGACTGACGGAACAATGAACTTGGACAGCGATGAAGGGGAAGAGCCATCACCTGAAGCTCTGGTCCGTTACCTCTCGATGAGAAGGCACACGGTTGGAGTAGCTGACCCACGGTTAGTACTGGGCTCTACCTCCTTGATGGAGGATTAAGGGCATTCTTCCTACTTGTAAACCCTTTCTTAGCTAGACTTTGGGGCTATTTATTTTTAGGTTTCTGTGATCTCTTATTAACAGTGAGTGTGCCTGTAGTAAAGGTTTACTCCTAGAATGTGACTTTGGTCCTTCTGAGATGTCACAGATTTATTCATGTGTTACGTTGGCAGATCAGAGGTTACTGCCTTAAGGGAAATTCTAGGCTCTGTTGTATTACAAGAGTTGATACCTTTCAGGTTGGCAGTGGTCTCCAGTTTACCAGGCTGAGAGTTACACCTTACAATATGCCCGTTGATTCCAGACCTCAGCTTTACTCTAGCCAGACCAGGTGGTGATGAATGCATGTATCTGTATCGTAGCTGGTATCAAACCTTTGGTTTTTTGCTCCTACTGTGAGTGGCTTGGAGTTACTCCTGCAAACTCAGTTTTTGCTAGATGGGGAAAGAAATGCAAGGTGTCTCTTCAGCCATAGTGTCTTTTTAAGTGTATGAAACATTAAAAATATCCTAGTCCCATTGAACAACTTGGTTAGCATTTGAGCTGAGGATGAGATTCTTCTCTTCTTGCTGATTAGCTCTGTGTAAGCTTATAGCTGTGTTGACTGTTGTGCAAGCCAATTTTTCGCCTAAGCTGCACTGCTGTCATGTCCTAGCTGAAGTCTTTGTGATAAGTGCTTTCAAGGTTAATACGAAGAGCAAGTGCTGGAAAAAGCTCAACCTGGAGGGGAAAAAAAAAAAAGGATAAATGAAAACTGAAAAGTGGCCTGGCTACTTTCTGTGACCACTTTCCAGTAGAGTAAAAAGCTTTTTTGTGAAGGGAAGCTGAGCGTGCAGAGCCCATGGGTGTTCCCTTTGCATCATTGCTAAGTCACCTGTCTGTAAATATGATTGCACAGGACGGAAGTCATGGAAGATCTGCAGAAGCTCCTGCCTGGCTTCCCTCGTGTCACTCCTCAGGCTCCGTTCCTGCAGGTGACCCCGAACGTGAACTTCATGCACAACGTGCTGCCCAGGCAGAACCTGCAGCCCACGGGTCAGCTGGAGTACAAGGTACTGCCTGCTGCGTGTGCTCCCTGCTGCGCTCTGTGCCGCACCAACTCACGTGTGGTTGTGCATTTGTGCTCACGCTTGCTTTCTCACTCTATCTGCCAATTCCTTGGATTCCGTAAGCTTCAAGAATTACACTCTTGCTGCTGCTTGAGGTATGATTCTAGTTAGTTACTTAAACTACGAATGAAAGGCGACAGGAATGTGAAATTGAATGGGTTGAGGAGAGATAGGGCTGCTCCCTGGCTTTGGAGCTGCAGGTGGCAGCCTGCCTGGTAACTAAAGAAGAGTGCTGGGAAGCAGGGAGTTAAACGCTACTTTTCCACTGACACTGCTTCTCGCTGCCCCACTTCAGCTTGGAGATGTTGGTGATGATTTCTCATTTCTCCTGAAGCCCGGAAGACTTGTCTTCTTTCGTCCTAACGTCCCAGTCGTTGGCCTTAAGCCAGGGTTCTAGAAGCATCTGGTACTGGGTTGGTAACTGCACTGTATGTGCTTCCCAGGAGCAGTCCCTGCTGCAGCCCCCCACCCTGCAGCTGCTGAATGGCATGGGCCCTCTGGGGCGGAGAGCGTCAGATGGCGGAGCTAACATCCAGTTACACGCACAGCAACTGCTGAAACGTCCTCGAGGTCCATCTCCACTTGTCACTATGACGCCAGTAAGTAGCCAAAGGAAAGAGCAGAATTGGTGGTGCGTTTAAAAATACGTTCTCCTGGAGGCAGAGATAACGGCCTCCAGGTCACAGCAGACCAAGCAGTAGGCTCAGGCTGTAGCGCTCTGTGGAAGCGCAGCAGTGGCAGTGCCTGCTTGCTTCCAAAAGGCTCCCTGCCTCCGGAGCGGTGGGGGGCTCTGTCCCCGCATAGGAGAGTTTCTGTGGTGTCCTGTAGCCAGAAGCTGGGATGATTTTCCTCGTTGGAATTGACGGAGGATTTGTGAACTTCTTACTACAGTTGTTTTTCTGCTCTTTTGCTGTTAGAAAATTAAAATGTCAGACTTGGGTGTTAGTGCACAATCTGTCTTCCTTGTTGCATCTACATCAATGAATTTTCCTGGTAGCACCAGAAGCAGCAGCCTTGCTCAGGCAGTAGTGTATAGGGAAAGGAAGGTGGGAAGGGGCTCTTGGCTGAGTGCCCTTGGTGCTGCAGAGGGGCTGGCACATCTTTCTGCAAAAGCCTGTTTGGGAAGGTCAGGTGGCTGCTGTGCGGATGGGAGCACGCTGGCTGCCTTCTGGAGCCCACGGCTTCTCTTCTCTCCGCAGGCTGTCCCAGCTGTCACTCCTGTGGATGAGGAGAGCTCCGACGGGGAGCCAGATCAGGAAGCTGTGCAGAGGTAACCCCCAGTCTGCTAACATTTGCCCTTATTACCCTCAAAGAGGCTCACCCTGTGGTGTTCCGCTGGCTGCTGAATTAAAACACGAGCAACCTCATTACAGGCAACAGTGTTGATTACAGCAAAGGCTTAACACTTCTCTTGTTCTTGTGGGTGTTGATTACTGTAGGCAATTACTCCTCTGATGCTACTAGGTGCTTACAAAACTGGATTTCCCCTGAAATTCTGTAAGCTATTTAAGCAGTATGTTCTCTAGAAACTCTGAAACTGCTAAATTCCTTTGCTTAGTGTGCACCAGCATGCAATCCACACTAACCTGCAAAATGAGTGCTAAGTGATTCACCCCTCCCTGCTGAGTGATGGAGGTAGGAAGGGCTCATCTGTGGCCTTGGGTGTAAATGCAGCTTTTGTATCAAGACGTGCAGTAAACATCCAACTCTGATGCCTTAAACAAAGTGAGCTTGCTGGAAATGTAGGTACCTCTGGGCTTCTAATTTTAGCAGTAGGCCTTAAAACAGTCTGCTCCAATAAGAGAAGGATTGTTAGACATCAGGCTGGAAACTTCTATTCCTTGTCTGCTCCAGACACATACTGGGAAGTGGGTAGAATGTGCTTGTACTCTCTCAATCCATGAAAACACTAACCATGTCCTTGCTAACATTTTCTCAGTAGCTTTTGTGTAGTTCCTTCTGTCCTAACCAGCTGGTGCACTATGTGTTGGGTTTGGTTATGGAGTGCTCCTGTTTCTTACCTCAAACTTGAAAAGTTTTCTGGATTTCCCCGAGTTTGTACAGGCCATTACCTCAAGTAAGACAACATTTTTTCAGGGGCTATGCTTGGGAGGATTCAGATGAGGGGTTGGTTGCAGGCAGAGAAGCTCTGGGGTGGGTAGAGCTCATATCCCAGAGCCTTTGCCAGCTCTTGTCATTTCAGTGCTTCAGAGCACGGGGATTTGAACAGTGGGTGTGTGCAGTGACGGATTGTGCAGAATGTGTGCTGATACTCCTTTTGCCTACCAGAGCTCAGAAGGAAGTTAAGGCTGGTCCATGGGAAAGAACGTGCTTCCAACCCTGCCTTAGAATTGACGCAGCCCTTCAGCAGAACACATCTTGTATTTTCTGCATAGCCTTGTACTCTAGTTCTTTGCCATCCTCATCTTTGTGCTCACTCTGTGTTTTCCAGCTTCATGAGCTGCAGTTCATCCACTTGCCCCCGGCAACATGATGACAGAAATAAGGCCAAGTCGTATTTTTGAGCAGGTGAAGAGCACGCACCTCCAGACAGAGCAGGCTGTGGTTGGTTACCATTCAGCTGCTGTACCCTAACTGTGCACTGTCCTCCCTAGCAGGGCTCGGGAACAAAGATTCTCTATGCTGGCAGCTGTACACAGATGTGCCACCGAGGTAGCTGTTTACAGGCCTCAAAATTGCAACTTTTATCTCCACTGACAACATCTCACACGGTAGACAGTCTTTCTGGAAGTTCAGATCAGATAAATGAGCCTGATTCTTGGCAACTTGGCAAGGTGGCACCTGGACATCTTACCTGGCCAGATTTTCACTTCTCCTATTCTAAAACCTCAGGTTTCACTTAAGTCTTGTTTAAGAACTAGCTCAGTTGGAAAGATATCGAAACCCACGTGCAGTATTTTGTAGGGTGCAAGCTGCGGAGGTGTTCAGATCCCTCTGAAGGGCAGTCTCCTTAGCCCTGCAGGTCACTTCACTATTCTCAGCAGTGCTGTCCTCTCAGACCACACATTCTTCCACCAGATGGCCCAACAAAAGCCCCGTCCAGGTTGTGTGTTAACTTGCTCTCCACCCCCTTATGTTGCAACCCATAACTAGTCATCAGAGGAGAAGGGTAAATAGCAATAACATCAGGGAGGGATGCAAATATTTAGCTTCTCAGAACAGCGCTCTGAACACTCTGTATGCAGCCACCAGCGAATAATTTTTGCCCTTCTTAATCTGACCTTGAAAGCAGCGTGTATTCTTTTCTCTGCTCCAGGGAACAGCCACATCTCCTTTGAGCTTTGGGAAACTTTCTTCCACCCGAAACACTGTTAGAGCTCATGATTGGATTGTTCCCTGGAGGTCTGAAATAAAATGATCTTAGCAAACCACAACTGTAAAGCTCTTTGGGAAACTTTCCCTGTCTGCATCAAATGATTCTTAAACAGCTAATGGCACAGACTTTGGCAAGTTACCACGATGCTAAGCGCTCCTCCTCCTGTTAACTTGCTACCTTCTGCTTCCGTGGCGGTAGTAGCTGGCAGAGGCTGATTTTGGAGGAGACAACTTTTATGCTTTCTGTTCTTCTCTGCTTTACAAGGTGAAGGTGCGGCTGCAAGGAGGCTTAGCAGGGTTAAAAAACGGTGAGAATCCACTCTTAGTATCCCTTGTGTCACTGGCCCAGCGATCTTTGCCACAGTTACCACAGCTGCCGCGTTGCTCCTGGCTCAGCAGCAGGAACAGCTGGGTTCATAAGCGGGCGTTCGTCCCGCCTGTCCTTGAGCGGGCAGCGTGCTGCCCAGGCGCTTGGCACCAGGGCACCCTGCGTAGGTGCTTCACCCCTTATCTTTTCTGGCCCCGTGCCCCTAGCTCTCCGAGCATCGTTGTCACCAGTCCCTGCGAGCTCAGGCAGGCGCTGTCAGGGCTGCGCAGCATTCCTCACATCCTTACCGAAGCGGAGGCTCTGGGTTGCGCTCTGCGTGCTCCCCGCTCCTAGAGGGGCCGGAGAGGAGCTGCAGGATTTTGATTCCAGTGCAGGGGGCACCTCAGCTTACACTACCGATTCCGGGCTCTGGTGCAAGAGGCAAGCCCAGGGTTTTCACCGAGGGCTGTGGCCCGGAGAAGGAACTGTCTCGCTGCTCAGCTTCCCTCGCTGCTCTTCCCCTGCTCATCGCTGGGCGATTTCTGCTCCACGGGGAGCGGAGCAGGGCCTAGATGGCGCCCTGCGACCGGGCTGGGCACCAGGCCTCGCTCGGCCGTGCACTTTGTCATGCTCCTGAGGCAGCCGAGCCTCTACTCACCCTTAATCCCCGGTGGGGTGTCCCTTACGCGCCCTTCCCGTGCTGTGCTGAGCTGGCCTCTGCTCGAGCGCTGGGCCCAGGGTGTGACAGGTCAGGTCTGAAGTGCAAAGGGCGGCCTGCAAGGGGGTGCTGAGCAGCAGCTCTGCTCTGCGCCCCTTCCCCGGCCATGTCTTGCGAGGTTTCTCATGACCAGTCTCTTGGCTCCATGAAAAGACTTCCCTGAGGCTCGGTAGGGCCTTGAGAAGGAGGCAGGCCTGTTGTAGTGGAGTGAATCCACGCTGACAGCAGCTGGTCGTTTTGGTATTCCCAAAGGAATAACCAGCATTCCCCTCGAGCTGAGATGCGGCTTTCCTGCTGGGAAAGGCAAGCGGCTGCTCTCTCCCTCTGAGGCTGGTGTTAGCACACAAGCAGCTGAAGCTGCAGGTGTCCCCTGAGCACTGCAGGCCTGGCGATCTGACAGGCATGGGCAGTGTGTCTGCGGCGTGCTTCTCCCTGGGCGTCACGCAGCTCCCAGCCGGTCCTGAGCACTGCAGCAAGCGCTCTTCCTTCACGTTTCCTCTGGATTATCTAACACTCCCTGTTTTTGGAGTATCATCACATCAGTCTCTTATAAAATGTGCTCCTGCTTGTTGCAGATACTTGGCAAATAGGTCAAAAAGGCACACTCTGGCAATGACCAACCCTACAGCTGAAATCCCTCCAGACTTGCAGAGGCAGCTAGGACAGCAGTCCTTCCGACCCCGGGCTTGGGCTCCACACCTGGTACCCGATCAGCACCGGTGAGTAATGGCACCGGCCGTTCGGGCAGCTTTGCGCCAGGAAACCTGCTCAGATGTCACCGGGAACGGAGCTCTGAGGACATCCTGCTTGGCAGGGAGGGGCGAGGAGGAGGAAGAAGTACCAGGAGCAGGCCCCAGGGCAGATGTCTGACCACCCTGGGGACGTTGGAGTTCTGCACTGGCACGGGCTCCATGCCCGCAGATGCGGGCAGTGCCGGGGCAGGAATCAGCTGGCTCTTCCCCTCCAGTCCCGTGTTTGTGGCTGGAGGTGACTTGCCAGAAGGGCTGCCATCACTGAAGGGGATGGGAGTAAACTATTCATGTTAGAGGAGAGCTTTTCTCTGTTGTGTTGGTAGGTGTCAAGGTAGCTGTAGGTAGCAGGTTTTCTATGGAATATTTTAGAGTCAGATGCAGGGGCAGGACTGCACCAAAAATCGTCTATGCCAGGGCTTAAAAACCTCACTGTTCTGCACCAGAGTTGTGTGTTTAGACTGCAAAGTCTCTTTGCAAAGCTCCTGGAGAGCCATTTTATTTCTGATCTGTAACCCCTGATGGGAATGATGTGGGGAAAAGAACCTTGGGAGGGAAGAAAAATCACAATAGAAAGGAGGGAACTGCTGCAGATTGTATCTTAACGCACTCAGAATGTTTGGGTGGGTCATTCCTGATTGAGAGGTGTTAATTTGACACAGGGTACTTGGCACAGCAGCAAACCGGAGACACTAATGCCACAGAGAGAGCTTAAAACACGCACTCTGAACCTCTCGGTGCCAGCTGCAGACTGCAGCTTGCTGCCCGTTAGTCTCCCTGTTGAAAAAGCAAGTTGCCTACCAGGCTGGATTTGTGCTCACGCTAAATCCTTCAGCCAGCTCACACTGGCAAGCTTGACAAAGCGCTTTTTATTGTAGCCAGATACCTGCTGAGCTGAGCACTGATGTAATCAGCAGAGACAGGTGAACTCTGAGCAGACTGAGGCAGAGTCAGTGCCACGCTGGAACTCCAGACAACCAAGATAAGCACCTCCGTGCGCTGAAGTTACTCCCCCAGAGCTGCTTGGGGGATGGAAAGAGCGGGAGGGGGGGAAAGGTTTCTAGGGTCACAGAAAAGCTTGATAGGAAGAGAAGTGCAGCTTGCAAAACAGCCAGAATATGCTGTGTCCTACTTTAAGGATTGCTTCAAATCGTGAAGGTAAGCTGGGTCACTCACGCGTTGCAGGAACTGGTTTTTGTTTTGCTTTAACAAATTGTTGAAACGCGCTTACCCAGTCAATACGTTGGTATCACCTCTGCCTCTTGGCTTTGGAGTCCTGAGGCTGGTTGCATCATGAACAGGGTGGCATCTGTTCATTCCACCCTCAGTGTCGTAACATGCTCTAAGCCTGCCTCCCATTTCGCCTGAGAAATACGGAAACTTCATCTGACCACGGCCCAAAGCGACTCCCCCAGTCGTGTCTGAGACACACAGCACAGAAACCATTAGCAGTCTTGTCATCACATAAATAGACCTTGGCTATTGAACAGCTGGTGGGGCTTATTTTAGCACTTAACATATTTTAAGCCATCTTCTTTATACATAGCACCAGTTTTGGTCATGACGACTTAGGATCTGGAAGCAGAATTGAAGTACAGTAGGCAGCATTGATCTGCCTTGGCCGTGTGTGTTTGGGAACCTCGGTGTAATTTTTATCTGTAGCTTCTGCTTTCCACTGATAGAACAAAAGATCAAACGGATTAGGATAATGGATGGGATAGCATCAGAAGGCAGTGGCACAGCTCTGTCCTTGGAACAAAGTCGTGTGTAATCTATAGAAACGAAGTGTGTCCTGCTCAGCCAGGCCAAGTGACAGGAACTGAGCCCAGCGTGCTGGCGGTGTTCCGGCATCGGTCACCTTCTGACAAGGGAAGCCTCTCCAGGAGAAATCATTGTTCTTCTTGGAACAGGCTTCAGCAAGGAGCCAGTACCCACAGCAGCTACGACACTGACTCGTCTGCAGTCGCACACACCAGGATCGCACCAGTCTGCAGGCAGAGGAGCTCCTCTTGGGTCCAGGGCCAGGCTGTGGAAGTGCTGGAAGGAGCACGTCTCCCTGACCTCGCAGATGGGCTTCGGTCGGAGCCCCTACCACTAAACATGGATTACTTTTGTAGAATGAATTTGCACAGAAACCATTAGGGCAGGCGGAGAAACTTGCCTGTTTGTCAGAGGGCACATTTTTACACATGTGGGAAGTTAACCTTGTTAATGATAATACAGGTTTCACCTTGATAGCAGGGCAGGAGCTTAGTGCTCGAGTCTGATAAGGGGGAGCCCCAGCTGTGGAAGAAATGAGCTCCCGAAAAAATCCTATTCTGGCTCCCTCTTATGGTGAAGAAGAAATCTCACGGTGAAGAGAAGGCGTGTGTAGTTTCTTGGCACAGTCGACGCTGGCTGTGTCTGCTCTTCAAGGTGCCCATTCTGACTGCACAGGGCCAAGCAACCAGGACTCTGCGAGTGAAGTGACAGCTTGGCTGATGCTTTAGGAAGACTTTGCCTACTGTGCAGAGTTTTATGGTCTTGCCCTCTTTTTGAATTCAGTGCATCTCTGAGCATGGATGCCAGCCCCCCTTCCTCCTCAGTGGCCGTGGAACACGTCAGGCTGGGAGCAGGAGAAACCTCCCTTCTCCAAGTGCCTTGTTGTCCACAAGCATCAGTAGTCCCTGAGAGGTAGTCAGGGACCTCGTGAGCTGGAAAGCTCCAGAACTGACTACCGAAGAGGTGAATTTACGTGTTTAGGATGCTGAGTAGCTTCTCTAAACTTTCTCTCTCTGAGGGATGGATGTATTTGGGTAGACGAGTTGCTGCCCATCTCCGATCTGGTTGGTGGTTGAACCATGTCCAAGCTCTAAGACACATTTATCTGCCCAGGCACTGAGGATACTCGGTAATCCCGTTTCCTGTTCACGGTGATGATAGCACATTATTTCTTAATCTAAAACATGATTTATTCTGGATGAGTGGGCAGGTAGAACTTGGCGTGGCTGCTGTAAATTAAATGTCTCTACCGGAGCTTGTTTTTTAAATCTGGCATCACTAACCCACTTCCCCATGTGTTCAGTTCTATTTACAAGGACTCCAATACTCTGCACCTCCCCACTGAACGCTTCTCCCCGGTTCGGCGCTTCTCTGATGGTGCTGCCAGCATCCAGGCTTTCAAAGCCCACCTGGAGAAGATGGGCAATAACAGCAGCATCAAACAGCTTCAGCAGGTAAAAGAGGGGCGTGGAGGACCTCCAAAGAGCATCTGCAAGGGTTTCTTATTGTCGCAGACTTCAGGAAGCAACAGGTGAAGTCTTTGCAGCCGATGGCTGTGGACATGCAGTGGCCTTCCAGCTGAGGAGCTTCCTCCTCCTGTATGTCTGCAGGAACCCTGCCGAATGTCCTCTAAATGTGCTGTCAGCTGCAGTCTGTGAACCTTGGGGGCTTCCACCCCACTCTTTCTGGGGGGAAATAATGCAGGTGCTGTGCCCATACGTGGGCTGTTCTGCCAGCCCTTGTGGTCCCATCAGCACTGCCAGACTGCCGCTGCTGCTCTCCCGCATTTCCTATGGCAGCAAAGTTTTGGGGCTGTTCCAGGGTGTCTGGGCAAAGGGCAGTTCCTACACCTTGAGCTTGGAGTATGTTGTATTGTATTCCTTCTGCAGCCAGTGTATGTCTTATCAGTGGCTTCAGTGGGATTTGGCACTGGGACAGAACTTTCACCTTGAAACACAGGAGAAATATGAGATGCTCTTTTCACCTTTAAGCTATCATTATAAAAGCTTTGTGCTTGCATTTCTGAGGGAAGGCAATGGTGCTGGTTTGATCTCATGTGCAGTTTCTCTGTTATCTAAGGCTTGAGCTAGCCATGTTATTACACACCCGATTCTGTCAAATGGATCAGGTTTTCTTTACTGGATTTTTCAGACAGGTAGAGAACAGACTGCCTTGTTGCCATGCACAAAAAGTCACTTGGAGGCTGTGTTGCATTTGTTGCAGGAGTGTGAGCAGCTTCAGAAGATGTATGGTGGGCACATGGATGAGAGGACACTGGAGAAGACGCAGCAGCAGCACATGTTGTACCAGCAGGAGCAGCACCATCAGATTCTTCATCAGCAGATTCAGGTACTAGAGCCTGGACCAGACCTTCTGATGTCCTAACTGGGTTTCCTGCATGGCTGCAGATAAATACTGAGCTGGTCCCTGTGGGACTGAGGAGGGTAGATGGCTCAGCTTGCTGTAGTAAGAAGCAAGCCTGAAGGAGTTCAGCAGCGATGTTTACTCAGCTGCTGTGATAGCTAAAACTGCAGTCAGGAATCAAGTGTTTGGAGAACACGGATATGTCCTACTTCACCAAGCAGCGTTTCCTAAATGTATTTCTTGCTCCATTATTGATCACAAACACTTCTCGTTTTCTGGTGCCTGGTTCAGGACTGTATCCGGCCACCTCAGCCGTCTCCACCCTTGCAAGCTCAATGTGAAAACCAGCCGGCTCTGCTCACTCACCAGCTTCAGAGGTAAAGAAATGGCTTTAGTAAAGCTCCGGGGGATAGGATTTACTCTACCTCAAGCCCAGGGGTGAGCTAGCACACTTAGAGGCCAGGGCCAGGCTGGAAGCGTGTAAAATTAGAATGGCAGAGCCAGTTCCCAGGTGAATGTGCGAGGTCCTGTTTGCTGGATTCTGTCTGAAGGACCTCTGGAAGTAGAGAAATGTGATTCAAAGGCACAAAACTGCTTTGAACAAGTGATTGACAGCTCTGCCTTTTGGCCAGCTTGAAAACATTACCTTCAGTGAGCCAGTTCCTATCATGCTTTCTACTCGGAGCTGCTTCTGGGCTTCTCAGTCCTCTTCAGGCTATCTGTTAGGTAACAGTCCTTGTCTGCATCGCCCCGGCTTGTGGATGAGGCAGGCAGAATTCTGGGGAAGGAGAAAGGAAGGCTTTCTCACAGGCCAGAGTGACTCAGGAAGAGAGCTTGTGGTGTCCTTGTCCCCGGGGTTTTTGTTCTAGCCACTGGGTTATGCTCACTACCTCTGTGACTTAGGCAAGTTAGATGGCTTCCAAAATATAAGGCAAGCCACAGAGAGCTCGGGATCCCAAACACGGGCTTTGTGGTGTTTATTTAAAACAACAGAGATGTAGCATTTGGTGTCAGTTCTCTCAGTTGAAAAGGCATCTTAATGAGGAGCACGCATGATGAAAAGGCACTTGTTTCCCTGCGTAGGTTACGGATTCAGCCATCCAGCCCGCCCCCGAACCACCCTAATAACCATCTCTTCAGGCAACCAAACAGTAGCCCACCTCCTGTGAGCAGCAGTGTGCTCCAGCCCCACGGTAAGCACCGACGGTTTACTGAGCCATCTGCACTCCTCAGGGCGGGCCACTTGGCAGAACCGTATGGTCTTAGCAAAGCTCCGGGGAAAACAGTGCATGTGGGTGCTGGGGGCTTTGGTCCCTCTGCGTTCGAGTCCTTGCGGTTTGCTGATGATGTAAAAGATTCTCCATCTGGCAGCAAGGGCTGGTGTTATCAAGAGCTCGCAAGGATCTGCCAGCTGGAATGTGTTGATGCGTTTCTTGTCATGAGATCCTTACTTATCGCTCCTGGGGGTGGGGAGGAATGGCTGATATTCTTGGGTTTATGCAAATCACCGTCAACTCTGCTTTGTTTCCCTTTCTGTGCGAGGGCCTCTAGCCGTGACTTTTGCACCCGGGTGCAGTGTGACAGGATTCAGGAGCAGCTCTCCCCTCACCACCTGCAGACATGTGCTGGGGCTCTGAGCATGTCCCAAAGAGCAGCAGCTGCTCTCTTCCTGAGCCTTGCTGCAGGTGCTGAGAGTCTCTGTTCCTCGTAGGTGCAGCCTCCCAGTCCCAGTTCCAAGGGATGCCGTCCCACAACACGATCTTCCCGCAGTCTGGTAACTGTTCCCCCCCCCCAAACATGGGGCTGACGTGCCTGGGCCTGCAGCAGCAGTCACAGCCTCAGCAGGTCACCATCCAAGTGCAGGAGCCCGGTGACATGGTCAGCAACAACCTCCTGCAAGGCGCCTCGGTGGCCGGGCAGGGCATGTCCTCCCACGCGCGGGGCATGTCCATCAGCCCCAGCGCCAACCAGATGCAGATGCAGCACCGTGCGAACCTGATGGCCTCCCTCACCTACGGCCACAGGCAGCTGTCCAAGCAGCTCAGCGCCGACAGCGCCGAGTCGCACAGGTAAGGCCGCCGGACGCCCTGCACCGCTCCCCCGAGCTGGGGGGGGAGCAGCGGTGGGGATGGGTGTCAGGCAGAGCTGCTGTCCGTCACACGGAGATGGGGCTTCTTCAGCAGCCCCGGGCTGTGCTGCACTCGTTCCAGGGATGAAGCTGTCTCCCTGCCACCAGCAGCAGTTCCTCACCCAGGGTGGGGGCTCAGGGAACCTGCGAGGCTGCACTGCCTTGTGGCTTGGGAAGCACCTCCTGCCCGGGGTGGCTGCCGCTGCCTCCTGCCAGGGGCCTGTTGGCTAGTAAGTGAAAAGCTAAGCAGGGGGTGCTTTTGCATAAAACATTTCCCCCCCCCCCCCCCCAAATCATGTTTTCCTCTCGGTACAGTCAGGGTTCCTGCTTCCCTCGCACTTAGCAGCTCTGGACAGGGCTCCACCACCTCATGCTTCAGCTCTCCCTGATGGGTCGCTTGGGTGACTGTGGTCACTCTGCCATCGGAGTAGCTGTCGCCTCCCTGCTCTCACGTGGGCGCAGCAGATCAAGTGGGCCCTGTGCACGGCAGGACCACAGAAAACAGCCTTGTTCAGCTGGAGCTGCCGCAGTACAGTCACTTGTTCTGTTTTCTTCCTTGCAGTCTGAACGTGAACAGGTATTCCCCTGCCAACTACGACCAGGTGCACTTACACCCCCACCTGTTCCCGGAGCAGCCTCGTGTGTCCCCCAGTAACTACAGCCCATCAGGAGGAGTTGGGTTTCCTCCGGCTCAGCAAGCTCTGAAAGTCCCGCAGCTTGACCAGTATCCCAATTTCCCTCAAAATGCACATCAGCAACAGCAGCACTACACTGCATCGGCACTACAGCAAGCACTGTTGTCCCCGACACCTCCCGATTACAGCCGACACCAGCAGGTACCGCACATCCTCCAGGGACTACTTTCTCCCCGGCACTCGCTCACGGGGCACACGGACATGCGGCTGCCCCAGGCAGAATTTGCACAGCTCATCAAACGGCGGCAGCAGCAGCAGCAGCAACAGCAGCAGCAGCAGCAAGAGTTTCAAGAGTTGTTCAGGCATATGAGTCAAGGGGATGCTGGGAACATGGGCACCAGCATGGGACAGAGCCTGTCGGAGCGTCAGTCATTGTCTTTGCCTTACCAGAGTGCTGACACGTACCATCCGCAGAACAGCCCCCAGCATCTCTTAAAAATCAGGGCGCAAGAATGTATCCAGCAGGTACCTGCATCCGTGCCACCGCACGGATACGTACACCAGCCAGCTCTGTTCCACTCGGAGAGCATGGAGGAGGACTGTGCGTGCGAGGGCGCCAGGGACAGCTTTCCAGACAGTAAGAATTCAAACACATTGACCAAAGGTTGCCACGAGACCCCTCTGCTTGTAAATGCAGGAGGGCACGGGGACCCAGAATCTTTGCTAGGAACTGCTAATCACGCGCAGGAGCTGGGGACACATCAATACAGACATCAGCCCGCTGCTGGATTCAGTAGGAATAAGGTGCCCAGCAGAGGTAAGGCTTAGTGCTGCTCGCATGGATGAAATGCTTTTCCATGTTGGCCGCGTATTGCTCGTGTTTCTGCCAGAGCACACCATCCCTACCCAGTACAGCAAGGATTTCGTGACATATTTTGCATAGCACAGAATTACCTAGATTCTTTCTGGCTTCTGTGGCCATAAGTAAGTTGCAGGCATAGTCTCTCTAATAAACAGTGTTAAATAAGAAGGGAACTTGACCAGATTCTTCTCTTTGGAATTTGACCTACTTCTGCAGGCAGATAAAGGCCAGGTCTCAGGATACCAAAGAGATAGGTCTCCAAAGAGATGCTGTGATCTGCTGACTCCTTTATTCTCGGTGATGTTCCCCACCCTGTGTAAACAAGTGCCCAGAAGTTAAGTTACTGGTATAGCAGTAACTGCAGTGGGGCGTATTCCTTCTGAGCAGACCCCTGAGTCCAGGCACTGCTAAAGCTTCCATAAACAAGCTCCCTAAGAACTGTGATAAATGACTTGCTGCTGAATCTGCCTTGCACCAACTGCTCCAGCCCGTTGGGAAGCAGCAGCAGCAGCAGCAAGGCTCATTTGAGCTGGAGGGGATGATGCCGAAGAAAGTTAGTTTAAACTTGCCATTAGTGTGTGAAGACCTTCCCTGCTAGTTGTGCCCTTGCTCCTTGGTGGCTGCATTGGCAGAGATGTGCTGTAAGAGAAAACCCTGCATGAGCTGCAATTACAGGCCTTTTCTGTAGGAAAAACAAAATCCTACCCCTTAGCTCAAAGGGCTTTGAAGGTTGGCTTTCCAGGCCGAGCGGGGTGGATCGGCATTCACTGCAGGACTGAGTTGTGCTGGGCTGAAGCCATCAGCTCGCCCTTGGCATGGAGAGCCCTATTGCAGAGGAGCAGTGTCCTGGGCACAGGAGGCAGCGTTTTGTTTGGGGACACAGCATGGGTTTGTTGGGAAAGTACTGGGTTGGAACAGAGCGGCTCCGAGGGCAGCGCGGGCATGCCAAGCCGTGGCCCTCAGCCTGGGGGCAGGGGCGTGGGGGCGAGGCACGGCTCTTCTGAAGCCTTCTGAAATTGTGTTACCGGGGTGTTTTCTCAGTCCTCGGTTTCCCTGCGGTGCTTGAAGCACAGAAGGGAAGAATCGCCCCAGGTTAAGCGGAGGTTGGAAGCTCGGCAGTGTGTTTTGGACCCAATCTTGAGTTTACATCATGATATCGTAAGGCTGAAACGTGTGAAATGAGAGGGGTTAGTGAAGTCAGAGCTAAATTTCTGCCCCGGTACTGATGGTGCTAAAACGGGTTACACAAGGGAAAAGGACTTTAGACTACAAGACTTTGTAAATGAGTAAAAGCAAGTAAATGTTTACAAATAGTGTTGTGTAAGCACTTCTGACAGGGGCTGTTTGGAGGGCTCATGTAGTAAACCATGCTCGGAGACGCAGCTGCTCGGAGCGCCTTCCTCCGGGCTCCCATAACCCACTTGGAATCCGGCCTGTGCTGCTTCGGCTCCCAGCGGAGTGGGCATCCGAGCGGCCTGGGCACACTTTCCTACACCGAAATCCTATAAATCTCCCTGTAAGCACCCATAATGGTGTCACTCACTGGTGCGTGGTACAGCTCTGGGGTTACCGAGTGCCGTGCACGGGTGCTGAAGGACGGGAGATGCTCGCCCCCTGCGTCGGCCGTAGGTGGTGGGTGGGGATCGTGCCCGTTTCAACCAAACCTGCACTCAGGATGTGACCCAGCTGCATCTGAGCAGCTCTGCCGGGCCTGCTGAGCCTCCTGCCGTGGGAACCCTGCCTTCCCCCGCGCCGCAGGAGCCGGGCTGGCGGCGGTGGCCCCGCGCGGTGCCAGCGTCACATGCTGCGGGGACACAAAGCCCGCCTGGCCCGGGGGGGTGAGGAGAAAAGGCTTTCTGGCTGCGGGCTCAGCCTGCTGGAACGGCACTGGGGCGAGGAAAGGAGCCCGAATTCAGGGCTCCCCCCCTCTGCTGCCTGAGCGGCGGTGTCCCCAGAGGTGCTGCTGCACCCAGAGGTGCTGCTGGGACCGCCGGTGTGCGGCTGTCGTGGGTCGGGGCCCCGTTTGGCCACAGAGCCTGGCCGAGGGGCCTTCCCCTGTCCCCTCCGGCTGGTGCCAGGGCTCGCTGCCGGGCCCAGCCTGGTTTATGGAGGAGCAGCAGCGGGCTGCTGGCGCCTGCCTGCCCGCGCGGCCGTTCCCACAGTTGGAAGAGCGGCCCGAGCGATGCGTGGGTGGCACGGCTCTGCCAGCTCGGTGTTAGCTCATGTTTTCCTTCTCGTGTTTTCCGGGAAGGCTGACCGTTAACCAAGCTTAACCCCCCGGTTGTGCAAAGGAGAGGAGGCCGGCTGCGTCCCTGGCTGCCGGACGTGGTGCTGGCAGCCCCGTGTGTCTGCGCGCAGGGAAGGGTGCTGGAGCGGGCGAGCTGGCGTGGCCGCGTGCCTGGGAGCAGCGCAGAGAGCCCGGGTGGCAGAGCTCGGTTGTGACCAAGTCTGGTCCGGACTTTGGTAATTTTAGGGACGAGTCTCTCCGGAGAGAGCACTTCTCTCATCTCCCAGCCAGGAAATGTCTTGCAGGGATCGCTTCCTGCTGAGTAAGGCCTGTAAAACCCAGTGACTCTTCGGGAACCTACCTGCGGGGTGTCACTTCGGGGCAGCTCCCCAGTGCTCGTGGCCACGTCTGCATGTTTGTGCTCTGCAGGACTCCTCACCAAGAGAGAACTGTTTACATGCATCAGAGCCAATGATAGGCCTCTCCATACCTCAGGACTTTATTCAAAACATCATGTACTTGATGACGATAGGTTTTGCTTGATAGGAATGTAGCCTTTACCCTCGGTCATAAGAGCTTGCGGTGCAGATGGACTTTGCCAGGCAGAACACTCTTGTACTCCTACAGCCAGATTGTAGGAGGGCAGGGAGAAGTCATCTGATAAAAGCTAGTATCCTGGCAACTCTTCCAGCCAGATATGTTGCATACAATTGCCAAGGGGCCCTGCTAGAACGTCCTGTGTTGGAGGCTTGGGAGACCCTTCTCCCTCTTCTCTTGTGTAATACGGGCAATGCACGGAGCAGGGTGCAGGACATGCTCGGGTCCAAGGGGGAGGCAGCTGGGGCATGCTGCGCGACGGAGGGAGAGGTCTGCCTGCCTGCCATCTCGGGGAGATGCTGCACCACGTGCGTGGGAGCAGCCAGCGGTTCTGTCCCACCTGGCAGGCAGCGCGCTGCTCTGCAGCGGTGTTTGTTCCTGCTGTCAGGGCACAGACCCGCAGCCTCACAGCGTCACGTGTCACCGAGAGCTGCCAGTGCCTTGTAATAACCTGCCCTTTTTCTGTCTTGTCTGGTTTTCAAGAGTCTATCGTAGGGAACTGTATGGACAGGAGCTCCCCCGGCCAAGCGATGCAGGTGCCTGACCACAACGGACTGGGCTACCCTGCGCGACCCGCAGCCGGCGAGCACCCGCGGCCCAGGACCCTGCAGAGACATCACACCATCCAGAACAGCGATGACGCCTACGTAAGTCGGAAGAGGCCTGTGCCCAGCAGATGTAGAGACAGCGCGGAGTCCCCTCGACGTGTGTGCATTATGGACGAGGGGTCACGTAGGAAGGACGGCACCCTGCTCCGTGGGGCTGCTAAGAACGAATTGCTGTTGAGATGCCCCAGTCAGCACATCAGTTTGCTAATACCGAAAACATTTTAGCGGAGACCAACATGGGAAGTACTGCTTTGCTCGTGTGTTGCCTGATTTGCCCCAGAGCTGGCTGCCGTAGCTATGGCACCTCTTCTTTTTCCCCCAAGGCGTTTCTGGTGAAGCCATTTGGGCTGCCCCAGGCTTGGCTCTGGCTGCGGAGGATTACAGGAGCCCAAAGCCCAGCTTTCAGTTCTGCAGTGCTGCTAAATGACCTGGCTGTTACAGCCCAGACCTTGACCAGGAACAAAGAGCAGCTGCTCTGCTTCCCATGTTTTGTATCCCTGAGAACAGTCATACTCGCATCTTGGCGTGTTCCTTGCCACAGTTTCCTCCTGCTACGAGGGAGAAGGGCTCTTCCCTCATTAGTCACATGCAGGTCTGGAGCGCAGTCCGATCGTCCCGTCCGTTCCCAGGTGTTGAGGTGGCATCAGCCACACCTCTGCTGTCCCCAGTGTCTGCTTTTTACTTCTTCCTAGAAGCCATCACTGAAGGCTTGCAGAAGCTCCCTGGGCAGCCTGTTGGGGATAGCAGGGGGCGCAGCAGGTGACTGGTTCTGATCCCCCTTTGACCTGTGCACTGGTGTCTCCGCAGGTGCAGTTAGATAACTTGCCTGGAATGAGTTTAATGGCAGGAAAAGCACTCAGCTCTGCTCGGATGTCTGATGCCGTCCTCAGCCAGTCGTCGCTCATGGCCAGCCAGCAGCTGCGGGACAGGGAGAGCGAGGGTAAGGACGTGGCCGAGCTGCAGAGACATGGAGGCCGTGGGACCCTGCGCAGGGCGTGGGTCAGGAACTGAGAAGAATCCATGTGGTCCTGACAGCTCGCGGTCTGCTTTGCAGAGCCACCTCTGCTCCCCGTGAGCAGTGCAGCAGGGGGTCTCTCTGGCCCTGACATACTTTTGGGTACGAGCCTGTGACAGCTTGCAGAGCTCACTGCCTGCGTGCTCTTGGCCAGAGATGATGGGGGCAGCGATCTGGGCTTCCTGCAGGAACACCAGGCAGCCTCACCTGCTGGCCTGATCCCCCCGCAGAAGCTGTGACTCCTTAGTGCTCCTAGTGCAAGCCCTGATGTTGGTCTTTGATCTTACAGAATGTGGAGAAGGTTTGGAAGGTCAAGAGCATCCCAACCTAGGTGATGGCAACCAGCATCTAAACACCTCCTGTTACCCGTCGACATGTATTACGGACGTCCTACTGAGTTACAAGCACCCGGAGGTGCCCTTTGGGATGGAGCAGGCAGGGGTGTAACGAGGAGGGAGTGAGTATCTGTGTCGTCTGTTTCTCTCCAACCACGCACCCAGGCTCGCCTGGATGGCAGACCCAAAGATGTGTTGGCCAGACTTTCACGTATGCCTCCTTCCCCGTGCCTTTGCTCTGGTGTTGGTGCAAGGCTGGAGAAGAGACCAACTCGGAGCTTCTGCGCTCTGTGGCTGTCTGCTGTCCCCTCTGCTCCTTCAGGGAAGGTGCCCTCCTCCACGCACTTGCTGTCACACATTTGTGCCACGCGTTACTGGCAGTGGCTCTGTTCTGGGCATAGCTTGTGGGTCAGGACCATGAATATGGCAAGGGGCTGTGGGAGCAGAATTGCCATCCTGTGGTATCCCCTAACGCATCTCTGCTTTTTCTCTCTGTTGCAGGTTTTATGTACAGCTTTGAAATGAAAAAGGTCCATTTTAAACCAACAGTATCTAGCAGCATTGCGCCAAATTGCCGTAGTATTTCTGACTAACTGGAATACCATGGCCCCTTTCCTCATAATCAGTTCATCCAGTGTGTTGTTCCTTTGGTTTCTTTAATTTTTGCCATATTTGCCTGTAACTCCAGCTATCACAGAAATAACCAGAGAACCCGAGTCCTACACGTCAGCAGAGGATTCACGGAGCCTGAGCACTGAGTCTGGTTTTGGAGGGCTTTTAGCGGCCGGGCAGGGCCGCGGGGCTGCTCTGGCCCAGGAGCAGAGGGACCGCTGCCTCCCGGCACACGGGGAAGGAGCAGGCGGGGATGGAAGCTGAGCGCTGCGCTGAGCCATCGCAGCCCCGGAGCGGAGCCGTCCCCAGGAGGCCGTGCTGCCCTTCCCTCCCGAATCCTTTGCACTGGGGAGGGACCCGGCGGGACCCGAGCCTGGGAGCAGGGGCAGAAGGAGGGGGCCCCGCTGCCCGGCCCTCCCCGCGGGAGCACCTACCCCTGGTGCAATACGCTTCTTGTCTCACCTTCGTCTGCTTTTGTTCTTACTTCATTTTGTCATCGTGCTAAGAGGATCACTTCTTCCCCCACCCTCCCCCTTTTTAACCTTTTATTTTCAAATCCGCATACAACTTTTTTTTTTTTTTTTCCTCATGGCTTAATGTAGGGAAGACAGATTTTTTTTTCTTTGTTTTCTTAGCTTTTCCTCCTGATCATGTAGGAATTGTTTTTTGGTAAATGTTGTTTTATTATTATTGTTATTAATAAAAGGCAAAAGGAATTTCTGTTTGAGAGAAATTTTTAACTAGATTCTGTTCTATATGAATTGTGACTTGCACCTTTTGTTCAAAGTATTTTATTTCTTTTAATGACTTTGTAATTGTGACTGGTTTTCTCTCTCGTGCCAGTGGCGAAAGTGGTATTCTCCTTTATACAGTTCAGACATGCATAGATCTCTTCTTTGTCCTTTCCATTCTTTCCTTGACTGAGAGAAAGCAAACCCCCAGCAGCCGGGGCTCGGGGAGCACCTGGTGTCATCATTGCCTTCGGGACTTCACGAGCTACAGCTGAAATTCTTCTTATTGACACTTTGGGAATCTTTTTTTTTTTAAAAAAAAAAAAAAAAAGGAAAAATTGACCCAGCCCTCCTGAATTTGCACAGAAGGAAGTGTGAAACCAGCATGGCAGAGGTTAATTCGCTATTGCTACCAATGCTTCTTCCCACCCCCTCCCCACCCTGTCCCCAGGAAAATAATGCTAAACGGATCTGCAGCCCAGAAAACCAGAAAGGAGGAAAAACTCGGCAGCTGCCAAGCAGCATCTCCCCGGCCAGCGTTCCTGCTGGCACCCTCGAGCTGCTTGGGCTGAGTCGGGGCGTAGCTGTCCTGCTGCATTTATTTCCCCACCTGGTGAAGGGGGTCCTGTGCGGGCCGGGGGGCGCGGGGAGCCGGGCAGGGCTTGCCGGGCTTCGGCGGGAAGATGCCAGGAAACACTGAAAGCCTTTCGCTCTGTACCTTCGGTTTGTTTTCCTTTTGTTTACATGACACTGTATTTCTGGGAGAGTTGACAGCCACCCTACAGTAAGCATCCAAAAAAAGCAGGGACTCGCTTAACCGTGCCATTTCGCAGTATCACACTTTTTTTTATCATTGCTTTGTATTGTAGTAATCAATACGCGCAGTATATGTTGAATGTATATTAATATACTTTGCTATTATTTCTGTTTTTTGGAAATGTCAGAAGTATTTTTCTTCCTCATTTATGTTGGACTAAAAAAAAAAAAAACAAGTTTCGGTAAATCTTCAGTCCATTTTTTTGTGGGTCACTTGCAACTAGTCGATTAGTTGGACAGTGGGATCATGACAAATAAAACCATGATTATGATCTTCCCCCGCTCTCTTGTTTGCCTTGTTGCTCAACGCCGGGGGCGGAGGCGGGGACGGCCGGGGGCTCCGGGGGCGAAGGCTGGCGCGGTGGCACCGCTGTCCCCTCCCGCGGCCGGGCACGGGGCAGCCGCAGCGCCGCGTCCTCGCGGCGGGCGTGGGGCGCACGTGGCCCCGTGCAGCGCCCGGTGCTTCGGGGCTGCCTCGCTCCCGGCCTCGCCTGCGCCTTCCTGGCAGGGGCCGCAGGGGCGCCGGGGCATGGCGGAGGCGCAGCCGCAGCCTGGGTTGGAGATGTTTTCCTGAAATCCTTGGCTTATCTCCCTGCCCCCACTGCAGCGATAGGGCCTCCCGCGAAGGCGCCGAGCAGCGCTGCGCCCCGGCTGACTCATCCTGCGGATGATTCCTGCGCGGTGACGGTGACGGGGGCTTCGCTGCGGGGCCCTGCCTGGGGAGGGGGCTCCGGGAGCAGAGCTGGAGCCTGCAGCACGAACCCACACCGGGCCCAGAGCTCCCAGCGGCGCTTCCCCAGCACCCGCGGGCAGCCAGGCCCCCTCTGCAGCGCTTCCCTCCCTCGGCTGGTGCAGCCGGGTGCTGTTCACCCCGGCTTTGCCAGCAGCTGTCGTGGTGCTGGCAACGCTGCCGCTCCCTTTGCTCCCCAGTTGTGCCTCGAGGTGCCCGTCCTGATCCCCAGGCTGCCCCGGGAGCCTGCAGGGTGGGAGCGCTTCAGCGGGATGCGGCGTTGGCCCCCTGTGTGTGCTGCACCCCTCTCCATCCCCTGCGTGCGGGGAAGGGCAGGGCTGGGGGTCAAAGCCACGGTGCCAGGCGCCTCCTTCCCAAGCCGGGGCAAGGCCTGGAGCAGGAGTAGACCGAAGCTGCGGGCAGGGGAGGAGAGCAGGGGGCAGCTGCCGGGATGGGGATGCGGTGCCCGGCCACTCGGCTGGGCTTGGGGCTGCAGAGCCCGTGCTGCCCCAGAGCAGGGAGCATCGCTCCTCCGCAGGCGGCTTCCCCGTGGCATTAAGCAGCCCCTCCTGGTGCTTGGTGCTCCTCCGCAGCGCTGTCTGGGGGCTGTGCCCTGCTCTGTCCCCAGGCCCCACCGGGCTCCTTCCCTCGGGCTCGGCCCTCGCACCAAGCAGGGAGTGCTCGCTCTGGCTGCCGAGCAGCTGGGCACCAAGGAGGAACTTTGGGGTGGCTGTGCCGGGGTGCTGTGCCCAGGCTGGCTGTTTGCTCGGGGCTGAGCCTTTGCCTCGCTGCCCGGGTCCCCGGCGACGCTGGCGTGGGCACGCAGCAGCCCCTGGTCGCGGCTCCAGGCCCTCTGCACGGGGACATGCCGGGAACCGGGGGGATGTGAGCAGTGAGGGGCTCGGGGGCTTGGGCAAGGAAGGGGCAGGGGCCCACAACAGCGGAGGAAGAAGGGCGAGGGGTTCGGGTTCAGCAGGCCGGATCCCTGCGGGTATAAACCTTGTCCCCGGGCTCCCGGCCAATCCCTGGGGGCTGCCGAGGGGCCCTGGTGGGGCCGGAGCAGCGGGCAGGAATCTGGGTCACCCGGAGCGTAAACAGGCTCCTTGGCCAGCGCGCCGCGTCCCGCGGGGAGCTCCTGTTTGCTCGCGGCCCTGCCAAGCCGGCGCTCCTTGGCGTGCTGGCCCGCGCCCGGGCTGTGCGCACGATCCTTGAACTCTCCGCGCCACATCGCCCGCGCCGGGGAGTGATTTCTTGGGCTGCAGCGCTGGCTTATCTCCGGCGGGAGCAGCCCCTCCTGCATAAATAGCAGCCACGGGGAAGCAGCGGGCTCACACGGGACGAGCAGCAGCAGAGCGGTGGCAGGAGAGCGCTGGTAAGAGCCCGCGCCGCCCCGGGACGGGATGCTCGCCCAGGCTGCCCCCGGCTCCGGGGCTGCTCCAGGACCCCCAGCCGGGGCACGGGACCGGCGTCCTGCCCCAGAGCGGGAGGGGGCCACGCAGGGACCGTCCCACACGCTCACCCACCGGGGGCACCCTTGGGGTGTCTGGTGCTGGGTCGGGGGGCTCGGGTCCTGGGCTGGCTCTGCTGAGGGCTCCCTTCACCCAACTGCCTTGCTCTGCCCCCAGGTTCGGCCCGAAGATGAGAGTCGTGGTGGTGACCCTCGCCCTGCTCTTCCTGACGGGTAGGTCCAAAGGGGGGCAGCGGGGACGGGGACGGGGCAGGCACTCCTCACCCCCGCGGACGGGGCAGCCGAGCCCGGTGCAAGCGCTGCGGGGAGCACCCGGCTTCCCAACCGCTCTGCAAAGCCAAGCCACGGCCCCGCGCCTCCTGTGGCTCCGGGAATACCCCCGGGGTGGTGAGGGCTCAGCGGGTCCCGGGCACAGCAGCGGGGCTGGATCTGCCTGGATCTCCTGGCTGTCTGTCCTGAGCACGCCGTCTGTCCCCGCAGGCACCCAGGCCCGCTACTTCTGGCAGCACGATGAGCCCCAGGCGCCCCTGGACCGCCTCAAGGACCTGGTGGACGTCTACCTGGAGACCGTGAAGGCCAGCGGCAAGGATGCCATCGCCCAGTTCGAGGCCTCTGCCGTGGGCAAACAGCTGGAGTAAGTGGGGGGGGCTGCCCTGGGGGGGTCCTGGCGGCCGTGTCCCCGCGCCCAGCACCGTGCCTGACCTGGCTCTGCTCTCCCCAGCCTGAAGCTGGCCGACAACCTGGACACGCTGGGCGCCGCCGCCGCCAAGCTGCGGGAGGACATGGCCCCCTACTACAAGGAGGTGCGGGAGATGTGGCTGAAGGACACCGAGAGCCTGCGCACGGAGCTGACCAAGGACCTGGAGGAGGTGAAGGAGAAGATCCGGCCCTTCCTCGACCAGTTCTCCACCAAGTGGACGGAGGAGCTGGAGCAGTACCGCCAGCGCCTGGCACCCGTGGCCCAGGAGCTGAAGGAGCTCACCAAGCAGAAGGTGGAGCTGATGCAGCAGAAGCTGACCCCGGTGGCTGAGGAGGCGCGGGACCGCCTGCGCGGCCACGTGGAGGAGCTGCGCAAGAACCTGGCACCCTACAGCGACGAGCTGCGGCAGAAGCTGAGCCAGAAGCTGGAGGAGATCCGGGAGAAGGGCATCCCCCAGGCCGCCGAGTACCAGGCCAAGGTGGTGGAGCACCTCAGCAACTTGCGCGAGAAGATGACCCCCCTGGTGCAGGACTTCAAGGAGCGCCTCACCCCCTACGCCGAGAACCTCAAGACCCGCTTCATCTCCCTCCTGGACGAACTCCAGAAGACCGTGGCCTGAGCGGCCGGCTGGCGCGGCCAGGGACTGACCCCGTCCCGCTCCCGCAGTGCCCCCGCTGCCGCCCCCGCTCTGCCCGGGCTGCCCGGCACCCGGGGTGGCCGAGGGGACCGGCTCCGGGGGCCCCGGGCCAGGCCAGCCCCGGGGAGCCCCCCCAGGGACCTCCTCCTCGCACACCCCCTTCCCTCCCCGAACCGGAGTCTGTCTCAGCTTCGCCTCTCTTTTATCAAATAAACACGACTTAAGTTATTGGAGCTCACTCAGTCTTTGCAGTGGATGCTGGAGGGGGGCAGCCTGCAGGGGGACGCACGGGTGCAGCGAGTAGCACCGGGCTCAGCTGCATCCCTGGGGCAGGGGGTGCTGGGGGGGCCAGGGGAAGCAGGGACAGGGAGGTGGCAGGGTGGGTGCCCGGGGCTCTCCCTGCTGCCCCCACCGACCTCTGAGCCCTGCGGGTGCCGGCCCCAGCTCTGCCCAGGGCACAGCCCCAGCTCCGCGCCTGCCGCAGCCCCGTGCAGCTCTCCCTGTGCTGAGGGCTCTGCGCTGGGCCAGCACAGGCTCTGTCATGCTGAACGCCTTGAGAAGCATCTGCTGGGGGGGGAGGCACGGCAGGGGCTGCTTTGGTGTCGGCTGAACCCCCCCCAGCTTGCAGGAGAGGCCCCCATCTCCTCGCCACCCCGGATACACGTGTGCGTGTGTTGGTGCTGCGCGGTGCTCACCCGCGGCAGAGGTGCCCACCCCCAGCCCACGCCCTTCCTCGCCCACGCTGCACACTCCTCCTCGCCACCCCGTGCCCCCAGTGACCCCCGGCACAGCCACCCATCTCGCTTCAGCTCCATTTTATTACAAGAACCGCCACAATGGGGACGCGTCGCTCCTTGGGGGAGCCAGGGCCGGTGGCCAGGTGGGACCCGCACCCGGCCGCCCCCCGCCAGCCCGCGGTGGGGCTACACGCCCGGCGTCAGCTTCCAGAACTCGGAGAGCTGCTCCTTCAGCCGGGCCAGCTGCTGCTTCACCACGTCGGCGTTGTCCGACAGCCATTTCCTGCAAGGGGACCGGGGTCAGAGCACAGCACCGGGGGCGCACCGGTGGGCACGGGGCGCGGGGCAGGGTGCCCAGCTGGTGGGGGGGGGGGGGGGGCGCGGGGGCACCTGGCTTGCTGAGCTGCCTCTGACTCCTGCACCGTGGTGAAGACCGACTTGACCACGTCGGTGGCTTGCTTGACGTACTCCTGCACTTTCCTCACCACCGTGTCTGTGTCATCGGGCGTGTCGGCCCCTGCAAGCACAAGCCCCGTGGGAGCGGTGTGTGCGCACCCCTGCACCCCGCGCACCCCGAGCTCCGTCCTCCCCCTTCCTCCCGTCGCCCTTACGTGCTCCCACCGCCAGGACGGCCACGCAGACGAGCAGGAGCAGGACGGAGACCTTCATGGCTGGGGAGAGAGCAGAGCACGTGGCGTGGGGCGGCGGGCGTGGGACCCGTCCCCAACCCCTTTCCCCGGTGCCTGGCGCCTGTCCCGGCCCTGATGCTTGCCGGGGGCTTCCCCACTCACCTGGCCGTGCTGCGCTGGGGCTCTGCTCCACGGGGGCAGCCCCGGCCTCCCACTTTATACCCTCCCCAACAGCCGCCTCCGAGGGTGCTTGTGCAAAGGTCAGCGGCGGAGTGGCCGCGGGGAGGGGGTGCGTTCCCAGAGCCCTTTCCCGCTGCCAGGTTTGCTCTGGGTGGGTTTTTCTCCCCCCGCCCCGAGTTGAGAAATCCCCCAGCACTGGGGGCCAAGGCTGCAGGGGCTGGCTGGGGGCTGTGCATGTGCATGTGCACACACGTGTGCGTGCAGCCACGCCGGGGTGAGGGTGGCCGTGGGGACAGGCCCGGGGCTGGCGTGGGCTCGCACAGCACAAGGGTGACATCCAGTGGCACCCGCTCCTGGCGTGGGGTAACGCAGGGCTGGCTCTGCTCAGGGGGCTGTGACCCTGGGGGGGCTGCTGGCAGTGCCCAGGCTGCGTCCCCAGCCCCGGGCACCCCGAGGTGCTCAGGCCGGGAGCGGCGCAGGGCCTTGGCCTTGGCTCTCTGGACCTCAGCATCGCTGGTGCCCGGCTGCTCCCTGCCCCTGCCACCCCTGTGCTGCGCCCCAGCACCGCACATCCCCGCCGGCCTCCACTCTGGCGTGCTGTCCCCTCTGCCCCAGCCTCCCCGTCCCAGGAGGGTCTCAGCCCCGGGTCCCCGTGCTCCCCCCGTCCCCTCGCTGGCCTTGCCCACACGTCCTGGCAGCGCTGGCCCCTGGCCCCCTGCCAGAGGGCTGGCAGAGCCGCGGGTGCTATCAGCGCCGCGCACACGTCAGGCGCTTCCACGTCGCGACCTTGCTAAAGTCCAAGCCCGGGGCCCGTGGCGCAGGCCTGCGTGGAAGCTGCGAGGCTGCTCGGGGAGCATAAATAGCGGGCGGCGCTGCCCGGCTCAGCAGGTCCTACAGGAGGCAGCAGCACAGGGGAGCCTCTCCTGCACCGCTCAGGATGTCTCCGAAGGCGGCCGCCCTCTTCTTGGCGCTCCTTGCCATCGCAGGTGAGGCATCACAGGGTCCTGGGCCCATGGGGGGATTGCGGGGCTGAGCACGGGGCTCTGCCCTGGGGAGGGACGGGGACCTGGTGTGACGTCCCTGGGGGGGTCTCAAGGCACGGAAGTGCCAGCTCTGACCCCGCGTCCATGCGCCTGCAGGGACGCAGGCCGATGTCAGCGCGGACCAGGTGGCCACCGTGCTCTGGAAGTACTTCAGTGAGCTGGGCAGCAATGCCAAGGAGACCGTGGACCAGCTGCAGGAAGCCGAGATCACCAAGCAGATCAAGTAAGTGCAGCGGCTGCTGCGGCATTCGGGGCTGCAGGGAAGGGGAAGGGCTGCCTGGGTGCTGGGTGCTGGGCGCTGGGCGCTGGGCGCTGGACCCTGGGCGCTGGGCGCTGGGCACTGACCACCTGCTCTCCCCAGCACCCTGCTGCAGAGCAACCTGAAGAGCATGAGCTCGTACACCGAGGAGCTGCAGCGGCGCCTGGTGCCCTTCGCCACGGAGCTGCAGGCGCGGCTGGCGCAGGACTCGCAGCGGCTGAAGGAGCAGATCCGCAGGGAGCTGGCCGAGCTGCAGGCCAAGCTGGCGCCCTACGCCGACGAGGTGCACCAGCAGATCGGCACCAACATCCGCGAGCTGCAGGCCAAGCTGAGCCCCTACGCCGAGGAGCTGCGCTCGCAGGTGGACCGGGGCACCGGGGAGCTGCGGCGGGCGCTGGAGCCCTACGCCACCGAGCTGCGGGAGCGGCTGCAGGACAACGCGGGCAGCATCCAGGCCTCCCTCAGCCCCTACGCCGAGCGGCTGCAGCAGCAGATCGACAGCAGCGTGGAGAACCTGCGGGGGCAGCTGACGCCGCTGGCCGACGACCTGAAGGGGCAGGTGGCGCAGAGCGTGGAGGGGCTGCGCAAGGGGCTGAGCCCCTACGCCCAGGAGGTGCAGGACGGCCTCAACCGGCAGCTGGAGAGCCTCTCGCTGCAGATGGAGCGGGCGGCCGAGGAGCTGCGCACCCGCCTGGCCACCAACCTGGAGGAGCTGCGCTCCCAGCTCAGCCCCCTGGCGCTGGAGCTGCAGCAGGCGCTGAAGAGCGACGCCGAGGGGCTGCAGCAGCGGCTGGCCCCGCTGGCCCAGCAGCTGGAGGAGCGCGTGGGGCAGACGGTGGAGGCTTTCCAGAGGCAGGCGGCCCCCGTCGGCGAGGCCTTCAGGCAGCAGCTGGTGCAGCGGCTGGAGGAGATGCGGCAGAAGCTGGAGTCGGGCACCGCGGGGGTGGAGGACCACCTGGACCTGCTGGAGAAGGAGGTGCGGGAGAAGGTGGCCACCTTCCTCAGCACCACAGAGCAGGCAGAGAGCTGAGCCCCCCCTCCCTCCCCCAGTAGCATTCAGGGCTTCTCCGCGTGGCAGAAATAAACTGGCGCGTTGTGATGCACCTGGTGGTCTGTGTCCATCCTTCCCCCTGCACCCTGCTGTCCCGAAACCCCCCGGGTGTTTCTTGGCCTCACCTCTGGATTTGGGCCCGGGGACAGACGTGGGGCTGGGAGGGGGCCAGGGCAGGCTGCGGGTGCTGTGTGGGGGCCAGGAACCTTTCTGCCAGGTGAGCACACCAGCCAGGGCTGGCTGCCCCCACACGGGGGCTGAGCCTGGGGCGTCACTGCACCACGGTGCTGCAGTGTCTCTGTGGCACCTGGGCTCCCCCGGGGCTCCGGAGGGGGAGGCATAACGCCGAGCATCCCCGCTGGAGCCACTGCCATGGCAGGGGCTGGGCGCCCCGGGCCTCACCAGCAGGCTCTCTGCAGCACCAGGGCCCCCTGCTCCGGTCCCATGTCCCCAGAGGGACGACCAGCCCCAAGCCCCTCCGGTACCCGGACACGATGGGGACACCTCGCAGTGGCTCCACCAGCAGAGCACCTCGGGGTGCTCGGGGTTGTTGCAGGGGCACGGGAGCAGGGGGGATGTGGGCACCGGAGGAGTCCCCTGGGGCCTCACTCCGCGTGCCGGACTTTGCCCAAGGCGCACGGAGACGCAGCGGGTGCTGGCCCCCAGCCCAACCGGTGCGAGGCAGCCCCAGAGGTGCCTCTTGCAGCAGGTCTGCTCCCGCCCCTGTTTGCTGGGTTGCTTCAGAGCAAACACTCAAAGCCCGGTGTCAGCAGCCCGGGTGAGCGGCCGGGGGGGAGCCGCCCGCAGCAGCCCCTGCCTGGCTGGCACCGGGGCTCTCCTGCCCCTCTCGGAGCAGCCGCTCTTCACGGGGACAAGAGCCGGACTGAGGACACGGACGTGTTTTTCACTGGGGGAAAATCTCTAAAAGAAATGGGCGAACCCTGCCAGGGCTGGGGTTTTGTGGTCCCCAGGTGTGGATGCTCAGGGAGCGGGTGGGCTCGGGGCTGCAGCCCGGGGGGGTTGAGGCTGGCCGGCCGGGGGTCCGGGCTGGCGCGGGGCATGGATGCGCGGGCAGGCGGTGGTCAGATGCCTGCACTCACGTCATGCCTCAGGCACGCCGGTGAACCTCCACGTTGCATTTACATGGCGTGAGGTCCAAAAGGTCTCCCGCTGCCGATGCGCTTATCGCCGGGCTCTTCTGCCTCCCGTGGGCGCCCGTATGAAGTGAGCCCGTGCCGGGCACCCCGCACGGGGGATGCGGGAGGTGAGCAGCGGCCAGGTAAGGGGCAGGGAGCCGCCCGGCCCTGGGACGCCTCGTCCCCAGGAGAGCACGGCCGGCCTCGCCTCGCAGCTCCCCTGGGGACCGACGTTACCCCGGTGTGCCTGGGGAGCGCGATGCAGGACCGAAGGGACAGGAGCTGCGGCACGAGCTGACGCCTCCTTTTCTCCTTCTCCTACAGCTCCACTGCTGCTGGATCACCCCGCAGATCATGACCCCGAAGGCTGCGCGTCTGCTCACCCTCCTGGCCTCCCTGCCGGGTGGGTGCCACGGTTACCCCAGGCTGCCCGCGGCAGGGGGGCGGCCCAGAGCCAGGCAGGGGGTGAAGGAGCAGCCCCCCCCGGCCGTCCCTGCTCACGCGGCTCAGGGGGTGGATTCACAGGGTGCCCTGAACCCGTCCCGTGATATCCGCGTGCTGCCCTGTCCGTGTCCGTGTCCGTGTCCCCGGGGTGTTCCGTGACTCGCTGAGCCACCGGCAGGAGCCCACAGACCCAGCGCTGCCGGGGGGGCCGCCTGCCCCCGCCCAGAGCACCCCCACCCGGGCCCACGTTTGGGCGATTTTCACCCGGGCCCCACGTCCTGCTGGGGGCGGCCGTCCCCGGGCTCTGCAGGCTGCTCCGCGAAGCCCTGCCTTCCTCCTCCCCCTCCTCCCCCTCCTCCTCCTCCTCGGCTCCACGCGCTCTGCGGGGGCCGCGGGGAGACTCGGACACGCGTGGGAGGAGGCGGGGCCACGAGGAGGGGGCGTGGCCACCGCCCAGTGGGCGTGGCCTCCCGGGCGCGGCCATTCATAACAGACGCGCCGCCCCGCCCGCCTTCCCCCGATTCCCTCCCCCTTCCCCACGTGGCCCCGCCCTCACGTGGCCGCCCCCCCCCCCCACAACGTGTCCCCGCCCTCACGTGGCGGCCCGGCGCGCAGGCGCGGTGCGGGCCGCGCCGTGCCGCAAGATGTCGGCGCTGGGCGCGGCGGAGGCCGGGGCCGGGCCGGGGGGGGCCGCGGCCGCCCTGTTCCGCCCCGTGGGCGCCGAGGACGGCGAGCAGCGGCCGGCGGAGATCGAGTCGCTGTGCATGAAGTGCCACCGCAACGTGAGGCGCCGGGGGGCGGCCGGGGGGCGGTGGTGGCGGCGGCGGCGGGGCCGGGAGCGGCCCCCGCACCTCACCGTGCCCCGCTGCAGGGCGTGACGCGGCTGCTGCTGACCCGGGTGCCGTTCTTCAGGGAGCTCATCGTCAGCTCCTTCTCCTGCGGGGCCTGCGGCTGGGCCGACGCCGAGATCCAGGCGGCCGGCAGCATCCAGGAGCGCGGCGTGCGCTACGCCCTGGCCGTGGCCTCCCGGCAGGTGAGCGGCGCCCCTGTCCCGCGCCGGGCCTCATCCTGCCGGGAGCGCAGCGCTGAGCCCCGGGCCGTGACGGCAGTAACGGTGGCGTGGCGCTGAGCGCGCGGCCGCGGCGGTGCGGGGCTCTCCATGCGTGCCCTGCTGTGATGAGGGGCGTCCGCCGGCCTCGCCGGGGCTGTGAGGAGGCTGCCCCTCGGGTGGGGGGGGCAGGGGTTGAGCTGGGCGCTGAGCGGTCCCCGAAACCCCAGCTCCAAGCGTGGCGTCCCGGCCGTGCGCCACAGCAAGCGGGGAGGCTGCTGGAGCTGGCCCGGGGCTAAGGCTGCTGCTCCGGGAGAGCTGCGTGCCCCGGCGTGCTCGGCAGGGTGTGGGAGGTGCTGGGCCTGCGCAGGGTGCTCGTGGCGATCGTGAACTGTCGCGTGCAGGACATGAACAGGGAGGTTGTGAAGACTGACTGCGCCACGACTCGGATTCCAGAGCTGGACTTTGAGATCCCTGCCTTCTCCCAGAAAGGAGGTGGGTATGGCGCCTGCGCCCCCTTTGCATGCCTCCATCACCTCCAAGGCAGTGTGAGGAGCCGGCCTCGTGTCTGTGCGTGTGGTCAGTGCGAGCTGGCAGGGCCAGCACCACTGCTGTGGTGTACTTAATGCTGCCGATGCTTCTGTTTTCTCTCCCTTTCAAGTTCTTACCACCATTGAAGGCATAATTGACAGAGCTGTTGCGGGCCTGGAGCAGGACCAGCCTGTCCGCTGGGTAAGATGCTGTGAAAGAGGAATCTCTTTAGAGATTTGGTACATGCTTACTTTGTTGCTCCCCTACCTATTGGCTCTCCACTCTGCTGATTAGAAGCGTATCAGGCTCTGGTTTGTTCTATTGACAGCATCATCTTCAGCTCTGGGTTACCCCTGACGTCACTCTCAAATGTGTCCCTCTCTTTGCAGGCAACAGACAAAGAGGTGGCAAGTAAAATAGATGAGTTCATTGGTAAATTAAAGCAGCTAAAAGAAGTACATTCCCCCTTCACATTTGTAAGTATGTGCAGAAGGGCAGACCGATTCTGTTGGAAGTGTGGGCTGGCTTCCTAAGGCTTTCTTTGGCTCTCTTCTGCTGTAGATCATAGATGATCCTTCAGGGAACAGCTTTGTGGAGAACCCCTATGCACCACAGAAGGATGAAGCTCTTGTGGTTACTCATTACAAGAGGACTCCCCAGCAGGCTGCCATGCTGGGGATTGAGGTAACGTGGGGGTGTTGTGCTCCCTTCCTGGCCGGCTGTGCCCTCCCCATCGCTGGTGGTGTGGTGTCAGCTTTCTGCACGTGTGAGGCCACATGGCCTGGGCATGCACTCCTCTGTCCCTCGCTGCCTGGGAGACCCCAAATGAAAAGGCAGGTGCAGGTAGAAGTTAATGCTGTTTCTGGCCTCTCCTGTTGCAGGGAGAGGAGTTGGATGAGAAGCCAGCTGATTCTGCAGAGGATCTGAGGAATGAGGTGGGTGACTTTGCAATCTCATGACGACTGTGTCGAGGTGACTCTGGTACATGGGGCTGGCTGATACTCCCTGACTGCCCTTTTTGTTCCTTTGATCTAGGTACTGCAGTTCAACACCAACTGCCCCGAGTGCAACGCTCCAGCTAACACAAACATGAAGCTAGTGCGTATCCTGTGAGTGACAGCACGGGGGTCAGGCTGGTGGCGTCTGCTGGGGTCTGTGCAAAGGCCAGGGTGAGGGTTGCTTTGTGTGCTGCCCTAGACCTATTCTGCTGCATCCATAAGGCATGAATAAATGATATCTAGCAGAGGGCACAGGCCACTTTGAGATTTTTCTATTGTTGAATTTTCCTTGACTGCCTGCTCCAGAAATCCCCCACTTCAAGGAAGTGATTATCATGGCCACAAACTGTGACTCCTGTGGGCACAGGACAAATGAGGTGAGCTGGTAAACTATGGAGCTCTTCTTCTTTTTGTGTGTTGGGGGGAGTTCTTCTGTTCTTTTATGGATAGATGTTTCTCAGACTCCCTGCCAGTGTTTCACACTGCTCAAAACGCAGCAGTTTGGGCAAGCCAAGCAGGGAGGCTGGGCTCACAGTCTGTCTCATGAGGTACATTGATGAAGTGCACTGCACTGAGCATAAAGCTGAAAAACTGACTTGCTTATGGGTGGGGGCCAGATCACCTGCAAGCTGTGCTGAAGCTGACGCGTACAGCGAGGTTAGGCTGGGTCTGTTCAACTTGCTGGAAGGCTCCTGAGTTCCCCAAATGAGGGAAGAGAGTTCTGTACAGAAGAGCTGCGTTTAGTGAAAGAGGGTCATCGAGCTCCAAACCTGCCTGAGTTCCCTAAGTGTAAGGGGCTGTCCCTGCGTCTGGTGCAGCCTTGGCACTGCGAGCTCAGAGCTGCCAGAGCAGCCCCTCTGAGGGCGTCATGGCCTGACTTCTATATAAACTATGGCCTGACCAGTAAAAAAGTCGGGGCCACTGACTGCCAGGTGTTCCTAGGTGAAGTCTGGAGGAGCGATAGAACCCCAGGGCACCAGGATTACCCTTCGGATTACAGATCCTTCGGACATGACAAGAGACATCCTAAAGGTGAAGAGCCTTCGGATACCTGCCCGCCTGCTTGTTGACTGCCCCCCCCTGCAGAGGGTGCCTGGTGGCCCAGCTGTGGGGTGGGCTGTCAGGACTCAGGTGGGGGTCCCTGTTACAGTCGGAGACGTGCAGCGTGGAGATTCCAGAGCTGGAGTTTGAGCTGGGAATGGGAGCACTGGGAGGGAAATTCACCACGTTGGAAGGGCTGCTGAAGGACATCAAAGACCTGGTAAGTGGTCCTGTGCTGCTGTCTAGTGGAGCTATGCCAGAAGTGTTTGTATTCCTCTGCAGAGCAGTGCACTGCTCCTCTCATGCTTCTTGTTCCCTTCCCAGCACGGTGTGTTGGTTGTGCTTGTGCTGAAGGGTCCTTCTCGACACTCAGCAGAGCTCAGTATTAATGAGAGCCAGAGCTCTGTATTAATGTTTGGCCTGTGTGTGGTAAGGACACTGTGGGACTGGGTTTCTCCTGGGTTTCTCCTGCCCTGCGTAAGTGCTGGGTCTGCTCTTCCAGGTTGAGAGAAACCCCTTCACTCTGGGGGACAGCTCTACTCCAAGCAAAAAAGAAAAGCTGCAAGAGTTTGTTGGCAGACTGCAAGAGGTGAGTGTCCTCTTAACCCTCAAACTCCAATGTGGTTTTGTCGTTCCAGTTAATGGAGTGTGTTTAACTGAACTCCAGGGCGAGTGCCACAGAACCTCTTTGAGCTGTTCTATGCTTGTATTCTGTGCTCTCACATGTTTGTCAAGCAGCTGCTGTTAACTAACGAAAATGTTAAACACTCTGAAGTGTGCCGTGGATCTCTTGGTACCAGAAATGCCGAAGGACTAGAAAGCCTTAATGTATTGGCGTGCTCTCTTTCTGCAGATAATAGAAGGAAAGACAAAGGCTCACTTCATAATGGATGATCCAGCAGGCAACAGCTACCTTCAGGTACAGTGGTGTGCACTCAGACTTCCTGAAGTGTTCTGAACAGCTGGGGTGTATTTTCTTTTTTCCCTTGCGTCTTGGCTGTCAGGGTTCCTTGGGGGCTTGTGTAACGAGGGGGTTTCTGCGGGCTCTGCCCGGGGAAGGAAGACGGGTGGTAAATTGGGGGGAGGGATGATGGCAGCGGTGTCTGTGTGTGGGATTAGGGGCTGGGAATCGGGTAGTTGTGTCTGGGGCACGGTGGACAAGCCTGAGGCTGGGTCCGGGGGTGTTGGGTTTGTCTGGGTTGGAGCTCCTCAGCCCCATGCAGGAGGGGACGGAGGCTCAGGAGGCTTCTCTCTGCCCCGCAGAACGTGTACGCCCCGGAGGAGGACCCGGAGCTGAAGGTGGAGCGCTACGAGCGCACGTTCGAGCAGAACGAGGAGCTGGGCCTCAACGACATGAGGACCGAGGGCTACGAGGCGGCGGCGGACCGATAGCGGGACCCATAGCAGCGGGGCCAAGCCCCCTCCGTCCTCCTTCCTCCGCTTCCTCAGCAGCAGGACTCGCTCCTTCCCGGGGGCCTGCTGGGAGCGCCGCGAGGGCCGCGTGGGGGTGGTTTTGGGGTGGTTTGGGGCGGGTTTGGGTGTTCCGGGTGTTGTTCCAATAAAGCGCCTGCAGCTCCCGCCCTGCGCCCGGCTCCTCGCGGGGGGGGGGGGGGGGAGGCCACGCCCACTCCAGTGGCCACGCCCCCACACCCAGTGGCCACGCCCACACGCCGTTCACACGTCACCTGGCCACGCCCCATCTCTCGGTGACCACGCCCCCGCCGCCCCTGGCCACGCCCCATCGCCGCCCCGTGTCCCTCGCCGGCCGCCGTCCCCGTCCCGCCATGGCGGCGCGGGGCCTGTCGAAGGCGCAGTACCTGCAGCGCTACCTCAGCGGCCCGCCCGCCGCCCAGCCCCGCCGCCGCCGCAGGAAGAAGCCGCCGGGCGCCGCCAGGGCCGGGTGAGTGCGGGGCCGAGGCCTCCTCCCCTCCTCAGTGCCGCCCCGGGCCCGGCTCCGCGCTCCCCGCCGGGCCCGGTTCCCCCCCTCCCGGTTCCCCCCCCCCCCGCTGACGGAGGCCCCGGGCCCGCCCGCAGGATGCGGATCGTGGACGACGACGTGAGCTGGAGCAGCCTGGCCGCCGGCGGGGAGCAGGAGGAGGAGGAGGACGAGGCTGACCTGCCCGTGGTGAGCGCCCCGGGGGGGCGGCGGGCACCGGGCGGGGCCTGCGAGGGGCGGAACGGCCCCGAGGGGCGAGGGGGGGAGAGAAAGCGGGGCTGCTGGGCGCTGCGGTGCGGGCTGGGTGTCGCAGGGTCGTTGGGGTGGGAGTCGCAGGGTCGTTGGGGCTGGAGTCGCAGCATCATTAGGGCTGGAAGAGCCCCCCAGGATCATCCGGCCCAGCCGCCTGCTCCCACCATGTCCCCGTGTCCCCAAGCACCACGTCCAGCCTCTCCTCAAACACCCCTGGGACTCAAGACAAAGGGCAGAGAAGCCTCGAGTCCAAAATCCTTGAGTCCAAGCCCTTGGGCAGCTGCTGCTGTCACCCACGAGCAGGCAGCTTACACATCCTTCTTACCCACGTAGTCGCACCTACTTGCTTCTTTTGCAGAGCGTAAGCCCGTTTCTGTTTCTTTTTCCTTTTATAAGTTGCGTTGTTTGCTCTGGCGTTTCATCCTTAGGTGGCAGAGTTCGTTGATGAGCGTCCCGATGAAGTAAAGCTCATGGAGGAGTTCCGAACAAATACGAAATGGAAGCTTTTAGGAGGTGAGGCTAGGCCTTCCTGTCACTTCTCCCTGAATGCTTTGCCGTTTTAAACAATAAAACGGCAAGGTAAAAATATTGGTAGCTCGCAAAAAATCTTTTAAGTGCTGAAGAGATCACAGTCTGTGGAAAACCTTACTGCTGGTAACTTACTGATGGTTTTTTTGTAGACCAGAATGAAGACTCCCAGAGTTCGGACATCTCAGTACCTGCCAAATCTACCGCAAGGTCTGTATTTCCAGCTACAAATTCTTCTCTTAGTTAATCCTTTTTTTATTTGTTTCGGTCATCCTCTGTCTCATTCTGCAGTTTCAAAGTCTGCTGCAGTGGGAGAAGTAGCATACACGGGGATACCTCTTCTGCTGTTGAATCCCCTCTGGATGGGGGAGAAAAGCTGTCAGCTGGCACGTTGTTTAGATTTTTGCAAGATATGCAAACAGCCATCCTGCAGTCCTTTGATATCAGAGAAATCTGGGTGGTGACTGGCTGCAGACCTGAAATACAGTGAGGATGGCAGCATTGCAATGTGCCTCTCCTCTGACAGCAGTTGTGGGATGTTCTGTGATCAGAGTCCAGGCTCAGAGACAGCCTGGTGGGGCGTTTTGTCGTGAGAAGGTGATTTTATGAGGGCATAAAATGGGTTTTATAGTCTGAGTGTTACGGGGGTTCCTGTAGACTTTAAAGTGATACTAACAGAGTTTTCCTGTGATCTAAGTTGTCTTGGAAGGTTTCTCAGATCTGTTTTGGTAAGTCTGTGGCTCAGTCATGCAGGTTGCTGATATTCTGTCCTCCTGGTAGCTTTGTAGGTTCCATTTTGTTCGTGTTTCCGGTCTGGAGACAGCAAAGCAAAACACACAAGCTAATTCTCATTTGAAGTTTCCGTCCTCCTCCTAGGCGACAGCGCCACGACTCCCCAGACAACACGCCACCAAGGCAACTGCGGCATGACTCCCCGGATCTGTCTCCTCCCAGGCGAGAGAGAAACAATTCCCCCAGCCTCTTACCTCCCAGGCAACAGCGCCACGACTCCCCCGATCTCTCCCCTCCGAGACGGAAGCGCCACGACTCCCCCGATCTCTCCCCTCCGAGACGGAAGCGCCACGACTCCCCCGATCTCTCCCCTCCGAGACGGAAGCGCCACGACTCCCCCGATCTCTCCCCTCCGAGACGGAAGCGCCACGACTCTCCCCCATCAGATCTCTCTCCCTCCGAGACGGAAGCGCCACGACTCTCCCCATCACCTCCCAAGATCTCTCTCCCTCCGAGACGGAAGCGCCACGACTCTCTCTCCCCTCCGAGACGGAAGCGCATCATCTCTCCCCTCCGAGACGGAAGCGCCACGACTCCCCCGATCTCTCCCCTCCGAGACGGAAGCGCCACGACTCCCCCGATCTCTCCCCTCCGAGACGGAAGCGCCATGACTCCCCCGATCTCTCCCCTCCGAGACGGAAGCGCCACGACTCCCCTGATGTCTCTCCAAAGAGAGTCAGTTCAGCAACGGGAAAAAAGGGCTGCAAAACAACAGAAAAGTCACTGTCAGGGGGGATGCAAGGAGGAGAGCAACCTCATCTCCGGCATGGCTTCTCTGACAAGTCCTCGTCACGTCAGAAGCGGCAGGCTACTCCAGATCTGTCCCCTCCACGGAAGAAGAGAGACGATTCTGACCCAGATTCATCGCCACGTCGGCAAAAGAGGTCTGGGTCACCTAGTCAGAAAAAGCCAAGTAGAACAAAAGGTGAGTCTGCAAGAGTGCTTGTTCTGTCTCTGCTGATCGTTGCTGGCTGCCCCGTCTGTGGTGGTGTTTGCATGCTTCTGAGGGTGAGCAGTGTGGAGTTAGTAGTCCGTAAGCAGGGAACGGTAGCGGGCAGTTTGCCGCTTCTGTTGGTTAAACCAGTGCTTGTGCTTGTAGTCCTACTTGTTATTGGCTTGAGCAGAGTTAACCTACAGGTTAGCTGGGTGAGGCTTAAAGACTTGTCTGAAAGGAAAACTTACACCTCGTCTCCAAGCAATGCATGTTCAAAGGAATAGAATTTAAAGACTGATGCCGCGTGTTTGTCTTTTCCCTGCAGCTTGTCACCTCTTAAGGTATTGATTTTTCCGTGAGTTACCTCGCGCATCTCCACGTTTAGACCTCCCGTGATTCTGGTATGTGTTTGCGTTACAGGTGCTTCCCCGGACACGAAAAAGCCTAGGCACGTGCCCTCGCCTCAGAGGTGCCTGAGGCATGACTCCGATTCTCCGCCTCCACGGAGGGCCACCCGGAACGCCTCCGATGCAGACCTTTCTCCCCAACGCAAGGATCGCAGGTTAGGCCTGTTCCGTAGTGATTCCCCTAAGCAGGGTCCTCTTCAACAGAGTCAGAGCAACTCTTCCGACTCTGATTTCTCTCTTCTGTGAAGGACTCTGCCCACTGGGAAGGATCAGCAGAGCTCGAGGAGTCCCACTGATCTCTCGCCTCATCACCACCGTGACTCCAAGGGATCTCCCAAGAAGGTAGGGGTTTTGTCTTTCCATCTGAGCTCTAGATGACTTCCTTCTGATAGAAAACTTCAAAAGTCCAATGGCTTACGGACTGTAGAGCAGAAATACACCTCATCCATGCAGCTGTGCTGGACTGTCAACTTGTTATGAGATGAGGCGTGAGGTAGGCATAAGGGGACTCTGTCTCAGTCCGCTGTTTTTTTTTTTGGAGGGCTGTGGAAGCTGTTCCCAGGGCTGGCAGCAGAGTGGCTTTGTAACGTGGCTGTCCTTCCTGATACTTCTCTTGACTTTGGGCCATCCCCTCATTATGCCTCTGGGTTACTGGACAGCTCTCAGCTAGCAGCAAGTGTGATTCTTGTTTGATTCACAGGCAAACATGATGATGTCTGGGGTCAAAGCTGGCTTGGTGTCGGCTGATGTGCTGCGGAGGGAGCAGCAAGAGCTCAAGAAGCGTGAGAGAAGTAACAAGCGCTTGGAAGGTAAGGGTCTAAAACCACTGACGAGCACCAGCTTGCTTTATTTTTCTCTGCTTTCTGCTGGTTCTTAATGCTGTGTCAGGCCCTGTCCTGAGTGCTGGTTGGTGATGGAGAGCAACTCTGTGGAGCAGCATCTAGACGTGCTGATGGATTCCTGGGGGTAGGGTCAGTGGGCCTCTTGGAAAAAAAAAACACACTTTATAAATGGTGATTTCAAAGCAATGCTAGTGAAATAGCTGGGGAGGTGAGAGGCTTTTACGCTGCAAGTCCTAATCTGAAGAAGTGAACTGGTGTTCAAAGAGCTCGTGGTATGAGTGTGGCTGTGTGGGGCAGCAGCTAAAAGGAAAGGCTGTGATCTTCCCTGTTATCAGTGGGTAACCTCTTTCAATGGCTAGAGCACGTAAAAGGAAAATATGCTGAGATGAGTTACAGTTAGTCACTGAATTATCTGGAGACTGTGAAATATTCCAAAATGAGTGACTTAGGGCATCTGTCACCCTCAGAGGAATCCCGGCACACTGAAACCGTCTTCCGAGACAAGTCAGGCCGCAAGAGGGACCTTGCGCAGGAACGACTTGAGCAGAAGCAGAAAGATGAAGCCAAGTCCGAGAGAGATGAACAATATGCCAGATGGGGAAAAGGGTAAGGGTCTTTCTAGATCTGTGGTCACTGGGTCTTGCATCACAACTCCACTCCCTGCTTTTTCGTCCAGTTCTGGTACCACCAAAGGTACCGCTTATAGCGGTGGTTTTGGTGACATGTCATTTCACAGGGTCAGGGACTGAAGGTTAGTAATGTTTTGAGTTCGAGCCTGGGACCAGGTTACAACATACTCCAACGTGCCTTAGAGACCCCCTGAATTATCCTGTCCGTTGCTGCATGTGCATTGGGAATGCTGCGCACAGCGGAAGTTCAGGATTGTGATTGCAAGTCACAGTAAAGGATTCTGTGGTTTTGGGATAAAGCTTTGTTTGTGTTCATTTTCAGGCTAGCACAGGGGAGGCAACAGCAGCAGAATGTGGAAGATGCAATAAAAGAGATGCAGAAGCCACTGGCCCGTTATATTGACGATCAGGATCTGGATCGAATGCTGCGAGAACAGGAGAGAGAAGGAGACCCCATGGCTGACTTCATCAAAAAAAGGAAGGCCAAGGAGAACAAAGAAAAGAAAGGTATGGGTATTAAGCTACGCTGGTGTAGGTTTTAAGGCCCAAGGAGCGTAGAAGTGCAGCTGCTGTTTAATTAATAGCGTAACATTGCTTCATGGCAGCTTAGTCCTTGTCTGGAGTTAGTGACACAGCAGTATTTGCTATTAGTGGCTTGTTACTAGTAACTGTTACTGTTATTTGTTACCGTAGAGAGTGTATCCAGTGACTTAGGCAGTCAGCACACTGCAGTTTGATTAAGGGAGTGTTGGGAGTTTCCACTGTGAGCTCCAGCTGGCTCTTGGGCAGTCTGTGTGTTAGATCTGTGTAGATATATATACTTTTAGGGTGATGTGATCACAAGATTGCGCTGTAGTAGTAAATGGTTGTATTGCTCTTTCTGTCTCTAGAAAAACCTAGGTACAATGGACCAGCACCTCCACTCAACAGATTTAACATATGGCCGGGGCATCGCTGGGATGGCGTGGACAGGTACATAAATGTTCCTGAGACATTGATATCGTAGAATAACAGTAAAACTAAAAGAGCTTTTACTTCAAAGAGCTTACAGTGAATGAGATCTAGCATATTCAGCCTTTACATTGCCAACAATTATGAACGGGTGGTAAATACATCCTTGCCTAGGACAGAAAGGAGCAAGGCTCTAATCTGGTCAGGTCCTTCAAGGCCTGTAGTGGCTCTGACGAGGCACCAGGGGAGCATGCTGTGCTGTGTGTTGGCACAGCGTTGCATCTGTTGGCTGATAGCAACGGTGCAAATAGCTTCTGTGACGTGAACACGGGGCAGGAGGCAGAGAGACCCCCTCAGCCTCAGGATGTAGTCGCTGAAGTCTCATCAAAGGCACTAGCTGCTGTTAACCACAGATCAAGGTGGAAGCTCAGCTGGAGACGGCAAAGCAAAAGTAGTGAAAAACTTGTGATGTCTCTAAAAAAAAAGTGTTGTTGCTTTAGAAAATCTCCTGTACTGCAGTCTTGGTATCGCTTTGTAGGTCCAATGGATTTGAGCAGCAGCGCTTTGCCAGGATAGCCAACAAGAAGGCGGTTCAGGAGCTTGCGTACAAGTGGAGCGTTGAGGACATGTAGGCAGAAGAAAACCATGCAGAACAGCACGCCTGGACCGGAGGACCACCTTCTGCCGCTGCCGGGGCCCTAAGTAGTGGCTCCGTCTGCCTGGACCAAGCGCTGCCCTCAGCATATCCCAGTGGGCCGTCTGCCAAGAGGCAAGGCTGCATTTAGAGGAGAGCTGCTGAAAGAGGATTTCCTGCCAGCCAGCGTGGACTAGTGTGGAGAGCTGCAGCGGTGCTACGTGGGGTGCTGCAGTGGCCAAGTGTGCTGGGGAGGTGCAGTGGCTGCTGCCTGCTGCTGCTCTCTGGCGCTCCCTCGTGTGGTGCTGCAGACACAGACTCCTGGCCCATGTATTCCTCGTCTAACAAGCTGTAGAAGCTATGCTAAATTGTTTTACGCCAAATGCGTTGTCCTCTGAAGGTGGTCTACAGATCTTCAGGTGTCTTAAATCTCAGGGTTTTTCATGGTGAAAGTATGCTGAGAACTTGGTCGCTGGAGAGTTAACCTCATCCAGTAGGTCAGTCTGTTCCAGTTGTGGTTGAGTTCTTCCAGAGAGCATCTGTGCCCTAACACTCAGTACTGTGAGCTGATTTGCCTCTGGGTTCCTGTCAGATCTGCCCCCATGTCCTTGCTAGTGGGCCCAGAGGGCTTCTCTTCTGTTTTGTGCAGCTATTGTGCCCTCTAGTTCACGGAGTCATCGGCTTGCAGTGAAATTAGTAAAGCAGAGCTGCTCCTTGTCCTGCTGGAGTTGTGCCAGGCGGGCTGGTCTGTGGCAGGAAGCTGCTTGCTGTGTATCTATCGCTCTGGTTCTACCCTGGAAGAGGCTGAAAGAACAACACGCGGTGTTATACTTGAAGGCAAAATCTTCAGAAGCTCCAGCAGCTCCTTGGGGGTCGATTTCTTGTGGAAATAAACATGCAGAGGCTGCTTCAACTGTTTCCCCTGACCACTATTTGCTTCAGAGTAGCTAATGGTCGTGGATTAGTCCCCACAGATGTTTCTCTGGACAGTGCTGCTTGGCACTTCCTCACCACTGCTGCCTGGGGGCTCGCTCCAGCGCGGGACGTAACCCCTCTCTTGTGATCAGATTTGTCGGGCTTGGAGCTGGAGGCCAGGCAGAGTGTTTCACTCAAACCCTGCTTGCGAGAAAGCACTTCTGGAAATAAATACAGTTGTTCTTGTTTGCGTCCCAGAGAGCATGTATTAACTGCAGCCAGCAGTTTCCATGGAGATGCCTTGTCTTCAATAGTGATCAGGGGCCAGTCACCAGCATTGCTCTTTGCAGCGATCCGCGAGCAGTAGGAGGGCTGTGGGTGAGAATATAATGACAAAGTTTTCTCTGGAGTGTGTGAGCCTTGAGACTTTCTTCCCTGTTTTTCATTCCCTGTTATGTTTCTAGCCATCCTGAAATCTGTATGTACACTTGTAAATAACAGCTTTCTTTTTTTTACTTGATTTGCGTGTGCTGTTTTTTTTTCCAAGGCAAGGATGAGGCGGGTAAATAATTGTCAGCCTGCTGGTGAAAGGATTGGATGTAATTTCCTCTGCTGCCATCACAGTCCGTGGTTTGCTTGGCCAAACAAATTGTACTTTGCTAACGTCTTTTTCTGAGTCTGTTGGTAACTATCCAGCTAAAAGCGGGAACTTGCTGGACCGTAGCTGCGCTGACAGCCCCGCTGGTATTTATGGGGTAGTCGGAAAAGCCTCGCTGCTGGGCACAGGTACCCTCCATCCCTGCTTGCGAGTACATAAACCACGGACTTCTATCCACAGCCAGCGACTGGGGTCAGGAGAGGAATGGAGAATGAGGCGCCATTTGTAGATCCTGTGGGAGTGAGTTGTGGTTTCTACTTTAATAGCTAAACCGAGGGAAACAGCCCTGAGCAGGGCTCATTTTTTGCGGACACAAAAGCAGTGTGAAGGAACGCTGGGCTTGTGTGGGCCCTGCTGTAGCCTCTCAGGCAGGAAGGTAGTTTGGGAGCGCGAGGCAGTAGTGGGAAGCGGCAGTAATGGTTCAGTGCTGCAGAGCTGCCTGCTGCAGCATATTGAAAACCCGCTCTTCAGTCACGCGCAGGTTCTGCGTGTACTTCTCCCTTCACCACCAAGGTCCTGGTTTATTCCTGTAACCAGGAGGAGTTGCAGCCTTGAAGGACAGAGTTACTTTTAACACACTCGTTTTTGATCTCACTTAAGAGTGCTTCTGGAGATGTATTTTCTTGTGTTGTTATTTTTTTTCTTACTTTTGTTAATGTTGAATTACTGAATTCACCTTAGAATTGTTGCTGTGTTTAGATGCTTGTACTTTGTTGTCCACCCCGCCTGGGTGGAAGCGTGCTGCTTTCTTACAGAGGAGCAGGAGACCGCAGCTGGCTAGCTAGCATGAAAGTAGGGAACATAAGTTGCTGTTTAGGAAGGCAGAGCCATCATGGCACTGGTACTAAGCACGGTGCTTTTTTAGCACCTGCAAACAGCATAAACTTCTGCTCCTGCAACTTACTTTGAAGGCTCCAGTTTTAAAATTTTAAACGGAGGTACGTGTTTATTCCTACCATAGGGACCTTAGAGCAGAGCTCACTACGGTACTGAATTTATATAATACATCTATTACAATTTTATTACCAGATACTTCCTTGCCAAGATATATCTGTGCGAAGTAACAGAGTATAGGAGAGCTTAGATGATGCAATTTAACCATTAAAATGAATCCTTTTATATCGTTGCCTGGATGCAAATGGGCAAGTACGGTGATGGCTGATGTGGATGCAGCTGGCCTAATAACCCAGGGGATCCGAAATGGCCCTTCAGCGTGAGAAGGGACAGCAGAGCCGCCTCTCCCCGTCTGCTGAGCGGCCTGGGAGCGCCGCTGGACTGAAAAAGCCTCGAGTCGTGCTGGTGCCTTGCCAAGGGCCTGCCGATACACTGCTGCTGCAGCTCCCTGGGGCTGTGCCTGCTGGAGAAACCAGGTCTGGGGCTCTCCTGCTCCGCTCGTGCCGTCCTCACCTCCCCGGGGTAGGTGCGTGCTGCGTGGCCCAGGCCTGGCCTGCAAACGTGAGCTGGTGGAGGGAGCACGAGCGCTGTGATCCACGCGGGGCCCCTTCTGCTGGCACCTGCTGCAAGCGGGAGTTGCTGGGGAGCCCGGACCTGCTGCGGAGCATCCTGACCAGCAGCGTCCCCCTGTGCTGGGCTCCGTTAGGAGGACGGGAGGACAGTGGGAAGTGGCTCCAAGGGAGTTTTGAGATTTGACAGTAGGTGTGAATGCTTTTCCCTGTAGCTCTGAGCTGAAGGGCCGGCCGGTAGCCACCCTTTGGAAGCAGAGCAGAGCTCCCTTAGCTCTTGTGAAAGCTGCAGGACCTGGCCTGGGAGGCTCGTGTCAGGTCAGCCCTTGGCTTATTGCTCGGTGAAGACCGGGATATGAAGGAGCGGAAACGGCAGCGTCGCTGTCAGGATGGCGTTGAGCACACATTTTGCTTTGACAGCAAGAGGAGGAAAGCTGAAGGCTCCCGCACCCGGGGAGGCAGCAGGAGGGGGGTGAGGATGGGCCCTGCCAGCCGGCAGAGGGTGCTGCCAGCCCGGGGAAGGGAGACCCTGGGGGCACGGGGAGCTGCTGCCTGGCACGCGTTTGGGCCAAGGAGGAGGGAGGCTGGTTTGCCCCCACGCCCTCGGTCCGTGTCCTGAGCTTTGACGCAGCTCTCCTGTCCCCGACGTGGCTCTGCGTGAGTGCTTTTGGCAGCAGAGAAGCTGGAAAATGCTCCGGGCTCCTCGGGGATGAGAGGGGTGTTGGAGATGGAGCGAGCGCCGCCGGGAGCGAACCTCTTCGTTACCGTTCCTGGAAGGGCAGCAGCCATGGTTGGCGTCTACCGGCAACCTTGATTAGCCTTAACCAAAAAAAAAAATGAATATTAAAATCTTAATTTAATTTAAAACACTGTCATTCACAGTCATGGCAAACACCAAGCAGAGTAATTATTATGCAAATTAGGCAGATAGAAAAATGATTAATAATTGCACAAATTAAAAATTATTGTAAACATCCTGTGACGAGTGATAAGTCTGCGAGGAGCGGGTGCGCAGGAGGCAGCGTTGTTCAGCCGGCTCCTGCATCCTCATTTTCTCATTAGCGGGATTTAATTAGCAAACGCTGCAGAGGAGCCGAGCGGGGTTTGGGGGGAGGTCGAGGGCCGCTGCCTGCGCTCAGGTGAGGGGGGAGCGCTGCCAGCCCCGGCCCTGCTGCCGCTGCCGGGACGGGGAGTGAACTTTCAGCTCCCGGCTTCCAGCTCCCTCTCAGACGCTTCCCCAGGGATTTGCACTCTTTTGGGGTGCCCCTGCCGTCCCGGGGGTGCTGGGGGTGGCCGCCAGCCCCTGCCCATCACATCCTTTCTGCTGCCGTCCCCGTCCCTCTGCCCGCTGTCCCGGCAGCCAGGAGCAGGCTTCACCCCTGACCAGCCCCCAAACGGGCAGTTGCTAATTACTGGTGGAGCTTGCTCCCTCTAAGAATTAATGAGCTTATTTGTCTGGCATTTTGCTGCTAATTGCATAACATTATTTTTTCCCCCTGTTCGACTGTTTTACTTTTATACTTTTGACAGTGAGCACGATAATAATAATAATAGGCTTACACTGGCTAATAGGCTTACGTGGTGCATTATTCATGTCAAGGACAAGCAATTAAGCTTGGCCTCACACATAATAATTAGATTTTTGTTGATGAGCTCATCAGTAATGTGTTTAGTTGAGATTAAGAGCTTAATTCCTGGTGGGTGACACCAGCTGCTCCCCACGCCCCCTGCCCAGTTGCAGGGGGGTGGGTGGCGTGGGACGGCCTCGGACGGAGGGTTCCAGCACTGCCTCTGTCCTTCTGCACCACCACGGCCTGGGGAAAGTCGCTCTGCACGGGAAGGATGCGAGGGAGGGACAGGGGGAGGGCGCTGGAGGGGTCACACACAGGTGTTGGCAAGGGGTGAGTGCTGCGCTGGCTGCTCTGGGTGCAGCGGGGTGAATGTAGGGGATCTAACCCGGCCCTCCAGCGTAAGAGGGGACAGGAGAGCCCCCCCCGTCCTCCTGCTGAGGGGTCAGGCGTGGCTGCGGGCAGGCTGGGAGCCCGCTGCAGGGACCTGGAGCCAGCCCTCTGGCCACTTGTGCCAGCCTCCTCCTCCCCGTCGCCCTTTGCTGGAAGCCCCCAGAAAGCCGCAGACCCTCGCTGTGCTCCCCCCTCGGCAGATGAACGGGGCAGGTTCGCAGAAGGCAGAGAGACGTATGCGTGTCGATACTTCACGCTGGGAAACAGCTGAAAGCGGTTTCTCTGAAATGCTGTAATTTCCTCCAGCCCCTCCGTCTCCGGTTCCCGACACGTGCCGCTCCCCCCGTCCCCGCGCTGCTCTGGGCTCTGCTGCCGCTGGGGATTGCTTTGGGAAACCCTGCTGAGGAAGCAGGGGCTGGGGGGGCTCCCAGAGGCCGTGCGCTCCTCCAGGGCTCCTGGTCCCAGTCCCTGCCCTCCCCGGTGTCCCATCCTCACCTCTGAATTCCTCGCCTGGCTCCGTTGAGCAGGTCACAGCCTCCACCAGGAGGTGGGATGGGGGCACCGACCTCCCCCCCTGCTCCCCACCGGGGCCCTGAGGGGGTGACTGGGGGAGGAGGGTGCTGGGGCCTCCTGGGAGCAGCTAACGAGCCCCTCTGCAGCTAACGAGCCCTGGGTGCCCTGCCGCAGCTCTCCAGGCCGGGGTACCCCCACCACTGCCTCCGTGCGTGCCCCCGGGGCAGACATCCATCAGCGAGACTGACGGAGGGAAATGTGGCTTCTCCCGGCCACCAGGCTCCTTTTTTTTTTTTTTTTTTTTTTTTTTTTGTTTTAAATAGCTCCAATAAAGCAGGTTCTGGCAAATGACACGTTATTGTAACTGGTTCCTGCTGAGATCTCCTATTATTTTTTAATTAAAAAGAGCCCAAGATTTGTCATTTAAATTTTTCTCCAACTGGCAGCGCCTCCGCGGCCTCCTCCAGGGCCCGGGGTGCAGGGGAAGGGCAGGGGAAGGGCAGCTGGGGCCGAGGGGAGGGCACCGTGGGGGGGCTCACCCCGAGCCCCCCGCTTTGGGCTGCGCAACGACCCCTTCCCCAGGCTGGCAGCGGGGCCGGGAGCGAAAACCACCAAGCCTGACAGGTTAGTGATTGTATATGCATGTGTGCGCTTTTCCTAATTATGGAATAATTAGGGACATGCCGAGATAAAAATTACTAATAATATTTACTCTAGACTCTTACTTTTTTTAAATAACCTCTCTCTCTTGCTCATTCTCCGAGTCTTGGTGGAAATAACTTTGCAGATCCCAGTTAATGAATATTTGTAAATGCAAGAACGTTCAGCGCGGGAATATCCAGAGGGCATCCTCTCTCTTCCTCGTAATTTTTTTCACAAGATATTTAATATTTATGGTTCCATATCCTCGTGAATAAAAGGAGCCACCCGCAAACCCCGAGGAGCTTAGAGGCTGGGGATATTTATGGCGCTTCCTCTTTTCCTTTTCAATTACAAAGGCACCTCACATAATTAAGTGCTAATAACCTTGTTAATCTAAAATTGATACTCTTTCTCCTGGCCATCTCTTAATAGAATTAAAAACAGATTAATAATCAACGGGAGGCGACACTGCACGCAATTAAGGCAGAGGGGTGGGGAGCAAGGTTGGGGAGCGCGTTCCCAAACTCGGTCCCGTTGCCTGGGGGGAGCTGGGCTGGTGTTTACTGGTGTCACTGGTGTCACTGGGCAGGGCTGGGACACGGACAGGGGGCAGGCTGGGTCAGCCCGCAGCGCTCCGCCGGCCGCCCGGCGGGGAGATGGGTTTTCCCTCATTCTCTTTACACAGTTTAAATTTTTAAGACAAGCAGCCGTGTAACACCGTCTCCTAATGAAACTGTTTTATGTTAATTAATTATGTATCGAGGCTCATTCTCATGCGCAGCCCAGCTCTGCTTCCCCTCTGCCGAGCCTTTGATCTGTCAAAGGCTAAACGGGAGATAAATAATCAAATTAAAAAGCAGCCTGGATGGAAATAAACACAGTTAAGACGCGTTACCTAGTGGTTAGAGCAAAGCACCGCGTCCTGGGGCTCAGGTTCAGGTCCACTCGGCAGCGGCCACGAGGCGAGCAGGGCAGCGGGGGCAGCCCCGTGCCTCAGTTTCCCCAGGGAGCCCCAAGCCCCTGCTGCCTCCCTGCAGCGTCCCTCGGCGAGGTGAGGGGCTGCAGGGGCGGCTGCCTGCCCGGGGAACTGCCGGAGGAGGAGGCAGCGGAGGGTGTTAGTGCATGGCGCTGATGAAACATTAAAAGCCTGCAGTGCTGCTTCTTTCCAGGCTACGGAACAGCTCCTGGCAGATCCGGGCCGCCACCGGTACGTGCCCGTGGTAGTTGGGATGTCAGCGGTGGACGCGGTTTTGGGATAATTTAACACAATCTCGGACAATTTGTTACACCTAAGCGGAGACAGATGTGCATCCATATTCATTCTGGAGGAACTTCAGAAATTGCAACTTCATCAGCCAAAGCAGCCCGGCTGCGCAGCCCTCCGGCTGCTGGCAGGGCTCATCCTGCCCCAGCACCACGGGGCTGGGGCTGCAGCGGGAGCAGGAGGCTGGCGGCTGGGGACCAGCACCAGTTCCTCTCCTCCTGCCAGGGGCTGTTTCACTGGATCCAGCTCCAAGCAGCATCCTTGGTGCGTGCGAGCGTATCCGCAGCCCTGGGGTCCGAGCCGGCGCAGCGCTGCGACCCAGGTGTGCCTCCGGTGGTAAACGCCCTGCGCCAGGACTTACAGATATAATTGCGGAGTGCTTTATGGCTGTAATAAAACCGCAATGTTCGAGGCTGCACGTAATTACCAGCTGATAGATTTCTTGTCGGAGGGCTTAATGCAGAGCGGGGACACCAGGGGCGATGCGGGCGCTTGGTGGTGCCCAGCAGGGGCCGTCCCGGTGGGGCGGCCAGCGGGGCGCTGCGGGTGGTGGGCCCCAGCGGGAGGGAAGCCCCCTGTGGGGAGGGGATTAGTGGCACTTGGCTGCCTCTGGAGCTGCAGCTGCGTTGTGCTGGGCACAGCCGAGCAGTGCCCCTGCCTCTGGCTTGCTCCTTGTGTGCCCGCTGAGCTGCCAGGAGGTGCTGTGCCGGGGGGTCACCCCCTTGGCAGATCAGGGGTTTATGAGAGCGCACCCGCTCCTCTTCGGAGCACCTCGATGCTGGTATCGGCGTGTCTCTGGGCACATTGGGGGCAGCCTCACCCCGCAGAGCACAGCCCTGCCTCGTAGCCCGCCGGTGCCCGGGTGCCCTCGCCAAGCCAGGCGGGTGCTGGCCCCGCTGAGGCCGCTCGCCCCGCTGCCGGAGGCAAAGCCGAGCGCGGCGCAATCAAAGGCAGCGCGCCGAGACGTCTCGTCCCTTCCAGGCTTGCTCCGGGCCCTGTCTTTGGGCTTCTGAAGGCTTGTCTCCAGCTCGTCAGTTCTCGTTAAGCTGCACATCAGAGCCCGAGCTGCCAAGCAGCGTGGAGGGGTGGTGCCGGCTGCCAGGGCGGTGCGCGGGGCAGGCGCACACCAAGGCCACCAGCACCATGTGCAGGGAGCTTGGAGCTGGGGGGAGCAGCCCTGGGACAGCACTGGGCACGCAGAGGGCATCTCGCCTTTGGAGCAAGGAGCTCTCTTCTCCACGAGGGATGCAAAGTCCAAGCAAGGCAGCCACGGAGCTGCGAGAGGAAGGTGGGAGATGGCTCCTGGACGAGGGAACTCCCGTTTGCAGCAAGACCTCTCCCTCCACCAGCACGGAAAAGAAGGAAAAGCTCTCTATAAATTGCACACAAGGCCATCATGCCGGAGAGTTTTATTTGCTCCACAAATGTCCTCTCTGCTTCTCCTGTCACCAAGAGTGAGCTTCCCTGCTCTGATCCACCCTGGCTCAGCATCTCTTGAGCGAGCTAATCAGGTCAATGCATTTTTAACATGGCATAGGAAATCTTTACATTTTTTGTCAGACTCATTCTTCTCCCCGGTCTCTCTGCAGGGGGGCTGAATTATTTAATGCTGAATATTAAGCAGCAATGTTTTCCCTTTGCTGGGCTGCTGACTGTGCACTTTAGGTCTGGAAAGATTGGCAGATGGTTGTTCTCCGAGGTGGGCGGAGGGGGAACCCATAATACAGAGCAAATTACCCACTTACAGCCAGATTTACAGAATAACTAAGATCCCACTTAAAGGCGTCTAAATAAATAGGCCAGATTTGCTGAAGTGCTGAGCACCCAGTGGCTCTGCTGAGCTACACCCAGCACTAAACACTTACAAACTCCCCACAAAGGCAGAGTGTTTCCGTTTCTTTGTGTGCGCCACGAAAATCTGCTGAAGTTTGAGCATTTATTTCCATCCCTGGGAACGGCTGGAACAGCAGAGCAGGGGAGACCTGGGGGCGGGGGGAGCTGGCGGCGCCGCCGAAACCAGCACCGCCAAAACAACTCCTTTTTGCATTTTTGGCTGCCGCAAGATGCCTGGGGCAAGCCTGGCTGGGAAGGTGCCGAGGCGCGAGCTGGCTGCGTGCCGGCACCGCCGAGCTGGTACCTGCTGGTCCTGCCCCAGCTCGCGGTGGGAGGATGCTCCAGCAGGGCCTGGCGAGCGGTGCCCGATGGAGCTGTGAGCAAGGCTCTGCCACCCGCTCTGAGAGCCCAGGAAATGAAGTGCACAGACTTGGCTGATGTAACCGTGCTGTGCCGTAACCGTGCCGTGCCATAACCCTGCTGTGCCATAACCCACGGCACTGGCCAGGTGCTAGCACCGCAGATGCAGCATCCCTGTGGCTGGGTGCATCACTGCCCGGCCCCGCTGCACACCCTGCTCATGGTGCATACGGTGCTCGCCCTGTTTGGGCCGGGCGATGCGTGCACAGCACCCGGGTTGAGGCACGGACGGTGGCGGCACCGAGGCGCCGGCGCAGCGGGCAGGGGTCAGCCCGTAATTGTGTCACAGCAAACACGTGTTGGTGGGGTGCGGGTCGCAGGCGGCGATTATCACCTGACAGGTGAATAAACACAAAGGGCTGGTTTGTGTATCGGGGTTTATCTTTTCCATTAATGGCTTTCTAAATTGGCGGCAGTGGAGCAAAAAAACCCAATTTGAACTCAGAGCATGCATGATTACTATTGTAATAACCTTGGCTAATAAGAATATGATGTGGTGTTAGGCTGGGAAAGAAAACACATTTCTCATTAGCTTTTTGATTAATTACTCCACATAATTTCCTAGGGGGACATGCCTGGGACTGATTGCCTTTGCTTTTGACGCGTGGAAGTGGTTTACCTTAACTTAATAATTTTCTCGGTGACATTTTAATGGCAGTCCTCAATTAATCTCCTGTTGGCTGGAGGCAGGGCCCCTGCCCCGGGCGCAGGGCAGGCCCTCACGCTCCCTGGCATGGCACGGCACGGCACGGCACGGCACGGCATGGCACGGCACGGCCTCTTCTGCAGCTGGGGCTCATCGGGGCCACACGGGGCCTCAAGTGCCGCTGCAATTCCCAGCGCGCTGCTGGGGGAGCACGAGGAGGAAGCGGGCTGATCGCTTGGCCAGGCAGGGATGCCGGGCTTTGAGTAGGATCTTAGCACTGGATCAGACTAATAATTAATTAGCAATGCTGATTAAAGGATTAAGGAGAGCGGGATGAACAGGGGCGGGCTGTTTCGGGGAGGTTACCTTGCAGCTGGTAACCTCAGGTGGTGGTGAGGCTGCAGAAGGCTTTCCTGCGGCGGGGAGACGCACGGCACCCAGTGCCACCACATCACGTGCAGACAAAGCCGGAGCTCGCTGCCACGGGGCTGGATTCTGCACCCCCTGTGCCCCATGAGTGGGAACAGGCTGCCCCCTCTCCCCCCAGCGAGCAGCTCTGCAGGGAGCGGGTTCACAGCTCCCAAGGAGGGGGTCTCGCCCCTGGCACTGCCAGCGGGGCAGGGTTGTGCGCCCTGTGCCAGTGCCAGTGGCTGCCACGTGCCCGCTGCCATCGTGCCGCTCACCTGCTTGAAGGGCTTTTCAGCTGGCAGAGGCGTCGCGGTTTTGTTTCAAGTACCTGAGAGTGTGACAGTCATACAACCGCTTCCTCGCCTCACGAGCGCTGCCAGGAATCCAGCTGTTAGAAGGCATATGTTTACATGGCTTGGAAGCAACCAATTTCCTTCCTTGCATTATAATATAAATATTTTACAGGAGCTAAAATATTCAAAGATTGTCTGATGTTGCCACATGGAGCGGTATCAAATGAGGGCTGGAAGGAGGGGAAAAAATGAGAGGGGAGCAAACAGAGATTCATTTGTTTCTGTTGCTGAAAATTGAATTATGCTCCGTATTTCTGCATCATAAAATTACCCAGAACATTGATCTCTGCTTATTGTTTCAGGAAGAGATGCTCGGGTTGCGCCTCCGCAGCACAATCACCGCTGGGGTTGCAAAAAGTGCTCGGGGGACGTCCCGTGGCGGGGATGCTGCCTGGCTGCTGGCCGTGCCGTGCGTGGTGGTGGCCGCGGTCCCCGTGTCCCACACCAGGACGTGCCCTGTGCCCAAGCACCAGGCTGGGGACCTCCGCGTGCGGCCACGTTCCCCTCTGCATGGCACAAACCAAAGTGGCCCCTGGCAGGTGGCATCTCCTGCCGAGGCAGCGCCGGAGCCAGCAGCTTTTATACCATAATTAAAACATTGGCAAGTCCACAGAAATTTCCACTAAATAAAATGTCAGGGTAATTCCGTGTCTCACCCTGCTACCGTGACATTTCTGTGGGCATTGTCTGAGAGCTAATTGCATGCTGCTGGGAGCTGATTTCCCCAGGTCTTATTGGGCTTTGCTGTTACTTCGGTGCTGCTCAGGACCTTTATCCCACTGTTCGCCTCTGCCTGGGCCTGGGGGCTCACAACAGAAATAAAAACAGGGCCTGGCACTTGCTGTGAGCCACGGAAGAGGCTTTCTAGCATGACGTCTGCATCCAGACCAGGCTGTTTTCCCAGCAAAAGGGCAGAGATGTGGAGGAGAGCCGGAAAGTGGAAAATCGTCCTGGTGCAGAGCCGAGCTCCCCTCGCCCCAGCCCTGGTGGGGGCGCGCAGCATCCCCAGCGCAGCCCTGGGCAGCGGAGGGGGGAACCACCGCTGTGGGCACCCCGGTGCTGTTTGGTGGCTCAGCACCAGAGGGATTTGCTCTGTTGGTGGGGCTGGGAGGTGCACAGCCCTCCCTCTGAGCATGGGGGGGCAGAGGCAGGGACCAGGGCTGGGGCTGCAGGATGCGTGCTGCCGCACTGCAAGCTGCACGCCAAATGTGGCCCTGCACGTGGCAGTCCGGTGAGGTGGGCAACGAGCAGCCTGCTAAAACCAGGAGGTGGGAGAAGCCCTCGCTGCATGGCGGTGGGATCTGGGGGGCTGGGGCCACACATTGCCCCTCGGCACGCCGGCCCCGGCACCACGGCAGAGCTGGCCAGGCTGCGGGGAGTGTCAGCGATGTGATATTTATGTTTCCATCTAAAAGCCTGGATCAAAGCAGACACTTTAATCTATTCAACAACAACTCAAGGATTAAAAAGTTGCAGGCAAATCACGGCCCTAAATTGGTAATATATTTTTGCTTGTCAGTTGACAAATCATTTTGTAAATCCGCTCTGCAGCTTCCTGAGGTCCCCGTACCAGGGAGAGCTGTGCCAGCAGCTCCCGCACGCAGCCACGGGGGGACACACGGGAGGTGCACGGTTTTCCCACTGGTACCACTTCTACTTGCTCAGTTACGAAGCAGAGTGTGGGGGCACATTTATATGTTCTCTTTTTCTCAAATCATTCTTTCCATCACTCTTGTGTTGCTCCTCCTTGCCGTGAAACCTGCCTAGGGGCTGTCCCGCTGGCCGCACGCCGGGGATGCTGCCGTTGCTTCTCAGCACCGCCCTGCCTCGCTGTGACTTTTATTTACCAGAATGTTTATTTTTCAAACAAAGTAATTACTAATTAATTGGCGAAGAGCTTTATTTCTAATCCCTCGGCTCACAGGAGGGAAATCTGGCCATTTTTGTGGGCGCACACATGTACGGCTGTGGCGAGCGCTTTATGACTGCACCATCTGGCTGGCTGAAAATAATTAGCAGGTGTCCAGTTTGGGGAGCAGGTAATTGCCGATGGACAGATCTATGTATTCCTGCATATGTTCGTGGACGTAACAGCCTGTCTGGGCGGACGGCGGAGGGGCAGCGCTGTTTGCAGTGAGGAAATGAGGCAGAAATGGAGGCTGGGCGAGGGCTGGCCCTGGCGGTGGGTGCCGGCGGGCGGCGGGGCGGGAGCTGCAGGGGATGGTTTAGCTGCAGCCTGCTTTATTCCCCACCCGGAGAGAACGCCGCCTTGCTCCTCGCTAGCATTTGAGCTGGATTTAGGGCTCGATGCTGTAAAGCTGCTGTTATCTCAGAAGGCCCATTTGGATAACACGGAGGCTTGGTGCTAAAACCTCTGCCCGCTCGGCCACCCTGCCTGCAGCAAACGGCTCTGCACGGCACCGTGTGGGTGTCCCCCGGCTTCATCCTGCCCCAGCCCGGCACGGGGCCACAGAGAGCCCCAAATCCAGCTGTGGGGCCCTGTCAGGCTGGCTGGGAGCAGGGATGAGCAGGGAGGAGGCACCTGATGCAAAGGGGTTTCTCCACGCTGGCTTCTTTTTGTTAGGATTCTTCTTTTCTCTCTCTCTTCTGGCCAGTGCTAGGCAAGTTGATGAATTATCCCAATATATATTCTGTCTGGAAAGAAAACACATATCATATATATCTTTGACAAGTTATTATTCTTCCTTATCAGAATATGTGTGCATCCAGCTACGCTATAACTCACCCTTTGCGTCGCTTGTGGAACGAGACAGGAGGAGTCCTGAAATCTCCTGCGTTCCTCGGCACGGCCCTGGCAAGTCCTGAATTAACTGCGGGGCACGTGTGCTTGGCAGCAGGGGAGAGCCCTTGCTCTCGTGCTTCCCCTTGCTCTGCTCAGACTTGCACAATTTAGGGGTGCTGGGGGGCCGGGCAGGGGCCGGGCAGGGGGCTGTGCCGCAGCTGGCTGCGAGCCGCGGGGCTCAGGCAGGATGCGACATTAGCACGTCGAGTTAATTCCGTGCCTGCCTCACCTCCAGCTGATTGTTGCAAATTAAATTTCACGGCAATGAGCCGGAGGAGCTGGCGTGCGGCATGGCGAGGGGGGAAGAGGGCTGGGTGGCGAGGCTGCCTGCAGTGAGCCCTTGCCAGCAGCGCCTCGGTGCGCACGCAGGGCACCCGGCCGTGCCGAACGGGGCTGCAGCCAGCTGGGCCTTGCCTGGGGCTCCTCGTTGTGCAGCCCCCAGCCTGTGCTGGCTGAACTCCGCAGGGCTGCTTGTGCTGGCGCAGTGCTGCCACGGCTGGGGAGCAAGGGGGGAGTGTGGCCCCACGGCCGGGGGCTGCCCCGATGCTGTGCCGGGTCTGCCTGTGCCAGGAGACAGAGGTCTGCGGGGGCTCCTCGGCTCCAGAGCAGCGTCCCCGGGAGAGGAGCGGCAAGGTCTGATGAAAATTGGTGCACAGACGAGTGAGCAAACTGTTATGTTTTTTTCTCCCTGTAATGACAGCCCCGGACTCTGAAATGAAGCCCAGCGGGGGACAGCTCTGCCTGGACCGGAGGGAGGGAGCGACGCAATGCCGTGCTGCCGTCCCGCCCTGATGCCACGGGGATGGCCGCACCGACACCGCACACCTTGCCCCAGCTTAGCCCTGCTCACCCCATCCTCAGGGGTCAGCCCGGGCTCAGGGGTGCCTGTGAGCACCAGCTGGCAGCCGTCCCTGCACAGGGAGCGGCAGCATCCCCGCAACGTGCTTCATGCTCTGATGTGCACTTCAAAGCGCCTCTCGCCAAAGGCTGGTCCCCAGGAGATGGCGAGCGAAGGCTCCTCCTGTGCCCAGCATCCCGAGCAGGCTCAGGCAACTGCGGCAAGAGGGGCTGCTTCCCCCTGTGCTGCGACGGCAGGAGTTTGGGGACCCATAGCCAGCTATTCCTTCCTTCAGCAGCACCACAGAGCCCCCCCCTGCCTCCCCGTGGGAGGCTGCCACTTCTCATTCAGAGGGGTGAGGCTGAGGGAATCAAACGCCTGCCGAAGGAGCTGCTGCCCAACATGCCTCGAGGGTCCTGCATCCCCGTGCTGAGGGTCAGGGTCTGTCCCTTTGCCGAAAGACTTCTTTCCCTTCATTCCCCTGGGGTGTGGATACTCACTGCAACACCGCGATGCTCTGGGCACAGGATGGGTACCCCCGGGGGCAGCCGCTGCCCGGGGCCCTGCCGCTGCCCGGCCCTGCTGTGGTGGCTTCAAAGTTCAGCCTGTTAGGATTATAGCTCTTCCATCTCCACTGGTTTGAGACACGGCCTAATAGGAGTCTTATAACAAAAGTTGCTAAGCAGCTCTGACATGATTTACTAATAGACTCTGAATGTGCTGTAACTGAGATGGAAATTAATTTAGTGATTAGGAGATTAATATATATGGAGCAGAGCATATCCTGGTTTTTAAAGGCCAGAAGGAAATGTTAGGGTGGGAAACTCCAGCAATTCCTACCAGAAAGGTGCTAGCCCTGTGGGATATGAACGCATCCTTCCAAAACACGTCCTTGAGAGGCTGGGGGTGCAGGGGTCCCAGCTGCGCAGGCTCTGCCCTGCTGCGGGTCTGACACCACACTTCGGGATGAGGGTGCAGGAGAGGGAGCGCTGCATCGTTTTCCACTGCACACCGTATCCTTCCCAACACATTTGTTCTCATTGTTTTGGTTTTGCAGCCACCTGAGCCTGATATTTGGGGGGAAAAAAGCAGCAAACAACCCGCCCTCCCCCAGTCCAACCTGTCTGAATTTAGGGCAGAGGCAGCACTGGGACTGCATAACTGAAGGGAAGCACACAGGGTTTGGAGCCTGCCCCTTTTTATTTTTGTTGATTCTTTTTAACAGCAGCTGTGCATCCATATTTATTGAGGGGAAGAGAAGAAAAACTGACTGTAATCCCAGGAAAGCAGAACATCTTGTAATTATCTCAGTAGCTTGGCTAGCACAGGCAAACACAGGCTCCCGCGAGTGGATGCTGACCACGAGCGCTGCTCTAATTTCCCAGATCTGGGTCATTAGGGAGGGCAAACAGGATGGATCTGATGTTGAACATGCTCTGAACATTAGTGGGATAAAAGGAGCTGACGGACAATTGTGTCTCCTCCTGGAAGGAGCGGGCAGGCAGCTGATAGCCGCCCTCCCTGCCAGCCCACTGCCGCTGGACACCAGGCATTGAGGTGCCCACGTGCGGCTGCCCCATGGCACAAGCACGCTCCTGCACGGCCGGCAGCAACGGGTGGTGCTGGACTCTGCCACGGGGACGGGAGCCAGCAGCACAGACAGAACCAGCACCGGCAGCCCCAGGAAACCCGGCCGTTTGCCACCCGCCTGGGGATTGCACGGGCACCAGTGATCACACAGGGGCACAGCACCCAAAGCACTGCCCGAGCCAGGGGTGCCTCTGCCCCTCCAGCGGAGGGAAGCGTGGCACTTCCAGGTGGCAAAACGTGAGCTCTCAGAGGTGCCGATAAGATTTCTGAGAGAGGGCAGGACTGCAAGATGAAGAGTGTGCGTATGTGTTTCTTTTCCCTTCTTATTCTTTTCCTAGCTATCTCTGGTGCAGCCTTGCAAGAAGAAAAGCTTGTGGGCATCTGTGCTCCACTTCTCCCTTCCCCAGGGCTCTATCAATATGCAGGGCCCGTTACCTCGATAAAGGGCCTGTGCTGCCTTTGTACCGTCAAGGTTACCGCAGCGCCGTGCTCTGCAGTACGCTCGGCTCCGCAGAGGGTGCAGAGTGTCCCAGCCTCACCGCGGCACCGGCTGCTCCCGTGCCATGCAGGAGGTGCCACCGTGCCGGGCAGGTTGTGCCACCACGCACTCGTGGCTTTCTAACAGCAGTGGTGGGCATGGCAGGGGCTGCAGGGCTCCAGGGGCTGCTCACCCATCCTCGTGCAAGTTTTCCAGCAGCAAGCCCAACGTCCTGCCCTCAGGAGAGGGCTTGGGCGCATGGGAACGGGAAGGCAGACCTGTTGGTGAACAGCGTCGGCACACACACACAGGCTGCCAGACACACCTGCTCCTGACACTGTAATGAAGGCAAATATTTAGAGAATGGCAGAGTCCAAATTGCTCAGCGTTTCAGTCGGAATCAGCAGCCTTTCGAAGGCTGGGATTAATTTAAAGGAATTTACTAGTGGAGTTTGTGGCAGATAAAACAGTTTGCTTATTTCACACTTGTATGGCCACCTGCTACGAACTGTTTGTTCAGTTTCAAATTCTTTAATTAAAATCAACATAAAGCAGATTGAAAACATCCCAAGAAGGGGATGCTTGATTTGCTGGAGGATATTGCAGAAGACCTGCCAAAGCACTGAAAAGACGCTTCTCCCTTCCGAAGCGCCCGCGTGCCGTGGGTGCGCGGCTGGGCGCTGGGCGCTGCAGGGGACCCTGGCCGTCAGCCTTGTGTGTCCCTGCAGGGGGCTTGGGGGCCTCGGCTCCTTGCCCCTCGCTGCCCAGGGAGGATTTAGCTGTGCCTATATTTCTTCCTCTCAAAGCCCTTCTGGGTGAGGCGAGCCCGGCGCAGCCCCGCGCTCCCTGCGCGGCTAGGTGCACCGCGGCGCGGCGGCCCCTTTGTGGAGCTGATTAGAGGCCTCCTCCAACAAACATCAAAGCTTCAATTAACACGGGCCGCTTGCAACCCTCTTGCAGAACTCAGATAAGAATAGAATTTTCCCTTGGAAAATGGATTTGTATTTAGCTGCGTGTGCTGTGCAGTAAATGACCTGCTCTGTACAGTGGCAGAGAGGGTCCGGGGACAATTAGGGTGCTCATTGGGAACCGGTTATCTGAAGGAAACAGGCATGCTGCTATTTAGCTGTCTAATATCCCAATGGGAGGGGAAGCAAAATTAAAAACTGTCTCTCTTTTCAGAGCCATTTGAATCTGAAGGAGGATTCCTTTTTTATTTGGTGGCTTTTCACTTGAAGGTTTTTTTTTCTCTCTGATTCCCTTATTTGCGTGTGTGGCCGTTCGCAGCAGAGAAGAATGGAGAGGGGAAGGAGGGCTGGCCGGGCGAGGGGCGGTCGTGCTGCCTGTGCCACTGGCTCCTGCACGTCTCCTTGGGTGCTGGCACTGGGATGGAAGGAGAGCAGGACAGCAGGACAGCAGGACAGCTGCCCTCCTCGGCCCCGCTCCCTCAGGCGTGTGCAGGCTGCTGCACAACAGCCCCTCAGCCGAGGCTGCAGGATGCTCAGAGACACCCAGCCAGCCTCTCCTTGTATTCAGCAAAGCGCCAGCGTCTCCCACTCCAATGCAGGCGAAACAATAACAAATACACAGTGCAGAAAGTTAATATGTAGACAGACGAGCGTTTTAATAACGGGAAAGGTTAAAAAAAAAAACCCTCTCAGCCTCCGTGCGGGCTCCTGCCAGCTCGCGTTCCTGAGAGTCTGGGAGACCCAGAGTACCATGACTGTATTGATTCAATTATTCTCTACAATGTAATACTCTGCATTTGTGTGATAGCAACAAACAGAGTTGAAAGACATACAAAAATAAATGATCTGAAAGTTAATATGGCTGAATGAGCAGCTCTGAATAAGAGGAGAGAGAGCTTTGGTTTTACATTGTAAAATCAATAGCGTGCAGAACAATGTCCTAACTTTCTCCAGGGACCTGGAGAAGACCCGCCTGAATCGATCACTATGCAAATTAATTGAATTCATGAAATCCACATAGCTGGGTAATTGATGCTTCTTATAATTACCTCCGAGTTATGAGCTTTTAGGGGATTTCATTGATTCTTGTGCAGAGAGGGAGAGGGCAGGGGAAGACGAGGGCAGCACGTGCTGGCGGGGGCTGTGTCCTGCGGGCACCTCCGGAGGTTCTCCATCCACGCACCCTGCTTTGGGAGAGGACAGCTTTGGGTTAAGGGAAGAAAAACATATTGTTTAAGGCTGATATTTTTCTTGCCGGACCATGCAGGCCCTGACTGATGGACCAGAACAAAGGTGACAACGCTGTGGCTGCTATCAGAGGTTTCCTGTTTAAACAGTCATGAGCGCTGGGATTATTGCTTTCACTGGAGGAAAAGAAACACAATGCAGCCAAGCCGAAAGCAAAGGCAGTAAATCAGCAATGAACATAATGTTTTTGTCAGAGACATGCTTGTCATGCCCCAAAGCGGGACCGGAGCCGTCCATCCCCCAAGTGCTGCCCCTCGGCCAGCCCTGCTCCCCTGGGGCAGCAGTGCCAGCTCTGGCCATGGTCAGTTGCCAGCCCGGGTGTCCCTCCGGGAGCCGAGAGGAGGAGCAGGGAGGCGCAGGGTCAGCCAGCAGCTGAACAGTGTTGGGTGGGCGATCAGAAGCTTTGTTCCCTGTTTTAGTCCGAATGGAGGGCATGTTGGGCACCTGGCTGGGCTGGGCGCCCAGCTGGCTCCTTGGCACTCATCTAGAAAGGCTTCTAGGAAGGATGTTCAGCCTTTGGCCTCCTCTCTGCCTTCTGCTCCGATGCTACAGGGCTCCTCTGCAGGGAGCGGGACCCCCAGGGGTGTGGGTGAGCCCCAGCACCCTGGTGCTTTGCTAAGGGCTGCCTGAACATGGGCACGCTGTTGCTGTTGCACATCAGCCCGTGGGGACGTGGAGGTGACGGTGGGTGGTGTGCCACAGGTGTGCGAGGTGGGGCTGGCCATGCCAGGCTGTTAGCCCGGCTGACGGATCATGTAAGTGAGCAGGTTTTGTCAAAAGGGATAATAGGCTTACATAGCACATTATTTAAGAAAAAGGGACAGGCAATTGAGCTCTGCAGACTAATTAGATTAAGTTGATGAGCTCATCAGTAATGTGCGTAATTAAGATCGGGAGCTAATTGTGGGCTGTTTGCTGCCCTACATTAACCGAGTTGTCCCTTGCAAAGTGTGGTGTGGTTGGGTTGGTTGGAAAGCAGCTGGGCTCCCTGGGCTGGTGCTGCTTCCAGAGCCGTGCAGGGGACGTGCAGCTGTCCCCAAAGCTGCAGCAGAGGCCATGGGCAAAGGGTTGGAGGTGGCAGAGCACCTGGATCCCATTCCCAGCATTGTCACCCGCTCATGGTGTGGCCTTCTTCTTCTTCTGCCTCACTGTCCCTTGTTATGAAGGAAGAAATAGTGCTGCCTCCAAGATTTTCTGTATCTCACCAATTATTTTTAAAACTAATTTTTAAATATCTCTGCTCCAGTGAGTTAAGAGGAAAATGAACCTCTCCCCAAAGCAACAGAAACATAGGCTTTGTTTCCAAATCAATTTCTGCTGTTTTCTGGAGCCATACCTCCTCAGCCTCACCCCAGTGCTGGCTGATCAGCCACAAGTGTGGGCAGCTGGGGCCCCACCTGAGCTTCCCTGTAAAAGAGCACGTTGCTGAGTCTGTGCCCCAACAGGTAACAATCTGGATTTTTTTGTTAATTTTACTTATTTAACATAAACACTGTGTGTGGTACACCAGAAAAGGCACCCCCCCGGTTGCCCTTATGTTCCCCCAACGCTGCCTGGCTCACTCATTAGCTCCAACAGCAACTCCTCCACAAAGAAAGGGGGTGGTAGTGAGTTCTGCTCTTCCTCGCCTGGCTGTTCCACCTGAAACCAGCTCCCATCAAGCGCTTTTTCAGGGCTTTGGGCACAGCCTTTCCCACCCGGGATGGCACAGCAGCACCGAGCCCAGGCACCGTGGGGAATCGGGAGGCAAGGGGCAGGTAGGGACAGCCGTGGTGGGATGCGAGAGGATTTGCGCAAAATGGGAAAAATAAAAAGTGAGCAAGACGGGACGGATGAAAAGTAACAAAACAAAAATAAAAAGAGGAAAAAGTAAGCCCAAGTTTTGAAGGAACTGCAGAAATTGCTTGTTCTAGAGAAATAGAGTGTGATGATGGTTAAGATTTATCAATATAGATATAGTGCTTAACAAGACAGACAATTCTCACTGTGTCGTGGTAGCTGGAGTGCTGGTGCAGCCTCTTTACAGCTTTTATCCTTGCTCTCTCGTATTTCATATCTGATCTTTTTTCTTCTCTCCTGCATCAACGTCTCCTCTCTGCTTCTCTCTCTTTATTTTCCTGCACTGCTTCTTTTTTCTTCCCTTATCTCATCTCCCTAACCCTCCTGCTCTCTCTTCACTAAATTGGTTCTCCGCAGAACCACACTCTCTCGGCTCCGTTCCGGGGCCCTTTGCCCAGCTCTCCTGCACCCTGTTCACGGGCAGTTTTGGGGAAGGGGCTCGCTGGTGGTGCTGTGGCTGTGCCCGCGCCCGTCCTGGTGCTGTGCTCCCTGTGCCACTGGTTTGCTTGCGGTGTCCAAGATTACCCGAACCACTTATCCATCCTCTCCTGAGCTTGTTCTCCCCTGATGTGGCTTGTCTATCTCTGCGTTTTGCTTTTCGCTTCCTTTCTCAGGGCCCTCTTTGCCGTGGGCTGTCTGATAAAACCTGTGGCCTCCTCTCTTGGGGGCGGCTCGTTGTGTGTGGCCAGAGGGCAGGCAAAATTTTCAATCGGTCTCCTCCTGGTGTACCACCCTGGGACAAATGTCCCCATAGGGAAGTGACATAAAAAACCTTCGTTAGTTGCTGGCTGTCATGGATGTTGGGCTCCCAGGTCTCTGCTACGAACAGGCTCCTGAGCTCTGCCCGAGTTGCCCCTGGCACAGCCCTTACAAGTGAGGATTTAGGGGCCTTACCTCGAAATAATGGCAGGGAAATTTAACACTGATCTTTTCCATGGGGGCCTTTTGTTAGAGCCCGTAAGGTGACCGGGGAGGACAAAATAGCAGAGCAAACCCCTAAGTGCTTCCCAGGTGTATGAAAATATGAGCAGCCTGCAGCTCTGTGGCTTCTCTCTCTGCAGCCACTTCTGGGGTACCCAGGCACACATACACAGGCTGCCCTTCCCTCCCCTTTGTGCCGGGGGGGTGGCTGGTGGGGGTTGACTTTAGTTTTTTCAGTTTTTAGTTTTTTCAGTTTTTAGTTTTTTCAGTTTTTAGTTTTTTCAGTTTTTAGTTTTTTCAGTTTTTAGTTTTTTCAGTTTTTAGTTTTTTCAGTTTTTAGTTTTTTCAGTTTTTAGTTTTTTCAGTTTTTAGTTTTTTCAGTTTTTAGTTTTTTCAGTTTTTAGTTTTTTCAGTAATACATTTCGTATAATATTTATTATTTATTAGCTTTATTATTTTTTATATTACATTATTGTTTAGTTTTTATTTTTTTTAATACTATTTTTTAATATTTTTCCCCGGTTTATTTCACCTGCCACCCTCTGACCTCCCCGCTGGTTGCCGGTGCCGGTGGCCGAGCCTGGGGCTGTCCCCACGGCGCGGCCGGGAGGTGGCACTGCTGCACCGGCACCGCACCGCACAGCCCCGCACAGCCCCATACAGCCCCCATACAGCCCCGCAGAGCATCTCACAGCCCCGCACAGCATCTCACAGCCCCGCACATCTCACAGCATCTCACAGCCCCGCACAGCATCTCACAGCCCCGCACCGCGCCCGGCCCCGCTGCCGGCACCGTCCCACAGCATCCCGCGCCCCCCGCTCCCTGCTGGTGCGCATTTTGGGGCTGTGCGCCCTCAGGCAGCCCCGCCGACACCTTTTGTCCCTTTGGAGATCAGGGCTCGGGGCATCATCCCCTGTGCCAGCTCTCTGCTGCACAGCACCCTTGGGAGCCTGCCAGTGGCACCCCCGGGGGGGCCCAGCAGCACGGCTGGCTCCGGGTGCTGCTCGCGGTGCCCAGCCTCTGCAGGAGAAGGGCACAACCCCAAATCCACAGGTTCCCAAGGGGCACACTCACAACCTTCGAACAGGAGAGATTTCCCTCTCGTGGTTTTTCTATTTTTTTTAAAAGCTCTTTTGAAGGGGATAGTTTGGAGTAAGGAAGAGTTTAGACAGATCTGATTCCCCTATCTCAGACAAACACGCTCTCCTTTCCCTGACTGCAAATCAACAGGACATGTTCAAGGGAAAGATCATCGCGAAAGAAATGGATTTTCCCCCTACTGCTTTGCCATTTTTGCTTGTATTTCTGAAAGCTGGAGTGATGGGTTGTGAACTTTAAGGAGCGATTTCTATTCTTCTCTCCCGTCTTACATGTGGGCAGAGGGACTGCGAACCTGAGTAACGAGACAGGACTTAAACACCTCGGGGGAGCGAGCCGAGACCGAGACGCATCCTCCTGCCTCTGAAAGCTGCCTTTGCTTCCCCGTTCTGCAGCAGGAACTTTTGTCCTGGGCAGGAGGTGGCTGCCTGCGGGTGCTGGGGCTGGTGGGAGACCTCTCGCCCATTAAACTCCTGGGCTCTTCTCTGCCCTGCTTTCCCTGCGAGTGTCTCAGGGCCCCGCTCTGGGGGTGAGGCCACCCATAGGTGACACTGGGGACGTTTGAGGGAGCCGCCGAGCCCTGGACCAGGCTCCCTGCCCTGCACCCTGCTTGCCGTGCCAGGCAGAGGGCTCCTCCACGGGGCGCTCGGTGCGGGGAGGCAAGCGCAGCTGCAGCACAGGTTTCATCTGCTAATTGCAGAGAGCAATAAACACACAGCAATCCAAGTAATATAATGGCGGTATTTAATTAATACTGAATGACTCTGGAGCTCGTATGGATTTATACATTAGATCCACATTAACGTGAGGTATTCTGGTCGCGCAGCATCACGGCAGCGAATGCAGCAGAGTGAGCACGGGCTGCGGCGGGTGCGTGGCTCTGCCTGTGTGTCCCTCACATGCCCTGTGTGGGGAAGGAAGCTGGGAGGTGCCATGCGTGGGGCACATGGAAGACAGCGTCCTGGCACCCATGTCACCGTGTCTGTGCATGGCCCACGCTCACCTCTCTTTGGGTTTGATGCAGTTTTTGACAGCCAGGCTCTGTAGGTGATGTACGAGGCTGTAGATGTGTAGATATGTTTCCAGCACTGAGTCCCCAGGAAGGATGCCTGATTGCACTTTCTACCTAAGCCTGTGGTGCCCTGCAGGCAGATGTGTGCTGGCAGGGCAGCCTGGGTGGGTGGCATGCAGGTACCTGGCTGCCCACGCAGCGATGGGGCAGCACCAGGAGCAGCTCAGCACCACCAGCGAGTGCTCAGCAATGCTGCGCTTGCTGCAGGCAGCCCTCAGAGAGGCGGCAGCGAGGGAATGCAATAGGTCTTGGGGTGAGAAGGCAGGAAAACAATAAAAGAAAGCTCTGCATCTCTCTCTTCCTGCCTAGAAAGCAGCACGGTTCGCAGACAAAACAAACTGAAGCACATGAAAACTTAAACTGCGTGGATGAGGGAGCTGCAGGCGGTGCGTGGGCAGGGGGGGGGGGGAGGTGGGTGGGTGGGTGAAGTGGGGCTCGTTGTGCCAGGCGGTGCTGCACGCGGTGATGGCCTGGTGGGGGGCCCTGCTGTGCCCCCACCACGCAGGGCAGATGCTTTTCTGCAGGGCGTGTTTGCCCAGAGTGAGGGGCTGCAAAAGCCCTCTCTCTGAAAAGAGAGGCAGGGATAGGGGAATCTTGCACCACTTGTGGGCAAGATGATGATCTCCTGTTCTGCAGGGTCTTTAAGCCAAGAGGGCTCAGCCTTGAGTGCTCACCTGTCTCCCCTGCTCCCCATCCCTGAGCACTGTGGGCAGTGGCAGGGAGGGCACAGCTGAGGGTTTGAGCAGGACCGAAGTCCTTCACAGGAGAGACGTGGAGAAACGGAGGCTCCCGAAGTTTCAGAGCTCCACCTGAACCAAGCTCTCGCCACAGAAATAAAGCAATCCCCCACCCCAGCCCTTCAGTCTTTTGAGTTTTGTATTAAACACTCATTATACCTTTGGTGTGACAAATGATTGAAAAGTGTAATTTGAAAGCTAAGCTCCCCATCACACTCTTCCCTATTGTTTATTTGCCAGCTCTGAATGGGTTGACTGCCAAGTAAAGTAATCAGAAGGTAATAGCCTGATATCGGATGAATCCCCAGAGCTGCCAGCAAGCTGGAAAACTACAATCTTGGTGCCGCCTGCAGTATTCATGCACTGAAAATAATTGTGTAAAACAGTGTAGCTGGGCTCAAACTTGGGCTGACATTTTGCATTGTAAGATTTGCGTTCAGCTCGGTCTGATGTGGTTATTAGTAACTTGCTTGGGGGCAAGACAGCCAAAAGTGTCTCGTGGAGCAATGTTGTGATTCATTTGCCCATGTAGATAAGACAGCATCTTCCCAAACCAAAGCGCATATCTTTATCGTTGTCTCCTCCCTCCATCCCTTTTCGCTTCCCCCTTCTTGCCGCGATCCTTGCAAAGCGCTGATTTTATTGAGTGTGGCAAGTGGCAGTTCATTAAAAAGTGGGAGCAGATGGGGAAGGGATTGTAGAAGAAGATTAATGATGCACACCGACAACTAAATAGGCCCAGGTTTCGGAGTAAACACAATCACGCCGGCTTCCTGGGAGCGGGTAATCCTCCCCTGTCAGCTCCGTTCTAGTTAGCCGCCCGCGGAGGCGCTCGGGATTGCTAACGAGAGGGATGGGCGCTGCTGCCCACCGGGACCCCGGCTGCGGTGACGATGCTGTCGGGGGGCATGGAGGGCGAGGGGTCGGATGGGGCTGAGGGTGCTGAGGTTGCAAAGAGACTCGTGCAGCCCTGGGGTCCGTCCGTGCCGAGAGCATCAAACCGAAGGCTTCCTTCAAGGCGGCGTTTCTTCTGCCGGCTCCGCTCAGCCCTGCCCACAGCCTGGAGCATCAGGCTGGGTTCTGCACGTGGCTGCTGACTGCGAGGGCTCCCGGTTCTGCAGGCGATGAGCGGGGATCGTGGCACCAGGTCGGGCAGGGGACGGGCGGCACCGTGCTGCTGACGGGCAGGTGCCGCTTGGTTTGGCAAACAGAGACGTCAGACCTGACACGGAGGAGCCCGACTGCTCATTAAGCACACTAAATTTCTGTCAGAAGCCTCTTTTCCCTGCCGTGACAAAGTTCACCTTTCCCTACCTGCTTTGCTTGTCTCGGACTTGTGGTCTCTTTTCATTTTTTTTTTGACAGTCCTGACCTATCCGCGAGGCTCTGCTTCCTCGCTAATAGAAAGGCCATACACCAGTGAGCATTTGTGCCGCTTGATTTAAATACAGGGTACATTTGTCTTTCAGCAGGATGGCTGGTTCCTGCCAGCGCCCCTTCAGGAGGACAAGCCTTTCATTATTGATGTGACTGTAATTTTGCTGCAATTTACAGAAAAGTGCCCGACACCTTGGTTCAATGGCGGCGGGGAGGGGAGCGAGACGGGGCTCATTCACTCCGCGTGCGGATCGTCGCGGGGCGCTGCCGGCCGTGCTGACACCTGGGGTGCAGCCCCTGTCCTCCTGCAGCCACCCCATCGGTGTCCCAGCCATGGGACGTGATGGCTCAGCCCCACCGGGGGCTGCCACCACCGTGGTCCCCAGCGCAGCCATCGCCACATGGCATGCGGGATGCTAGCGGGGCGGGCCGCTGCCCAGCATGGCCACCACAAGGGGTATAAATAATTTAATAACGGAATGTTTGAAATTATATCATCCTAAATAATATAATAAACCCTAATTTACTCGCATTTATCTCCCGGAGTTTTTTTCTGAAAGCAGTAATCTTGCATCTTCCGCAGTGATGGATTAGCAGGAAGGAAACTCCGCTGGGGAATAAAAACCCACATCGTGTAGTTTTTGACATGTTATTATTCAGTTTTATCTCGGGTTGCTCATTCCTGGCCCATTACTCATGTTCACAGGGATTTTTCTCCCCCTTATTTATTTATTTTTACTGTGACCAGAAGCAAGGATGCTAACCAGTCCTCCCTTCTTGATGTGGAGGAGTGGCAGGCACCCGCGTTTGGGGACGCGCTGTGGGATCGGGGATGGTGCCACCCGCTCCCTGCCAGCTGGGAGGGGAGGGACACGGCTTAATCAGTCCGTGAGTCTGCAACTGGTTTAATCTATAGAATAGATTAAAACAGTGAGGTCTTGTTATTTTCAAGGCCCTTAATAAAACAAAAGCAGAGTCCCTCGGTGGGGACGGGGCGGTTCGGGCAGCAGGCGGGGAGGTGGGCGGCTGGGAGGGGCTGGGCGATGCTTCGGGCGGCGGGGGCACCGCGATGCTCCTTCCCCTTCCGACGCTCTGTGCCGAGCGGCTGCAGTCATTAACTCTGAGAACGTGGGAGTCCTCCGTTGGTAGCTTTAATTATTGCTAAAACTCTGTCTTTATTGCTTATTAGCAGTTATGCATGGCAGTACCCAGGATGCAATGCCCTGTAGTTTTTCCCTTGGAGGGAAGGATTTGTGGCTGCATTGCTTAAAGTCACAAAGAGGTTATTAAATAACTGCAAATTACATGAGTAACGCCTGGGATGGTGGTTCTCTTATTTATTACCACTGCTTTGTTTACTCCCAAGCTTCTTAGAAAAATTTGAAAACGCGGAGAGCAGCCAGGGCCCTGCGCTCGTGGGGCAGGGAGCGTGCAGTGCGCCGGGCACAGAGCCTGGCCGAGCCCCCGTACCCCTTTCCCCTCAGGGAAAAGCGTAGGCAGAAAGCCCTGTCTGTGTGTGGATGAACCCAGCAGCGTTGTGTTTATTTACATTTACATCCAACACGCCTCTTGCAGGTATGTGCTGCGGGCTGGGAGGTGCACAGCTCTCGGTAGGGAGGGGCTGGCCGGGCACCAAACCCTGGAAGAACTCCAGGATGCAATAACAATAATAAAAACACAAAGCTCATCTGATTGCACGAGGCAGGACTGTTTTAATTCCTCCTCTAGTGACGCAAGCCTAATAGCAGCCGCAGTCCTGACACCGCAGGCAATGTCCCAGGGGCTCTGCTGGGCTCCGGCGCTCCCCGCTTCTGCTGCTGCCAAACGAGCGCTCGTGTTCTCATCAATGTGCTTGGTGGAAAAAACAAAGCTCCCCTCTAGCACCGAGTTAGCAGGACTCAGGCTGAGGCTCTGCATAAGGAGAGACTGGTGGAGGGGGAAAACCGACAGCCAAGTCACACCAGCCTGCCTCGGCTGTCCCATGCTGCTGCTGGGCTCCCAGCACCGCTGCCCCAGCCGGCCCCAGCACCCTTGGCAGCTGTCAGGTTTGCTGCATCTAAACTTTACACCCTGAGCACAATTAGCCAGACAACAAACGCTGTGTTTGACTATCCCTGTCTAAATTTGCTTAGCTCAAGCTGGAATCTGCAGTAAGTAAACGATTTTCTGTTTATATTCAGCACTAATGAAGAGGCAGCGAACGCTGCCCATTAATAACGTAGAAGATGATGGTGTTTGCAGAGGGCCTGTATACAACATGTCATACTTACCGGGGAGCGCCCGACCAGCTATTGATTTCCCAATAAGCACAGGCCTTTCAGTTGCATCTGCATTTGTTTTCGTCCAACAGGGAATTGCCTGTGCTAGGGAGGGCCGGGAGGGCAGCGCGCAGCAGCTGCTGGAGGCTGGCGTGTCCCCAGGATGTGCCGGTGCCTAGCGGTGACCCAGCACGGGATGGGGAGCCAGGGGCTGCCCTGCAGCTCTGATCAGTGGGGGGCTTCTAGGGGGAATTGCTGTTCCAGCAGCTTCTGGAAGTGAGAACTAGAGGGAACGTGTGCGAGGCAGGCAGACCTGCTGCTGCCTTGCTGCTCTGCACCCGCTGCCCCAGAGCTCCGGTGCTGGGGTCACCTCCCCACATCCCAGCCGCCTGCCCTTGCAGGGAGCACAAGGAAATGATGTTTATTTGCAAATACGGATGTTATTGAGCCAAATGAGAGAGATTATTAGGGGCTCGTGGAGTTGTCAGCAAATGCTGTTTAATTAGAGCTCAGACATAACACTCATCATTACCCCGTAGCTCTGCTCTGATCTCAGGCTCCGTACCCCCAGGCTTCCCCAGCTACAATGAGCGCGGCGAAGCCGGCTCTCTCCCCAGCTCCCTCATCAAATACCTGCTCAAGACTCTCAAGGTTAGCGCGATGGGGGTCAGCCGTGTTTAAACGTTGATTACAGAGTCGGCAGGAGCTGCTAAGATTTCTAATTAAGATTAAAGAATGCACACAGCTTATAAATGGTTCTCAGGAATGTATAATTTGATTAGCTTGTTTTCTTGCATCTCTTTCATCCCCAAGTTGGTGGAGATGGCCCCGTCCTGGGGGCTCCCCGGTTGTTCTCCAGCTCCCTGCAGCGCTGGGCTCTCCGCCTCTGGAGGTGACACCGGAGAGCCCCGTCCCCACCCGTCCTCCCCTGCCACGGAGCCTGGGCCCTGTGGGCTCTGAAAAACCTCCTGGAGATGTCCTGCAGCAGCCAGGGAGGACTGGTGCAGCGGGGCCAGCACACCACACCAAATCTTCCCTGAGCATCCCCCCTTTGCAGACCTGGGGCGCGAGGGGAAGGCTGGCCCGGCCAAGCTGCTCGGCGGCGCCTGCGTGCGCGAAGGCGTGGGAGCAGAGCCTGCCTGCTGTCAGCCAGGCGGGAAACGTGGTGTTTTGCTTCTGCAAAATTTATTTACACAACTTTGTGCTTATTTATTTTATTTAAATGTCACACGGGGAGGGAAGAGGCATCAGAGCTTGGCTGGTTTGTGCTGTGACAGCCACGGGCTTGAGCAAAGCTGTCACAAGCCTCTCTCTTTGGCGCTGTTGCTGGAGGACACGGAGCTGTGCTCGCAGGCAGCTCCCAGGCAGCTGGAGCCCCCCCGGCTGCTCCCCGTGCCCGTGCTGAGTGCTCGTGCTCTGGGAAGGGGTGCCCCATCCCAGGGCTTCAGGGGTTGGGAGTGTGGGGGAGCCTGGTCCCAGTGAGCTGGGGGAATGCAGTGCCGGCGGTGTCGGTGCGTTTTTGGGATGGTTGCTCCTGATTCTTGCATAGAAAGAGGGTGATGGTGGGGAAGGGAGGCTGGTGGCCTCCAAGAGGATGCTGTGCTGTCCCGCTATGGAGAAGGAGGCCGCCAAAGAAGAGCAAGAAAGAGCGTGTGTGCAGGCAGCCCCTGGCCTGGCGGTGGAGATGGAGCTTGGGATTGACCCTGCGCTCCCTTCGGGGCTGGTCATCGACTGTGACATGTAGGCTACAGAAACCTCCTAGGAATTCTTGCTTTCCTGGAGGTCCCCTTGTGGGGAAGGCCCCCCTCGGTGGCGGTCCCCAGCCCCCTGCACAAACCAGCAGCTCACTCGGTGCCAAGCAGCCCCGAGCCTGGCCTGGCCAGAGCAGGCAGGGAGAGCCGGCAAAGAGCTCCGTGCCATACCTGCATGGGGGGACAGCTGTGCATCAATATTTATTCAAAACTCCCAGGAAACCTGGATGAAGTGTAATTATCTCAGCTCAATCAACTTGGATTAGCATAACTTCAAGTCACCCATCAGACTCGGGTTTGATTTCTGGGATCAAAGCTGCGTGCGGTAGCCGCTGATGAATCGGGTACAGGGGAGGCAGGAGAAGAAAGCCACACGCACCGCTGCTTTGATATCCCAATTGTTGCCGAGTTAACTTTCTCCTCTCAAACTTCCCTTTCCCCTCCCAGCCTGCAGGAACCGGGGCGGTTTCCACCGTTGGTCCCCGTGGCCGAGTGGAAGCGTGCAGAAAAGCGGCTCAGTTGTCCCAGACATTTATACCTGCAAAAGGAAAGGATCGCATGGTCACACCTTCCGTCTGATGGCTTTGGTGTGGTGGTGCTGTTCAGTTTTGGAGGGATGGGGCTGCTCCCGGGGCGAATGAGAGCCCATGGCACTGCTGGCACGTCCCCGGTGCGGGCAGCGGCACCAGCCTGCGAGTGCCAAGCGCGGGCTCTGCGTCCTCGCTGCTACGCAGCATCCCTCCCCACAAACATCTAACCCCCACCTCCACTCCCCTTAATTAAGAACTAAATATAGATCTTAATTAAGGCACTGATGAATTTAATTTAGAGTGGCATTACTGCCTTAACTTCCAGAGCTCGACGCCTTGTTTGTATAATGTATAATATAAGCTAAATGAGTGCTTACTTGTTACCACCATAAATAATTCCCTTGCAAATCCCTTCAGATACGTCTCAGACACTAATCCATCTCCTCCTACAGAATATTCATGGGCACCGGTCCCTTTTCTTCCTACCTCACAGATTTTAATACAAAACCTCCAAACAGCCAGCAAATGTCCCCCCTCCAAAATCCTCAGACACGGGGAGGGAGAGGTGCGAGGGGCAGCAGAGCGGGGCTGGCGAGGCTGCGGGTTGGATTAACTCCACGGTTGCAGGTTCAGCCTGGCAGTCCCCCAAAGCAGCCTTGGCTGTTGATGTGTTCTGGCTCCTGCAGCCCAGGGGCGCAGCTCGGAGCTTGCTCTGCCTCTCCCGGCCACCCTGCACCGAGACGGACGAGGGGAGCTGCGTGACCCTGCCAGGCAGAGGCTTGGAGGGGCTCTGGGACACCCAACTCACGTTCCTGGGGCCGGGCTCCAGACGAGTAGCCAGGAGAGCACAACTCACCTGCCCCCAGCCCACATCTGGTGTGCTGGTCCCAGCCAAAGGGCACCTACAAGGCACTGGCTGGGGTGTGAGGATGTTGCTGGTCCAAGCACCACAGCCTCTCTGGGCAGGAAGAGGTGGCTTAACAGCATCTGAGATGAGCGATCTCCTTCCTCCCAGTCAAAAAAGGGAGGAGCAAAATGAAGATTAAGAGAGCAAAGCAGCGAGATGCTCAGCTGGCGTGTTCAGACAAGAGGAAAAGGTTGAGCCTCTGCCGCCCGCAGTCCCCTCTGCCATCCACCATCCAGGCTAGGGCACAGCCGAGGTCCTACAGGAGGGCGGCACACGGCAGAGAAACCTCAAAGCCCGTGGGGACCATGTAGGCTGTTTGATCTGGCTAGGATAAAATCCCAGAAATTCTCCCACCCCCAGAGCGAGCCTGGCTCTCCCCTGCAGCAGGGGCAGGTTAAGCTGGCTGCCAGGGCCTTCATCGCCCCATCCTCTTCTTCCATGTCCCAAACCACACCGACTCCGGAAGATAGGCAGGAGCAGGGAGGAGACCCCCAGGGACCCCCAAGCGGCTGAGCCCTGTGGCTGACCACACGGAGCTGCTACGCACCCGCTGCCAAGGCGATGCATCCCCCAGAGGGGCCTCATCGCCCCCCCAGTGCTGAGCTGTTCCCCGGCACGTGGAGCGGGAGCACGGGGGCCGTGCCACGAGGGCGGCTGGGCAGGGGGCACTGCACAGGTACCTGGGTTAGAGCTCAGCTGCCGGGCCCAGCGGGAGGCTGGATAGTCAGGAATCAGCTTCTGCCTTTGATTAAATGACACCCAACAATCAATTTCCTCCGTGGAGCAAGTGCGGGAGAACAGCGCTTGGGAAGATAAAAAATAAAGCCTACATTTGCTCTGCACTCAGCCATGAGCATCATTTTTGTCTTGCGTGCTCAAAGGATTTTTTTTCTGAAGCCCCGCTTTTATTCCTTAAACATATAGCAACATAATCAATTGATTTTTTGATACAGCCTAAGCCTGGGGGCGAGCTGGGAGAGGCGGGCTGCCTGCGCTGCCGCCCCGCGCCTCGGCTGCGTCCTGACGCCTCTGCAGGAGGGTTTCTGAGCATGGCGGCTCTGTCTCTTCTGCCCGACACTCACGGAGGTGGGTGCAGCATGGAAGTCACACACGGCCTTCCAGCACCCCGAATAATTATGCCGTTTACACCAGCAAAGCTTGACAGCTGCTGCCAGGGGGGCAGCTCCCTCCCTGGCGTCCCTGGCTGGGCTGCGAGAAGGTTTCTCTATTCCTTCCATGTCCTTAGAGATGAAAGAAAGGAAATAGAACGGGAGCATTTTGGCCTGAAGGTCTTTATGAAGCGGGAAGGGCTGAATAACGGATGAGGGCATGGTGTGGCTGCCCCGGAGGCTGCTGCCCGTGCAGGAGAGCAGGGCTGGTGCGCCGCACTGCTCACTGTTTCTGCCATTTCAACCACAAAGCTCGCAAGGACACAAATCCCTCCTTTGCCTCTTCCTCACCATGGCCACCTGTGCCTGGGTCCGTGGCCAAGCTGCGGCGCGGCTGCCCGGGGCCAGCAGGGGCTGCGAGCCTGGGCTGCCCTCGGGGGGGGCCACGAGTGGCCCGTGCGCGCCCTGCGCGTGCCCTGTGCATCTGCTGCGCATCCCCTGCCGGCGTTTTTCTCACGCCTTCAGCACCTCATGTCACAACATTTCATAACAAATTTAGCTGTCGCTCCATGTTTTATTAGTATAAGTGCCTTAAAAACAGATCAGAGATTCAACTAATTTACTCATTAGTAAAAGGAAATTAGCCATTTGCGATCTCTACTAATAAAATTAGCCGGGCGACAGATGCTTTGTTGCCATCTTGATCGGGTCACCACGCTGCCGGCATCCAAAGGCAGCCCTGGTGCTGAGCTTTTGGGAGGCCCCGCGGGGCAGCCAGGCACGTCTCCTGCTGCGGGTGCTGCCTCTCCTGCCCTCGCGATGCCCCGGCAGCGGGAGGATGAGTGCCTAACGCACCAGGAACGAAGTTGTTTTGGGCTCTGTAAGGGGGTCAGTGCCGGCTTGGCGAGCCCGGTGTTGCTGGGCACTGTACGAAGCTAATCAGCTGTCTTTGTGGCTGCTCTGCCAAGGCAGCCAGCTCCCCGATCTGCGAGCAGGAGCCGTCCTGTCCTGTCCCCGCTGCCTCACGCAGGACGGCCGGGCTCACAACGTGGCTGCGAGGCAAGGTGGTGCAGAGCAGGGCTCGCACTCTTCCCCAGGAAGGGAGGCGATGGAGGGCCCGTGATTGAGCTATTCAGCGGTTCACAGGGCTGACAAGGAGTGATCAGGCTTTTTGTGATTTTTTTGCCTGCGTACCTCGTCCTGTAGCAGGGACAAAAGAGCTTGGTGAAATGCAAGGGCTGCCCATTGAAAAGCCGGACGAGGCTGGCGCGCAGCGGGCAATCGTCTTCGTCGGGCTCTCTGCACGGGCCCCAGAAATGGTCTGGGCACGTCCCCTGGCAAAGAAAAGGCAGCCAGCCGGAGCTGGAGAAAAGACAAAAGCCAGAGCAATGCCATCGCCCTGCTAATCACTGCGTCTGTCCCCCGCCGAGCTCTCAGCTCTTGCCCTATTCACCGTGCTCTCAGCATTTTCCCTATTCACCCTGGCAATGATGTGACCTGCGGTGCCGGAGAAGACAGCAGATTAACCCCGTGCTTCAGGCAGGGGGACGTCCATCCCCGGCCGGGGTGAGGACACATTTCTCCCCAGCCTGCAGGCAGAGCCCTGCGAGCTGCTCTGCCCGCCCGGGCTGGGCTGATGGGTGCAGGTGGGTGCCGGGCTCGGCACACGCGCTGCTCCCCTCCCTGCCCGTCTGCTCCATTTTCCTGCTCTGTACTGTCCCGGTACAAATCATTTGCTCAGATAACAGATGACGTGTTTATCCCAAGGGATACAAGTCTGAATATTAGGATGTCAAAACTGGCTGCATTTGCAATACGTTACTGTCAAATGGAAAATAAAAAGGGAGTTTCGGTTATTTAATTTGGTACGAGTGCAGGAGAGTGCAGGCAGAGGAGGCTGCAGCTGCTTTCCTGGCTCCTGCGGGGCTCAGGTCCGGACCTTGTGTTCTTCCACCCCGGGCGAGCCCTGCTGGCGTGCAGTCACTTCTTCCTCCCAGAGGAAGGCGAGGGCACGAGCCCGAGGAATTGCTGGTGGGAGGTGGCGTGCTGCTGCGCTGCCTCTCCTCCCCAGCTCAAACTCTCTCTTTAAACTTGGAGAAGCAGCCTCATCTGCGGGCAGGTCGCATGGGGCACATGGCAGCTCATTCATCCATGCCAGGAAAATTTGTACTTTAAAAAAAACTGTTTTAAAAAGGCTTTTTGAAGACAAACATCCCAGTTCCTTGGGGAAGGCTCTGAGTTTGCAGAATACCAATTAAAAATATAAAAGTACTTTTACAAAAAAATCTATAAAGCCAAGTCCTCAGATCAGGAGAAGGGGGTGTGTGTGCGAGGGGGGGGGGGGATGGCACTTTGTGTCATTTGGCAATAACAAGTTGAGGGGTTGAGGGGAGGGAGGAGGGGCACCGAAGCGATATAGCACGGGTACCAGAGCAGCGTCTGCTGGAAATCAAAGGCGGGTTATTTATCCGAGTGTCTCACCCTCTGGCTTGCAGCAGAGTGGCACATCTCTCCCGGACTGCAGAGCAGGGAGTGCAGGGGAGCTGCCCCTCTGACAGAAATCATTACGTGGGGAGGAAAGAAAAGGAGCAACACGCAATTACAGCTCGCCGTGGTGGTTAACGTGTAAAACGTGCTCCCAGCCTCTGCTGAGGGCTGGCCGTTGGACCAGCGCAGCCCTCGCAGGCTGCCTGCGGGCACCGAGCCCACCAAGGTCTCTGCTCTTGTGGGGAGCAAGGGAAAAGGACGAAGCACCGTGCCCGAAGGGATGGGGTGACAGCAGGAGCCTTGGGCTCTGCATGGCCCTGGCGGTGCAGGAAGAGCTCCGAGCGGCTGTGTCCTGCTGCTCCCCTGGGGGCGGGCAGCCGGAGGGGCACGGTCCCTTCAGTTCTTCACCGTTTCCCCAAAATACAGGGTGGATGAGACGTGGAGAGGGAGGAAGGATAGCTGAACGGGCTGGAGATGAAAACGGTGCCTCTCCGTGTGAAAGCTCCGGGCGTGTAAAATCAGCTATCTCTCCTTCCCAGCTGCTTCCGTGCTGCCTCCTCGCTGCCCGGGGATGTTTCTCCCTTCTTCTAACGAGGCCATGGGGCTGCAGCTCTGCCTTGTGCTAATCCAGGGATCAACAACGCTGGTTCAGCGATGGGGTTTGGGAGCTTTTGGTAGCCAGGGAAAAGAGAGGGTGGATCTTATAAGTGGACACAGGGCATATAGTAAATAAATAGACCTGCAGCCACGAAGCTGTCCTGGCTCACAGCACCCGTGTGAGGAGGGGCTGTGTGAAGGCCATGAGAGCAGGCTGGTGTCTGCTTTTTCTCTAAACTCCCAAATTTCCCTCTGCTGACAGCGCAAACAGGACAGCTTCTGCGAGTGGACACGTGGCTGAAAGCATCCCTGCCCCAGCCAGAGGGGCTGGCAACACATCTTCCCCCCGAGTGTCTGCACACCCCAGGGGACGTTTTGCTATTCCTTTCTGCACAACAAACCCATCCTCGTGCAACAGGCACCCGCGTGGCCATGGGTCAGGGTGTGTGGAGGGCTCCTGCCCTGGGGCTGGGGCATGTTTGGGGTGGGCGACCACGTCCTGCCCTCCTCTCACTCCAGGATTGTGGCTCAGCACGTGCTTAGAGGCATTTTAGGCAGGGAGTGTTGGTCCCTCTGAGAAATCCCTGCCACCGCTGGCAGGGCTGGTGCCTGCCTCGGGTCACCTTCCAGCCACGGGGCAGTTAGTGTCCTCCTGTCCCTTGGGACACGATGAGTGACAGCCTGCCAGCAGCAGGGACCGGAGCCCTCGTGCTGATGCTAAGATAACACACTGGGTAATAGTTTTCGACATATTTCATTGAAATATAACAAAATATTTGCATAGCATTATTAGATAAATGGGAGCTGACTGGAGGCAGAGCTCATTTGGAAATCCGATATGAAAATTCATTTAAAATGAAAGAATATGGAAGCTTAAGTTTATGGTAATAGACTGATCACAGGGAGTAGCTAATGACTCCCAACAAATACGTCTCAGCCACGATATCCTCTTCCCCTGCGTGGCTGCTGCCCTCCGCATGCTCCTGCGTTCGCTGGCTCTTGTGCAGAGGATGGGAGTGCCTGATGCTGCTGCTGTTAGCAAAACCCTGACTTTTAGGGGTGAAATGGCTGTCAGCTCTGACCCGGCCCAGGATGGAGAAGGGCAGAGCCAGCAGGGCACAGGGACGGGGCAGCTGGGCACGATGGAGCACGGGAAGGGGTTTAGCTTGGGTTTAATTCCCATCTCCCGATGCTAAAGCAGATTGAAATGAAGCGACTGAAAAGCTGCAGATGAGAGGTGGGGAAATTAATAATGTCATAGTAATGGTAGCAATGAGTGGCTGTACATGTGCTAATTAGTTTGGAGCCCTCTCTCCAACTTCATTGCAGTCCGCGTGCCAGTTTAATCAGCTCATCGTGAGCCGAGCAGCGGCGAGAAGCTCTCAGGTGAGCTCGAGCTCTGCTGCCCACCTGAGCTGAGTTCTGCTCATTAACAACCAAGGGCTTCAGCAGGAGCTGCAGGGATAATTGGGCAGATTGAGAGCCTTGAAATAGAGGTAGGCTTCCCCCCACCAGCCCTAGGGCTGCAGGACTTGGGCCAGGTGGGGCCTTCTTGTGCTGCTGGGATGAGGAGGAGCTGCTCTCCAGCCTTGGAAAGCCCAGGCAAGTCCCTCCCCAAAATGTGGGGCTTTTGTACAATTTATGGGCTTTGGAGGGGAGAAGTGGAGGTCTGATTGTGGGGTGCTGTGTGTGTGAGGGCCGCCTTTCTCTGTGCTGCAAAGGGTCTCTGAGTCCCAAGTTGTGAAGCACTCTGTGCCGTATCCTTGCATCTGAATGGCCTCAGGTGCCAGGGGAGTGAATCAGCTGCTGCCTGCCTTGGTGGTTTGAGCTGTGGGGAGCTGCGCTGGGGTCTCTGCTGCCTGGAAGGATGTGCTGCTGTCCCCTGGGAGAGCCGTTCCTCGGGAGCCTTCTGCAGCCCTTCTGTGGCACGCATCAGACCCTGCGCCCTGGCTGGTGGCTGGGGTGAGGATGAGTAACGGGGTGCTGAGAAACCTTATCAACCCACAGCAAAACAGGCAGATGGGCTCTGCAAGAGGTTTCCAGGGAGTGTTGGAAGGCAAAAGAAGGGTTGTGTTGTGTGGGACCAAAGACAATGTAAAAAAGGTCTCTGTAGCCACCTGTGACACAGATAAAGGCACGCATTGAATTTCTGGCTTTCAACATTTTAGCTAAGTTTCTCCTTTTAAGTTCCTGGTAGGTGTGGGAGGTGAAGCAGTGTGGGAGGGAAGATGGAAGGAAGAGCAGATGAAAAAGAGGATAAAACATGACACGCAAATAGGCAACTGCACCTTCTTTGTCTCTTTTCAGTCGTTTGCCCTTCATTTGTCACAAAGGTTTGGAGGAAGCCTTGTCTTTGGGGTGTTGGGCGGGATGCTGGGTGCTGAGTCACAGGCGGCCTTTGGGAAGACGTTGGCCAATCCCCCTGGTCCTCATACCAAAATGGGCTGTTGCAGGGGTTTGTTGCTGAAGGAAGGATGAGGGGGCAGAGATGCTGTGCCTGGTGCCCGCTCGTGGGCCCCAGTGAGGGTGCCTGGCTTGGTGTCCCCAAGCACTGGTGGCCCTGGGGGCAAGGTGGTCCTTGAAGGGCAGCTCCTTCCACACGTGTAGGCCAGGCCTTTTGGTGTGCTGAGGACAGGCTAGCAGAGGGTTAAGCTAATTTAATCCACTTGCTCATTGTACAAAAACAAAGGCAGTCTATCTTTAAATTACATAAAGAGTCTGCAAGCAGCCTTCATTTAGAGCTTTCTTCAGAAACCGGCTGCCCGTGGACTTCTACAGGCAGTCGATACTTTAATCTTGATATTTCACTAACAAAAATGTTTCTCAGAAGGCTAAAAAAAGAAAACTGCTACTCGCAATGTAGAGAGGTAGAGATTTTTCTGCACAAAATCACGCATGAGAATAGCAGGGAGAAAACTTCCCAGCCGGCAGTTTAATAGCGGGCTCCCTCGCCCGCGTGTCGATGGCGTTCCTATTAGTATTCGGCGCTGGTGCGAGAGCCACTTAGGCCTAAAGACAGCTTCGCACAGACACAATTGAAATGTTTTTATAAATGACCAGCAGAGTTTGAGTGACATGCCCTTCTTAAGCTAAATAAAATTAAAGATAAACCTTCTAAAAAATACATGAGCTAAACATCCCTTCTGTGCTTCATTATGCAAATGCTCCTGCCTATTGCTGCGGCAATTAGCTGCCTCCCTCAAGGTGCTCGGTGGCTTGGGGGTGGCAGGATGAGAGACCTGGCCCCTCGCCTGTGCACCCCTTCCCCTTCTTCTCCTCCCTGGGGACTGCAAATGAGCCACGGGATCGGAGTGCTGATGGGGTACGAGGAGGTGCTTCCTTGCTGCAGTTGGGATGAAAATATTGGCTGCTTGTTGAAGCTGGTTTTTGGGTGAAGTTTTTAAATGTTCTGCTGTAGATGTTTGCTCAGTTCTGCTGTAAATACTTGCTTGGTTTTGGTGAAAATAAGTGGTGTGGTTGGGGGTGTCTCTGCTCACCCTGTCCTTGCTTCAGTGGGGCTGGGAACTGGGTGGGAGACTCGTAATTTGTGCTCCTGCTGTGGGTGGCATCGTGCTGCTGCTGTGAGGGGATGCTGGCGCTGGGCTGCTGGGCAGCAGCCCCTGCCGTGCCTCCCCCAAACCACTGCCCTGCTTGCTAGTCAATGGGCTGCGAGTGTTTCTGCTGTGGCTTCCTGTCTAATTGCCTTTGTCCTTGTTAACATGTTCTCCCCTTCTTTGCGCTCCCCCTAATGAGTAACTCCTACTTGATGTACAAGATGTAAGTATACAAGTTATTAATCTTCCACCAAAGCAATTACATCAGCACGAAATTCCTCACTGACGGTGCGCTTGTTCTGCTATTGCCCCCTTATCAGGTTAGCAATTTCAGATCTGCATTAAGTGTTCAGAAATCAATTTTCAGCTTATTTTGTGCTACAAAATTTGCCATGCCTGAATCTGTGATACTAATTGAACAAGAGCAATTGATGTTTTAGTAGTAATTAAAGATGGTAATTATTACCAAATCTCCCCATGGCCCCATGTGCTTGCTTTGGACTTGTCAAAACCAGAGGCAGGCGGAATCAATCTTAATAAAGCTGGTACTTCAAAGTGTCTTCCCAGTGATGGTTTCCCACAAGGTTGGTGATAGTGGTAGAGGAAGATGGGGACAAATTATGAAGCCTTGTAGAATGCAGGGACACTAGTGGATGTTTCCTAATTTTTAGAAGTCTTTAACCAAAATGAAAACTTCTCGTTGCTGCTTAATGGAAGAATCCCTGTGTGGGTGGTTTGGAGATCACAGGGATGAGGTCTTGTGTGTGGGTAGCCTGGCTGAGCCTGACTTGTCCTCTTGCTAACAGCCTGCAAGGACCCATGCATTTGCCCCTCTCTTCATGCAATGTATAGTGCTGCTTGGTAGCCTTTCCAGACCTCAGGGAGCTGTGCTGCGTGGCGAGATGCTGACCTATCTATTAACACCTATTTTAGGGACACTTTTGCCCTCTGATGCCAGACCCGAGTGCCTGCTGCCATTGCTGACAGCCTGATCGGTGGGTGGGCATGCAGCTCACAGAGCAGCACTAAGCAGCCCGGGCCTCCGGCCCTGAGGAGGAAGAAGGAAAACGCTGGGCAGTGTCTTGCAGGGCCCCCAGCAGGCTGCTGGCTGCAGGCATTTATTTCCCAGGCTCGCTGGTTTCTGTTGCTCTGCAAGGCAAATCCTCCGTCTCTGGTGAGATGGCTTCTGACTGATATTTATACAAGCAAAAGCAGGATCAGGCCTGCTGAATCGCAGTCTGCTTGTCCCCATGGAAACAGATGTGGGATGCTGCAGAGCTGATCTCGCAGCTCGAACTCTGCGCGTCGGCCCTTGTCCCCGGTCCCTCGCAGAAGAGCCCTCCAGCAGGAGGGGGGAGCCAGCCCTGATATCCATTTTGTCTTTGGAGAGCGAGCCCCTTCTCTTTAGGGGAAAAAATGGAAATGTAATCAGATCAGCTTGTATAGTGCAAATAGAAAATCAGTTTTAATAAAGCCAGAAGAAATGCAAAGCAGCTGCTTGTGATGGAAATGGTGTTAAATAGACACCTCTTTAAGAAAAAGCAGCTCCGGGGATGTTGATCGGGGAGGCGCGCAGCCTTGGGCTCGCTCCTGCTGCTCGCTGAGCGGCAGCACCAGCAGCCCGCACAAGCAGGAATGGCTTCGAGGGTTGGTTCATGTGTGGCGAGGTGGCGCAGGGCCCCAAAGGCACCTGCAGACCCCCGGGGTGCCCAGGAGGCTTCCCCTCTGCCTGGGGAGCGGCTCCTGCTGGCTCTGCTCGCTCCGAGGCACTGCAGTTCTTAATTACAGCTCTGAGGAGGCACTTTGGCTTTATTGCTTTCATTTATTACACGCAGACCAGTGTCTGTTTTCTGAAGCAGCTATCTGGTCAAATCGTGGTTGATAAGCAATACTGGCCTGTCTTTTTAAGACAGCCAAAATTTATCACTTTTTATTTATTTATTTTGCAAGTCTGTGGCGGTGGCATGTATTTTTCTTCAAGTGACATTTTGCAAAAGGCTTTATTTTCCCATTCAGCCCTAAGAGGGAAAAAAAAAAATGAAGGAGCAAGCCAGCTCTGTAATAAAATCCACATGGAGGTAAAGGAGGTACCTTGGTGCTCAGTTGCAGTGGTGCAGTGACTGCTGGACTGCTCAGGTGGTGGAGCAGTTGTCCACCACTATTTATTTTTTAAATTGGGTGCTGAGTGGCACCGGGCTTTCTGAGCAGTGGTAGCAGATGGCGTGGTGCTGGGACTTGCTCTGCACCCTGCTGCTGGTCTGTCCATGCTGGAAGCACTGTAGGGGCAAGGAGTGAAGCAGGTGGGACAGGGATGGTGTCTGGGAGAGGCTTGTGAGGCTGTGCCTAGCAATACGTGAGTCTTTAAATCTCTCCCCTTCCTTGCAGGCACAGCTCCACTTATAGTGAAAATTGTCCCAGCAAATGAAACAAAACAAGAAGAAATTTAATGCGTGAAACTGTTATTAGAGCCCTGAGGGACAGGCTCCCTTAAAGCTTCCTTTAATGAGATTACAGGTGTGATGCTTTTTATGTCTGTTATGCTGTGCCAAATGGGTTTCAAGCCTGTTCAGTGCCAGCCGGCTGTGACTTCTGCAGAGCCACGATGGGAAAGCTGAGCAGGGACACCCAGACCCCAGTGAGTGTCCCCAGCTCCCCGGGAGGGCAGAGGCCCCGCTGTCTGAGCGGCTGGCGCAGGCTGTGCTCGCTGCCCCAAGGGCAGGCTCTCCCTTACCGGCTGCACGGAGCAGCAGCTCCATGTCGCTGTACTTGGATGGTGCCCTCGATTCTGTGAGGGCTTTTAGCAAGGTGTCCCGTGGGACTGCAGCCAGGCACCTGCTGGTCCAGCTCTGAAACAACCTCTGGGTGCAGAGCCCAGGGCAGCATCCCCAGTTTGTCCCCAGCCATAGGCATTCCTGCACTGCTCCTTGCCTGGGGTGGTGCTGGGGAGCAGGGTGAGCCCCAGCTCATGCCGTTGGGAACCACAATCAATCCCCAATTATTGATGGGAACAAATAGGTTAAACCCCCCAGCACTGCTTTTGTCCTCTGTTTCTTTCCTCCAATGGGTGGAAGATGCTCCGTGGATAATAAAGGACAGCGTTTCCCCTTTGATATCAATCCTTGTCTCAAAGGAAAGAGTCAGACGTTTGGAAGGGAGAAAGGAATTGAAAGGCACACAAAGCAAAAGGCACGATCTATAATTGGCCAGCTGTAATTTCATAATTCATCTCTGTGAAACACAATGAAATTAAAAGAGTTTAGATTCCAAAGTGTAATGATCATCAATTAAATTCTGCTGGGGCTGAGCTTCCTTCTCATTTGAATTTTATTTTATTATTATTATTTCTCTGTGATTGCAGGAGGATGAAAACAAAAGCTGCTGCTGTTAGAGGTTGCTGTGGCGGGGCTGGTGGGGAAGCAGTTGGGGAGAATTAGAGACAGCAATTACTGCTGGGTGACAGAGAAAACCGAGGGAAAGGAGGTTTTTCCTCTGCCTTGCACCAGTCTTAGGCAGGGGAATCCATCATTCTGAGTCTAATCAGCTAATGCTGATAAACTGCCAGCAATAACTGACAATTGAACTGTGGGTTTTGGGCTGGGAGTTCATTCATTTTGAAAGTGCCATAACTAACCCATTAAAAACAGAAAAGCAAAAAAGAAAAGCCCTGGCCCCTGCCTGGGTCCCCTAATGAAGGCTGCTGTTTATTCTTTTAAGTGTGGATGATGATGTGTTTAGCAGCTATTGATGCCGGCGGTTTAGCCGAGGCTGGAAAAGCTGCTTGATGCATTGAAGAAAGGCGTTGGTGTTCATCCCTGGCAGCGCTGGCCCTGGGTGCTGTTCCTGCACGTAATGCCGGGGGAGCTGGGCTGAGCCTGCTGCGCTGCTGGTGGGGGGCACCGGGACGGGCTCTGGGCAGGGCAGGGCTGAAGCTTGCTGGGTTACATCTCACAGGATCAGGCTCCGAAAATATGGCGCTGGGGTAGTACATAACAGCGTCTATGGCAGTTCCCTCGGGGAATTACCTCCCATCGATTGGATCGCTTATTGTCTCCGTGTTAAATTACTGATGCAAATAGTCAGGCTATGCTTGCTCTGCTTGCAAGCTGCTTTTTAAATGGTAAAGCCTCGCTTAGGAGTGCAGCTACGGTCGGTGTATGTTCACTTACGTTTCTGTGGTTAAATACACATTGACAAACGCCACAATCGTGCGGTGCTCTGGATAAATGCAGCTCCGGCAAGGTGCAAGCTGAAGCAGGGCGGCAGTGGCTTCCCCTCTTGTACCTCTCTTAGGCAGACAGTGCCTGAAGTTGAGCAGGGGAGAATATGCAGAGAGTGATTTCACACCAGGACAGCAGATCACACAAACTGCTCTCTGCAGGATCTTCTGCACAAGGGCTGAGGAACCAAGGGGCATGTGGCAGCTGCCTGGGCTAATTCATTACCCTGAGAACCGGGGTCACTTCCCCAGCCATGCGTCCCCTCGGTCTGCCCCAGAGAGCTCGGCTTTTACCAAGGCCTCCGTCATCGTTTGAAGCTCTGTGGACAGAGGTTTCCAGATTTATATACACGTGGGACCTAGATAGCCAGCTTCCCTTAATTTAAAAGGAGTCGCTTTTCCAGTAAATCACAAAGCTGGGGAGTGGCTGCTGTAGTTGTGCATCCTGTGTTACTGGGAGTGGGGAAGTTCCCAAGCGGCTTTTTGTTTAGCAGGGGAGATTTCTCACCAAAACACCCCGTTGGGGTTGCAGTTTCCAGGTGCTGAGAACCCTTTTACGAAATTCCTCTGCTTAATTACCCTTGCTGTAAAACTGTGCACCTGATGTCTGGTCTGCATTTGTCTGGCTTTCACTTCCAGCAACTGAGTTTTTTACACCTTTGTTGTTAGACTGAAGAGCCCTCTACTATCAATTTTTTTGTTCTCTGTGTAGGTATTTAAAGGCTTTGATCAAGTCACCTCATCACCTTCTCTTTGTTAATCTGGAAAGACTGAACTCCTTGAGACTTTTGCAATAAGGCAGGAATTGTGCCTCTGCGTCCCTCGGCTGCTTTGAAAATCCCAGCCAGAGAGTCTAAGGTTGGGCACCTGAAAACGAGAGGGTATTTAGAGAACTCACCCCATTACGTCTTTGTGCTCTTCTCCCCCTTTTTGCACCGGGCTTTGAGATTAGAGGGCTTGTGCTAGCCACGGTTGGAAAGTTTCTGTTCATTTTCTCTCCTTTTTTCTCCTGTGATGGATGGTAACTCCTCAGAAATGGCGTTCCCAGGGAAGCACTGGCTCTTTTGAGTGTTCCCCCCCAGCTGCACTCTGCCCTGTGCTGGTGTGCCTGCCCCCGTGTGCCTGGGGGAGATGGGGAATTGCTGCTTTCTGCTTGCTTCTCCTTTGCTACTTGGCCTCTGCAGGCAGGGTGAGTGCTGTGTTTGCAAATGTTGTGGTCTGGTATTTTTTCCCCCCTTGGTGGTGGTAGAAGAAAATGTTGTCTGTCTTTGGGGAGGTGGGAGCAGCAGCATATGCGAGTTATTTTCCTGGAGAGCTGAAAATGACTGCGTGTTCATCTTAGAAAGCTTTCATGGATCAGTCAAGGAGGGCTCGCTTTAATCTAGACCCAGCAGACCCTTCTGCACAACATATTTAGGAGGTTGCACAAGTTAGCTCCAGGAAAGCCTCCTGGGAGCCCACTAAAGCCTATCATCAAAGATGCTTAGTCTTTGCAGGAAACATTGTGCAAAGACTAAATGATCCAGAAAGGGTGTATCACCTCAAAGGGGTCTGCTTCCCAGCCTTGCTCTGAATTTCAAATTCCTCCCTGTGCTGTGGCCCAGCTCGGTCCCTAAAGGACCAAAGTGCAAGCTGCTCACTGATGGTTTTCAGGACCAGGCTTACCTGGGCACATAGCTCAGATGTCCCCAGCGTGCCACGTCCCTGGCACTGGGCATGGCAGTGTGGTGGCCTCCAGCAGAAGAGAAAACCACTTGTGCTTGACAATTCCCCTTCCTGCCCTGAGTCCCATGCTCTGGAGAAGGCATTTCATGGGTGAAGGTGCTCAGCGATGCTGGGGGTGGCTCTGCCCTACGGGGGGCTGGCAGAGCCCATCTGTGTGCTGCTCCCTTGATGCTGACTGCCTCCGAGGTGTGATGCTGCTGGGCAGGGCAGTGCTGGCAGGGGAGGAAGGCTTCCCCCCCCAGCTGCCCCGCTGTAATGACTTGTCAGGAATGTGAGGATGGACGGGGCGCACCAGGCCCTGATGAGATGATACAGCAAAGATTCCATTTCATCTCGAATTTGACATTAAACTTTAATAGTCTCAAGGACAAGAAGCCAAGAGATATCAGATGTAATGAGATAAAGCAAAGTTTCTCTGACAGCAAATTTGATCACAAATGGGCTCTGAGATTGCTTCTTTGATATAAATGAAACATAATTCATCTTCCAGTGCCTTGAATGGGCTGTGAGGCCATGTATAATAACAGTGTCGCCATTGCCTAGCTCTGACAAGTGCCTGCATGGCACGAGGGGACAGGGCCCCGAGACCCTGCTGCTCTCCTCTGTGCCCCGGAGGGGACCCCGAGGCAGGAAAGTGCTGCCAAGAGCTGGCGAGCAGCTTGCAAGTACCTGTGCTGCTCCCATGTGCTGCTCTGTGCCCTGGTGTCGGGGGCTGCTGGGGGTGAGAGCGTGGTGGGGCTGTGCTCCTGTCCCAGGGGGTCGCTGTCACCCAGCCCCAGCTGGCTTGGGCAGCACCAAGCTGCTGAGCACCAGCCCCGTCTGTGCAGGGATCTGTGGTTTTAGCTTTTGCAGTGGAAAGCAGAATGTGGATGGTCCCTGCAGAAGTGCCCAAAGGGTCAGTGGGACGTGGGACAGGGAGCACAGTGCTGGCAGAAATCTCATTCCTGCTTGCTCAGGCTGCTGCAGCCAAAACTGGAGGCCACGATGCTGAGGTTTGCTCCTCACATGGCTGTGCTGCTTTGCCCAGGTGATGACTTCCCTCCTCCACCAGGACACTGGCGTTTGCAGGTAGTGCATAAGGAAGCAAATAACATTTCTTCTGTGTGGCTGCAGTAACCACTGGGTTCTGTGCTCTGGCATTTTTTGTTTTGCTCCTGCTTGTGCGAGCCCTTGGCTCACGTGTGTTCCCATGAAGGGTTTCCAGCTGCCTGCACACTCGGAGGCTGCTGTGCCTCGCCTGCTCAACCAGCAAGCCGAGGTGCAGCTCCTGCTCTGGAGGACCCAATCCTGTGACCATTGTTAAGGCATAACGAGGAATGACACAAATGAAGCAAATACATCTGAGCTGCCCAGAGACCGAAATAAGTTCACGTAGCAGGTTCATTGAACAATTGTGAATAACAAAGCTATTTGCTAAAATCTATCTGATTGCAGTTAGCTGAGCAAAGAAAAGGGCCAAATTAATTGGGTAAATCATTTGTGACAGAGTCAGCCAAGCTCTGGTTGTGAAGATTAATTAGTTGGTGTTTGAAGAGATTGAAAAGAGTTGAAAGATTGCCAAATGCTATCAATTAGTCATTTGGAAAGTAGCACCAGCAAGGAGGGCATGGCACCTGGCTCTGTGGAGCACGGGGAGTTGGTGCTCGGGCCAGGAGGGCGGCAGCCTGATGTTGGAAAACCCAACGATGATCCCAAATCCTGCACTGTTTGTTTGAGCCAGGCCATACCCTGGGCTCAGCAGGGTTTGGGAACAGTGTGAGCCTTGGCAGCTGTTGGAGGAAGGTTTGAGGAGCGGGGTCTGGGGTTGGGAAGGGGAGCAGGGAGCTGTGAGCACTGTGCACAGAGGCTGAGGGTAACAGCTGGAGTATAAATGCAATAGCAAAGCAGGTGGGATATGAGTTTGCTGGGTGCTTTAAAGCCCTCTTTGTGAGAATCAACATGTCCCTGGGTGGTAGAGGAGAGGTCTCATACCAGCTGAGAGCATTTGTCTCGATGGCAACTTGCTCTGTGGAGCTGATCTGCCTGTGCCCGGTGCCCCGGCACTGCTGTGAGCGCTGCTCTGCTCGTCTCCAGCAGCCTGGAGGAAGACCTTGGGGCTGACAGTGCTGACACTGTAATTATAATGGATTCATTTTGCACCATTTCCTGATCTTGTTATTATCTTTGTCATCAGAATTAATTTAGCTCTGTGTTTTTCCTTCCCCTCTCCCTTCCCCTTTCTCATTACAAGTGTCTTGGAGAGGATGTGACAGCCTTGTAATGGGCAGCGTGGCAGGTGAGACGTGGAGGTGATCTCCAGTGGCGTGACCTTTCCTGCTGCCTCGGCGGTGGTGCTGAGCTGTGGGGCCGTGCTCCTGGCCTCATTGTGACACTGGGAGCCTCCGTGCCCTGCCTGCCCCCCAGCTCAGGGGGCATCCCCCGCTGCATCCCTGCCCCTGCTCATGGAGAGATCACGGTGGCAGTGAAACATTCCCTTTCTCCACGGCTGTGTCGGGCTGGGTTCCAGGGTCTCCCTGTATTTTGCCTACAGGTGTCTCTCTTGAGCAGCTCTGGGGTGCTCTGAATCAGGCTACAAATATCGCACCGAGGGGGGATTGCTCCTGATGCAGCCCCCCTGCACACATCTGGGGGCAAACACCATCAGTGAGTGGGGTGGGACAGAGGCGTCCTGCCACGAGTGCAGCACTTGATACTTTTCTTAATTTGCATGACGAACTTGGTTTATTTGTTAATTAACAGACATGCCTGCGATTACCTGTGTTTTAGGTATGGTTTAAGGTGAGGGTTCCCTTTGGGGAGCTGCGGGGAAGGCAGAGGTGATGGGGCAGCTGGGCACAGTCCCATTTGCATGGGAGGTGCGGGTGTGTGGAGTCAGGAGCCGGACAGATGAGAAATTTGGCTGTGAGCCTCTGCTTGGTGTTCCCCCAGGTCCCCACTGGGTCCTTCCTCTGCACACTGATTGGAGATGTGGGAAACGGGGCTGCCTTGAAGACCACCAGCGCACTTATAGCTGAGCGAGTGTTCTCTGCTTGCCTTGGAAGAGGTTTGGTTTGCCCAGGGCCTTACACTTGGTGCAGATTTCTTGTTGTGATTGCAGATACGTTAATTGTCTGTGGGGAAACGAACAGGAGGTTTTTGCATGATAAAGAAGCCTGAAAATCAAGGATGACAGCTGCTTCATTTTCTATTTAAAAAAAAAATTATTATCATTAAATTGCTTCTAGTGGCCTGTAATATTTTTGTACAGTCGCAATTACAGCTCTTGGAGGATTAAACTGCATGCACACACACAACCTGTTAACTTAGTCTAAAGGGCAGCAATGAAGCTCCCCAGTGCAGAGAACCAACACTTCTACCTCACCCCATTTAGCCTAATGAGGCCAGCATGCCGTAAAACCAGAATGCACACGAGCAGGCTTGGATTGTAGGGAACAGAGGTTTGGTCCTGAGCTCAGGACCGACTGGCAGCAGCGCTGGGGCTCCCTGTTAGCATTTGGGTCCAGTGCTGTTGTGCTCCCACTTGTTAGCCTGCCAGCTGTTCTTGCTGGAGAAGGAGTCTGGGATGGTTCTGTGATTTTTTTTCCCTTTTTTTTCAGTGACAAAAATGACATTTGCTGTTCTCAGATACGTAGCTTAATCGTGCTCCATGAACACAGCCCGTGCTCCTGCTGTGATTCCCCAGCATCTGCTGGAGCTGCAGCCAGCAGCGCTGGGAGGATGGGGCACTGCATCCAGCGTGCTCTCCTCGTGCTTTCCCTTCCTGGCTCTGGAAAATAGCACTTGTGTTTTCCAGTGATGCTGTGCGGTGAGAGATTTTTCATTCCCTTCGCGCCCCCCCATGTGTTGCATTGTGCTAAAACGCAATGGGCTGAGTGCAGGCTGTTGATGGGGTCCTTCCTGCCTGAAACTCCTGGTGAATATGAAAAGTCGAATTGATTCCCTCTAATAAATGAAGCAGTTGGATGTCTCATTTGTAACTTGACATCCACGCCGGCGCTTCAGCTGCTGCTTCTCACCCCTGGCTGGGAGATGCACTTATTAAGATGGCATTCTGCGAAGTTATTGCCATTTACCGGGAGCCAATCTATCTGCAATTCGCTTCGGGTCGGGAAGGAGCTGCTGGTGGGGGCAGAGAGCTGGGGGTGGGGGAGAGGTCTGGAAGGGCTTTTGGATGTCTACTTTCTGCCGATAGATCACTGTCTTGTTCATCGTCTGCTGCTGAAGGAGATCATTTGCTAACCTGGCAGGGACTCGGGGTGCACTTTGTGCAGCCTGGGAGTGGCTGCGGTGAGCTGTGCATGTGCCAGCCTCTGTCTGGGCTGTGTGGGGCTCGCCGTGACTTACCGAGGGACATCTTGGTGCAAGGCTACGTGCTGCGGGGCAGTCTGTTGGGCATTCCCTTGGTGCCCATCTCTGATCCCCACAAAGCTGATGGAGGTCAAAAATGTTGCCTTTTGTAGAGGAGCAGGAAATGTGGTGGGGACCCTCGTCCTGGGCAGCACCTTATTCTGCGAGGTCTTTGGTGATGGAAACAATTTTGCCCACTTCCCCTCCCCTCTGCTTTTCTGTTGTGGCTCCTCCGCAGGATTAAAAACAATCACGATAAATCAGAAACCCTCCCTTGGTCTCGGCAAGATGCTGAGAACCAGGAATAAGAGTTTATCCATCCTAAATAATAATGCACTGGAGTTGCCAGCTCCCTGCTGGCTCGATTTGCATGATGCTAAAAATCAATGACCCAGGTGACTCTTTGATGCACAGAGAAGAGAGTCCAAAGGACTCAGTGCTGGACTATCCAGGGACACGCACGGTGCTAGAAGCTATTAACAGTGAGGACATTGTCATGGGCTAAACATGCCCTGGATTTCACACCAATCTAACAAAGGGAGTTAGTTGCTGTGAGTGCAGAGCCTGGGCTGATTAAATCTTTGTTTAAGAGCTCCAGAGCTCCATTACCTACATCAGGAGGGAGTTAATTAAATAAGGAAGGTGGGAGGTGGCAGCTGATGTGGCTGGGGGCATCTCCACGGAGGCACAGCTCCAGCACGGTGCGAGGCTCTGCTCACACGTTTGCTCTCTGGACACCATGCCAGACGAGAGCAAGCCTTCAAACCCTGTCTGGTCACGTCAGGGCTGGTGCTTCTCGGAGGGGGTGACATGCAGGATTTCAGTGCCACTGTCTCTTCTGCAGCCCCTGCTATTCCTTTCCTTTACTCTGGTTTTCCCTGGAAATCAGTTTTTCCAGGAATTTGTGTGCTTCTGGGTCTGCCCCATCCCTGCTGTCAGCACCATCCTGCAGCACTTGGCCTGGTGAGAGCGGAGCAGTGCTTTCCCTGGGGACCTGTGGCTGCCCCTCCTGTTTGTTCCTGCAATTATTCCTCGAACTGCCTCGGTGCAGATGAGGTGTGGGCACTGATGCCCTCCTGTGCAGGGAGTGTTTGGGTACTGGCACTGCTGCCTTTGCTGTCGCTGCCAAGCACTCTTGTGGAGGAGCACAATTCCACCTGGCTCCACGTTTGAGGAGCACAGTGGGGATGAGCTGATGGCAAATCAGCAGAATCCCCCTCCAACACCAATAAAACAAGCTTCTCTCCAGGATCCCTATTTGTTATTTGGGTATCAGGTTGGCCGTAATCTGTTTCCATTTTCATTACGTGCGTCCCTCTCAGGAGCCAGAGGCTCAGTGGCAGGCACCCCGCTGCTTCCATTTGACTGCACGAGGCAGTAGATGAGATTCCTGTCTGCTGCATGGAAGATCCCCAGTGATATCAGCTAGATACGCAAGAGGGACCTGGAGGAATATTTATTGGAGTGGAAGACATCGCAAGCTATTGTAGTGAGACGCATAATTTCTCCCTGCTCTCACACTTGCTCTCTTCTGATGACTTGTAACAAATCACACAAAGGGTATTTCCACGAGGAGGGACTGTTGCTGGCCTGCACCCAGCAGCACTGGGTGAAACATCTGTGGAGCGTCCCTGCTGGTGGAGCTGGGTGCGGGTTTGGGCTCTGCATCCCCAGGCAATGCTCCTGCACGTGTTCAAACCAGCACCAGCTCCTTCCACGGGTTTGTGCTTGGTGAGCTGATGCCAGGGAGGAAGGTGAGCTGCAGCGGAGATGAAATATCACGCAGCACAGCGTAACGTTGCTCACTTGACATCGCAGAGCCTGGAACCCGTTGGTCCCTCTGGTAGCACTGAGCCTGCTCGGATTTGGCAGTGAATCTCAGGCTTCAGCAGAGCATGGTGGATGCTAGGAACAAGTGTGTCAGTATTTCATTGCCTGCCTGATGCTGTCCTGCGCTGCCTTTCCTGGAAAGAGACAGATGTACTGGCTGTATTTACTGATGGGGAAACAGGGAGAGTGCTGGTGCCTTCCCAAAGCCACCCTCGATCACAGGAGATGCTGCATCAGCTGCTGCATGTTGAGTCCGTGATACGCTGTGGACAGGGCAGCCTGCACAGTGCCTCTTGGCTGAGCTCTCCTCCTCCTCCCAAGCACAGCCCCCACGTGTGGCACCAGCGGGCAGCCCCTGTCCACACTGCCTGGGCACTGCTGGCTCCGGGTGCCAGAGATGCTAAAGCAAATCTAATGAAATATGCAAGAAAGTGGTGCAAATAATTTTAATCTGTCAGTGCTGGAGACAGCAAAAGGTGAAAATAATGAAAAGAAGCCCAGATGATGTCTGACATCCTGGCTATATCAGCTGGAACAGACACTTCATTAAAGTGCTGCAGTCCCTGGCCAGGCACGGGAAGGGGAGATGTCAGTTAATGATCTCTTACTTGTGGCACATTGGAGCAGCAGGGCCAAAAACCTCCTCTCCTGGGATGAGCTGGGGAACTGGTGAAATAAGTGGGAAAAGCAGCATGTAGGAGAAGTTCATGGCAGTGCTGAGGAGAGGTGCTCAGCAGGGATGAGGGGCTGTGCACCCACTAGTGGCATCGAGGCTGTGTGCCTGCCAAAAGCTTGTGAGATCCTAAAAACAAAACAACAACAAAAAAACACAAAACAAACAAAAAATCAAGGTTCTCTTGGTTCTGATGGGACTGCTAATTTTTTTTGCTCTCTGCTCCTCAGAGCAAGACAGCCTCCGTCTGTCCTGTGGGAGGCCTGGCAGCCTGGATGCTTTAAAGGGACTGCTAATCTGGTTTGTATAAAATACTGTTGGCTCCTGTCATTAAATGTCTCCTGTTCCTACTGAGGTCAAGTGTGGTCCTCCCATCCATTTCAATGAGAGAAGGGCAGGCCATAAAACATGCTTTATGAGCATTAGCTAATGAATCCCTCCCACGAGGCACGTGTTAGTGAGGTGGTTGGGAATATTTCTTTTTATCCTTCTTGAATAGATTTCCTTGGTGTTCTGTGGGTTTTTACTGCAGAGCAGTGTTTTTTTTCCAAAGGGGCTGGCAGTGCGTGGACCCATCCTGCACACATGCACATACTGCCTCCAGGCCTGCCACGGAGAGTTTGCTTGTGAATAACCTGTGGATAACTCGATGAATACCTAAATCAGCAGCCGGAGAGCCGCCCGGCTCGCAGGCGCCCGTTATTAATGCACAGACTCCCCCCGAATTGTCAGTTTACTCCAGCTCCGTCTCTGGGAGTGAGTCCCATTTGAATGTTAATACCTCTAAGATGAAACCTGGCTGATTAAATTTTAGACTTGCAAATGGATTTGGTAAATAGATGTTAGGAAAGGCGGGACAGAGACTGCCTGTCTTGATAGCAGATACAGTAAATAGCAGCACTTTGTGATTAGGTGAGAGATTCACTCTTGGAAAATGGGAGTCTCGAGGGGCTGTTTTCTGGTGAGAAATCCTTTAAGTAAATAAATTTATGGCAGTTTTTCTTTTCTCAAACAACAAAAAAAATCCCATGGCTGTTTCTTCCAGGTTGTGTGCAGAAGGCTTAATGGAAATAAATAAGCAGAAAGGCTGCCTAGAGCCCTGCTTGGCCCCGTGTTTGCTGGGTGCCATGGGCGGGCGGCTGGGTGCTGGCATCCCAGCCCCACCGGGGGCAGCAGGGGGAGGACGGGGGATCTGCTCCTCCCTTTGGTCTCCTTCAGTGCCCCAGGGCGAGGAGGTTTGGGTGGGCATTGCCTCTGAGGTCGGCACCTGGCTCCGCGGTGGGTGCTGAACCAGATGGGGCAGCACCCCGCAAATGCTGCTGCAGTGAATGTCTAGAAAAATCAGGTGAACAGGGATGGGAGATGCCTCACCGGCTGCTGGAAATTGCCTGGGCTTGGGCTTTGGTTGCTCCTCTTGGCAGAAGGGATAGGCAAGGAGCAGGGAAGTGGCCTTGCAGAGACCGTGTCACAGTCTGGAAGAGAAATCCTCCCCAGCAGCAGCCTCCGGCCCCAGTTGTGGCTGGGGATGTATTAGTCCTGCTTGGTGTGCAGGTTTATTTTATTTTCCCAGTGAAAAGGAAAGCCTGTATTTGAAATACCTTTAAAAATGCAGATAGTAGGGCAAACCACATTGACCTGTGTGTATAATATAAAAAAAGATTTTAATAACAGTAGTTGTATTCATTCTTATCTGGAGCAGTATGAAATATTAAGAAGAAAGAGAAGAGGAAAAATAAGTGTTGAAGCTGGAGTCTGGATTTAGCACATATTAAACCATTTGTCTTTAGCTCCCCTGCTGAGCTCAACTGTACAGGGCTGCTCGAGCCCTCAAGTCTTGAGAGAAAGCCAGTGCAGACAGGTGATGCCTGAGGAGGAAGAAAGGGCAGCTCGGCTCCCTGGCAGCAGGCGGGTGCTTTCCTGCGAGCTGTTTCCCTTCTGTGTGGGGCTGTGCTGGAGCTGGGCTGCAGCTCAGCCCGGGTGCATGGGCTGACGGGGTGCAGCTGAGCCTGGGGAGGCCCTAAAATGCCCCGTGGGCAGGGCACGCTGCCGGGTCTGGCCCCTCCAGGCAGCTCCCTTGCTTTGCAGGGACTGCTCTCCCCCCATCTTGTAGGGCGGCTCCTTTTCCTGCTGTGTTTGAGCCCTGAGAGCAAGCTCAGGCTCTCAGCTGGGGCAGCCTCTGCAGGGCAGGATGGCTGCAGCTGCTGGGAGCGAGAGGGGAGCACTTTTGTCTCCATCTCTGCCTTCATCTGGTGGAAGCTGCTTCAGAGCATCTCACTGGGATACGGCAGAGCCTTCCCTGGACCGCTGCCATTCCCAGCATGGGCTGGCTTCCTGACTATCCACGGCCAGAGCAGCCCCGGGTGAGGGCGGTGTGGGGCCAGGTCCTCTGCTTCGGGTGACCAAGTCTGAAGGCAGGACCTCATTATGGCAGTGCCGGGGATTTGTTACCATCAGTCACGAATTATGCTTTCTATTTACATGTCTGAAATTTCCATTACTTTTCTTGTTCCGTATATTGAAACATACATCATCTGTTCATTAAAGCATAATCTCCAAATTATACCGGCTCCGAGCAAACAAGGTTACACTGGCTGCTTGCATTAGAATGGATCAATAGCGTGCTGTGCCTGCTGCTGCTATTTTGGAGGAAGTGGTGCTAAATCCTCATTTATTTGACCCAGGCTGCACGAGGCAAGCTGAGGGATGCCCTGCATGTGGGAGGGGATAGCCGCTGGATTTTCATTCAGCAGATGAAGCAAAACCAAGTTGTGCGACAGCTGGTCTGGCTGGCACGGGGCTGGGAGTGCGCGGAGCACTTGAACATCACTTGATGTGCAAGGGGAGTTGTACGGACAGACAAACCAAGAGGCAGGGAGGTTAAGAGCACAGTATTTTACAAGGTCTGTGCAGTGTTTCTGGGAGCTTTCAATACTTGAGATGGTCTCAGATGTGACGTAATTCCCCAGAGGAAATGAATCAGTAGAAATACTCTTTGAAGTGGTAAGCTTAAATAAAAAAGTCAGGTTTAGGTTATCTTCCACATCCTGTTGTTTGTGCAGGTGGTAAGATGTGGGTGCTATTAGCTATGCTGCTCAGGATCCTACCTGGGAAGGCTGGGGAGATCAGAGGGAAGTTACCTAAAATGATCTAATAATCCCACCGGAGATTTCTAATCCTTCCCTTCATCTCCTTCAAAACGAAGCGCTTGATTCTTCTCCTGGAAGGAGAGGCCCATGGTTCAGAAGTCAAGTTCCTCGGGGCCACGGAGGCTTCTTTCCCACTGGAAACGAGAGCAACCTGTGCTGTACTGGTCCCATCCGTGCACGCCCTGCTTGCTGGTGGTGTAACTCTGGGCTCCCTGCAGCCCGGGATGGCCATGTGCCAGGCTCAGCGCTCCACGCTGCTCGCCGGCAGGAGCACAGCAGGCATTATCATTGAGACACATTGCTGCAGTACCCTGACCACTATCCTCATGGGCACAGTAGCTGGTTTTGATTTGACAGCATTCATGGGAAAGTATTTTAAATAATACATGAAGTTTCCGTGCAGTTCAAGGCTTGTGTGCGCGTTTAACAGCAGCTGCGAAGTGTTATCATCTGATAAACATGCTTGTTATATATTATGTATATAGCATCCAGATTCATAGGGAGGTTTCTCTGGTCATACAGCTGGGCTGTTTGCCGTGCATATGGATTAGGTTATGTTACTGCCAGTGTTTACAACAGGGATGTTAAGCTCTACTTGCCTCTGCTCAAAACAGCATTGCAATGTAATGGAGAGTCTAATCACTACATCTAATTACCGAGAAGGGGAAATCAATACAGAAGATTTCTGAGAGTCTTAAAATACCCTAAATTCTCCGCTCTCATCGTGCTGCTTGATAGTTTCAGTGGGAACGTGGGAGTTTTTCCTGGGATTTCTTGGTAACTGTGCAGAGCTCCCTGCCCAGCTCACTCATTTTGCACCGGGGATGTCAGAACAATTTAACTTTACTTCTCCTGGCTGGCTCAGGCCACAAGAACCAGAGGGTGGCAGGGCTCTGCCTTTCAGCACACCCCTAGAGCCGTGCCCCTGGGGATGCTGCAGGAGCCCTGCAAAGAGCTCTCGTGCTGGGAGAAGGGACCGTTGTGTGCTCCAAAGGCCCTGATAAACTTAGATTTCAGGCAGACGGAAAAATGGAACTAATTAAAGATAAACAAATGAGTTTATCCATTTTCAAAGGTTATATGTATTCTGCAAATCATACCTGCCAGCTTCAGGTGAGGGATCTGGGGGTTTTCGGTGGAGAACAGCAAGGCGAGCTCATGGCGAGGAGCACGAGCTGTGCTCAGCCTGCGCTTTGTTCCACGGCTGGCTTCTGCCAGCTGCTGTGGGGGGAGAGCAGCGGGCTGGAGCTCACAGTCCCGACCCTCGCAGCCCTCGGACCACCAGCCCCGGCTGCCTGGGCCTGGCCCGCAGGCGGCGGCAGCGGTGGGATGCGCCGCGCTGGTGGGGCTGTTGGGCAAAAAGGAGGAAGCTGCGGCTTTGTTTTCCTCTCCAGCTCTTCAGAAGACAGGAGCAAACATTTCCTACATCAGGCGGAGAACACGTTCAGGGCTCAGATTTAATCTCACGTTTATTCACATGCTGATGAGGTCCTTGCTTCCCGTGCCAGGCCCTGTTTGTTGTTGGAGCTTCCCCAACCCTTCCTCAGCCCTTCTCCGAGAGCAGCCTTAGTACAGGCCGGGAGTTGGCCACCCTCTGGGCACCTAACGCGGTGCCAGCCCCGAGCAGGAGCTGGTCTGAGGCAGTCGCTGAGCGCCTGCGGGTTCAAAGGGCCCAGGCTCTTGGGCAGCCGCAGCCCTGGCTCCTCAAAGTGCCTTCTTTCCACTGGGCTCTCCACCCCCCTTTCTGAGTGACTGGTTGACAAAATAAATCTGTGGGAGAAGGAGGCATTTCTGATCTGCTGTCATCTTCCCCAAATGCTCCTGATGCATTTTCTTTCCTCATTACACGCGATATGTCAAGTCCTCACCTGTGAGAGTGCGGCTTGACATCTCTTCTGCGTGCAAACCTCCTGAAACGCTTCCATCTCCCGCAGCAGCTGTCTGACAGGGTCCCCGCCACGTCCTCGTGGAGGTGCTTGGCACAGGGGAGCTGCCACACGCCTTCCCGGGTGTCCTGGGGTGTCTGCCTCCTGGCCCTGCTGCCCTTTGGGGTGGTTTCCACCTCTGCACCCCTCCCCTCTGCCCCACAGCCCCCATGGGGAGGGTGAGACCCCTCCATCTGGTGTGGAGGTGCCTTCAGCCAGAAAGCAGCCTGCCAGCCTGCTCATCCTCCTCTGAGGCTCTGCTCCTCCAGGCTGTGGGAGCCCTTGGTCTGCACCCACGTGCCTGTTCCTGAGCAGCGAGCAGGCCCCAGCACCTACAGGCCCGTGGGCAGGAGCCGCTGGCTCCAGAAAAGGCTGAAACGCCTCGGCGTGGAGCTTCTGCTTTTTCCTTCTGTAGTTGTGTGCTGCGGAGCCGCGAGCCGAGACCTCCTGTTGGGAAAGAGTCAGGGCTTGGGGAAGGGCGGCGGAGCTGATTCACCTCCAGCACGTCTTTGTGGAGGAGAAGGAGCAATTAGCAGTCTGATAGCAAGATTAATAGCAGATGCTCATAATTAACTCACTATGCATGTAAGCAGCTATTGTCTCCATTTTATCCTGCGTAGATTGATATTCAGGAGTGACTCATTATATAGACAGAACCTATTTTGCCTGCAGAGCGCAGCCACCAGAATGGAAATTGCAATTAGAGCTGACTCTGTCCCTGCCAAAAGATTTCAGAGGAGAATGCGCTGGGGTGGGACAGGCGCCGCTCTCCTCCTGGAGCGCTGCCGCAGTGGGCTGGCTCCAGCCCCGGCCGGGGTGGCCGGCTGCAGCGGTGTTTGCAGGTCTGAGGGACGGTGTCCCCACACACTGCTCCTGTGCTGCTTCCAGGTGGCGGCTGGAAAGCAGCAGGAGCTGCGTGGTGCAGGACGGGTGCTTCCCGGCACCCTGGGTTCATCGCTGCAGAGCTGCTGCTGCTGGGCTGCCCCAGCCTGGTTTTGAGGAGAAGAGCTGAAAAATGCTTGGCGAAACTGGAGAGTGGCCAAAAGCTGCAGAGAGGAACAGAACAAAGTAAGGTCAAATGCAGCAGCTCTCTCCGGCTAGAGCAGTGTTGCTTCTTGCCTGTAAATGCTGTCCGCCCAGCCCTTCCTTGCTGATGTGACCAAACCCTTTGGCACTGGGCTAAGGACTGCACCTGATCGTATCCTGTCTTAGTGCCACACAGTGCCACGTACTGGCTACATCAGCACTCCCTCCTGGAGCTGGGAGCAGTCCTTGCACAGCTCGACAGCCTGCGTGCTGACCCCAGCTGCTGCGATGTACCACCCCAAAATACGGGGAGCAGCAGCAAAGCACGGGCAGTTTGAGCATGCATGTACACTGCAGTGATGTCTGCTCTTGCCTACTGAACTGCAGGGACTTGGACCCGGCTGCTGTGGATATCCCTGTAATTGCCTGTGTCAATTTGGTTTCTTGGAACAGCTTCTCTAAGGATGACCCTCTCCGGAAGGAGAGAGAGAGAGAGAGAGGTGTGAAGCTGCTGCTGCACTCTATCTCTTTTTCCCTGCTCGCCATCACCTCTTAAAAGCCCTTCACTCAAGATTGAGTCAGGAAAGGCTTGTTCATGTAACCCAATAAAGTATTTTCACACTGCAGAGACACAGGCTGCTGAGCCCAGCAGCAGCACTGGCCCCTTGGCCTGCCCATACACCCTACAAATGCTGTGCATGTTCCTACAGGCAGTCAGATTCTGTGAGGACCCTTGCAGAGCAAGGGCAGGACTGGGGAGGTTTGCTCCTGCCTATGGTCCTCGCCCAGTGCAGGCATGGTCTGTAGGGCTGATGGCAGGTTGCATTCCTCAGTACCCAGCACCAGCGATTCAGGAGACTCCCTGTAAGCTGAGCTGTGAAGCTGAGGCACCAAAGCGAAGTTATTCTAGTCCTGTGCTTCCCGTGTACTGCAGCAGTCCTATCAGATATGTCTCCTCGTGCAACAATGTGCCATGCTTCATTAGTTATGCATAACCTGGATTAAACGAACGATACTGTACTGCTGGGGGAACCTCGGCGCTCCTGCCTAATGAGTGTCTGCACCAGCGTGATAGGGTGAAAAACAGAGCGGTGAAAAGGAGCTAAATAATGGTGGTGCGCTCCGCAATAAAGGCGAGGAAGGAGAACCCCTGTAGACTTCGTGGGAAGGGAGTGATAAATGTTATGTAAATAGATTCACCTATAAAACACAGGCACTTCAGAGAGAAATGCAGTGTGTCTGTGCCCAATTTGGGGAAGAAGGCAGAGAAGAGCCTTGGGTGGGATGTTCTTTGCTCTCCTTGGTCAAACTGGGACAGTCCCAGCCATGTTGTGCTGCTGCAGTCAAGTCGGGTGACTTCTTGGTGTGTTCTTAAAGCTCCAGATTAATACCTGGTAAACTGGAAGGGAGCCTTTGTTAAAGAAGAGTTGAGAGTGCGCCTCTAGAGATTCACAGCAGACCAAAAGCCAGCCAAAAAAAACTAAAATGTGGCGGTTTGGAACCCCTCTAATGCCATGCTGGGACAATAGTTTCCATGTTTTCTCCTCTTTGTTGAATTTATTTCTTTGCTCTCACTTGTTAAGCAGCAGGATTAAATAGAATCGGCATGGAAAGGGAACTCTATAGAAAACATAAGAATAATTACAAAAATGCAGCCCAAGTACCTCCATTATAGCCTTGGCTGGTGTGAGTGAATGTAATGGGGTGACCTCCTGTACCCTGCAGGAGGCTGCTCCAGCCAAGTCTGCTGCTCTGGTGCACCAAGGCACCTGTTAAAGCATCCATTAAACGAGATGACAACACACTGATAGAAAAAAAAAGTCAAATTACTGTTTATTTATTTCTTTGCTCGCATGGCCTTGCTGGTGGATGTTAAACCAACGGCCAAAGGCTGCTCCCGTGGGAGTGCTACCTGCAGCCCCTGTAAAGGCATCGTGTGGGACACGATGGGTTTGTGCTCTGCACATGTGGAAATATCGCTGCGGTGCCCAGCCACCCCCTTGGTCCTGGCCAGGGCTCTGCGGTAGCTGAGGGCCCTGACTCGTGGTGGCTGCACCCTTCTTGCACCTCTGGATGCTGCGCAGCTCTGCCTGCGTGCGGCTTTGCACTGCAGTTTAGCAAAGTATTTAAGTACATGTTTAACTTTTCTAAACCCATGTTTAATATATTTCCAATTAACCAAAGCACTTGAAAATGTGCTGGAATTTAAGCATGCGGTTAATTGCGTTACAGAACTAGCAGCATTGTCAGGTCCAGGTACATACCTAATGATGCTGGATGGATCTGGGAGAGCAGTTGTCCTTCGTCTCACTATGAATCATGCGGGCTTCATTAACTGCCCACACAGCCTGAATGGAGAGGGCCACTTCTGCTGCAAAAACCTTTGCAGGGAAATAGTTTTATTGCTGCTCAGATTGCCGTGACTTGGCTTATGGATGAGAATATTGGTTGTGTTTTCATGGGCAAGGAGCGGGCACTTGTTTTATGGGCGTGGGACAGTTTGCAAAGGCAGGTTTGGGATTTTAAGGGTTCAGTTTGGATTCTGTTCTCCCTTCAAAGCCTGGCCTGGGGAAGGGATGGTGGGGCAAAGGAAAATGCCCAGACCCCACGCTGGGGCCATGCTGTCCTAGACTGCTGTACCACACTAGGGAGGAGGGAGGTGGGAAATGCAGGGCTGGCTGCTCCTGCAGGCAGAGGATGCGCATCCTCCCCCCGGGAGCGCACACTCGTGGCTCTCCTTTCGGAGAAGCCCCCTGCTGCACCGTGCACAAAGAGGCGGCAATCAGTGCCCCGGGGGGCTGGATGCAAATTCACAGTGCTGGGACCTGCGAGCAGCGGGGAGAAGGCGTACAGATGAGAGGGAGGCAGCAGGACCCAAGGCAAAGCAAAAGATGGAATTACGCAGCACTGCCTGCTAACAAATTATCCCATTTGCGTAATCCTTGCACCCCGAGCAGACTTGCTTTCTGATCTCCTCTGAAACTCCGGAGATAATCAAACATTTTTGGCTAATATCATATGCACGCCTAATTAGACAGCCACGATTACCATCTGGGCTTGGTGCGCTCATGCAAGCTGCAGACCCAGGCAGGGGCATTGCTGTGGGGGGCTGCTCGGGGGCAGCCCAGGCACTGCCACCCCTGCCTGCATGTCCCCAGGGAGCGGTGTCCTGCCCTCCTGCCGCCAGAGGGGCTCCTCGCTGCAGATGGACCTGGCAGGCCGGAGCTGCCCGGGGCAGCGCTGGGTGCAGGTACGAGTCCCAGGGTGGTTTCCTTTGAGGGGCTCAGGGTGGGTGCAGCAATGCTGCCCTTGGACTCTGCCACTGCCACTTCGCTTGTGCTGTGTGGTCTTGGACATCCTACGGGGAAGTGGTTTGCAGCTCCGGCTCCTTCCTCTTCCTCCCTCTCCTCTGCTTCACCCTTGGAGAGGTTTCCAGTCCCAGCCCAGCGGTCGCAGCCTCGGCAGGGCGCAGCGTTGGGTGTGCAGCAGGCTGTGCTCCCCGGGGAGGAGGCTGGGAGCAGTCCACGGCTGCTCATTTACACGGCCCCAGCGTGGGGTGAGGGTGCCGGGCTGGCAGGGGGGGAGCACGCTTTTCTGAGCCTCTAGCTCTTCGCTCCCACATCTCCCTGGCTCGCGTTGCCTACTAACAGACCGCAAAGGCACAGGCATATGGTAATGCATATTTAACTGATATTTACATTCAACATTGTCTCTCTGTAGCACTGCTTCCCTTCCCAAACACTCGGATTCCTCCAGGCTCGCAGCTGGGGAGGCACTGTGGGTTGGTGGTGCCCTTGGCTGGGCTGGGAGAGGCGGTGCTGGGTCTCTGCAGCCCAGTGCTGCTCCTGCTCAGCAGTGCCCTTCGTTAGTGCAAAATGAGCTTGCGGGGGCGGCTTCGTTGGCAAGGAGCTGAAATGCAGTGGCCGGCTTGTTCCAGGCACGCTCCCATCTGGGCAGCTGCTCCTGGGCCAGGGGCTCCAACGGCTCGGTGTGGATAAGGGAAACCTTCTACAAAGCTACTTTTTAGAGGAAAAAACAAGGACTTTTCAATAGCAGTCTGTGGGAAGGCTCTTCACGGAGCCAGAGCCTGTGTCACGGGCATGGTGCTCCCACGAGCCAGGCTTTCCTCCTGGCTCACACCCATCTCTACTCTTGTCCCACAAACAGCTCCAGCAAAGTGCTCCCCTCCTCTCCTGCTAGCAGCCCTCTGCCTGGGGGAACAAATCCCAAGGGAAGTGCCTCTGTCAGGGCTGGACATGGCGAGGTGTCTCTTGCAAACTCTTACTGATTGTTAAGAAATGCAAAAACCAATTAGGAGTGGAGCAGAACTGTTAAGGCAAAAAAAAAAAAAAAAAGCTCCTGTTCCAATTGACTCCGCTTCTTAATCTCAGTGCTCAGGAGCTATCGTTATTCCAAACATACAGGCATAATAATTAAACATAATTACTTGTAGGTTCTGGGCTGGTGACTATCTATACCTAACGCTCCTAATGAAATTTCTATTAAGAAATACACCGACTGTTTAATAAATAATAACAATGCCGCGCTGTTGAGCCATTCAGAAGGGGCACAAAGAGTTTGAGGACCCCGGCAGGGCTGGCGTGGCAGCGTTCCTCGGGTGCTGCCCTATCCCCCTGCCTGTGCCGATCCCTTCTGTGAGCGCTGCTGGATGTTGGGGGCCTGGGGAAGGGATCCCTGTGACCCCACAGGGATTTAGTGGGGTGGGTCTGGGAGGAGATGGAGGCCACTTGCCTCTTCCCTCCCACCTGTGCCCGAACCCCGTCAGGCAGAGGTAAAGTAGCTGCGGGTGGTCCTCGCCGAGCTCCCTCAGCCCCTTCAGTCAGAGCAGGAGCTCAGGCCTGCAAGCAGAACTCTGAAAGCAAAGGCTTTAATTGATGTGATTACGCCCTCAAGTGAGAATGGAAGTCGGGCTGGTCTGTAAATTAACGGCACGTGAGAGGTCGCCCTTCCTCGGCAGGCACCGGTGGGTGGCGGTGGCTCCTCGGTGAGGAGCAGAGCCGGTGACAGCCCTGCATGTGTGCTTCGGTGCAGGTGGGTGAAGAACGGGGCCACCGTCCCTGCAGCCTGGGTCGGGGACATGCCCTCGGTCACCAGTGCCACATGTGTCTGCCGCTTCCCTGCTTTGCGGTCAGCAGCGGCTTGAAAGCAGCTGAAAACCCGAGCAGAGCTGGTGGCCGCGCGGCGGGGGTCTCTGCCCTGCAGGGCCAGGGCACGGCGAGCAGGGTCCCCATGGCCCTGGCCCTGTCCTCCCCCAAAGGCCCTGCCCTGGCCCTGGGCTGCCTGCGCAGCGCTTCCGCAAGAGGTGCCTCGGGGCTTTTAATCTGTCTGTATATATGTTAAAAAGCGAGTGATTATTTTAGTAACGTGAGCGTCACTGGAGCTCCAGAGAGAGAAATCACCTGTTTAGCACGGAACCCTTTCCTTGAGAATTAATCCTAATTTAGGATCCAATTATAAACATCGAGGGTGATATAACGGCCTGAAACATTAGTCAAGGCAAATTCCATAATTGATGACTGTTAATATGAAGCAGTTTGAAAATGAGGACGCATTTTGTTTTTAAATTTTACCTCCTCCCCCTCCTCTGAGGAATCTGCCAGCTTCTGGAGCAGAGCACTTCAAGAGAACAAAGACCCTTTGAAAGCTCCTTTTTTTCCCCACTTTCAATGCTTATCTGAAAGGACATCTTTTTCCCCTTAGTTTCTGTAATCATAAAAGCACAGGTGACAAACTGCTTCATACCAGGCATCATCAATTCCAAGTCAGGTTTGTTATAAATTATATATATATACGCACACGCACGTATATATATATATACGCACAGAGAGAAGGCAGCAGCAGCAGCATTCAACATTGGTGCCAGGGGACGATTCCTATCGGATCACCGGGGAAAAGGGAAGCCAACAAACTTGAAGTGACAACTCTTATCGCGGGCTCTCCCTTCGCTGCAGGTGCCGCAGTGCCGGCTCAGCGGCGGTGGGGTATCAGGCGGCTCAGAGCAAGCTCGGCTGGCGGAGGGTGTTCGGCTTTTATCCGGGAGCTGCTGTGATCCTCTTAGCAGTGCCAGGGCCGGGGGGTTGGAGGGACAAGTTATTACTCCTCGGCCGCCAGCAATGCTTTGCAAAGGCACCATAGGCGAGTTTTTCTGGGCTTGTAAATACTTTCATCTCCGTGCTGTGCTTTCTGTTACTGCAGGAAAGAAAGATAACTTTTAGTGTTATGGCTCAAAGTTGCCCCGACATAATGTCAGCGGGCAGCTGATGGAAATTGCTGTGCGCTTTCATTAGCGATGTGCTGATGTTTCACCCGGTCCGGGTTGCTCCAGGACAGCTAACGGGCTGCAATGCGGCTGCAGCAGGCGTTTGTTTGGCTTGGGGAGCTGAACATCCCCTCGGTCCATTGTTACACGTAGATGAGGGCTGCAAAATCCAGTTTGTGACATTGCTCGGAGCTCCACGTACGTGCCAGTTATGGACATATCAGCCTGTAGCTGAGGCAAAATATCTGCAAAAGCTGTTTTGTTCACAGAGCTGGATGACAGATCCACAGGTTTAAAGGAAAGGGAAGGGGGCAACGTGTGTGCGCCCAGGGACTGCAATCCAGCCACGTAAATTCCTTCCCTCCAACGGCTGTGAATAATAAATGGATTCATAAAGATCAGACTGCGCCCAAAAGCCGGGATCCCTCCCTCTCGCAGAGCCAGCATCCCTGGGAGAGGCCTCGGGATGCGGGACGTGGGACACTTGCCCCCGCTGCACCCCGGGGCCGTGCGGGATCGGCTGCGGCTGCCGCGGCGCGTTTCCAAGGTGACTATCGCCTCCGCCAGTCTTTGAACTCGGAGGTGATTTCTTGTCTCTGAACACAACAGCAGGTCCGCGAGCACTTCCCAACGCAGCGCCGAGATGGCTCTGCTGCCCGGGATGCTTTTCTAAGTCTGATCAACAAAGTGTTTTGGTCAGATAAGAGTGACTCGGGTTGTCACGCACTTAAATAAATAAATATGTCTCCCTATAACAAACCTGCTCACCAGCATTGAAAAAGCTCCTTTTCTTTTTTTTTTTTTTCTTTTTTTCTTCCCTCCTCTGTGTTTTTCTTCTCCAACTGAGCCCCGGCTGGGCAGAGGTAACACGGAAATAAAACCTCCTCGGCGAGCTGGGGGCTTGGGAAGCAATATGGGGGGCTCTTGGCAGTGATGGATGGATCGGGAAGGCCATGGACTTCCTTGCATCATCGAGTTTAATGATCTGCAGCCTTGGAGGTGCCACAGGGCACGGGGGAGCCAGTGTGGAGCAGGGGCTGCGGGGCCGGGGCTCTGCTTCCCCTTGCCGTGATGCTCAAGCACTCGTCTCTGTCACGGGTTTTTATCTGTAATCATTTCAGAATGACAGAAAGTGGAGGGGAAGGAAATCTGAGGCAGTTGAGAGTTGCCCTTAGAGGATAACTTCATTGTTGCAGGCTTTAAAATGTGAGCACCAGAATCTGCTCCTGATTCAGCGCCAAGCAAACACCCGACCCATGCAGTGTTTCACAGCTTTGGTCCTAAAAAATGGGCACACTGCTCAGCGAGCAGAGCAATGCATGGCTGGCCGGGTATATTGGTTATAGCCATGCCATCTCCACGGCCCTCGCTTATTTGCACTGCTATTTCACATCCGCACAGCCGCTGCTCCTTTCCCCAGCGGGGCTGTTGCAGTTGGGAGCCCAGCCCCGTGCAGCGGTGATGCGGGACTGCCTCCCCCCGAGCTGCCGTGGGGCAAAATGAACCTGCACAACATTTAACTTGTCTTCTCCATTTGGCTTCTTTGCGGATTTCTGTGTCACTGGGTTGATAATGATGCATTGTTCCTAGCGAGGTGGAGCCTGCCTGGAAGGGAATGGGCGCTGCTATCACAGGCGGCTCGCAGCAGCCTCTGATCGAGGTGGCTGTCTTCGTGCAAGGACAGCTCCCTGAATTCTTTTAATTTATCTGTATGTCTCTGTGCGTCTGTCTGTCTAGATTTCTGTAGCTCACTTATTCCCAGGGCAGGTGAACGTTTGCAGTGGATGTCTGCCTGCACCATCAGTCTCCTGCCTCTAGCAGGCTGTTGGATACCTCTCCCCAAACCCATCGCGAGGGAGCAGCTCCTTCTGCCTTGGCAGACCCCCGGGAGCCGTGTCGGGTGAGGAGGGGCTGGGGAGACGTCGTCGTGCGGCCCACTCTGTCCTCTGCTGCCAAACCTCCTTCCTGGAGGTTAATTCAGTCTTAATCTCGGGCTCAGCGAGTCACAGGTCGGCACTCCTCTGTGAGGGAGGACAAGATAATCTGCTTATCTCCGAGTCCATCACACTGTCACAGCCCTTTCTGCCTGAGGAGAATTAGTGCAACACTATTAGGGATTACGTCCCCCTCCACCAACCCTGACCTCCCGTAAATCTCTCAAGCTTTGGTGTCCGAGTGATGTGCTGTGGGAAAGTCGTGCCAAATGCTAATAGCACTGCATCGTAAATCCCTCCTCCTGCACTTAAAAGCCCGTAATTTCTGTTCCGCCCTGGGCTGCAGCGTGTGCCTAACAGTGGTGTTTGTCAATAGGGGCTGTGGGGGTGGAGGAGGCGAGGAGAGGGCCCGCCTGTGTCCCCAGTGTGGTCCTGGGGAAGTGGCTGCCCCTCGCCTTCAGTGTTTGTCGGAGGGGTGACAACCCCCACCATCGCATGGGTACCGGGGCAGTGCAGTTGCCTTCCAAGCCTCTCCCCCCAGCCTGAAAGCACCTGGCCAGATTCTTCCCACCGTCAGCACCATGGCTGCAGGACAGGCACTTACAGAGCCAGGGCTTTGCTGCTGAGCCGCCAGCCCTGCCGCGGCACCACGCGAGGCGCGCAGCCTCTGGGCTCCTTTCATGGGGCTGCGGAAGCGTTTTCGAGAGCAGAGGTGGTTCCCGTCTGTGCCTGACTTCTGGGATGCCCAAATCTGCTTGCTGCTGGTTTGCAGCGTTTCCCCGTGGGAAGTGAGGTGCAGCCTGGCTTTGCATGGCACGCACACCTCCAGACCTGGGCGGCAGCCTGCGAGCCTGCTGTGCTTTGTGCTGCGCGGTGCGGGAGCACACAGAGCAGCTTTTGGCTCAGGGCCTGAGATTTCAGGAACTTCCGATAATTCAGGGAGGCATCCAGACATACCCCAACACCCAAGGCACCAGCCAGCACCGTGCTGCAGATCTGCAGTTTAATCTTTGTACTCCAGGTACTTCCAGCTTCAGTAAAATGCGTGCCGAAGGAAACTGCTTTCCTTGAGGATGCCTGGAAAAAACAACTTAATAAATGGAGCTGGGGGGCAGGGAAGGGCCCTGCTTGCTTATTAATTGCTAGGAGAGGTGTCACTGACCAGAGGCAGGGAGGCAGGGCAGGAGCCTGCTGGCTGTGCGGGGGCAGGAGAAGCGTCCCTGGCTGCAGGGAAGCGCTGCAGCGCGGCACAGTGATCGCGGCACACGTCAAAGTTTCTCCTTCTCCCTCTGTGACATCCCTTTGTAAGCAGGTTTCAAAGACGGCTCTCTCTTCCTTCCCCTCCTTTAGGAAGGTTTATATAAAACTTTAATTATAGTAGCACTGTTTAAAAGGGATCATTACACCTCATGAACAAACAGCAGTCAAAAGTGCTACACAACTCCGCGGTGAAATATCAGGGTGACAAAATACTCGCGGTGCTATCTGCAGTGTGTCAGCTCGTTCAGTGCTGTATAACACCTCAATTTGTAAGGAAGATCGCGTGCCATGCCCTATGATAAATGTTTAAATGAGGCGTTCAGACGAGTCAGATGTTGAGGAAGGAACCGATTTATCCTTCTGCAGAAAAACATCCCTGGCACACCTGCTAATAACCCTGCAGATGACAAAACCCCCTTTCTGAGCGAGCAGCGCTTGGCTCTGCTGTAGCAGCACGGGGCAGTGGAGGGGATAGGGGAGATCTGAATGCATGCACCTGTGCTAGACACAATTCCTGATTCAGGATGGCAAATGAGTGCTTTCAGGGACTGGCTTTCAGCGGGTTCTCCCCCAGGTTTCGCCCCACCTGTTTCCCGTGCTGTGCCGTGCCACGCTCAGCCGCCTTTAGCACCCGCGGGGCTGGGACCCTGGAGCAGCGAAGCCGGGAGGAGCCACCTGGCTGGTGCCCGGTGCTTTTATCTGCAGAGATCTAGTTGCTTAGCAAAGGGTGATTTTGCACATGAGGAGGCTCCGGGACGAGGAGGAATGACTCGCCAAGGTGACTGTGGGAGCTGCTCCTGCCTCTCCCGCTGCGAGCCCTGCCCAGCCCCGCGGGACGCCCGCTCCTTGCGGGCATGGCAGCTCGACACCGCGGGTGGCGTTCGAGGACAGCGTGGCAAATAATTGCTGAGCACAGGGGAATCAATCTCCAGCGTTAGGGGTGGATGTAGAGTGCCGTAAAGCGAAGGACCAATATAACAGTCTACATAACACCATTAGTCTGGGAGCGAGGCATTTGATATAGAACAAGAGATGGCATGAGCCAACAGGTCTCTACTTTATTTTTTCCTTGCATTTAATACAATGTTCTGGATGCCGCTTTCTATGCTCCATGTGTTTTATTGTTTTGCTCACCCTGAAAGAGGAACTGCTGGAGGTTTGATAAATGGATCGAAATGTTTGGCTGGCTGTCGCCGTGCTTTCCCTGTGCTGTCTGAGCGAGCAGATCGCGTCCCCGCACTGGGGAGACCCAGGATGGGGTCCCTGGGCATTTGTGGAGGAGGGTGGGAGAGGGCAGGGTGCAGGGGGCACAGGAGGGAGCACGTGGGGGCCGAGTGGCAGGGACACCCTGGATAAAGGTGGGGGCACCAGCCCCTTCCTCCCCTCCTGTCCAGGGCTCCCACCGAGCTCTGACTGCGCTGCACGGCGCCCAGCCGGCGAGGCAAATGCTGGCTGGGATGGCTCTGGAGCCTGTCCTGATGTCCCTGCTGGAGAGTTAATTCAATTAATGATTTTGTAGATGAAAGGGAGCTGAAGGAGTGCGGGGGGGACCTGGGGAGGGGAGAGTGGAGCCAGAATGGGTAGCAGAAAGCATCCACAGCAGCATCTGCTTCCCCGGAAGCAGCGCAGAGCTCTGATTATCTTCCTTTGATGTTGGCAGCCAAGCCTGGGTCCGTCCAAGTCCCATCAGCTCCGTCTCCCCATTAGTGCCGTGCCCCTGCCGTCACCGTCTGACGGTCTCTGATGAAAGGAGCAGTGCTGAGACCGGGGCGGCCCCGGGCTCCTCGCCAGGACTGCTGTCTGGCGTGGCCGGGGGACGTGGCGTGGGGGCTCCGCTCCCCCAGGTCCTCGCTCTCAGCTGGGATTTCAGGTGTCACCGCGATGCAGAGCCAGCAGGAACGGGGACACTTGGAGAAGTGGCTGAGCAAACCCAGTTAAGAGCAAACTGGGGAAGGAGCTACCAACCGAGAAAACAATTTTGAAAGACAAATGTAATCTGTGGATCTGAATATCCACAAGTGAAATAGGAGGAAAGATAAAAGGAGCAAAAAGTCGGGGAATCCAAGCAGCGCCGGTTGTACTTCAAAGGGGAAGGGAGCTGGCTTATAGATTTACTGCCAGTTGTGGTTGTGCCTGCACAGAGGAGAGCCAGCATGGGAGAGAGCTAGGGACGCAAAGGAAAGGGAATTTTAAAAGCAGAATTTCAGACGTGTGTTTCCCCCTGGGTGAAATTACACAGAGAAATATTCTGGCAAAATACGAAAGGGACTGAGATGAAAGCGCAGCCCAGAATATACATTGCAAATGACAGCTGTCCGGGAGGGACAGGGCTCGCTCAGAAGCAGGATGTGTGCAGTCTGGGGGTCCAACACCCCCAGATTTTTTGGAGGCTGGGAGGCAGAATGGGTATTACCTACAAACAGGTACTGCAAAAGAGCTGATAACTCCCGTTAGACCCCTCAGCTCTGCTCAGTGCTTTGATTCAAGAGCTATTGATTAGAGCTGGGCAAGCCACACAAAAATGAGCCGGGGATACTCATTTGAATCTGCAAGTGTAAGAGGATTTGCAGGGCTGAGAGCTGGAGCGGGCTGAAACAACACGATGTTTCTGAAGGGAGCTCTCCCGTGCAGGCACACCCAGCGCCTAGCTGTGGGGCTGTGTTTGGCCACCTGGGGAACAAAGCCACAGCACCCCCAACCCAGTGCACCAACCTGGGTCCGCAAGGGGACCCTGCTTGTTTCCACCAGCCTCATGGCATGGAAAACATCATTGCGGGGCAAAAAGGGAGAAGCGAGGTGGTGGATGTGGCCCAGGCAGAGTGGGTGTGGGTGCTGCAGGGGTGCGTGGTGCTCGGGATGGAGGGGGTCTGGACCCGCGCCGGCCCCTATCAGGATGCTCGTGCACGGCGCGGGCTGCCCGGGTGTGCTTGCTGTGGTGAGGGGAGATCTATGCACACAAAAGCCAGGAGAGGGTGGAGAATGAAAACAAAGGGAACCCAGCAGCTTCAGAAAGGTTGCTTTTGCTTGCGGCTTAAAGCGCTGGGCAATAATAATCAAGATTTATCGCTTGGCAATCACCATGGCAACGTCAAAACACCAGTGGGAGAGATGCTCTCCTGCTCAGCCGGGGGGGCGGCAGCTCGGGTGCTGCAGTGCCTCCCCTTCTGGTCCTCAACCCAGAAGAAGGCAGAGGCTGAGCAGAACCTCGGGAAGGAAAGCTGGATTTAAATTGTGAAGGAAGGCACAATTCCAGCCTCCCAGCTGCTCTTTGAGTCCTGTTTGGCTACTGGGCCTTGCTGCAGAAATATTAGAGGCAGGATGAGGGCTGAGTGCAAACAGAAGAAAGGCCAGATTTTTGCACTGGCTTAACATGCCGGTGTCTGCGGCTCCCGGCAGTGCTGCGGAGAGACCCGGGGTGTTCCCAGCACGCTGCCCTGCCGCTGGGCAGCCCGGCAGTGGGCAGCACACCGCTGGTCACGTCTCTCCTACCATCACTGCTGAGCCTTCGTAGATATGCTTTTGATAACCAAGCAGCATTTGTTTCGCATACACCAACTCCTTGCTAAGTGGACACGGAAGCACAGAGCTGAGCGAGGTTCAGGGAGGCCAGGTCTGGTCACCATCACCCTGCTCCTTTCCCCCAGGTCCCCAGGGCCGTGCTGCTCCATCCCCAGCTCCTCGGCTGCTGTCCGGACCTGCGAGCGCTGCGCCAGGGCTGGACACACGGAGGGCTGGGGGAAAGGGACCGGGGGCTCAGCCTCCCGTGGCCAGCCGGGAGAGTGGCTGCGCTCAGGGGGCTGCTGGTTTCTGAGAGCGCATCGTGCCGGCTATTAAGGCCCGAGTTCCCCCTCACTTGTGTTGCTGTTTGTGAATTGAAGTCAGCGCCCTAACTCCTGATTTACGCTGCCGTAGCGCAGAAAGCAAGCCCGGCCCTTTGTGTGTCTATATTGCAGTTTGGGGTGGTGGGGACAGATGCTCTTGCTGGAGGGAGTATATCTGTTGTGACTCGGTGATGAGAGCTACGGCGAGGAATTACAGCCTTGTATTTCAGCGGTGTGTACAGGAGAGCCGTCAGAAGCAGGCAAACCTCTCAATCCATTTATCAAAGAGCTTTGCAGTTCAAGGTAGAGAGAGAGCATGAAACGAGCAGAGAGGCGATCAGTTGCTAAAGCTTTTTAAATAAATAAGGAGATGGGGAAGGGGGTAGAAAGACAGAAGGAGAATTGTTCTTATGATTTACAGAGCTTGAGGGTAAGGGATGAAAGGGGAAATCTTCTGCGGGGTACATCATAAACCTGTGGCACGAGCCGCTTCAGGGCTGGAAGCGTTGGAGCTGCATTTTCCAGTGGGAAAGTTTAAAAACGACATCTCTCTAGGACATGCCTGCTCAAAGTAATTGCCGCCGTGCAGGTGGGGTGGTTTGCCTCTGCCTCTCGTGGTGGCTGGGGTGAGATTTCGAGGGTTCCTCTGCCAAGAGGGGCACGAGCAGCGTGGGGGACACGGCTCTCCCTCTGTCACCGTCCCCTTCCCAGTTCCTCTGCACCTGGGGGTCCCTCAGAGAGTGGAGGAGAAGAGGCCCCTCTTACAGGAGCTGTTTATCTTGTCACATCTGTGGGCTTATGGAAGGGTGAGAATGGGGAGGGTGCTTCTAATGTCACAGTTAAAAAAGCAGCGCCTGCCTCTGGGTGGGAGGGTGAGGCTTCGTCCCTGGGAAGGAGGAACTGGGGACCCCCAGCTCCTCTCTCGCAGATCCAGTGCCAGGCTGCAGGGGCTGAACCAGCCTGTGGAGTTAGTAAAATCCTTTATTTTACATTTGATATCTTGTTCGGATCAATATGGATTCCTTGAGCAATTCGGGGGCTTGTAGTCTCCTGATTAGCTGTCCCCTTATCCAGTTAGATTTTTCTTATCTAGAGTAATTGTTGTTCCAAAGTACATCTACGGCTGCAACATGACCTTACAGGCAAGGGTACGATAACGCGGCGCTGGGAGTGATACAGTGCAGCGGTCCCGGAGAAATACGGCTCCCGGTGCTGATTGCCTGCGCTGCCCACCCTCCCGCCAGCCCCTCTGCATTATCTCCCTGTAAATTGTTTATGAAAGCTTTTGTTGCCTTCCCAAGGTGAGACGGGGCAATCCGGAAGGCAAATATATAAATCTAAACCGCTTAAAGGCCCCTGCAGCCACGGGGAGGAGGAGGAGGGATTGTTTACTGCAGCTGCTTGCATATTTTAGTGGCCTGCAGTCTCCCTCCAGTATCTTTTTGTCTGATGCACTTTGATGGGAGTTTATATTAACCGGTGTGGCTCGTAAGTCTATTTACAACCCCAGCATCTTTGGTGAATTTGTGTGAGATGCTCCAGCATGAGATTAGTCAAATTGGAAATAAATTGCTTGTTAAATAAAAAACCTCTACAGATGTGACAGTGATGAATGAGGGAGGCGAAGGGGATGCAGAGAGGTTGCTCCTTTCTTGAGACGCCAACGAAAATCTTGGCTTTGCTGAGACAAACTTCGTCAGCTGCGTGGACCCGTGCTCCTCTCGCCTTCCCGACCTCGGGCGCCAGCCAGGGAGCGGCTGGGTTGGAGCACAGGACCCCCGGGGCCAGGAGCTTTCCTGGCTCTGCAAAAGGGTGAGCTGGGGCACAGGGTTCTCCTCGCTGCTGTCGGTGCCAGGGGGATCGGCCCCAGGGCCAGGATGCTCACTCCCAGCCCGGGGATGTTCACCTGTGCTGCTGCTGGGGCAAAAACGTGGCATTTTTGGGTCATCAGTGGCTGCATCTGCTGGGGCTTGGTTTGCTCCCTGCTACCTCCTTTTTGGTGGGCTCTCTCGTTTCTCCTAATTAGTTCATGGAAGCAAATACAGGACTGACAATAAAGGATAGATTTGTCGGGTCAGGCGCGATAGCAGTCCCTCAAATGCCATCTGACACTGGCACAGGCTGTACTCCGAAAACAAACAGCTCTATTAAATTCAGTGCATGCGTGAGCTGCTCTGGAGAGGCTGTCTCCATGGAGCACCTATCTGCTCCTCCTCTTTGTCTTCACTGGAAAAATAAGAGCGGCATGTTTTTGTGTTTTTTTTTTTTTTTTTTTTTTTTCCATGGGATATCCAACTCCAACTTATTTTGCCCTTCTGTAAAAATCATATGGAAATGCATCTGTGCAGCTTTACCTGGAATGAATTATGAGAAACCAGCTACAGAGACAAGCAGCTGAAAGCAGTGACTAAAGCCAGGCAACTGTGGTTTTTTTTCCCCCAACACCTGGTCAATTATCTCACTGGGAAGGACCAGCGCTGCTAAGTGTCTGAGGCTGAATTTGGCAAACAGCTTTGGCCAAGAAGGTGTGGAGGAAAAGTTTATGAAGAAGGCCAAACAATTCAGAATTTCCAGAATAAATGTGACCACCTTTTGGTTCTGATGCCGCCCCTGCACCTGGGAGGCACGGGTGAGGATGCTCGTGGGCACGAGGGCTCGGGACCGCTGAGCGCTCGCACCGGGGCATCCCATGGGAAGGGGCTGCAAGGTGGGGGCTGGCGGCCCCCTCACACCCACCCCACGCTGCCCTGGCTCTGCTGTGCGAGGCGGGCAGCTCGCCCCACCCCGGGCTGCGGCACGGCTCAGCTCCCCGGCTGTGAGGGGCTGTGTCCCTGGAAGCACCCTGAAAAGTCACCGCTGTTCATGGCATCTTGTTCGCCTCTCGCTTCCCATTGTGCGTAAATTGCCCGGAGAACCTGGAGAATATTGATTTCATTTCTGTGCCGCTTTAGGCCTTTTTCCACTTGGCGAGCAGTGATTTCCCAGCCCGGCCTCGGTCACGGCTCCGTGCTGACAACCGGCTGCGGGGCTGCGCGAGCCACCGCCGAGCGGCCCCGGGTGCCCGCGGAGGAAGGCACTGCTGCTGCAGAGCCGTGAGGGGGAGCTCAGACCATTGCGGTTCTGCGGGGCCTGCACGACCGGCAGCCGCCGGGAACTGCCGGCGTTTTGTTTTGCTGAGGGAAGGCGGCGGAGCAGGGCCTCCAGGAGGGCCCTTCTGCCTCTCGCGGGCGCTCCCTGCTGCGCGGGGACCACAGGATTCGGGCCGTGGCCCCAAAGCACCCGCAGCATCCCCGCGTGTGCGCTTGGCGGGGGCTGGTGCCCACCGCAGCATCCCCATCCCCGCCTCTACCTCCTGCCTTCTGGGCAAGGGTGTCCCACGCGGTGTGGAGCACATTTCTCAGTGCTTGCTGATGCCCTGCGGCGGTGTGGATGCCGAGGTGTGCGCCTCCATGAGCACCCCCAAGGGGAGAGGGCTTGGGGGCAGCAGGGGGGCGACGGGGGCTCTTGGGGCTTCACCCCGGGGACACAGGAAGGTCCCCTGCCTTGCGGGGAGTCTTGAACTTCTTTCTCCCTTGTCTCTGCTGGCCAGACTCAGGCTTGTAGCAGAAAGAGCAGAAAGCGCAGTAAATACTTGTGCTTCTCTGTAGGACAGTTTTACAGAATAAAGGTAAATTCCTTCCTATGTCTGCAATTATTTTATTATGCAGCACTAATGAAAAATACACTTGAATGTCTAAAAAAGGCCTATGGTAAAGAGTTACTTAATGGAATAAATCACTTTAAATTAAGCAATTATCCCCTTGATTTTTTTTCTTTAAAACACCAGCTGGCTAAAGGTGCTTCAGTTGCGTGTTTAATAACAGCAGTGTGAGTGGTGCAGCACAGGGCAGCGGCGTGCTGCTGGCAGAGGTCTGACGGCAGAGCTGTGGTGGGGCATGGAAAATGCCTCCTCCTTTCTTTCTGCACCTGATTCTGGACCTGGGATTGAAACTGTTAAGGAACCTGGGGAGAGCTTGCAGGGGGTACAGGGAGCCCCCTTACTTGGGGGCACTGGAGAGAAAAGATGGAGGAGTACCCAGCGAGTAAGTCATGCGTTTTAGCAGCGGAGGCAGAAATGATGGGATCAAATGAGGGAGACAGCGTGGCTCTGCTGCGCTGCCCCTGGAGAAGGGCGCTGCTCCGAGAAAGATGACCGGAGCTACCCGATGAGACACCTGTCAAACGCAGTTTCCCAAGCCAGCCTTTACCTAAAGGATGAACACGATTTGCATCAGAAGTCTTTGGAGCTCGTTCAGCTGCTTTCCAAAGGCAGAGCAAGCCTTCCCTTCCAGCCCGCCGCTGCCACTGCAGCCGTGGTTCGCGTGCCGCTGGCAGCAGCGGCTCGGAGGCAGTGCATCGCGGCCGCAGCAGAGCCTCGTCCCACGGCGATGCCAGGCGGCCGCTGCGAGCGAGGAAAGGAGGTGATAAATAAACAGCTGAGCTCTCTGAGGCGGAAATCAGGCTGTGAGTTGGGCTAAGGTTATCTTGTGATTTATAAATATTAAGGGGCTCACACCGGGGCATGGGAGGAGCCCTGCAGCAGGTGCCCCCGTGCCAGGCGCGTGGGACCTGTCCCAGATGCTTCCAGCCCAGGGTCGTGGCACTTCAGCCACCCGACCCGGGGCCACCGAGGCACGAAGTGCTCCCTGTAGGGTCAGCCCAAGGGCTGCAAGTGCTTGTGCTGGGCCCCGGTGCCACCGCCAGGCCTGGAGGAGCGGGTGGCTGTGCTGAGCCTCGGCCGTGTGCTTGCACCAGGAAGGTGTGATAAGGGCTGGCACACACACGTATCAGCTTTCTGGTCTGCTGAGTGTTCCTGGGCCCTTCACACTCTCTGCTCCCGGTTGCATAAGAGATCTGGCTTTATATAGAAAAACCAAACAGTTTTTGCAACTTTCTGAGCAGCTCCTGTGTGGTCGTGTTTGCCTTTCCCTCATCTCACACACTAGTCGTACCTCAGGGCTGGAGCTGTTTCTTGTTCTTGTTGTCCCCGGCCACCCCAGGGACGTGCCGTGCTGCTCTCATTTGCAGGGTGGCTGATGGCCACTGGCATTTATCCACCTCGTTCCCATTCAGGACCTCACTCCATGCCTATCAACCTGATTTCCCCACCCCCGTGCCACTGGCACCCCCTCCCCGTCCCAGCTTTGCCATCAGCACAGGCAGCAGCAGCGCAGCACCCAGCCTCATCCCCCCAACGGTTCCACCCTTCTCTGGCTTATTTGTTGAATATCCTGTAATTAATTAGAAATAAAAGGCTCCTACAGATTAGTGGGTAATTATACTTAATAGGAACAGAATGAATATTCCTGGTCAACCGTTTGAGTTTGGGAGGCAGATGGCACGTAACCCCGTGTTTACCTTCAGGACAGTGCGGTAATTAACCACTTGCTATCTGGTTAATCTGAGCCCTGCCCAGCGAGGCTGCACGAGAGGCAGCTCCGTGCCAGGCTGGTGCTGGGCTGGCTCCTGCCTCGCGGTGGATGGATGGGCAGCCTCATTTCTCTGTCAGCAAGCAGCAGGGCACGTGCAGTCCTGCAGGCCGACAGGGTCTGGAGGGAGAAGCTCGTCAGCTCTAATCACTGCCCGCATTGTTCAAGAGCAAAAGAACTTGCAGAGCTCAGAAGTTCTTGTTGCGAGCTCTCCGACACCTTATTAAACGCCTTGGCTCTGCTCTGACTAGCACTGCAGCAGCTGCCGAGAGCCGTACTGCCGTCAAAGGTCAGCCTGCCCGAGATGGGTGTCTGTCCATCACACCACGCTCCCCGGGGTGGGTGCTGCCTCCCTGAGCAGCTTGGGGTGTCCCGGGCTGGGGCAGAGCCCAGCGCCCCGCCAGGGCTGGAGCAGGGCGTGCAGAGCAGGCTGAGCTGCTGAGCACAGCTGCTTTTGTTATTTATTAGCTCCTTCCTTCCTGCTGCTGCCCCGAGCCCCTAAGATGGATGCAATCATACGGCTCCTTAATCAGGGCCATGGCCCAGCGCTGCGCACGTTGCTGCCCCGGGGAGACGTGTATGAGCAGGTCCCCTTGTTGTACCGGGTTGTGGTGCTTATTTCAAGGTAATTTCCCAGTGTGTTTTCAGGTGGTATTTTCATTTCTTTTTCTTTCTTTCTTTCTTTCTTTTTTTTTTTTTTTTAATGGAGGAGAATCCCTCTCCCCTCGGGAGGTGTTTTCTGCTTGTTAATCTTGCTGCCCGGCTGCAGGTGTGTGTAGATACACCCACACAAGCACGCAGCCTTGTGATCTTTTTCTATCCCTCCTCTTTGCTTTCAGGATCAGGAGCAAACAAATCTCATTCCTCTTTGAGAATTAAGCTGCGACGCAGCTCTTAAACCATGCCCAGTCCTTTCAAAAGCCGGTGGAAACTTTAAACAGAAAGTGCTTCCAAGGCTGATTGAGAGCTGTGCAGCGTGTCTCTGCCAGGTGAACCGTGCTCGTGCACAAGCTGTGCTGCTGACATCTGTTCCCCGTTGAGTTGTGCCGTGCTGTGCGAGCTTTCCCGTTGTCACTGGGGCTGGGGCCAGCTGGTGACCCCCTGTCGTGCTGCGTGCCCTGGGGAGGCACCAAAATCAGCCCCAGCCACGTGCTGCTCGCTGTGCGTCTGCGCCACGGAGCCTCTGCCCCTGTGCCGTGTGCCTCGGGACGGACACAGCTCTTCTGAGCACACCATAAAAGACTCGGTGAAGGGTTAAGGTGCCGTAGGCCCAATTAACACGACACCCAGAAATCATTCCTGAGGGCCATCGCAACCTCATTTTGCTACAGTAAATATAGCTGGCATTACCTATTCTGGAAATGCATGCGGCTAGTCAATTGAAAAAGGCGGCTGCTGATGGCAGCATGACAAGCAATATCCATAACTGCTTGTAATCTTGCGCAGACATTCAATTGCTCCAATCCAGCTCCATTGAAGATGAAGAGGCTTCTATTATCTTGAGATCCTTCTGCCACCAGTATTGCAAACTGATGCTGACACACGGCCTGGGCACGCTTAGAGCACCGTGCTTATTAAAATACGTATTTTGTCATCCCTGGCGATACAATGAGACTGAGGGAGAGAAATGGTTATAACACGGGTGGGAAGTGACAAGATTAATGGGCCTCCCACCCAAGGCAGGGCGTGGAAGGGAGCAGCCCCTCTGCTGCCACGGGCACGGCGGGTTCGGGTGCTCACCCCCGGGGTGGCAGGGACCAGCTGCCTGCAGGAGCAGGGGATGCTCTCACGTGGAGCAGCAGGACCTGAGCATGCGGGCGCAGCTCCCTCGCCCCAGGAGGAGGGCTCTCCTTGCAGGCACCTGGAAAAGATTTATTGCTGCTCTTTGAAGCCTGTTTGAATGCAGGCTCTATGATGTGTTCAAATAATATTAATAAATACAACAGCAGCCACAGGGAGAACTTGGTATTTACTGTAAATTCAACATCTAAACAGAGACATCATTTTGTCTTCTACAGTTTAACACCATTCATAATTTTGTATTTTAACAGATTTCCCCTAGGGCCCTGAGATGCCTTCTTTATTTTAGGCTATTCCCAATTACCCGCTGCGCCTCTTAAGAGCTGGCTCCTGGTTGAACACACGCACAACTAAGTTGTCTGAAACAACAGAAGCTGTCAGGACACACAGCGTCAGCTCCCCCAGCCCTGTCCCCCCTGTATCCTTAGACCTTTGCAGCCCAGCGCTGGCGTGAGCTCGCTGGTGCCTGCCCCCGGGCCCGTGCCGCCAGCCCATCCTGCCTGATGTATAATTTATCACAAGGCAGTTGCCGCACAGACTTTCTTCTCCTTTGAGGGGCTTGGCAAAACATCGCTTCCTCTCTGGCTGCCAAATCCCTCTGTGTCCTTTTGGGTTTAATCGTGGAGAATTTTCTCTGTTCTCTAGCAGCCAGATCCCCCTCTGGAGCTGCCACCTCTGGTCCCCTGCTGCGGACTGGCCTGAGCAGATCTTCTGCCTTGCAGGGCTTCCCCTGCTTTCTTCTAACTCTTAATCCCTCCTCTCTTCTCTTCTTTTAATGCGGGTCAGCTTGGGGCTGCCCTGTTTCCACACTGGCCTCCACCTCCTGTCAGGGAGAGGGGAGGATGCTGCAGGGCACTGACGCTGCTGGGCAGGGTGCTCATGGTCTGGGGGCAGCCTGCAGGTTTAGCAGGGACTTGGCCTGCCCCAGGGATGCTGGAGCAAGGCTGGAGGCTTTGTTCTTGACGTGCTCGTTGCTGGTGGCATGAAGGACCCGGTAACGTGTCCAGATGAGGGGCTGTGCCCTGCGCCTTGCTCCGCACCTTGGTGCTGGGCAGTGTGGGGTGAGCCCTGTCTGCACCCAAGCAGGCATCACCTGCTCCAGTCGCAGCGAAATTCGGGAGCTGGGGAAATGCTACTAAGTGCAGTGATGAGGAGGGGTCAGCAGCGCAGACCCTGCGGCGCCAGACAATGGCCTTATCACCGCCGGCCGGGCGTAGGGAGGGATTGGCTGGTATCGCTCCAATTTACACGGGATTTGTTTCCCTCTGGGTACTTAGTGTGTGGATCTGGGTGATATCAGACACAGAGTGCTGTACGGTGAATAGGCTTACCTTCTGCCAGCCACCTCGCCAAGGTGCAGGGGTCGCTGTGGCGGGCAATTAGGGTTACCTGGGTGTGGGATGGGGCCGGGAGCTCCCCGCTGCTGGCGATGCGCGGGGTGCACACAGCCCAGCGGTGCGCCTGCCTCTGCGGGGCTGGGGGCACGGCTTTGGGGTATCCGTGTGTCACCTGCAACTGTTCAGAAAAAAATGTTGGTGAAAAATTCACCCAGCCAGGAATGCTCAAAACATGTTGGGCCACGCTGGCTCCCCAAGACACGTGGTCTGAGTCGTTCTGTTGGGGCACATTTACGCCTGGAGTGAGGCTTGCTTGGTGTGAAGTGCTGTGAGCATCTGGCTGCTGTCCGCACTGCGTGGATGCTCTGTGCTGCTCCTTGCTTCTAATCTGCTGCCCTCGTGGGGGATTCTGCTGAGAAATGTGCTTTCTGGAACATTCGTGAGAGAGCAGACAGGGTTGCAGGAAAGAAAACGGGCTAAAAATTGGAGCATGTGTCTTGTGAAGTTGTTTGTCTGGGAGGCAGATGCCTTGCAGCGGGTGCAAGCAGCTGGCTGGGGCTCCTCAGTGCGTGCGCACAGAAGGCTGGGCTTCCGAGAGGCTCCTGGTTGGATTTTCTTCTCCTTAATAGTTCTGAAATTAGATGCTTTTGATGAAGAAGGATTTTTTTTTTTCAATTCAGAAGGATTTTTTTCATGCAAAAATACAAATCTTGTCATAGTGAAGAATAGGAAAAATTAAAAAAAAAAAAAATGTTTCCAAATGATTAAAGAGAAAAGCTTGGACTGGTCCAGTCCAGCGGAGAACAAAGCGGAGAGGTGTGAGCTGGGGCGGTCAGGGACGCTGCTCTTCCCTGCACCGGGAGCTGCTGCGGAGCACGGCAGGGACTGGCCCCGATCCTGGCTGGGTGCAGGGGGGTGCAGAGCAGGGTTGGAGGCAGGGGGTGCTCGGAGGGGAGGAGAGCACCTGCACGGAGGCACCGTGGCTGGGAGGGGTCTGGCCGCCGCCTGCTGCCGTGTGCGAAGCTTCATGGCCATCATGTGGTGCCCTCCCCAGACGCGGGTGATGTGCAGCTGGAGCTGCACGTGCTGCATCGCCTCCATCACCATTTGTTCTTGAACTCCTAGGGCCGGATTTATTGGGGTCTCTGCCATTACCGGATTTCCCAGAAAATTAATTAGCGTCCTTGCGATGGGAAGCTGCTGCCGGCAGACAGAAGGCGTGTCCCAGGGGAGCTGTTGCAGCAGCGGGCACACAAACCGCTCCGGAGCCGAGCGTGCCGCTGCTTGATGTCGGCCGCGAGGGCTTCTGACCCCTCAACCTCCCGAAATCTCGCAGGCAAGTGAGCCTCCTCTCAAGGCTCCCCGTCCTACAGCCCTGCTCGTGTCGCTCTGCCACTGGTGATATGGGGCGAAGCCGGGACTGGGCTCAGCGCCTGCCTCTGCTCGTGGGGAGGGGGCTCCCGCACCCCCAGCCCCCCAGGCTTGCCTGTGTTTAACAGGAGGTTGAGCCACGTAATGAATTTAGATTTAATTTGCAAGTGAAAAAGATCGTTTTCTTTTGTAGCTTACGCTGCAGCCCAAATGTCTAAGCTTCTAGGGTTTAAGTCTAATTAACTGCATTTCACAGCTTATTTAAAGAAAAGAATGGAGGCATTAAAATTGTAAAATCTAATTTTTAAGTAAATCTTTCAGCACAAAATTAATGTCGCAGTCTCCCAGTCGTCTTGGCAATATATCTCTTGTCTTCAAATTTCAAAATGAGCTTTTGCAAACATGAAATTATTCATTAGACCGTCTGGTAAAAGGATAAATAAGTGTCTTTTCACATCCAAGATCTCCCGTTTTTCTATTTAGCACAAGATTGGCTTACTCAGCCTAACGACAAGCGGCTGCGGGCCCCGCGGCGCAGCAGGTGAGGGGGGAGGCGCGGGGCCCCCGCCTGGGTGAAGGATGCAGGAGCTGCGCCTCTGGGTGCTGGGCTGCCCTTGCACCTCCAGCCGTGTCCAGAAAGGGGCCCGAGCCCTCTGCCTTAGGGAGCTCCCGGCATCTCCCACTGACATCGGTGGGAAAACTCAGGGGTTTTGAGGTCCTTGATGAGGTTTTAAAAAAAAACAAAGATTGGCACAAAAGAATGGTAGGAAAATAAGCCCCAGAAAATTCTTTTTGTAGCCACAGGTTTTGTGAACCTCTTGAGAAAAAGTAAAAAATTCAGATCCTTTTTTTTTGTTTTTTTTTTTTTTGTAAAGTTTCTTTGTTTTCCCTTTAATAATCCCTTAGCCAGTCCAAGCCTTTGGCACGCAGCCACTGCGAAAGGGCTGTCTGAGTGCAATTAGGAAGGGCTGAGCAGCAGAAGTTGCCCCAAATCTCCTCTTGCCTGGAGCCCAGCCCAGTTGTGCCAGGTCGAGAGCTCTGCGTGCCGCAGGACGCTGCCTGCTCAGCGGGGATGGAGGAGCCACCGCGCTCCCCGACCCTCTCCGCCTGTACTCCTGAGTCTGTCAGGCAAAGAGGGCTCGTTTATGTCCTCATTAAAAAGGAATAGATTTCATGGAAGCAAAAAATATTATTTTAATAACTCCATTTTTATATCACTTTTTAAAAACCCCAGTAATTTGTCTTTTGCTTGATTAAAGTCAAATAATTCGCTGTAGGAGTGACACATTTAGTGCTAATTGCACGATTACTTCTGTGCGTGGCTTCTGAACCTGATGTGTTGACCTTGAGCAGGCGCCGACCCCCGGCAGCACTGGGGTGCAGGCAGCAGGATTGGTCCCTCCTGCCTTTTTCTTGGGGCCCTCACCCAAGCTGGGGAGCTGGATGGAGCCTCTCCACGTGCCCTGTGTGGGATGTCCACACGTGCACATCGGGCACACAGCTGGGCACAAGCACTAGTGTGGGGAGCGGCGGCGCTTGCTCGGATGCCTGCGTATACCCCGCATCAGGCAGCGATTTCAGGCTTTGTTTCCCAACAAAGCAAAGCCTACCCGAAATATTGACAGGCAGTTCAACCGTAAAGCAGAAACAACCCAAGAGTGTTTCAACTTGTATGAAACGCTTTGTTCAACCCCAAGCAAAGCCCGTTGCGGGCGAGCTGAGCACCTTGGAGGGACTTGCGTGAGGAATCAAAGAGCGTGTCTAACTGGAAAGCTGTGTGGAGCCGTTCCCGGCCCTATCGTGCACCAGAAGACAAGTCCTGCCCATGCTGCTGCCCTGAAGTGTAGCAGCTCCGGCCTTACCCTCGAGGAGGAGGATCAAAGCCTTCCCCAAAGCTCCGTTGTTCCTGGGCGAGCGCGGCACCATCTCCTTGGGCTTGCTTTGGGCCCCTCCCCAGCTTCTGTTCAAGATCCGGGGTTTATTTACTTTACAAAACCCCGTAATTATTTTGTAAAGATCTAATTTCACGGTTGCGGTGCCTTTTCCCAAGCTAGGTCAGACACTAATCCTCGCTCAAACCCCGGGCGCTGGAGGATGGCCGGATTCATTATCGGCGCTGACTGATCTTCCCCCCCGAACCGACGAGAAAGGCAGGAGGCGCCGCTCAAGTTTGCAGGGAGAGGCAGATCTGCCAGCCGCATCTGACGCTGTGGGGATGCGCTGCTACAAAAAAGCCCGTTAATTAACAGTGGGAGGCAGAATGCAGGAGAGGAGTAATTAACAGTTAGGGATGTATAGAAAAATGATGCTCATTAGCACACCCCACGATCCCTGCGTGAGGGCGGGAGGTGGAGGAGCGAGGGGCCTGGGCACGGCCAGGCCTGGAGGGGGCTCTGGGGGCTGCGGGCTTGGGGTCCCGTCCCCAGCAGGGGCTGCACCTTCCCTTCGGGTTGCTGCCTGCCCTGATGCGTGCGTGGGAAAACCTGGTCCAAAGCCTTGTGGAAAGCTGGGTTTAAATAAGAGCAGCTGCGTGGTGTCCTCTGCAATGAGAAGGTGCTGGGGACTTGCTGGGGCTCGGGGCTCCCAGCAGGCTGCGGTGGCTGTGCCTGCTGCAAGCACTGGGGGAGCCGGCGAGGATGCAGCTCCTGCTTGCCCCTGGTTTCCCATCATCCTGGAAGCAGGCAGCACCCACCAGCGGATGCTGTGACGGAGATTTTGATAGGATAATTGGGTAACTTATGTCTAAACCTTTTGAAAAGCCCATTTAGAGCTCTAGATTATCGCCTGGTAATTGAATAAATTAGATTTGTAAGAACAACTTCTGCAGCGAGTGTATCCCCCCTGCTCGCTGTGCTGACAGCCTCGTCTTCCTGCCTCGCGCTGTGGAGACAGCCCGGAGCTGCCTCCTGGACTCTGAGGGCTTTCAAGGAAAATAACAAACCAAGCTGGGCTTCTCACATCCCCACGTCTCTGCAGGGCCATGCAGTCCTGGTGGATGGGGCAGGAGAGTGGGTGCGCACCCCAAAACCACGACTAGCGTTGGGCAGGCACAGTGGGCGTTAGCTGGAGGTGAAGCTTTCCCAAAGGCCTTTCCAACATAGGGAAAAAAGAAAAAAGAAAAGAAAAACAATCCTGAAACAAAATTACCAGAAAATGACTTTGACTAAGTGGTACATTTCATTTTAATTTTAATTTTGCACAATATCATACGAATGAAAAATGAAGGACAGCTGAAATCTAATTTCGCATTGGAGAACTGAAGTGTGCTGAGCACGGTGCTCATCCCGTAGAACTGCCCACAGAAGGCAGCGGTCCTGAGGTTGTGTGTCTGGGGTTTTGTGCTCCTGGGAGTGTTCCTTTCCTCTCGGGAAGGCTGCAGGGTGGGTGCTGGCAGAATCCGGGCCTTCATGGGGGCGTTGCCCCCAGGCAAGGGGGGTCTGGGCTGACCCGAATATGAGAAAGCTGATTTTTTTGTGGGGGCTAAGCCAAAGGCACCCCGTGACACGCTGCTTTGGCCAAGCTCTGCCTCCAAGCAGGGCAGAATCCTGCCGGGATGGGGAAGGGAACAGGAGCGGTGCTGCTCAGCCCTTGTCTCGTGGCGTTGCTATTTTTTGAGTAATTCTGAATTACAATGTGTTTCTGTGGGCTCTCTTGTACTCCTGACAATCACACTCTGTGCTAAATCAGTCCGTGGCAATCAATACTTTTCTAATGAATTCTGAATTCCTAATGTCAGGACATTGCATTGCCTGTTTATTTTCTCTCTGCCCTTGTCTTATTCCTCCGCATTATTCCTGTAAGCTGCATAAAATACATTATATATATATATTTTTTCCCTCTCTCCCCTCTGCAGACCTCATTGGAAAAGTTAATGGTGTGTTTCTGGAGTAATTAGAATGATTTAAATGGCCTAGTAACAAAGTTCTTCCGCAGAAGCAGCAACTTCTCACCCTCTGTGTCTGTCATATCTGTGCTAGAAGAACAAGTGGAGAAAGAAAGTGATAGGAAATGGAGGGGAACAGCCCCCCAGTGAGGAGATCCGGGCTGGGATTGTGTGGGAATTCATTATTCATGGCAGGCAGTTCCGCAGGGTTTGCCTGTACACCCGTGAATCGATTCCAACAAGCACGCGGCTGCGACCCCAAACTGGTGCTGGCCGAGGCTGCCCAAACAGCACAAGGAGGAGCCCGTCCACGGCTCCACGTCTGTATTTTGGCCCTCGGTGATGCCCAAACAGCATGAGGAGGAGCCCATCCACGGCTCCACGTCTGTATTTTGGCCCTCGGTGATGCCCAAACAGCACGAGGAGGAGCCCGTCCACGGCTCCACGTCTGTATTTTGGCCCTCGGCGATGGGCTCGCCATGGCAACCTCTCCCCTGGTCCGGCATCGTGATGCTGGCTACGGATGCTGCTCTGAGCACGGGAAGGAGCAGTCAACACTGCACATTTTGGGGCAGTTTGAGTCCCGGTGGTGACCCACGCTGAGACAGCACCATCCCGATGCCAGGCCTGCCCCGTGTCCCGCAGACCTGCGCGGAGATGCTGAGATGGAGCCTGGCTTTGGATTCTCCTCTCCTGTTCCCAACAGAGCCTTGGAAATTAAGAATCAATCCGATTATTCAAGCCCATAAACAACATCATAAAAATAACATCAATTTGCACAGAAAGGCGCTGCATTAATGTGCTGAAATAATGATGCACTTTTACAACATAAATTTACAATCAATCTTGCTTTTAACACCGTGAAACAACAGTTGGAGGAGGATCAATCCTTAGCCTGAATTAGATGGCTTGAGTCAGAGATGCTTCAGGGGTTATTTTTGGAAGCTTTTAACAACAGCTCTAGCAGGGCTCTTGCTAACAAATTCGTCGGGTCTGCGTGTGACAGGCATACCCAGGAGCACCCAGGAAATGGGCTCTAATTTTAGGCCACGCAGGAGGTCGTAGCAAAGCCTGTCTGTGCGCTTTGCTCTCCCTCTACACATCGGTGGGGAATAATATGTGATGTTGGAAGCGAAATAAGCAGACATATGTAGCTACAGCAAACAGGCTGGGCTGCTGGCTGGCAACCTGTCCAAGTACAGGTTCACTCCTAGAGATTTTCGGCACCATCTGGGGGCATCAGATGAAGGCAGGACCAGGACGGAGCGTGTCCTCTCAGAGCTGCCCCAGCCTGGGAACCATATGTCCTAGGGAAGGGCAATTGCCCAGATAAAACCAGATAACTGCAACTCCCAGCCCCAGCCGTGCCAAGAAACTCCTCGCTCTTGCTTTCCGTTCCCCTCCGTGCTGGAAAATTCACTGCAGGGGCACGCAGCCTCTCGCGGGGTCACGCCAGCTTTGTTGCTGCCAGAGACAGCAGCTTGCTTCCAAGCTCCGCGCTGCACTGATTTAATTTTTCGAAGTACCTCCAAATCTGCTGTCTGCGGCGCGGGGCCAGGGCGAGGTGTGTGTGGGCTGGGGCAGTGCCCGGGGACCAGGCTGGGCGCTTCCCAAGCCGTGACCCCCCAGGGAAGGAAGCAGCCGTGGGAGTTATCCATACCCTTAGGGACAAACCCTTTTGGAAAAGATGCTTCTGATAGAAGCCAGCGCCTTGCTTTGCTCTGAGATAGCCGGGCTGGCATAAGGTTGGCTCCCGGGTGCTCGCAGGGGAGGCGATCGCAGCCAGCTTGGTGCCACGGGGTGTGGGATTTCTCAGCAGGCACCCTGTGGGGTCAGCGCCGGCTGTGCTGGCAGCTCTGTGCATGCAGCCACTGGTCCCGGTGTCCTTTCTGAAAGCACCTTGCTTCCAGCGAGGGAGCCTGAGTCCTCTGCATCGCTGCAGCCCCTTCCAGGAAAGGCTCAGCCCTTGTTTACTGCGCTGTCCCCAGGCCCTCTCATGACCGCTTTTTAGCTTGCAGAATTTCTATTTTTATTTTTTTTTTTCCTGTAAATGGGCACCAAAATGAAATCTATGCTTATGGAAAGATTGATTAGTTAACCAACTCAATTATATCTTTAGCCGAGAGCTATATTAAGTAATGCAGCAAAATTATTGCTCTGTGCAGATCCATTTTGTTAAACAGCTGCTCGCAAGACCCAAGAAGGAGAAAATGGAGGTTAGAAATGCTTTTACAGTCCTGGAGACAAAGGGACAGGAGGCAGCGCTGCCACAGGTAGCTCCAGGGAGGACGGAGCAGCAGAAGGGGCATCTTCTACGTTTTCCTTCCTTGCTGTTGCCATTAGCATTTGTTTTCCTTGGCACGGCCATCTCCTTCCTTCGTCTCATCCTGCTTTGTGCCGCTTCCTCGTGCCCACTCCTGGGGAAGGCACAGGTGGGGAGGATTTGAAATGCAGAGGGAAAATTACAGTAATAATGCTGAGAGCTGGTGCGAAGGATTATCTCTGCAGCAGTCTGTGCGTGCAGAGCCATCCCCGGCTTGCCCATGGGGCTGCCCAGGAGCCACCATAACCTGCCAGCGCCTTTCTGCCCACCCTGATGGGGCTGGGACAGACCTGGGGCCAGCTCCTGCGCTTCTCCATTGCAGCCTGGTTCACTGTTCGGGGCTGGGATATCCGGGCTCGTGCTCCCTCCCTGCTGGATAAACCTCCCCGAAGGCCGGGGTTCCCACCGGCAGGGTGGGCGTGAGGCCACGTGGGCTGAGCACGGCACCGCCGGCTGCCTCGGCCCCGTGCTCTGCTGTGCTCAGGCCATTTGCCGTCGTATTTTACAGCAGGCTCAAGTCAGCACTTCATAAATATTGAATTGTGAAATATTTACATACTCTGTGTCCTGGGTTTATAAATAGCAGCGATGGGCAGCGCTCCCCGGCACTGAGCTCGCAGATAAATTCCCGCGGGTGCCTGGCGGAGGCTCCTGGTGCAGGGCAGGCTTGCCTTTGTGGAGGGGTTTTTGGAGGAGTTGCACAGCGTTTGAGCCCTGCTTTCTGCCCTCCGTCCTTCTGCGTGGCTGCTTTTAAAACATTAACAGCTTCCAGGGAGCTCCGGCAGCTCCAATGGGTTTCTTTGTATAATTAAAATGAAGCTGAACTCGTCTTATTCTAAGTGTCTTTTAGGAATACAATTAGCTTCCACACCGCTTTTGTACTTTCTAAACCTTTTAATTTAGTCATACAAGGACAAGGGTGTTATTGCCAGGAACAGGTATGTACTAATGTGAAAGGATCTGGGTCAGACTTGGTTGTAATTAAAATTGTATGCGCCGTGTTTAAGTGCTTTTCTGCATATTACTTTTGCCTTTATGTGTGATTGCAAATGCCATCACAGAGAGAGGGGAAAGGGCTGCTTGTTCACCCGCACAGACCTTTCTGCGCAGGGCTGGGAGAAGCCTCTTTATTCCCACAGAATGGGAAGTGTACGAGCAGCAGCCTTCTGGCGATGCCAGGCTGACCAACAGGTGGTCGAACACAGAGAAATGTAGCCCGTGTTCCGAGCTCCTTCCTTCCCTCCTGCAAAACCACGTAGCTCCAGCTGCAGGATCTGTGGCGGAGGACCGCAGAGGTGCCGTGGTCCTCTGGATCAGCAGAAGTCATGCCGAGTCCTTGTGAAACCCAGAGAAACCTGGATCGATAGAAAAGCCCTGAAACGTGGTTGCTGCTCAGCACCAGAGCGAGCGTTTCCCAGAGCCTACCGGGCTGTGCAAGGCACCCTCACGCGATGCTGTAGGTGTCATTTCCCCTTCGGGCAGCTCACGCTCCGAGGAGCAGCCACCTTGGCAATGATCCTTCTTCTCTTGCGGGAAAGGTGGAGGAGGAAGGAAATAATTGCACTGATTGGATGTGGAGGGAGGGGGAGCTGGAGGAAGGCTGGCTGCCAGTCTAGTGGTAAGAGCAGGTAAAGGAATCCAGATATTTGCTCTCCAGAATCCCTCACGAGCTACAATTTAATTTCAGAAGTTCTTCCCGAAAGCTCTTATAATAAACGTCCTCCGCTGGTTTCGCTGCAGCGTGCAGGTCATAGGAGCGATCCTGCTCCACCAAATCCCTGCACGGCTCAGCTTCCCGGAGCTCTGCACAGCACGGGGGGAGCAGATCGTGTCCTGCTGCCCCAGGCGTATGTGTGCATCCGGAGCAGCAGACAATCCCCGCCATTTAAGATGTCCTTGCCCTGGTGAGAGGTGGGAAGGGGTCAGCCCACTTGAAGAAGGTGCTGGCAGCTTGTTATGGCACAGTCCCTTTGCGGTGGTTGTTGCTTATTTGTGTGTTACTCCTGCCTGTGACTCAATAAAAGGGAGCCCTTCTCCACAAAGCCATGGGGTCGCTCATTAAAGGTCTGCCCGGCAATCTGAGCAGCCTCGTAAAAGTGCCCTATGTATTATTATGATCCACCAGGCTCAGGTGAAATAATGAGTTTTCATTGCCGCGCAATAAAGTTTATGGAAGTTATAAAAAAATGAAGCTGCGTATAGATACAAGCAGGCACCTGGAAAAGCGTAGCAGAGGGCCAGGGGGAGGGAGCTGTGCCTGGCACTTGGCAAATGAATAATGGTGGACTGGTCATAACTGGAGTGCCTGGTGCTGGGGGAGGCACGGGGACCAGGTGGGAGGGCTCGGCGAGTCGGAGAGCGGCTGGATGCGGAGGTGCTGGGAGCTGAAGAGATGGGCATGTATCGAGAGCGATAGTCTATGAATTAAATACCAAAAACACCACCCCATTACAGCTTCACACAGGGGTCACTTGTTTTATTGACTGTGTCACAATTCAATCCATTCCCAGCCTGACATTTCTGGTCCTTCCTCCCTCTCAAAGCTTTTCTTTATACAGCAGCTCAGTTCCCCAAAGGGTTTTTTTTTTTTTTTCCTCCTTTCTCGCTGCAATTCAAAACCTCTGGAGGATTTATGTTTTCTCTAGACCTGGGGCTGCCCGGCCGGTGCAGCTGTGCTGGGGCTGCAGGTGGAGGCTGGTGCTGAGCGGCTGTGCCACGCTGCCCCATTTGGGGCCGGGCGCCTGGGGGTGTCCCGCGGTCACACCCGATGCGTGCCCCTCTTAGGGAGCCCCGCACAATTGTGCGTTTCATTTCCCATTTTGCAGGTGACAAAACTGAGTTATGGATGTCACATCATTGGGTTTTAATGAAAGCCATTTCTGGTGTTAGGGCGAGCGTGACCAATGCGGCACTGTGGGTGCTGCTGGAGCAGCAGTGTCCCCAAAGAACGAGGAAGGGGACAGCCCGGGGGCACAGCCCAGGGACAGGAGCAGCGGTGTCACAGTGGAAAAGGGCTGGCACCTGCTGCCTGGTGCTGGCTCCCTGCTGCAAGCCGCCCCGCGGTGTGTTTCTGTCTTATCCTGCCTGCTCTCATCACGAGCTCTCCAGGACATCCTCTGTTTCTCTCTCCATCGCTGTACGATGCCCGGCGCAGATGTTGGCGAGAGCCTTTAGGCTCCCCCACTAATGGTAACAACAGTAACTAAGTTTGATATATATCTTCGTTGTCTGGAGATGAAGAAAGTCTGGTGCGTGCAGCTTGAAGTGGAAAAACAACATTTCACACTGCATTCTGCCCGGGCTTGGGAAAGTCTGACTCCTCGTTCCCTGAGGACTCGGTGGTGGTGGGAGGCTGCGGCGTGCCTCAGCACCAGCCTGCAGCCCCTGGGCACGGCCCTGCACCCGCGGGGCGAAGGACGGGCAGGACGAGAAGGGCTGAGGAGGGGGAGAGATGGCGATATGATGTACAGAAGCATGCACCTTATTTTCATGCATCGTTTTGGCTGCGGGTGGGCAGAGAGCAGGTGCTGAGCGGCGGCTCAGGGAAGGAGCGATAACACCGGTACCCAGGAATGATGCTGAGCTGTCCCCTCAGATGCTGAGCTGTGCACTGAACGGTTTTTCCCCTGCTCCCTCTCCTCCTGCACCTCCCTGGGGACCGTGCCCAGGAGCCGGGTGGTCCCGCAGGCGCTCGCTCCCGGCGCTCCTGCGGCGGCACAGCCCTGCCCTGCTGCCTCTGCTCCTCCGAGAGGAATCGCCACAGCCGTACTGTGCTGCAAAGTTTGCTATTAAATATTTAATTCGGACTTAACAACTCAATACGTTTGGTGCCATCAAAGGGTCCGGGGCTTGCTCCCAGCCTGCTCTGATTAACAAAGTACCTGGCCGGCAAAGATCTGCTGATCCAGTCACCCAGGGCTTTGTTACACGCTGTTCAATGCCAGTGGAGAGGCAGCATTAACTAGGAAGCATCGATTTCAGCATTAGCCGGCTTTTACATTCGAAAGCAGACAATGCAAGGACCTTCAATTATCTTCAAAGCAACTGAAGGGAAGGAAATTGGTCTTAGATGTGGTAAATAGACTCCACAAACTCTACTGAAGCATGCAAAGATGTACACAAGGGAATTACAGATCCTTGCATAACTGTTTGTAGTCTATTCAAAAATGTGATTGAAATTCTATAGATTTCGTATTAGTCCCCTTTTTTTTGTGGTAATCTGATTCAGGGATTTACTAATCTGATTGGGATTATTATTGTAAGAGGAAACCCTAACTTGCCTTTTCACAAGGGGTCCCTGCCTCTGCTCAGGAGCGCCTGGAAAGAGGGATTTCCACAAACCCGTTTTACCTTTCAGAATCATCTCCCAAATTATCACCACCCGAAGCTGACCACGTGCCATTGTGCCCCGTCAGCCTGCGCCGTGGTGTCAGGAGCCCCCTGGGCAGACGTCCCCGTGCCCCTTGGGCTCTGCCGCTGCCCAGCCGCTCGTGCACATGTCCCTGGGGGGGGCACACGAGGTGTCCCCAGGCGTGGGGCTCTGGCGGCTGCTCAGTCTGAGCGTGGGGGCTCAAACCCACCCCTGGGTGCTCTCAGGAAGCCAACACCACAGTGCCAGGAACGGGGGCCAAGGCAAATTCATTAAAGAAACTCAACCACAATAATAATGGGACTTCTTCCAGCAGCACTCACACTTCTCTGAGCCTAATGCTAATGGTGTTAGTTGGGGCTCTGTTTTGTCTTCGGGGTTGGAATTTTTTTTCTTTTTTCTGATATCATATTAATTGCCTGCATATGTTGGACCAGATTTTCCCAAGAGCATCTGAGCAGCAGGGGAATGTTTCTAAGACTTCTGAATAATCTGTCTTTCACTGCAGATGCTGAGCACACAAAAATTTGGCCCTCGGTTCTCCCAAGACTCTCAGCCCCCGGAGCTCCCTGGCAGCTGCTGAGCTCCTGCTGAGTGCCACAGGGCATCGCTCCCTGCACCCATGGGCTTCGCTCCCACCGGGTGCTGAATCCAGCACCCAGCCCCTCGCTCTGCCGTGCTCCCAGGGCAGGCATACCCCCGAGGGCTGCTCCCCAGCCCTGGCTCACAGCTCTCCTTCCCTTTGGCAAACAGGGGGGTGAGGGGGGGAATCTTTTGCCTGGGAGAAAGGGTCTGGCTGGAGCTAGAGATGGGGACCCCAGAGCACCCGCTTCTTGCCAAAATGCCTGGCCCCGATCTCATCATCTGCTGTTGCTGCTCTGCGTGGTGCTTTGCTCCTCGTGCCATGGCTCGGGGCTGATCTGCCCCCCACATCTCTCTGCCTGCCCCCATCCGGAGCTGTGGCAACCTGATGTGGCCATCGGGATCCTGGCTGCGCCCATGGGATTCACTCACAGCCTCAACCCTGTGGAAAGAGCCAAGCACGAGAGCAGCAGTTTTGTGCTCACCATCCTCTGGTTTTACATGGCAGTGGGGGGACAGGGAAGCAGCGTGCCCGGTTCCTTCTGCGTCCCTTTTCCCCCAAGCATCGTTCTCTAACAGCTTATTAATCCCGACCAGGGCTGCGCCTCTCTCTGCTGCCTTGCACCGCTCCCCTTCCATGCAAGGGAGGAAATACCAGCAGGGAAATGACTCTGCTATTGTGCAAAGACTTAAATACGGAAATCCTATTTAAAATGTTTTTTTTTCAAGCCCTGGTGGTTTTCCCAGCCCCAAAAGGTTGTATCGAGCAAATACACCAGATCTTTCAGACAAGGATTATTGACTGGGAGTCACACACCGTGTAAACAGGGGTGGCAGTTTTGATCTGCAGCGCATCCATGTCAATACTCTAATTGATCCAAACCGAGGGAGTTTAGAGCCCAGAAGGAAATCAGTCTTGGCATGCTGGCGTAGAGCTGTTGTTGCAGAGGGAGCCGCCGCCGTCCGGGCTGGCTCAGCACCCGAGGCTGAGCAGGGGGTGAGTGGGGACACCCCCACAGCACCGCCCGTGGGGGCTCAGGGGGTGCTAGCGGTGCTAGCGGCGTGGCTGAACAATTTCAAGAGCCTCACCCGGCCTATCAAGGAAACTTTCCTAGAAGCCGTTCATCTCATTTGTTATTTTATGGGAGCAGAATGAATCTCTCGGCGTGTGAGTCAGACGGCGACATTGGGATAGGCACCAATGGGATAAATACAACCGCTTTGACAAGAGAAATTCAGTATTGTCGCTTTCAAAAAGAGATCTGAGCAAGAGAGATGTCTGTGTGTGCAGTGTGGACAGAAAGAGAGTGTGATTTGTGTTGGAGAGAGAGGAGGGAGACGGATGCAGATTCACATTTCATGCGGTATAAAATCACTCTTACATTTTGATTAAATACAGAGCTCCTTTGTAATGAAAAAGCCAAAATATAACCTGCAGACACTTGGTCACGACACAGGAGATCTGAAAGCCTTGCTGAATATTTTATCTCCTCCGCGTACCACCGTTGCCGTGAAATAAAACAAGGGAGGGCAGGAGCTGAGGATGAGGAGGGAGAGGTGCCCGCCGTGGCACCGCATCCCGGGTGGCCACGCAGGGTGCAGGCGAACGGGGCTGCACCGGGCAGTGCCTGCGGGCACCTGGAGCACCGGGGGCTGGCGTCACCGCAGGGCCACCTCCCGGGTGCACAGGACGGGTACTGCCAGCAGGATGAGCATCGGCACGAGGGTTTCCGGAGCGGCAGTCGCAGCAGTTAGCGCTGTGTTAACGTCAGCCAGCTCTATACAGACTAGCTCACTCCTGCTGTAAAAGGACAGGTCTGTTAATTAGCGCAGAGCACAGTAACCCGCCACGTAGTCGCTGTGGATAACAAATACATCTCCTTGACGAGAGAACCTGGCTATCCTGCACCATGTGCGGGCAGCGTCGCTGTTCAGGGGCAGCGTGCCTGCTGCAGGGCACGCAGTGCTCGCAGGGGACTTGTGTGCCACCACGGAGCGCTCCCAAACCATGAGCATCCTGCCTCCAAAGGGGCTCTGGGCAGCAATGGGGCTTGCAAGAGGTTCCTGGTAGCTCCTTGCAGAATATTTTATATTTTTGCCCCCAAATAATCCTTCCGCACTCTGTAATTGCTCTTCTCTAGATGTCTGATCCGTTGTTTGGTAATTAAATCAAGCAGCACAAGTCCAGAAACACCTAGTGAGCTCAGATCTGGCATGATGTCAACACCTCGGAGCTGCCAATCACGGGGTTTTTTCACGCACAGTTGCAGACATCGCTCGGCGCTGATTGTGAACAGATTGTTTAATCTCTCTGGTTTCCGAACCCTCACTCGCTACCCCTTGCCCCCTGCTGCTCTGTGCCCGGTGTGGGACGCGGGGCTGGGGAAGAGACAGAGGGGATGATGCTCAGGATAGCCTGCAGTGTGCCAGCCGTCACCAGGAGCTCCAGAGGTGGCTCTGTTACTGGGATCATCCAGGTGTGGAGCCAAGTGACAGCGCTGGGGTCCCCGTGCCTCTCCCCTCGGCCTGTGGCTGGTGCTGGGTGCCCGCGGGTCATGGCGCAGAGCCTGGTAGCTGCCAGCAGCCCTTGCCGCGAGCCGGCCGGCCGGCTGGCAGGGGTCACGCTCTGCTCGCCTGGGATGTCCTCCAAACACCGTCCAGTCAGAGGGAATTTTCAGCCTGACTGGTGATTTGGCTTCGTCCTGCAGGTAGCAGAAGGTTTCCTGCGGGGCTGGGGGACTCCAGCAGCTCGGGCAGTGATCGGATGGCAGGCGGAGCCGTGTCCTTTAGGATGGATGGAGTGGGTAGGAGCAGGAGAGGCTGGAGGCTGCAGGTCCCGGCACACAGACCGTCCCCATCATGCCGAACTGCAGCCACAGGCACAAACCGTGCTGGCAGATGACCGATATACCCAAAGACTGTTATTTTAGGGATACAGCTTGCCTTTTTCTGGAGCAAGACCCGTTGCCAGGGAAAATGCTCAGAGACGCCTCGCAGAGCCAAAAGAGGCAAAATCCGCCTGGAAAAAAAACTACCCAGGCAACGCGCTCCCCTCTGCCCGGAGAGCTGGGGGCAGAAAGCAGGCGGTGCATGGGGGACCAGAGCAATGGCAAGGGCCACCAAGTCCTGGTGGCTTGGCTCGCTGATGCCGAGCCCGGCCTCATCTTCCCAGCACGATGCGGCCGAGGTGGGGCTCGGGGCTGCGCGGGCAGCACAGGCAGCGGTGGCAGCGCTGCGGGCGATGGGGCGTTCCTCCCTCCGCCGGAGCTATTTATCTTGGGAGAAACAGAGGAATATTTTGTATCTTTGACAAAGCAGCACTTTACGGGCGCTTGACACTTTATTAACTAATCTCTGGTACTTGAGTAATTTATTATGTTTAAGCTGGTGCCATCAAGTCTCTCAGCAGTGTCCGTGTGCGCCGGGAAATAAATTAAAGACTGTCCAGAGATACTTGGCTCATCGCTGTGATTGCTGGGCTAGCATGATGGAGGGCTAAGGTTCTCTCCTCCTGCAAATTGGAAATTAGGAATTAATAAGATGACAGGACCGGGAGCCCCGCTAGCTGTGCCCGGCGGGGAGGCAGTGGCCGGGCTCGGCGGTGCTGCAGCTCCCCGTGGGCCCCCAGCAGAGCTCCCTGCCCTGGTTGCCCCGTCCGGGGCTGAGGGTGGTGCAAAGCCCAGAGCCCTGCCAGTGTTTCAGAGATGTAAATGGGATGATGTGGGTAATTACAGGCCTGTCAGGCTAACATCAATCCCGGACAATATAATGGGAGAGCTGATACAGGATCTGATTAATAAAAAATTAAAGGAGGTAATATAATAAATGCCAATCAACACAGGTACATGGAAAATGGATCTTGTCAAACGAAGTTGATATCTTTTTGATTACATTACAAGTTTGCTTGATAAAGGTAATAATGTTGATGTAGTGCAGCTCAGCTTCTGCAGACAGTTGAGTTGGTGCTCCGAAGCGTTTGGAGAAAGGGACTGAAATGCGGTGAGCAAGGTGGCAGACGAGATTAAAAACAGGCTGAGTGGCAGATCTCACTGCAAGCAGAAACGTGGCATCTTCGGGGGGTGCAGCGCCTCTACCAGCATCCCCTCAGCGCTGCTCCTGGCCTCGGGTTTTCTGCTGAGACAGAAGCACAAAGCACACAGCTGTTGGGGCTAGAGCCTGCAGGAGTGGGCAGATCTGGTGTTGGAGTTACCATACGAGGGAGCAGGTCACCGAGAGGCGACGTGATGCAACGTGCAAGCAGGGTACAACCGAGGATGGCCAAATGGAAATCCTGCTCCTGGTTCTGGGGTGCCTGGGGACCCCCCGTGGCCCCTCTGGGCTGGGGCCAGGACCTCTGGCAGCGGGGCTGCCCAGCTCAGAAGTTTAAAGCTCTTCTGACAGCAGCAGCAGCAGCAGCAACAAAATCGTGAGCGGTCCCATCCGTCAGTTTCCATGGCAACTCAAAATTACTCACTTTGGGGAGGAGGGACCAGCCCTCGCGCAAGAGCCTCCCTGCTTCTGTGTGCGCTGGCAGTGGGCTGGGGTGGTGTTTTTCTTCTCACAAGCCACGGGTGACATGAATGCATGGGAAGACTCAGAGGATAATTAAAACATGTACCATTTAACGAATGACAACAATTGAAACTTTAATTACTCAGCCTGTGTCTGTTTATTTCCTCCCCAAATTGCCCAACTCACGAAAGGAAGTAAGAAGGAGTAGGGAAGGAGACTGAGGGCAAAACCTGATTACGTTTATTAAGCCAATACAAAAACTCGGCACTGTAATAATAATTAAATTAATTATAAAAGCAATTTGCTTCCGAAAATGTAATTTGACAGCTTACAGGCTGTTGCACCGATCCAACGGCCTCAGCTTAAAGTAGGCAGGAGGCAAACCCACCCAGAAGGATCGCCGTGCAATTGTAATGAGGTGCCAGGATGGGAGAACAAAACTGCCCCGTGCTCGCTGCGGCACCTGCGGGGGGATGAGGTCCCGTGCCGAAGCACAATGCCGGGCTCTGCAAAGCATCACCTGGGTGTGGGCGCAGGTGTTTGCATCCCGGGGGCCTTCCCCGTGCCTCTGCTCTTGTGTGCGTCTGCGAGAGCCGCTGGCCCCAGGGAAAGAGCCCCAGGGGCCGGGAGCCAGCCTGGCATGCACGTCCTCTCTACTCCAGCTCCACATGGGCATGGCAGCAATGCAATACCTGGTCTGCAGGAACAAATTCCCACTGTGGGTGTCGCATGGGAGCGGGGAACTGCGGGTGATGCCTTGGCCAGGGTGCATGCATCATCTGTCTGGGTCGCATCCCGCCCAGCAGGGCTCAGCTCCACAGCTCGAGCACCCTGGAAGCATTTCGTGCTCCAGCCGCTGCCCCAGCTCGTCCTTCTCCGCCACCCGGTGCGAGCTCTTCCCCCGTGTCCAGCCTTGAACCAGGGTTCACTGAAAATGAAGGGAAGCGCAAGAGCTGAATGCAAATGGGCATCTCTAACTGCTTGTTCAGAGAAAATAATTTTGGGGATGGCTACACGCTTATAACCTTTGTAATGCCAGGCAGAAGGTGGTTTATGACTTTGTTGAAAATAAAAAATAATCTGCTGAAAGATGAGAAAAGAGCTGGCTTGGAAGTGACAAGTTTTTGGCCTAAACTGCTGGATCTGGAAAGCTGTTCAAAGAAAGCAGATTGCTTTCAACCAGAAACAGTTTGATTGAAAACCTTGTTTTCCATAGGAGAAAAAAAAGTTTTGACAAAACACTTTTATACCAACCTCACTCCTTTCTTGCTGCCCACACTGGATGTCGCCTCTCTGCCCGTCATCAGTAAGGTGCATGGGATGTGTGTCCGCAGCCGGGGAGGGTGCTGGCGCCTGGGGAGCAGCCGTCACCCAGGGCAGGTTCCTGCTCCCCCAGTGCCTTCCCGCGTCCTCATGGTGGGCAGGGGGATTGGAGCTGAAATCTGGGATAATTACCTGTGGCATTGTTCCCAAATTGCCTCTGATTGCTGTGCAGGGACTGGGTCTGCGTTCCTACAGCCGGCTGGGCTGCATTTTGTGGTTTTTGACTTCGTTTTTTAATGATGGAGGCTGTTTCTTGCCTTCCAAAGTAGGTCAGAACCTCAGTGAGGAGCTTTTCAAACACCCTGGGTTTTGAAGCTGGGAAAAACTATGCTCTTCTTTCTGCCGTCCCGCTCCCTTCTCCAAAGGCACGCTGACATCCAACCACTTTAAACCACTGGGTTTGAGCAGCAAATTATAAGTTAAATTATAAATAATGCCCGGCTTTCCAAGGGCTCTGACTATTACGCCAGACTCGGAGCCATTCACCCAGCCTGTCTCTGCATCCTGGCCAATGCAGTCATTATGTCTACGGGGTGCCTGGCTGCATCGATCGCCTTGAAAAATGCATGAGCTTGCTCCCTTGTCGGGCAGCGCCTGGAGCACGGGAACCTGCAGCAGCCCTAAGCGGGGGCCACGGCCCCAGAGCTGTCCTCTGCCCGCACGGTGAGCCGGGGGCAGCTGGGGGCTCGCGGGCTTCGGGGAGACCTGGGGAAGGACCGGGGTTTCTGTGGGCTTCCAGCAGATCTGGTGCTGATGAGCACAGCCCGACGAGCGCACACTGCCAAAGACGAGGAGAAAATATTTGGCAGCGGGTGAGGGATGGAGCTTACGTACGTGGTGAGAGCGCTGCGGTGTTGGTGATAACGTGTGCAGGTGCGCTGCCCTTGTGTTGTTCTGTGCTTGCTGCTGGTGGCAGCAGATGCAACCAGAGCTCTAATGGCAGGAGAAGACCAGGGCAAGCTTCAGAGAGAGGACGTCTGAAGGCAGCCACGGCATGGCCGTGCCATTCCCACGCAGGACTTGGGGAAGATGCTGGAGGTGCTGGCGAGGCTGTTCCTGCAGCTCACCCCGCGCCTCACCCATCGGGCTCCCACGGAGGTGTAATGGATGGGGAAGAGTAGGTTTGAAGGTCTCGGGGGCAGAGAAGACAGCACGTGAGCCATCAGTCAGGTACAAAAGCAAAGAAGTAAAATTTCAGTGCAGTAATTTTTAATAATTTATGATTTTCTCTCGGTTCCCAGAGTGTTATTACCTCACTTAATATCATTTACAAATTACACATGATCCCATCAATTGTAGTAAAGTGAGGAAGTGTCTGGGAGATGCTCAGAAATCAAATGCTATGGAGCAAATGAGAATTTATGAAGCTGAGCGGGCTGCAGAGGTGGCAGGGCAGCAGAGCAGTGCCCGGGATGCCACTCACCGGGACCGGTGTGCCACCAGATGGGCTTTGCTCAGGGTTGGTTTTCATGTACATAAACAGAGAGAAGCAAGGCAGCAAAGGGAGCGTGTTGTGAGCTGGCTGTGCTGGGGGAGAGCAGAGGGAAGGGGGGCTCTTTGAGGCCGTATAACCCCATCTCCCCACCGTGCCCGCCTGCCCCTCTCTATGTCCCTGTCCCCGCAGGTCTGGCTGTCCTGCCACCCTGACATCCCCAGCCTCCCTTCCCTCTCTTGTCTGCACGTAGGGCTAAGGACTCATTTGGCTAATTATTAAGGAGCAGGGCCTTCCACCTCCGTGCCCCGGGGCTCAGCGTGGCAACCTGCAGAGGTGGATGGCGGCACAGCAGGGAAGTGGCTTGGCTGCCCAGGTCCGGAGCCACGTGTTTCCATGCCTATCTCTGGCCATCTCCCATCCCTGTCTCTGCACCTCTCAGCCTCCAGGGTGGAGGAGCACCAGGGGCACCCGAACTGCCCTCCCCTGGCCGTGTTCCCCAGGGGCAGCCTGGTGGCTCCTAGCAGTGCAGGGTGAAGATGCAGCCCCTCACTGGGGGCTGTGGCACGGGGCTGGGGGCTGCAGCACGGGGCTAGGGGCTGTGGGACGGGGCTGGGGGCTGCGGCACGGGATGTCACCTGTTGCTTTGGCTCTCGCGGTGAGCGTGCGGCTTCGCTGCCATCGCCCAGCGGGGCCTCGTTGCACAGGAAGGAGCACACAAATCCTGCTCTGCTGCTAACAGCTCCGTCATTTGGCAGGGGAGAGGCTGAGCCCCTCCCACCCCACGCTGCCTTCTTGTTTGTCTTTTTTTTTTTTTTTTTTTAATCGTTTCCTCCTGCAAGAAATAAAGAGCGAAAGAAAGGAAGCGAGCCAGCCCTTTCCCCACTCTTCTCCTCCTCCTCCTCCTCATTAGCGCTGCATCCCAGGGAAAGCGTAATTTCCTTTGTGTCGCTGGTGGCACAGAAATCTTCTCCATGGCAACACGGCCGGTGGCGAGCAGTGCCGGGCCTCCAGGATGCCTGCGAGGGGGGACCGGGCTCCGGGGGCAGCTGGCTGCAGGGAGGCTCTGGTGGCAGCCCGGGGCTGGGCATGTCCCCGTGGGGCGCGGAGCAGGGATGCTGCACGGCTCCAGCACGTCGTGGCACTGCCCGTTGCCTTGCTTTTGTCCAAAGAAAGAAATCGTGGTGAATGTCCAGAGTCCTGCACGGGCTGGGGGTGTTTGTGGGGACAGCAATTAGCCAGAAAATAGCTGGTGGTGTGGGTGGGTGCCTGGTTTGCCCACGTTGCTGTGTGCCAGAAGCACCCGTATGGCACAGCCCCAGCACGGGACGTCCCGCTCGTGGCCCTGCTGCTGGCAGCGATGGGGCAGCCGCGGATGTGGCCACCTTTGGAAGCAAGAAACAGGTGACTGCATGCGCCCATAGGGCTGACCTGGGGCTGCTGGTACACCCCTTACAAATCTGCCTCTGTTGCCCCTGGTCCACTGTGTTTCAGCTAGGAGGAAACTTCTTGTAGCTTCCTCCTTGAGACCGCGCTGGGGAAGGGGTGGAAATGATCCTCCGTGCAGCTTCCTGCGGCATTCCTTAATTATCCTTCTCACAAGGTTCAGACACAAGCAAGTCTCTGCAGAGAAAACAGCCCTTTGTTATCTAATAACTCACAGAGAACAGCGATTTGCATACAGCAAGAGGAACAGAAAAAAAGCAGAGGAAAATGCCTCCCTCTGAACATCACAGAAGCATTTGATGGAAATAACTCACCCTGGCCGATCTCCCTGTCTGGAGTTCTCCCCGAGTATCTGGGACGAGTGGGACTCACAGTTCTCTCTTCTTAAAGGCACTGCACTTGGCAGAGCCTTTTAACTAAATTGAATGTCTCTGTCCTGCAAAAATATGCTTACATGCTGCCTTTCATGCCAGCGCACCTGGACACGCTGGTGATTGCACTACAGAAGAGCAAAGCCAGATGAAAAAGCTTATCAAATGTCAGTAGAAATGTAAGTGGTCAAGAGCTGGAGTGCCTGTTCAGCAGTGGTTTTCATCCCAGATTGAGAGGAGGAGTGAACTATCAGGGCTCAGTGTTAACTGCAGGATTTGTGTTGGATTGTAAATGTCTGAGCCTCAGCCGGGGCTCAGACAGCTGCTGGTGCCCCCTGGGCTTCCTGGTCCCCATCCTGCAGGGGCTTGGAGCAAAAGCGTTTGGGAAGGCACTGTGGGTGCTGTCTTGCACGCTGTGGTGTCTCCCCGGCGTGCCCAAGACTTGTGGCCCAGCCTGGCTGGTGCCAGCCCTCATCCGGGCAGCCACGTGGAGAGAAGGGGCAACTGGAGCTCCTGTCTGCGGAGAGCGGGTTGGGGTGTAGAAAGCTGGAAATGGAAAGGTTTTGATTCGATAAATGTTTGTTGGCATCGGTAAATATACAGAGGGTACGGCTGGACTCAGTGGAAAGGGACGGTCTTATCTACAGTCGGATTATTTTTAAGTGAAAAGACAGTAGCAGCTGCTAAAATGCATTGACTTGTTGAAAACATATAGATTTGGATACCAATGCCATAGAGTGCTATCACTTAGGTGTCTCAGCCCATCTGCGTAAAGTAAGTATTGATTTTGGTTGATATGCATTGATTCCAAGAAAACTGCCCTGCTTTGAAAATGAACTTCCAGTAGTTTCAAGGGAAAATGCAATGCGCTGTCTCTCTTGCAGGGCTCCCTTGTTTTGTTAAACGTGTCTTGCGTGTTTGAAAAACAGAAGCAAAGCCAAACAAATAGCTCGGAGGGAATTAAAATGCATCGATTCTCAGGGTGGGAATAATGGCCTCCGTTAAAAGCTTTTGGAGACGTTAACATACATTGCTTTGAATAAAGATCTCCCTCTGGCCCACGGCTCCTGCACCTGCTACCATGACAATTATTTGGATGAGAAGGTGGGGAGCTGAAACGCAGCCCTACCGCCCCGGAGCCTCTGTGCTGTGGTGCCAGGCAGGGGGAGACCAGCTCGGAGACGACTCGGAGGGGTTAGCTCCTCGGGGCTGACTCTTGTGCATCGCAGAGCCGCAGGATCCAGAGAAGGAGGTTGGGAGGCACTGGGAGACCTCGTCTTGCCCGTCCCCCTGCCCCAGGATGGGGTCAGCGCAGCCACGCCATTTCCAATGGGCCTGTGTCTAATATTTTTTAAGTTTCCTAGTGATGATTTCACACCTCCTGGAGTGATCCACACCAATAACATCCTGTAAATGGAGATCTACTGCTTTATACAGTATTGGTTGTATTTCGTGTTCATTTCTTACCTTTTTTAAGCCAGCATTATGTATTTAACAACTACCATTCCATTGTAGAGGCATTTGAAGGCAGTGAGAGGCAACCTCTGCTCTGGGGGTAAGGACCTTGAGGATGTGGTGGTTTCCCCAGTGTCCCTGCCTGGCAGGACAGCCCTGCTCCTCGTCCCCTCTGCTCGTGGGCAGGAGGGGATGCTCTCACACCTCTTATCGGTGCAATTAGTTGCTTATAAAGGGCTCTCACGAAGAGGCAGGGTTGCTGGACAGAGCTGTTCCTTGGGGTAGTGCTGGGCTGCCCACAGAGTGCTGCTCCGCAGCCCTTCTCTTCCCGAAGCAGCCGAGGCTTTCCCAAATGGCTGAGAGCATTCCCGTGCCCTGCAGGGTGCCGGGCTGTCCGTCTGTCCCTCGCTGTCTGTCCGTCTGTCCCACCCCAGGTCTCTTTTCCCTCGCGGTCATTTTAATTGGCAGGGAACGGCCAGTAATTCGGCAGCGGGTCTTGGCCAGCCTAACCTAACAGAGCCTTGTCACTTGGATCAACAGGCAGAGTCCATCTGGGAGACCAAGCCCTAGTCCCTCCAGCAAGTCCTTGCTGTTAATTAAAGGTATTAATTGGCATGCAGCCTGCTTGTTTAAAGAGACGGTGGCCTCTGCAGTAATTAGAGATGCACGGAGCTGCCCTCAAACGACGGGTGCAGGCGGGCGGCAGGGCTTTGCTGGTGTGGGGGCTTCTGTCCCCACATGTGCTCCTGGGGGGGACGGATGCTGCTGCTGTGGCTGGGCACAGAGGTGGGGAGCACCAGGGTGAATGCACGTCTGGGGCTGGATCCGGCCTTGTCCTCCCCGTGGCCATGCCCTGGCTGCTCTCTGCACCATGCCAGTGCTCCAGGCGCACAGGGCGGGTGCGAGCAGGGGGATTTTATTGTTAGGCACGACGTTTTGTTGAAGCAGATGATTTCTCCTAGGCTCCCTACCTTTTGCTGTTCAATTTTCATTGTAAACCCCAGGAGGGATGTGTTGCGTGCTGTATTTTGCTTTTGCTAAGAAATGGTAATTCCACGGAAAGCCGGCTGCCGCTGCTCGGTGTGAGGGTGCGCAGCCCCAAGGGATGAGCCCGGCGCTGCCCAAGTTTCCCAGGCCCTCCACCTGAACTTCGTTAGAGTCTTTGCAGTTCAATTTCTGAATGTAGTCTGAGAGCAACATGAAAATTAGATCTAATAATGAATGATTACAACTTTCAAGTTAAGTCTAGTTGGTTGACTAATCAATTTGGTTAAGTGAAAATCCATAGCAAATGAGTCAGCCGCAGTACAACATTTCTCCATCCAATTTAAATTAAAATCACCAACCATAATAATTTCACAATTACTCTGTGAGGATGCACCAGGGACTTGCCCCTTGAGAAAGAAAATGTCAAGGACTGCATGAGAGGCACCCAGGGCATGGGGGAGCGAGGAGCAGCCCTCGGCCGCCCGCCTGGGCAGCTGTGAGCGCAGGGACAGGGACGGATGTTCAAGGAGCCGGGGGGCATTGCTGGCTCTGCAGGTGGCACCAAACTGGAGGGTCCCCCCCACCCCAGCACCAAAGCACAGCACCTCACGTCCCCCCAGCCCCAGCCCACCATCCTGCAGGGTGCATCCAGCCTACCAGAGGGGCTTGGCCAATATTTATATCAAGGGAGCAGAGGAGTGTGAGAGGGGAGCCCAGTCCTGTGGATCAATTTGTAATTTTTCTTTTTTGCTGTGGCAGGAGTGTGAGGGATGCGAACATTAAATCTCCAGGAAAGTCGCCTCTGCAGCAGTCTTTAGTGGTCTGAATTATTTATTTGTGTACAGTTGTGCTACACACCGAGCCGTAAAAAAATAAATAAGACCACAGCAGGCTGCGCCTGTAATGGAGTGGTTGTGTGGCTGGGTGCAGGTCTCCTCGGGACGGGTCTCATCCTGCACACCAGGAGGCTGCAAGGAAGAGGGGCGGGTGCAAGGGCCCAAATGCTTCTTATTCTGCTTTCTGTCGCATCCTCTGCCTCCTCTGTTGCATACGGCAGGTAATTAACGATCCATTCACATGGCAAGCAGAGGGTGAGACAACTCTGGTGGATTAATAATTTAATATTCTTACAGAACTCCATACCTGTGCAAAACACCTGGATGCATTCCTTGCGAACTTCCTTCCAAGCCGCTGGCCCGGCAGGGAAGGCTTCCCAGAGGTTTCTGTGCATGGCCACCGCACACATCCTGCTCGGCGCGGGGAGCGCTGACAGCGGGCGGCTGCTCTGTGCAGGGGGAGAGCTCCCTGGGAGCACGCTGGCTGCTGCATCCATCTGCACAGTCTCCGCTCTGCCAGGCCCTAACTCGATTGCTTTGTAATGTACTTCTCTGCTGCGGTGTGCACGCAGGCAGAGCTGCGTGAAGCCCGGGCGGTGCCGGTGTGTTACGTGTTGTGCAGGAGGTGCTCGCAGCCTGCGGGGAGCTGGATGGCGGCAGCGCAAGGCGGAGGCGCTCAGCTCTGCAGGGGAATGTGTGGTGGCCTCATGGGTCAGGGCAGAGTGAAATTCCAGAGGTTTCCCAGCATGGAAACTGGGAAATGGCTGACATGCTTGCTCGAAGGGGAGAAACCACAATTCACTTTGAGTAGCGGGGTGGAGAGCGCACCAGCCTGGGGAGCAGAAACCCCCGGGGTCTGCAGCCACCAGCTTCTCCCCAGTGCAGCCAGCTGGGCTGCGGCACTGTTTTGTTCCAGGCTCTGTTTTGTTCCCCTGGCACCTGCCGAAAATACCGGGCTTGCGGGCACTTCGCCTCCTGTGTGACTCGGGCAAAACTTTGTAAGGGCTGTCCTAATAAATAATAGAGCATCTTCCTTCCCTCGCTGTTGTGAAAGCTCCTGCCTGACGCGGGAGAAACCTTTTGATGCATTTTGATAAAAAGAGCCAGGCAGTGGTGAGTGAAAGCCAGGAGACATTTATTTAATGCCGCCAACACAAAGGTCCCGGCGCTGACGCCCACTGCAAAGCGATTGTTCGCCCGCTCCCGAGCTGACGTCTCCGCCTCACCTCTCCCGGGATCGGGGGCTCAGGGCTGTGCTGGGGCCGTGCACAGGCAGGAGGAAGGTCTGGGGGCTGCGGAGGGTCAGCCTCCAGCCCCAGCTCTTGGGGTTTTGCCCAAGCTGGGTGCTGGCATCATGGTGCGTGGAGCAGTAACTCCAGGTGTCTGTGGAAGCAGGGCTTTGTACATTCGGTTTTCATCTGCTGGAAGGAAATGATTTTGTTAGGTTAACACTGCAATTATCTCTTCAGAAAGCCTTCACCATCTGAAGATGCTTCTGGAAGAGGCGTCCAGCTGAAATAATGAATCGTGCCAAATTCAAAACGAGCACCGTCCCGTGGGCCTCCGGGAGGACGCGAGCTGAGCCCCAGGTGTCCCTGCTGCGCGAAGCCCTCCTGGCCAGAGGGGCTGGGTGAGGCTGTCCTGAACAGCGAGGCTGTCCTGGTGTTAGTGAGGCTGTCCTGAACTGCTCTGCTCCTTCAGCCGAGCCCCGCCAGCCACGTGTCCTTGAAGGCACGCAGACAGACAGACGGACAGGCCGTGCCCCTGCGCACTGAGCGCTGCCTCCTGCGTTGCTGCTGTCTCCCTGGGGCGTTTTGTCCACCCCCGGCCTCCCCTCGGTGATGCTCACGCACACACGCAGCAGGCTCAGCACAAACACAGCGCTGCGCCTAGCCCAGAAATCTTGGTGTTTTCCTCCCGGAACGCAAAAAGGAGAAGAGACGATGACACGTGGCTCACGTAACAGATGGAGCCATGGATTATTTGGAGCCTCTTGTACTAATTTTACAAATGCTGCATGTCTGCAGGCTTTTAATAGTTGAATTCCTGGCTAAATGGATAAAGAATATGTCCTGTGGGGACTAAAGGCTTCGGGGAATAACTTATGCAAATCCTCCCATCTGAACGCAGGTGGTGACAAGTTTGCTGCAGTTTCTCTCGTGGTGATGGTGGCAAAGATGCAGGCTTGGGTGGCGTGAGCCAAAAAGCCCCAAAAGGACAAAATGATGAAGCTTGCTTGGCCCTGGGTGAGTGTGCCTGGTACTTTGGAGGTACCGAGGCTGCAAGGAGATGATAGCCATTGCCTGGGAAGATGTGAAGGGGCAGGTTATTCGTGGCTCTTTGGGAAGCTCTGTGAGTCCTGTTCGGGGCTGCAGGGAGGAGGCCGCCTGCTGCCCACTCATCCCTGCCTCGAGGGCCCTTTGGGATGCGAAACCTCTGGTTTTATCACTGCTTTAGCTCCAGCTCAGAGGCAGAACCCAGGCAGAGTCACAGCCCAGTTGGGCAGCACGAGCTGAGGTGTTGAAAGATGCATTATGAATGCAAGGTGTAGGGAACAGAAATTATTAAACTCACAGATAGCAACAGAGCTCCCTTTGTGAGCGGTGGAGATGGGAAATTATGCTGAAGCAATGCATTGCAAATCACCCAATGAAAGGCAGAGAAGGCCCTTTTATCCTCCAGGCCCTGAAGTTTTTCCGGTATCTTTGTATGCAGAGGCATTCCTTCAGGGGAGAAAGAGAAGCCAGCAATTTTGTGGCTGATTGGCAGGCTGTCCAGTGCCAATAAAGATATTTGTTTTTTCATACAAGTGCTCACAGACTGAAATCTCACTCTTGCATTTTCCATTACAGAGGAAAATGAAACTTGGACTGCTTTCTCCATTAGAGCTGCTTAGCCTCGGAGTAATAGCGGTGCTTGAGTGACTTGAAAGGAGAAACACTCTGCTCCAGCAAAGCGCCCAGCGCCGACACGCCGCGCGCCTCGCCTCGCTGGGAGCTGGGCGCGGCAGAACCCCCCGATATTTGCATTTCTCTGAGTTCCACAAGCACCGGGAGGCTGCAGGGCGAGGCGGGGGGACCGGTGCCAGGGTGAGGGATGAGGGTGTGAGGAAGGCTTGGTGCCCACCGTGCTGCACCCGACGCATCCGAGGTGGCTTCGGCGACCTGCTCGGTGCGGCACCAGAGGTGGCAGCAGCGCCGGGATGGGAGCTCCTGCTGCAGAGGGCATCTCTGATTGCCGGGGGATATGGAGATGGATGGAGGCAGTCCTGCTGAGCAGCACAGCCCAGGGATGAGGGGTGGTCCCCCAGATCCCCACCCGTCCCTGTCCCCACGGGTCCCAGCGACCCCCGATGCCCGGGGCCAGGTCCCCTCCCCGCTCCCTCCAGGCCCCGCACTGCCTCCGTGCTCGCGCAGATCCCCGGCAGGGAGGAAGAACATCTGTTAACACAAATGCCTTCCTAATTTCTTCTTAACTCTCACTCGGCATCTGCGCCGAACAAGCCCCGTTCAGCTTGTACGGTGTTTATTTCTGGAACGGGCTCAAAAGCGCCGCGGAGCCGGGAGCAGGGAGGGAAGAGCCGCTAAATCTTTAATAACACGCCGAGTCAGAACTTCTGCCACGCTCCGTCCTAATCACACGGGGGAGAATAACCAGAGACAGAATTTCTTAATAACAAACACCTTTGCAGCAGCTCATTAAATCACTGCATTTCTGAGGCACAGCAGGACACTTGTGTGAATAAATAGTGCAATCTCCTAGTCTGAAGTATTTTCACATCTGAGTTATTTCCCCTGCATATGATCAGCTCCTTCCTTTTTTTTTTTTCTTTGCTCCCCATCTCTACAACGAATGATTTTCGCTGATGAGCACAATTAACAAATGAGAGACAAAGTCGAAAAAAACACATCTCCCCCCCTCCAGTTCTTTCTTTAATGTTGTACAGTTTAACAAATAGCGGAGGAAAATGGAGTGAAGAGAAATTTCTGCTGATGATCTAAAGGCACAGCTTTTTTCTCCTTTTTGCTGCCTGTCTTTGTAGACAAAAAAATGAAAAAAAAAAAAAAAGGAAAAAAGAGAGAGAGAGAAAAGAGGGTGGCAATATAAAAGGAAGGAAAGAAAGACCCTCTTCAGGGTATTTATCCAAGCAGCATGTTTGCTCATTTCCTATCCTAGCTCATGCATAACACCAATGAGATGGAAAGGGCCTGTTTTGCTCCAGAGGTGCTGACGAACTGGGAGACACGCCACACAATTGACTGCAGTGAAATAAATCGAGCAAAAGGTTTCCTTCCACCACCCCCAGCTCTGCAGGGTTCACAGGAGGGGACGGATGCATCCGTCAGTGGCAGTCTCCGCAGGTGCAGATATTTTAACAGGTGAGGGATGTTCCCAGAACCCAGTTCGACCCATCCCAGAGGGATTTTCCTCCCCACAGACGTCTTCCTCCCTTGCTGGGGTGATGCCCAGGGGAAGGGCAGGGCGGTGGGCAGGGGGAGGAGAGAAGAGGAGCGCCAGGGCCCTGCTTCTCCTGGGTGGGAGCTGGCAATTGCCAGGGCTCCTGTCCTGGGCAGGGAGACGCAGAGCAAGCCTCCTCGCTCGGCAGCACAAAAAGCAGGGCCGAGCACTCGCTTGTGGCAGAGGCTGATCGGGGCTGCAAGCAAATAAGGGCTGTGAGCAGGGTTTAATAGCACAATTGATTTACTTTTATAAATGCTGCAGTCTAATGTACGTCAGAAAGTGTTGTCTGGGCGATTTCTAGCAATTGATGAGCCTCACCACCCCGGTGGCACAGCTTTCACCGCGGCGCGGGCTGGAGGCAGGGGTGGGGGTGCTGGCAGCTCGGCCCCCTTTGTGCCCTGGGGGGGCCCTGGCTGCTTTCTTGGTGCCTCCTGATGGGGTGCTGCAGGGCTTGGTGCTGTGTGGCTCTGGGGGCTGCTGTCCTGCGAGCCCTCTGCACCCCAAGCCAGCCTCTGGCAGTGGCTCACCGCCCGCCTTCCCCTGGCCCTTGCTCCTCACCTCCACCGCCCCACAGCCCAGGGCTCTGGCTGCTGCTTTGATGTGTGATATGGGGGGAGGACTTTTGTTTTGTTTAAAAAAATAGAATGCCCTTTTTTTTTTCCCCTCCCTTCTCTGAATGGCCAGGGTGAGGTAATGCATCGGAGATGTGAACTTCAGCAGAGCGGTGCCATAAAGCCTGCAGTAGTGCCTATTCAGTAGTGCAGCTGTCTGAAGAACTCAGGTAATACCACCAAAATTCCCCGCCCCAGAGCACTCCATCACCTACAGGACCCTGGCCCATGCACTGCGTGGGGACACCGCCACATGCCAGCATCCTGAATTTATACCTGTCCAAGAGACGCTTTCTATGAAGCATTTTCCAGCATGGTCTAATTACAAGGTAAATAAACGGGCCCTCCCTTATAGTTAATTTGCTAGGTAGCTTTATTGCCAACAGGAGAGAGATGACACAGAAGGATATTGCATACAGTGTTGCTGGTAATTATTTTTATTACTTCATATGAGTTTTATAGTGGTAGTAGGGAGAGTTTTGAGTCGCTGCTTTCTGCCAGGTGTAATTAATGTTTTCTGGGACAGCCCAGCACGGCCGAGCTGGGGCCGGGGCATTACAGCACGTGGGGCCAGCTTGCTGAACCATGCTGGGCATCTCAGGAACGCGCTGAGATACACCAGTGCCTCTGCCCCGTGCCCTGCCGCCCTGCTCCCTTTCTCTGCAACATTTTGGGGAAGGGGTAGGTGTGTGCAGGATCTGGGAGGATTGCTCAGCCGGTTGTTCACCAGCATCCCGGGGAGCATCCTTGGCCGGGCAAAGAGAGGCACAAGGGGGCTCATCGCTCAAGCACCAGGCGGAGGCGCCTTTGCTTCTGGATTTGTTTCGTTTCCTCCCGCTGAGCAAAGTGTCTATTTCAACAGCAAACTACTGGTATAAGCAAAGAACTCCTCAGTACTCCAAAGAATATTAAGGTATATAAATGTCTTTATGAAAGATGATGAATTCCTGTAGTCTTCTCTAGTGAATTTTGCTTCTGTAAATCTCACTCTCTCTTTGCATGTGCTAATTGGTCTTAGCATTAATTAATCTGATTTCATTATATTCTCTTTAATTTGTCAAGATATCATTTCTTTATTGGGCAAAGAAACACTTCAGAGGATTGTCACAATTGGAATAATTTCCCCCCTCCCTTTCTTTAAAGTTACCAAGAGAAGTCGTTATCAATTAAGCTAATTTGCATAAGCATTAGGGTAATCATTTTAGTTTAGCCAAATTTGTGAAAATTTACATAGCAAATTGACCTTCCACATTTTCACTTAAACATATAAAGCGCAAGAGAGAATTGTGTTGGCATTGATAATGAAACGGAGTTTATTTTGCATGGTTCTCTTACTAAAAGAGGCCTAATTAGACCAAGTAATTTTTTATTTCGTCCGTAATTGCAAAACAAATAAGCTCTTTGGCAGTTTCTTCCCTTTCCCTTTGCCTGTGTCACATGGATGGGGAGCGCTAATACAAAAGTTGTGTTCTCCTAATTAAGCCTCATTTGATGTCTGCACATTCTTCCATCAGAGATCCTTTAGTTTCTTCCAGGTATTCTTCTGCTTGAGTCGTTCAAGCTTCCTGGATCGCCTTTTAATAGACAATTCCCCCAGCCTGATCTGAAGTAACAGGCAAAAAAGGGAAAAAGAAGAAAGAGCAGAACAACACTGAGTGTAAAAAGCAGCGTGGCAATGGCAGCCAGCAGGGTCTCCCTCCGCTGGGTGGGGAGTTAAAGGCGAGAGGTGTTTTTGGCCAGGGAACAGGGCTGGTAGTGCCCCGACCCAGCGTGTCCGTCCCCAGGGCTGCGACGTGCGGCTGCTTCCTTCTCCGCGGCCACAACCAGGGGTCACCTCGCTCACCTCGTGCAGCCACTGCCAGCCGAAATCGCAGCTGGGGCAGGCGGGTGAGCGGTGCTGACAGCGGGGTGGCCCGGCCGCTCGTCCTGGGAAGGGGTAAAGCAGCGATGGCATCTCTGAGCGGAACCCCCCGGGGTCTTGACTCAGAGCGATTCGGGAGCACTGACGGAATGAAGGAAATGTGGAAATGTTAATGCACGCAGCCCACGCCTCCTGCCGACATGGGCAGGCGGAGATGGAGTTTGCAGCGTAGCTCTGAGCTGCCTGTGGGCATGGGCGAGGGCAGGGGGGGGCTGCCGGTGCCCGAGGGTCCAGGCAGTGCCTGGGCTCGGGGAGAGCCCCCAGCCCCGCAGCAGGTCAGAGCCCAAGCACAGCCCACATCGTGTTGCTCTCTCCATCCTTCCTTGCTCCCAGCAGCGTCCGCTACACCCAAGCGAGGGCGTTTGCGTTTCCTCCCTGCCTTGTCCCCACCTCGCCCACGTGTAAAGGGCAGCACGAGGTGCCAGGCAGTGGAAAATCAGCCTCTCAGGTTGTTAACTGCACAGAATGCCTTCCCCCCAGCACCATATTTTTTTTGGCCTTGAGTGTTTTTAACGGCAGCCTTCATGGTTTGATGGAGGATTTTACACTAATGCAAGGCATTACCTAGTTAATTTGGCCAGAATAGAGTGTAATTTTGCACGGTCAAAGTCATTGCTACTTGAGCTAAAAGTTCCATTACAGTGCACTGCCCACCTAGCTATTTCAGAGCACGCAGAGATAAGTAGCATTTTATTAATGGGTGTCCTCGGGAGCTTATTTAAAGGATAGCTCCTCGTCTGCATTGGAGATGAACATGGGAAAGAACCAAGGCAGCGAGGGATGCTGGCAGCAGTCATGGGACGTGTCACCCCTGCGGCATGTGGCCGACCACTGTGGGCTGTGTTCTTTCTGCAGGCGATGCTTCAGCCCATGCAGGGCACCTCTACCCGCCTCATTTCAGCACGGGATAAAACGATGTGCACAGTTCGGACCTGTGCGTGTCCTCAAACACATTTCTGAAGGGGCAGCAGGGCCGGCAGGGTGGTCTGGCTGGTTCCAGCACCCGCTGCCCTCCCCACGACGGGCGCATGGCACCGCTCCTGCCTGTGGCTCCCCGGGATGCCCGGTCCCAGGCTGGGATGTGGTTGCGCAAGGACATTATTATGCCAAGCACTGAATAAACACAGAACAAAAAGTTGGCTCCTCTGACTGTAAATAATAAATGATCCTCTTTGATCACCCGTGTTGGCTGAGGGCTCCCCAGCCTCACAAAGCTGGGACTTGGAACGAGCGGCGCTCAGCGAAAGGTTGCCCTTTTCCTACAGGCGCCTGAAACGCCAGAGCCGAGCAGGGGCTGCAGCTCAGGACTGGCCAGGCCACCAACACCTCGAAGCCTCCTAGGCGTGGTGTTTTGCTGTAAGGCCGGTCCTTTGCTTTTGGCTCTTCCTTCTCTGCCAAGCCCAGTGCAAAGTCGCTGCCTGCTTGCTCTGCCCTGCCCCTCTACACCTCGCCGCAGCTACTGCTCGTGAGATAAATCCCTTTAATGTGGCGGTTGTTTGTTTTTGAAATTCTTCTGTATTTTTTCCTGCCATCCCGCTGCAGAGCAGCGTACACAACAAAGTAAACCAACCTTGCACAAATTGTCCTGATTCCTGCCTTGCGAGTGGAGACAGCTGTGACTGATTCCAGCAAAATACCTCGCGTCTGGTCTACAAAGCCCGAGCTAATCTCCACGCCGAACCAAAGCGGGTCCTTCCTCATCACATGCTTGCGCTGCCAGAGCAGGGAACGTGGATAATACTTTGGAGCCACTACAAACGCTTCGGAAAAGACTCTGCCATGGTAGCAAACAGCTGGTGCAGCTAATCCATTTTCCAAGCACATTTGCAAGATACATAATTAAGAGTTCTGTTGAGGGGGGAAGCAAAGCAGACCATTAGATTTGTTTATAACATTATGGATAGTGTAATACCCACTCAGGACCTCCTTTTCAGCAAAAGACATTAAGGTGATCCTTAGGAAACGTCTCTGGGATTTCCTGATGATGCCTGCGTGACATTAATTTTGAGTAAATATTTGCAATTCCATTTGCCATATAATTAAGCACAATGAAGGGATCCTGCAGATTTTTTGGACTTGTTAATTGCTAGATCAGTTCAGATGATGATCCCTTTGAGTTCTCTCCTCCGATTTCCATTGTCTCCCTTTAAAATTTCTGTTGTGTTACAATAAGGGAAAGCCAAGGTGTGCACGTTCAGCCCCACAAAGCCCCGCGGAGCTCAGCGGCACTTTTCCAGCGTACGCCGCCTGAAGATCTGCCCTAAAGCTGTCCAACGCCGCAACGAGAGCAGTACGGCTCGGGGCTAGAAGCCAAAGGCTGCTGTCAGCCACGCTGGTGCATGTTCAGGATGGATCACTGGGCTGAGCGAGGGAGGCTCCCAGTGTCCCCAGTGTCCCCAGCTACGAGTGTGCCGCCCAGCGGCTGTGCAGCCCAGCCCGCCTGGTGGCACCCCAAGAAACAGAAGCAAAGGCACAAACCGGAACGGCTTGAGGAAGGAGAGAATGATCTAGTTCCTTCAGCCCCAGGCAGCCACCTTGCCATCAGAGGTGGCAGGGGCAGCGATGAGCATGCTGACGAGCTGTACGTGTGTTGCACGCCCATTAACTCCTTGCCTAGTGAGCAGCGTGGCACTGCTGCGCGTGGCAGAGCCTTTGCAGGGCTCCTCTCTCCACAAACTCTTGCTTCCAAAGCAAACAAATAACTAGTGACCTGGCTGAAAGCAGCCCAGCCTTGGCCCATGCCCAAAACAGCGTTTTTGTTTAAACATAACTGTGTTTAGGGCACCTGCTTCAACACAGCACTGCCGGCTGGGGCTGGAAAGGGAGGCTGCACAAGGGTAGAGCACGCCTGCTATAAAACACTCATTTCTGCTTAAAAAAAAAAACTCACTGTGGTCTTTAATTTGTCTTTAAGACCCACCTAGGATGAAAACAAGGAGGTGTGCTGGGGCTCCTCCCACAGCAGGTGGGAAGAATAATTTGCCTGGGGGGAAATTGGAGGTGCCCATGGATCTGCACAGAGGTTTGCAGTAGACCATGGAGGCCAGGCTGCGGAGATGCACCCAGGGCTCCATCCTGGGGCTTTTGCTGACTGGAGGGGTGTAAGAAAACCCTGCTGCTGACCTGGAGCCTGGTCTTGAGGTGTGGGGCTGTGCTCTGCCTGGCTCCTGGCCACTGTGAGCCCTTTCTCCATGGCTGCTCTGTCTCTCACTGTGCTTTCGTACGGATTCCTTAACTCAGTGGCTCCGTGGATCTGGAAAGGGACTTCACGCTGCGTTTCCATCCTGTCGGGTGTTCAGAGCCTGCCCCATACACATTTAGGAAGCTAAGGACTTTCCTAATTGCAGTGTGAACGAACGGAGGTGGGCTCTTGTCTGTCTAGCTGTCAGGGAGGACAAGTTAGCGGTGAGTCAGAGGCAGAGATGTGGAAATGATGCAGGAGAAAGGGAATAGTCTGTGCTGGGCTTAATCACAGGGGCCAGGTGCTTTACATTTTTTACAACAAACCTCCGTTTCCTCCAGGTGCCTGAGGCTAAGTGCAGCCTGGATGGCGGTGCCGGAGCTCATCAGGCTGACTTGCCTGCCAGGCACTGTCTTTCACAGCGCTGGGCAGCGGCACCGCGAGCGCCCCGCGCCTCTGCACCCACGGCACCTAATTCAGGGCGAGTCCTCGCTGCGTGCTCACTCCTGGAGTGGGCGAGGTGTGCGATGTGGTCGTCAGCCAGCTCCAGCCTTGCCTTGGAAGCTGTTTGCATTGTCGTCATCATCATCATCATTATTTTGCTGTTATTTATTGTTATCATAATCAATGTGAGTCCTTCACCGGTGGAAAGGAGGGGATTTTTTTTCTTGTGGAGGGATCCAGGAATCCTCCACCTACCTGTGTAGTATTTATTATGCCTGGTTAAAATCATTAAAGCCTTTGTTAGTGGAGCTGACTGACAAGGAGAGTAGATTAATATTAGAACACCCTGTCAAAAGTGGTGAAAAGGCTGGATTGATTTTATAGGAAGTTTAGTCGGAGTTGTGTGTAAAGCCCTTGGGGGGTTACACTGCAGTGAATCAATCTCCTATATTAGCAAGTCCCTCTGGGAATAGTCAACTTCACTGTTTATTACAGCCAAGGCTGCATATAATAGGGACGGTAGTCAGTCGCCTCCCTCTCCCTCTCTCCTTTCTCATAATTTGCTACTTGCGATTGCAGCCACACAGAGGAGCACCTGAGATAAACAAAGGTGCCCAGGGTCTCTGGTGGCAGCAGAGTGGGGGAGGAGAGGACAAGCAGAGACCCCTGCAGCCGGCCGGGTCCCCTCCTGCCGGCTCAGCACCACTGCCTGCTGAGGGCAGCTCCAGCGCTCCCCGCAGGGCTGCTTTCTGCCTGGGGAGCAGCTCATGTCTTATTTGCCGCGGCAGCTTTCATCCTGGTGCCCAGGTAACGAAAAGAATACACACAGGACGATATCACGGAAAGCTTTTGCAAACAGCAATTAACAGAATCCCACAACGCGTGCATTGGGAGAGTTTTTGGCAGCCCTGGAACAGAGAAAAAAGCCCGCAGTCAAGAGCGATGTGAGCTGGATACCCATGCACTTGGCTGGGCCTAATTGCATCCAATTACTGCTGTATGGAAATCAGCAGAGGGGCAGCAAGGACGTTGTGGGTTCCCCGCTGTGAGTTGGGGCAGGGGGTGCGGACCCCCCCCCCCCCCCAGCAGCTGCAGCCCCGGCTCCTGAGCGCCCGCCGGTGTCCCAGCCCCTGGTGGCACAGCAGGCTGGTGTGTGGCCATGTCCAGATGTCAGCCTGGCTGTTTCAGAGGAACGTACGCCGGGTGACGCGAGCTAAACCATCAGGAACTAACTGGAGCCTTTTCAGACTCCGGAGACATACCACATTTAGCCGAAAGAGGTTAAAAGGCAATTGTGCTGTGTAAAGAGACCATGAAATAAAAGCTCCTGCTTTACTGGCTCTGGAGCCGGCTGGCCGGGCTGCGAGCACAAAATGAGTTTTCTTTTCTCACTGCCAGTGCCGTAAGCTTTCCTGGTGATGCTGGACATTGCTGCGGGTTAGGATCAGGATAAAGCCCCGCACCTGGAACGTGGTGCCTCCCTGTCTGCACCCCAGCGCTGCTGCCCGGTGCACCAGCTCCTGCTGCACCACGGGGATGAGAGCTTACGGACCTCTTACTGCACGACGGAGCCCCCGAGGGGATTAACATCTCCGTGGTGTGACAGCTGTAGTTGCAACAGAAGTCCTTTAGGCCAGGAGAAGGAGAGGAAAAGGGAAAAGAGGAGAAGACAGGCAGGGTGTGCGTGACCTCGGAGGGGTACAGGAAGGCTCGGAGATCCTACGCAGAGCAGGTGACTGTTAGGAAGGGGGTCTGCTCCACGTGTGGGTTTCCCTGGCAGTAAAACAGCACCACCAAGTTAATTATAAATATAGGAGTAAAGTAAATTACTTAATTTTCCAGTTAAATGTTTTTTCAAAGGCCTTCCTCTACCGGGCAGCTCCAAGTGATTGAGATGTTGGTGACACCAAATGCCCTAGCCTTCAGTTCTGCTGCTCCTTTTTGGATATTTTTCTTCCAAAAGCTCCCTCGATGGTGCAGAAGGTCCTGCTGCATGCTGCAAAGCAGAGTTTGGTTTCCATGCTCCATTACCTCCTGGCTTCTCTTCTGAGACTGCTGAAGCTGCAGATGGAGGCGGTGCATTGCACGTGGGGGAGCCAGAGCTGTGCACCCGCTGCGGGGCCGGGCTCAGCCCGGCACCTGCAAAGAGAGGGACACGAAGAGAAAAGCCATCCTGCTGCCCAGACTGCTCTGAGCCCACAGCCAGAGGGAGTTTTTAGCCCTCTTCACACCCAGTGCAGCAGGGACAGAGCCTGAGATGTTCACCTGAGGGCTGAAAACAAACCGCTGGTTCCTCCCAGATGTGCACGCACTTGCGTGTGTGCACCCCTTTGTGCAGTGCCTAATAAGCCGTATAATTCTCATTCTTCCTCTCCCACTGTCACTTACTTCACTTTTTATCTGCACAACTGAAATTCCTTCCTGCTCCCCCCATCCTCTTCTTTCACTAATGCTCTTCACTTTCAAATGCTAATAATCTGCAGCACTAAAAGGCTTAGAAGTGGTTCTAGATTGTTTGATCTTTGGCCTGTGATCTACTTTCATCTTTCAGCTTTCAAATGTTACTTTGGATTTACTTTAACCTGTTAACATGCTTGGTATTCACAGGCTTACACTTTTGGTGAGTTTCGCATCAGATCCACCCGGATTCTAATGAGGGAGGGGAAGGTTACACGTTGCACACCAACTTTTCCGAGTGGACGTTTGCTCATCTGTTGTAGCAGACACAGCAGGGACTTTTTTCCCTTCTCAGGCTTCGATGTTCCCCAGGGGTGCTGACCCGAGGACGGGGATGTGAGGTTACCTGCGGCGAGGGCGAAGCTGGGGACGGCGACAGGCTCAGACCCTGCAGGCACCAGCCTGGACCCCGAGGCAGGGATGTGGCGGGGGGGAATCATGCTCCACCTTCCCCTTTATAATCGCACCTCTAGAGAGAACGGCTTTGAAAGCTCTGCTTTGTTCAAAAGCTCCTCCGGACTGTCTCGTCCTCAGTTAGTGTTGGATGTCTGAGCAGCGGCAGAGACATCAGAGCCTTCCCGAAGCTGTTATAACTTAATCTGGCAGGCCAGCCAGCTCTGCCACCTCTTGCCAAGAGAGGAAGCCAGAGCACTAGATGATTTTCAGACATTAGTGACTGCAATAAATCAGAGAGCAGAAGTTATTGAGTGCTTCACTAATGGACATTTCCTTCTAGAGCATCCCCTCTTGGGCTTCACGGGGGCACTGAGACTGCTTTCACAGGGGGAAGCCAAAGGGAGCCTTGCCAAGGCGCGCTCTCCGCTGGAAAATGTGCTGAGGAAGGAGGCTGCAAGGTGAGAGGGAGGCACCGTCTCCAGCTGGTTCGCAGCAAAAGCTGCACAGCGGCAGTGCAGGGGCTCCTAATGTTCCCCTGGTGGGGGGCAGACCTCCACCGGGCCGGTGCAGAAAGCCGTATTTTGGGAGTGGTGCAAAATGTAAGCAAGTGAGGGGAGGTCGTCGTTTCAGGTCAACCTGAAAATGACTTTAAATGCAGAAGGGAGACGTGAGCCGGTCTAAAAGTTGGGTGGCATTTAAATGGCATTGAAGAAAACAATGCATTTGAGCTGAAATGGTGCGTTCAGCCTCAGAGCCAAGCTGCTTGGCGCCCCAGGAGCACTCAGCACCGAGGGACGGGGGTGCCTGAGCTGCTCGCCCCTCGCCTCTGCTGCGGGAGCCCAAGCCGAAGCAATTCGCTCCTCAAGGAGAAGCAAACTGTTTAATATTTAAACCCAAACAGCCCAGGCAAAGCTGCTTTTCTTTTTTATTTATTCTTTTAATTAAATGCCAATTAGAAAGGAAGAGAGAGGAAAAAAAGGCATTAAACACTTAAATACACACTACACCCAGGTTGCTCAAAGTTGTTACGAACTAATTAGCTACTTAAGTGATCATTTGAAATTCCATATCAAACAATTCATAATCTGCCCCAAAACCAGCAGCTATCAGTGAGAAGCCCTCAGCCGTGCACGTGGGGGCTCGGCAGCGCCTGCCCTGTACCCACGGTGCCGGACACGCCGTGTCCTCGGAGGTTCCCCTGCACCTCCACAAGTCTCGTGCAGAAAGCTTTGGGGCTGGGCAGGACACAGGTTTCTGCTCGGAACTGTGGCCGGAAGAAAGGGTTGTTGTCAGATGCTCTGGCAGTGCTTTGGTACAAGTTTGCACGCTTGGGAAGTTGCCGTGCCCTTGCATGGTCTTTGTGCTGCTGCAGGTCCTGGCTTGAGCAGTGCTGGTGTTTGTCACCCGCACTGCTGTCTTCCCAACCCGACAAGCTGCTGCCATCCGTTCCAGGCCATTTCAGCCCAAGATGAGGTTTGTGGGAAGCGTTATGGTGACGTTCCCCATGCACCCAGAAGGGGCTCAGCTCCTGTGTGGCTTGCCCAGGATGGCGAAGCTTCCTCTGCGTTCCCCTTCCATGGGAAAGCACTGCCCATCGGGCTGCACCCCACACGTCTGCCCCCACCGCATCCCCCTGAACCCCCCACGTCTGCCCCCACCACATGAACCCCCCTCATCTGTCCCCACTGCGAGGCTGCAGGGCAGGACCTGAGCACCCCGGGTTACGAGGGCTGATCTGTGAGCCCCATCCACAGCCCGCAGCAGAGCAGCACGTAAAGAACAATACGTTAATTAGAGGGAGCGATTCAGCCTCCACCATAATCAATTCCGGCGGTGCCTGCACTGCTTGCACATCCGACAGCCTCTTCCACTCCCTTCTGCAAGATTTATTAATTATCAATCCTGGCTCCTGCGTGGCATGCAGAGGAGAGCGGGAGCGAGGAGGTGGTGTCGGCGGAGGAGATCTGAGAGACGTCTGAAGGGGATTGGCAGGTGTGGGAGACAGCCTGCCTCCTGGGGACTCACCTGGTGATCCTTTTCCTCCCTTTCTCCTGCTTTTCTTTTAATTAGCAGAATGAGCCCGCTGCTCTGCCTGGACAGCAGAGAAGAGTGAGCCGGCCGGGCTGTGCGGCAGCCGCAGGGGGGTCCGGCCGTGCTGGGGCTGGTGCCTGCAGCATCCCCCTACTCCCCGCACCCCGAGCTGAGCCATGGCCCCGTCCCCCCCCCCAGGCCAGGCCAGCTGCGAGATTTGCTCGTAAACTGCAGTCCTTAGGGAGCGAACAACCATAAGCCCAAATACACCCATTTACAGCGGAAGCGTGGCGATTTCCAAGCCCATCGGCTGATGCCTGCTGGTGACCTTGTGGTTTGATTTCTCTTTTCTTTCCAGGTGGTGCTGGGGAAGCCGTGTTTCCGAGGCTTGCAGCAGCAGCTGGAGGAGGTGGGAGAGGAGGGTGCGGGGCACTGCTGGCTGCTCAGCCTCACAGCCCGGGCCGTGCCCCTTGTCAGGCTAAGCTGGTTTTCATAACGTTAGGAAAAAAAAGGCAGAAACACTTCTTTTTTATGCCCATCCACCCTTCCCCTGCTCTCCTGCCCACCTGCCTGCAGGAGGGGCTCTGGGCCAGGGGCAGCCCAGCCGGCAGCTTCTGTGCCCCCCTCCCAGCTCCCCCTGGCAGAGCGCACGGTGCTGGCATGGGGAGCAGGGGGCACGGCTATTTATTAGCATTAGGGCTAATAGGAAAACATCATTGCAAACTTCAGCCCTCATTTGCTGGCTACGCAATAGCAAAACAAAGCGAGTGAGAGACTGTGAAGGGGGAGTATGTTCTAAATGTGCCTGGGAGGATTCAAAGACTCTTTAAAGTGGGGATGTGGTCTGGGGAAGAGTCTATTTTCAATGCAGATTTGTTTTTGTTTGAATTAGTTGATGCTTATTTTAAGCTCCTGTGGCACATTGTCATCTCTGGATTGCTTGTTTTCCTGTGCCAAAGTCAACCTCAATTTTTTCCCTCCTTTCAAGAGGAACCCGTGATTTTCCCTCTGTTGCACAGTGCATCAGATGGGCAGGACAGACCCAGCTTCTCTAAGTAATGCTGACAAGATTACCTACTGATTGCCGGAGTAAAATGTTGCATTTCAACTAAAGCCGGGGCAGATGGCGGAGGAAAGCGCTGGAAACTTGTCTCTAATTTCTAGTGAAGGCCAAACCTCTCAGGGACTGGCGGTTAGCTCTGGATAAGCCTGCAAAGTTTGGCTGCTCTGCCGAGGCTCATCCCAAGCATCCGCAGCCGTGCGGGTGGCGCTGCTGCCGCTGTCCCGACACAGAACCAGGGGCACGTCTGTCTGCCGGGGGGGCAGATGCCCTGCTGCGCTTCCCTGCACACCCAGCCCACAAGAGCTAACCCAGGGGCACCCCAGTATGTTTTTCTTTAGGAAAGAGTAAACGCTCACTTTGTGCCTGCACAAAAGGCACCGGTGGGTTTAAGCCTAGACTGGGACAACCTCCAGGGATATCCTGTGTAGCCTGGGAACATTTTGCCTTTCATGTTGTACCAGGAGACTTGGAATTTGAACCCTTGTGAAGCAGCAGCAGGTGTTGCTTATCCTCTTGGGAGGCTCGATGCCTTCTCAGAGAAGAACAAACACGGCTCCCCCTGCCCCGGCTGGCTGCTGCCGCACTAGGATGTCCCTGGGCAGGCAGGAGGGCTGGGAGCCCCGGATCCGGCCATGCTGCTGCGAGGAGAAAGTGAGATGAGACAAGACAGACGAAGGAGAGAGAGATGGTGAGATGAGCACATGGACACGGGTCTCTGTCGACAGCCCCTCTCAGCAGGGGAGGACCTGGGGTTTGCACAAGCGAGGTTCACCTCTGCAGGGAACATCGGCACCAGCTCAGCAGGATGATGCTCCCTGCGTCGCATTGTGCTCGCTGGCTGCCTGAAGCCTCTCCTCTCCCCAGGAGTCAGTGGCAGTGTGGTGTTGACTTCAGCCAGAGCTGTGCCCGTGTGGGGCAGCCCAGATCCACAGACACCAACAGAACCCAGTCCAAAAGATCAAATATTAGCTAATTAGCTAATTAATTTCTTATTAGCGGCTAATGGCCAGGAACTTCTCTGGCATCTGTTGCCGTCACTGGCAGGTCGGGCAGCTGCTGAGGAAGCGGGATCCGAAGGAGAGCTCCAAATGAAGCCTCGAGCGTCCGCGCTGCTCCACCGCCCCTCGCGCCCTCCCTGCCCCTTTGTGGTGCCTCTGCTCTTGTTTTTGTGCTCTGTGCCAGAGTCTTTGAAGATGGGCACTTAATACATTATTTAAGGCAATAAATAAAGCTCTTGACCTTTCCTTGAGCTTGCCCCAAGACACTCTTCTGCTCCTACATTTGGGCTGCTCGCTGGTGTCATTACTTAGGCTGCTTTGTTTCCCATTGTGCTTTCATCCTGCCAGATTTTCCCTTCATTAATCACCATCGAAAAGGTCCAGGGCGCAGGAGCAGCTCCCCCCTGGTGCCAGGGAGGAGGACAGGCTCCGAGCCCACGCTCACCTCGTGTGTCCCTGCTCTGCTCAGCCCCCGGGACTCCTCCTGGCCTTCAGCTAGATGCTGCTTGGTCCCTGGCTGCTGTCAGTCCCTCAGATTTCAGCTCAATCATTTCTGAAATGTGGAGCTGTAGCTAAAACGCCTTTGCACTTTAACAGGATTTTTCACAGCCTACACAGCAGAGGCTAGAGTTGCTCATCACCTGCTGTTGTAATCTGCACCGTTAAGCCTTCAGCTCTATACAGAAAGCTTAACTTTGCTTTGCTTATTTGCCTTCTCTATTCCCTCGCATCCGGCAGCCATATTTCAGGGAGGAAAAGTTAATCTTTTTTTTCCCCTGACTCCAGACAAAGGCATTTGAAATGAGATACAAATTGCTGATGAAATTATTGGCTTTGAGCCTCATCTGGGAAAGGCCCACTTAAAAGAGTCGCTGCTAAAGGGAAGAAAGTCATTTTCCAAGACTCTAACTGAGCGCTGTCGGGGATGAAGCCATCTTTTTTCTGCCGGGGGCCAAGACTTTCTCCTGCAGCCACGCTGCCACCGTGGTGGGCACTGCGACTTCCCTCGTTACTGTCCCACGTTGTCAGAAACAGCCAGAAAAGCAGGCGACAAAGTTGTTCTGGGGTCTGAGGTGTAGCAGCCTGGCCAGGCTGTGCCCTGCACCATCAAGTAACTCTGTCTGCTGCTGACGGCACCCGAAAGCTCCTCTGGGGCCGAGCCCAGAAAGGTTCCTGGTGGAAAAAGTCCAAGTTCAAGTGCCAGACGGCCTCGCGCAGGCTGAGGTCTGTGTTGCTTTTTCTCCAGGTTTGCCTGAGATGCCTCGTCCTCGTTCCACGTGTTTCTTCATCTTCTCCAGGGCACTGTTACAGAAACAAGAAATAGCAGAAGACAGGAACGGTGCCAGAGCTGATGGAGGGGCCTTGCCTGAGGAAGGAGCAGCTGCTGGGAGGCACCTGAGCACCTGCCTGCCTTCGTGCCTCCATCTCACCCCCTAAAAACCTGAGCATCAGCAGTATAAATAGCTCCCCTGGCTTCCCTCCTGCAAGGCTCAATAGGCACAGCCGTGGCAGAGCATCCCTGAGGCGTGCGTTGGCCCAGGCTTTCTGACTGGGGCTGTGGAGGGCTCTCACTTCATTAGAGCTCATTATAAATGCCGTCCTCAAAGATAAATGTACAACGTAACATGGAGGTATGCTCTCTGGTGAAACTGAAAAGTTATAGATGTTAGCTTTGTAGCTTTATGAAAATGCTTTCTTATGGAACCTGAAATGACCAAGATTAGATTGAATTAATATGTACAGGTTTTTTACAAAGATTTCTAGCACAAGCATTTCATAAAAATGCAAATCTCAGCTGAGATTTATAATTAGTAGAGATATGTGTGGAGCTAACAAATTATCAGCGAAGCCAAGCTCTCTGCAGATAATTGCATGGGGCTGTGCTCAGCATCTGATGGCAGCCTTTGGACCCCGCTGCCAGCCGCCGGTTCGGAGGTGCTCTGGGCACCGCGGCACTCATGACGAGCTGGAGCTCAGTCGTACAGCGGGTTACAGGACATATAACGAAGCACCAGGAGCATCCACAGCGACCCTCCCTGGGAGGAAGAGGAGGAGACAGGATGAAGACCTCAAGATCCAGTTGTTCTCAGCAGCGCAGCAACCCCGACACCTCCGTGTGCTCCTTTTCCTTATCAACTGCAGAGGTTTCCATGGGTGCAAGATCAGGATCCTGCTGTGCTGGGAGCTACCAGCTGGCACGAGAGGAGAAGAGCTGCTGTAGTCCAAGATGTGGTGGCCTCATTCTCTCTGTGACAATTCATTCAGAAGATGTGAATTTGTACATACTGTTTTTTCTGCCTTCTTAAGATTTCCTGAGTGTTCCCAAGTTCTAGCCACCACGTGAAAACCTGCAAAGAAAAGTTGTTACAAGTGCTGTGAAGTTTTTGGAGGAGAGGTGAAGCGGGGAAGGGCAGGAAGCCTTTGCAGCAGCGCTGCTTTTCTTCCAGGCAGCCCTCGGCACGTCAAGCTGCGAGGTTTCATTTCTCTTCCATTCTGTCTCTGCCATTTCTTCTGGAGGCCAGAAGGAGACCCTGGTGGAATATTAACTCCGTGGTCGCTGAGCGATTATTTATTACAATCATTGCTTTCAGGTCCTTTGACTCGTCTCTGTTAATTAGACTGCAGGGTGTAATAAACGTGATGGAAAGCGCCCAGGCACGGTTCGGCAGGGGCTGGGGCCGCTGCAGCTCGCGGAGGAGCCGCTGCGCTGGGCGCAGCCACCGCGGCCAGCCTGAGCTCTGACCTCGCCCGTCCAGCAGAAGGGCAGAGAGGCTTACAGAGCTGAAATCGTATTAAAAAGGAGACCCAGCACTGAGCTGTGTGACCCTGCTGGAAATGAGTTCAGCAGCTGTGGGCCAGATGTTGCCAGCAGCCACCCTGCGCACGTACGAGCCCTGTTCGGGGGCTGCGTGGCAGCGATGTCCCCAATCCCACAGGGTGAAAATGGGATGCCAGCACAGGACATCTGCATGGAGCTCTTCGTAAAAGTAACCTCTCTGTTTGAAGTGTCAGGGCTCCTCTCTTGCAGTGTCTGCTTCGTGTCCTCTCAATGCTTGGGCTCAGGCCATTGAAGCCTGGCACGGAGCTGCTCACGGAGCTGCTGTGCCCCACGTTACCCATCCTGGCTCTCATCCAGGGCCCAGTCCCCAGGAGGTGAACGGTACCACATGCATCCCGGGGCATCACGGGGCAGGTGGCAGCTGGGCCTGAGGCAAAGCTAACCTGCCCCTGCTCTGCACTGTAGTAATATTAAGAAAGGAAGGAGAAATGAGCTCATTTAAATGGCATTTGAATCCCCACCAGGGACTCTCGCAGAAGCAGACTGTGAATAGTACGGCTGAGCGCTACGTTGAGAGCTGCGAGCAGCTCTACTCCAACAGTTATTTAAAATTTAAACCCACAAATTAAACAGGTTCTTTTTTTATGATGATAGAGTCCACGTCCCCGGTCCCCAAACACCTCTCCCTCCACGCGGCAGCGCCGGGGGGCTGACGCCAGCTGAAATATCGCTGTTCACGAGCAGCGTGCGGGTGCAGCGCGGTCGCTCCCTCCCCACGCAGCCCTGCTGCTCGCGTGTGTCCCTGCCTCTGGCCAGGTGCTTCCAGGCTGGGTTTTGCTGGGACTGAGAGAGGCGAAGCTGCCACCTTCTCCTCACCTCCCCCAGGCCTTGACGGTGCCCTAGAGAGCCGAGGGGAGCTGCAGTCTCAGCTGACTCCTGCTTTGAGTTTTATCTTCAGTTTTTAAATTATCACTCAAAGCAAAGCCATGGTGAGAGGAGAAGAAGTCCTGACATTTGTGTCACAAAAGGAAACCTTTTTTTTCTTTATTCTTTAAAGGCTGGCTTTTCTCCTGCAGCTACCTGTTGCTCTGAATGGATTCAGTGAAAGGAAGCTTTGGGATGGCAACACTGAAATTCTAAGCCCTGCAAGAAGAGCAGACGTAATGGTAGAGAAATGTACGTGTCTTACAAAACAGAAAAAATTAGGCATCATTAAGGGCAGCAAGCTTCCCTCTTTGCAATTTAATGATGCAAAGCAGTCTCCATAGCACAGCTTTCCCTCCAACACAGCAGGGCGAAGCAGAGTCCTGCTCTGGCTCTGAAGTCATGGGGGGGAGGAGGAATTTTTCCATTGATACTTTTTCCTGCAGAAAAGAGGGTTTTTAATTAAATAAATGGGCTGATGAAATGCGTCTTTGTCCCTCAAAAGTTCACAGCTTTGCCTCAGAAAGGCAAGCACCACTGAATACTTTCTTAATCTACAGCATTCCAGGTCCAGTAGGCCCTGGACAATATATTTAGGCTGTCACGGTTGTCTTTGGCAAAAATGTGCCAGTTCCTCATTTTGTCCCTGTTGTTTTAGGAGGCACACAGCTTCCCTCTTGCTTTCCCTTCCCCTGAGGTGCCAGCCACCTGGGAGAGGCTCATAACCTCTGGGGTCCAGCACCAGGGAGGTTTCTGTTTGCTGAGCAGTGCAATGCAACTTAGGGCAAAAGGGAGAAAGGCAGAAAGAAAGGGAAAGAAAAGCTATTTTATTTCAGTGCAAAACTGTCCACTTTAAATACCCTTTTTATTACATTATCTGCATAGTAATACTAATAATAGATCTTGTTGGCAGTTCTAATGAGGCTGGAGAATATAAAGTTTCTAATAAAGTTAATTGTTGCCTTTAATATTCTCATACATTTATACATGGTAAATCTTTAAAGAAGAAAACACTCACTTCTTTCCTGCTAAGCATTCAGGACTGGTCTGTTCCTTGATGGGCCAAAAGCACGGGCTCAGCAGGCTCCGTTCCCCGAAAGCACAATGCGAATCGGCCCTGAGAAACCTCGGTCAGAGCGTGCGGGGCTGAGCTGGCAGTGGGATGGGAGGGGTTTTTGCTTGCTCTGGTGATGGGGTTGACCGATGCCTTAGTTCCCTGCTTCAGTGAGTTTGTTTGCTCTGTGTAATTCTCCAGGGATTGGTGAAAGCAGGTAGAAACAGTGCGATAACGTTAATTTTTTTTTCCTCCAGTATTTCACTTCGGCTTTTTGTTTCAAAAAAAAAAAAATCCTATTTAAGCCATTTAGTAGGGAGTAGATTGAAAAGCGTTACAAGCTAAGCAGGACCTTTCTCAGGGTGAAATTAAACTTTTTAAGTCTATCTGAAGTTGAGTTTCTTGCACCAGTAGAAAAATCCCTGTTGGTTCGCCCTCCTGCCCCCGGCATGCATTTTTCCTGGGCTCGGGGGTGCCTGGGGAATGCACCACCCTCCTGCCAGCCCTGCTCTGCACGTTGTTGGCGCTGGAAGCTGTGCCTGGGCTCTTCCCTGTTCCCTCCTCCTCCTCTCCTTCCCCAGGACGCCGCTAACCTGCTGCTCCAGCGGCAGGTAATTTATAGGAGATGCTGCCATTGGCTGTGCCTGAATTCATAACAGGTGGTTGGATAATTAAGTGTGCTTTATGCACACAACACTGTTTTGCTCAATGTAATTGCAGATTCCATATAAATAATTCACATGGAATTATTATACTGAGGACATCGCCCGCCTCCTCATAATTTGCTTAACTGAAATAGGCTCTTTCATCACTAGCAGTGATTTGCTTTAAGACCATGTACACAGCATCCTTTACAGGCTGACTTCAGTGAAGATTACTGTAAATTTAATTAAGTTATGCAAATTGTTTGTCCACTATGTGGTGAAAGGGTGTAAGGCCACTGGACCGTGCAGACCAAGGGCAGTGAACGGGAGCAGTAAGCCTGACACCTTTTGAAGGAAGTGGATGATTATTAATAATAAAATAATAACAGTGACCAACGCGTAAGCGCTGCCTTTCCTCCTGACAGTGGTTCTTGTGCTTTTTACTAAAGCCTATAGGACACCACAACCGAAGTTTACACACACGGCATGGACAGGGGAGCAGGAAGGGAGGTGACAGTTTTCTTCCCCTGCAGCGTGTCTGAGATGGGGAAGGAGCCATCCAGTGCGACCAGGGAGGTTGCCCACCGGGCAGCCCCGGCTTGCCCCACAGGCAGGGAGCACGGGCAGGGCAGTGCTGTGGCAGGCTGTGCACAGTGCCATCGAGCCAGCAACGCAGCGGGGCCACAACAGGACCCAGCACCTTGCATCTGCATGGCCACGAGCATCCCGCTCCCCCGGCACCCCGCTCCTCCGCAGGACGCCTCTCCTCGCAGCGAGATGCCACCAAGGTTGGTGACTGGGATGGGAACCGGAGCACAAGGTGACCTTATCTCGTGGCAGCAGGCAGGGCAGGGCAGGGCGGTGCAGCTCCCCCCGAGGCCGGGGAGCCCCCGCTGCAGCCCGCTCCGGGTTGCGGTTACCATGGCATGGCGGCTGCTGGCGCCGATAAGGAGGACAAAGCCTCGCCGCTATTCAGCAGCGCTCGCTGAGATGAGGCTGGCAGCTGGGGAGCAAAGATCGCTCCGGTCCTTGCTGTCTCATTGTCTCTTCCTCCTGCCATCTCTCACCACGTTGACTTCAGCCAGATGCCCGGCACGGGGCAGTGAATCCAGCGAGTCCTCGGAGGCTGGGCGCGAGGGCTGGGGGCTGCGCTGGGGCCTGGGGGCCACACTCTGCAGGTGAGGCTCTCTCCGAGGCCAAGGAATGACATCTCCTGCCTCAGTGGGGTAGAGGAGGTGCACATTTGTCTCATCCTTGAGGGAGGTAAACTGCTGCAAAAGCTCAAAAGATTTTTTTTGATAAACAACCGCTGTGGTGAGGGCTGACTCTGCTCACAGCCTCTGGGCTGGCTCCTGTCATCTCCCCGGGGTGGGGGCAGCAGGGGGGACAGCACACTGCTGGGGTAGGGACAGCATGGGGGACAGCACACTGCCGCTGCCCTCCTGCCCTCCTTGCCCTGGATTGCTCGGTACACGGCAAACTGGCTGCTCCTTGCCCCTGTGAGCCACCTCCTGGGCCTGATCCGCAGAGCCAGGCTCCTGCTGCCTGGTGAGCGGCAGGGCCAGCTCCCTGCCTCCTGCCTCTGCAGCCCGCTGCCCCTCTTTTTATGGGAAATTATGGTGGAAACTCGCAGCTGCTACAGCGACATTAGCCTCTGCACCTCTGTCCTTGGGACCACGGGCCCCGCAGGGATGATGGATGCCGTGGCCACCGCTTCCTGGGTGCTGGCTGGTAGCTGGAGGCCGTTGTTTATTGCCTCAGCCCTGATCCTTCCTCCCAGCCTCCACTCCTCTCACCCAGCTGCTGTGCCACCATAAAACACTCCACTTAGGGGGCAGGCTGGAGGGCTCTTGGCAGCACAGGGAGTGATTTAGAGAGGCTGCTGCCTGGCCACACAGAGGCTGTCTCCCCAGCCCGAGCAGGGACACGGGCTCCTGCTCATCACGCTGATTTACGGGGCCAGACCCCTCCACACACGGGCAGGGAGGCTCAATGGTGGCTGACATCTGCAGCACCATCATGCCCTGAGAGCATCAGCTGGAGCTTGCTCTTGACTTGCCAACCTGTACAGCATGGTGACAAGTGCGGAAGACAAAAGGATGCCACAGCAGGTGATGCTTCTGCTGTTACTTGGCTGGAAAAAATACCTGGGGCTTATGTACATACAGCACAGTGATGGCAGTTGGGGAAGTCACGAGGGAGCAGGTTCCACACTCCAGGCTTGGGGCTGGCAATGCAGCTGAATCACACGTGGGCATGTTCAGGAGGAACAAGCGAGGGCTGGGCAAGCACAGGGGGATGCATGGCGTGCCCCTGTCCCCATCCTAGCCCCATCACTAGCTGGGCCCTGTCCCAGTGCAGCTCAGGGGATCCTTCCCTCACCCCTCAGCTGCGGCTCTGCCACACTCAGGGCTGCCCCAAAATAAGGACAGACAGCCCCGGTCTGCTCCAACCAGGTGGGGGGCATCTGGTGGCCCCCGAGACCTGCTCCTAGCCACAGCCCATGGAAATGGTCCCCCAGGGCTGAGCCCGGACCCACTCAGGTCCCCGTGGCCCCTGTCACCTGAAGGGGCTGAGGTCCCTGCACTGCTCCCAGCCAGGGGCTCACCCCCTCCCAGCCCCGGGCACACTCTTGTCATTAGGATTTCTGTGTTCCTAACGAGCACTTGATGAGCTGTCGATTATTCATAAACATGGGAGCACACACTCACCCTTTGCACACACCCTGGGCTCGCGGCGTCACCCGCGGGCTGCAGGCACCTCCTGGTGAAGCAGCAGCGAGAGCTCTCCCCTTCTGCCTAGGGATACAGAATCACTCCAGAAACATTAATTAAGAATGAGTCTACACAACCCCCCTGGGCAGCAGATCGTATGATTATCCCCATCCTACACACAAGGAGGCTCAGGCACAGACAGACTGAGCGACCTATCCAAGGTCACTCAGCATGTCAGTGACAGAGATGGATTTAGAACCCAGGAGGTGGCTTTAAAAAAAATCTCCTTATCTGTATTTTTTATTGCATTTAAAAATAAAACACAGTTATTAAATATCATAATACCCATAATACATTTTAGACTTGAACTGCATCCAGAGATGCTAAATGATAAATATAGCTATTATCAGAATAAGCACTCAGTGAAATTGATAGCTAGCATTTGTTTAATGAGTGTGTATATATACACATAGAGAGGCACACATGTGCGTAGAGGGGGAGAGACTTTTCATGTGAATACAGAAAGGGAAATTCTGATGTAATAGCATTTTGTCAACTCACGGGACGAATGTCCCAGGAAATCATTAAGACAGGAATTCATTCCTGAGCACTTGGCGCTGGCACCAGCGGGCCGCACGCAGCCACGTCTCCAGGAGCAGGCAGCTGGTGCCCTCGCCGCAGGGCCTGGGGGGAATCCCACCTCCATGCGTGCTCAATAAGCAGCTCGGTGGGGAATCCTAACGTCTGCTGAAGCGTTTGCAGTACAGCACTGAACTGGGGGTGCTGGGGGTGCCTCTCCCCGGGCGTGCTGGTGCCTGGGCTCCTGCTCCGTGAGGAGGCTGCCCAGCGCCTGCGTGCACCAGCTCCTCCCGTGGCACCTGGCATCTCCGTGTGCATGCTTTTAAGTAAGCTCCAATACCCCTGCAGAGAAAGTGTTAAATTCTGTCATGCTAAAGGTCACAGGGAGACCCAATAAACGCCCAGTTTAACAATGGGGAGAAATATTTTTATCGGTAACCTTTCGAGAAGCTAGTTTAATTGCATGCTAACAGTCACTCACTGAGGGCTGCTAGGAGCTACATGGAAGGCAAATGACAACAGTTGAAGGGTCGTTAAAGTTTGACTCTGGGCTTTGCTGAGTTTGACGGGGTGGGTTCCCTGCACGTCTGGCATGTCTCCAGCACTGCAGGAGCATCCCTGCAGCCAGGCTGGTGGCACAGCGTGGCAGCCAGGAGCCACAGCTGGCACAGACCTGCAACACAAGGGCAGGTGTAGAAAGGGTGGTGGGATGGAAGGTTTTTCAGAGGAATCTGCTGAGTTTGGGGAAGCCAGAGCTTTTCTTCTCAATGACTTTTTGTATGCAGAATGCAAGAGCTCCAGTGCACAGGGCAGAGACAATACCCCACGTGCGTCCCCCAGGAGGGAATCAGCTCCCTGCTCATTGAGGGGTTGGAGCAGAGCGCCTGGTGGGGACGGGCAGCTGCAGCGCATCACGGGGAGCCTTTAAGTTGGTGCTGCCCAGGGCAGCTTGCTTTTGGCAGGAGAGCTGAGAGGATCAAGAGCTCCTTCTTTCAGGGCTCAAAGAGGTACTGAAGGTGGGCAGAGGGGTGCAGAAGGCACTTTCCTTCTGCTTTTTCAGCCCTCGCCAGCAGAGACAAGGCCAGGAAGGCCCCAAGGCCTGTTCTGAAGCCAGGAGGCTACCACCAGGTAAGTGTGGCATCTTTTCTTTTCAGCCTGATGGTGTGTGCAACAGTCACCGCAACTTGTTCTCCTAGTGCTGCTTCTGTTGGTTGTGGAAATGCTGCAGGCCCCTGCAAGGGCGCTGTCCCCAGGTGTCCCCGTGTCCTGCTGGAGGTAGGTGACTGGCTGCTGTGCCGCAGGGCAGAGCTTTAGCCTGTGGGGCTTGTAGTGATGGCTTAAATATTTCCCTGCTCTCTGGTCCGGGGGAGGGAGGCTGCAGCTCTGCTAAATGGCCGAAGGGCTTGGAGTCGGCATAGGTGAAAGTGATAATGGTGATAATTAAGGGCTAATTGTTTGCTGCTGCTGGCAGTGGGCCACCAGGTGTCCTGGCTGGCACGAAGGCAGAGGCCAAGAGCAGTTCCCCCACTGAGCTCTGGCAGAGGAGAGTGGCTGCAGTTGTGCTGCTCTTTCTGGGAGGGTTTTCTCCAAATCTGCTCAGTGACCTCCCAGGGATGTCCTGTGCCAGGGGAGGAGGTGGGGCTCAGGACTTCTTTTGGGGGCAAGAAAAAAGAGAAAACACTTCTTTCAGTTCAGATTGCTTCCTTGTGGTTCTGTTGCTTTGGCTCAGCTGAGCAAATCATCTAGCTTTGAATTCACTCCACAAGTATTTCTGCTCAGGTGGTGCCCCCTTCTCTAACCTGTAATGATACCTCTGATGTCATGCTTAAACAGGTTGTTTCCTCTCTACAGTCTTTTAATCTCATAATTTCCAAAACTGCTCTACCTTTATCTTTCTAGACTCTAAGTATCTATTTCCATCCCATCTATAATGGCTTGTTTCAGTTGTTGAGCACTTACAATGCAGAAATTAATGTCTCCATTTTAATAGCTGTAGGGAAAGTAAGGTGCGAGGTGTGCTGCAGTGCAGCAGGGTATCTCGGGGTACCTGGGTGTGAGGTTGGCTGCAGGGTGCAGGAGCTGCACACCCACTGCAGAGCCTGCTGTTCTCTTCCCAAGTGTCGGGTGTTTGCTCTCAGAATATTCAGTCCCCTCCTGTAGCTGGTCTAAGCAAGTCGTCAATAGAGTCAGAGGAGTATTTTTCAAAGCAGGCTTCACCTGGAAGAAGCATTTGTGGGAAAGGCTTTGTATGATGACAATCAAAATTGGTACCATGGGAGGAGCAGAAAGGTGTCAGAATTCAGTTCATGCCTACTGCTGCTGGACCTGAGTTGGGGATAGTGAAGCTGAGTCAAAGCAGAGCCCATATTTAAGGGTGCTGAGCAGCCTTAGACCCTGTGGATTTGGGCAGGCCTAGGCACTGGATGAAGTTCTGGACCTGAGCACTTCAGAGAGGCACACTGCGTGGTTTAGGTTGGAGACACAGCCAGGGAGTGCTTGTGGTAGCCTGAACAGCCCCGTGTGTGCTGTGGTAGCCAGAGCTGCTCGATACTAATGGCACTGCTTCCTGCAGGCACGACAAGGCTTCATTAATAAGTGTCAGGATCTGCTGCTGAAGGGGATAGAGTTGTGTACAGTGCTGTTACAATTGCACGAAATGAAACAGGAAATTAAACTTAGGGTGACAGCAGTTGCTGGAGGAAGCGGTCCCCATAGGAAGCCTGGGGGACCTGGGGAAACATCTGCTAAGAGGACAGGACTGAGCGCTTTGGTGATGTCAGATGAGGTACGTGGGGCTGGAAGGGGATGACACAAAGTTATCCCTGTCCTGAGATGTGTGGTGTGCTTTAAAGTGGGCTTCCACCTGGCTGCATGCGAGCACATGGAGCTGGTGGTGCGGGGAGCAGCTCAGCTGGCTCTGTGGCAGCCCTGGGGCTGACCCAGGAGAGCCAGCCTGTCTCCTTGTCCATCTGCAGTCCTGCCCCCGTGCTATTTATTTATGTTTTAGCAGAAGCATAATATAAATAAAGCACCACCATAAAAATGTCAGGAAAAGTTCAAACCTATTCATTATCCATTTCACTCGGATTAAAATTTCCATCAAGGCTGCTTGGTTTTGACTTGAGTTGCTTTCCTTTTAATGAGCTTGATATAGAAGGTAAAAGATGCTAATTCATCCTTACATCTCTATCATCTCTCAGCTTTTGCTATATAAAGCATCAAGGTCGCATTCTGGGGAAATGTCTTTTTACCAAAGGTGCCATAATAATAATGAAGAAGCAATTTGTTTCAGCAAACTGCCTACAGTAATGAAGCTTAATTATAACCGTGTTATTAATACTGCTGCTTAAGGTAATTCACTTCTGAGCGGGGCGCAGAACAGTAAACTATAATTTAAACAAGAATCGAGACCTAATTTAAATCATCAGATCTGCTATGGAGAAAGGCAAACAGAATGACTGTGATCACACGCAGTTTGGAGTTTTCCCTCTGCTTGGCTTCCTGCGAGTGTCTGGAGCTGGGAAGGCTGCTGCAGAATGTCTTGGTGGTTTTCTCATCACCATGCTCCTTTCTAAGGGCTGAAACAGAACAGAAAGCAAACCTTCCCTCTCTGCTTGGGGGGACACGCTAATGTGTGGGCACCCGCAGGCAGCTTTCAACTGCTACCGACCTCTAATGTCTGTATAACAACAAAAAAAAATCTGTATGCTCTAAAAGAAAGGTGATATATACACTTATATGCCTGCAAAAAAAGCTTTCAGGGAAGCCCCAAATGGTCCCCAGAAGCTCTCCCCTGCCAGGCATGGCTTTGCCCTGATATGTCTGGCCCTGTCTCACTGTGGTTTGTGAAATGTATGAAATGCCACTTTTAGTAAAGAGTGATTTTTCTTCTGCTCCATGTTTTTGGGCATTCAGCTGGAGCATTGGGAGTCTTGCAAGTCTCTGGTGCCTCTCATCATGCTGCTTCCTCCCCTCCTGCCTGTCCCCATCTGCATTTCTCCACTCTGGGTCTTTATTTTCCAGGCTGAGCATCTCCATCCAAGTCCCTCCTGTCTAAACCCATTCCTTGCTTGTCAGACACAGACTGTTTCATGAACTTCACTTTCTTCCCTTTTTTCAGCCCTCTGCTTCCCCCCTTTTCCATTACAAGCTCCTTTCCCTTCTCACTGCTGTAAGCCCTGACATCCTCCTTCCCCAAATCCCTCATTATTTCTATTTCTTTCCCGTGCTCTCTCACCTCAAAGCCTCCTTTCCACACCCACTCCCTCCAGCAGCCATCTCTGCCTCTGCTTCAGCACTCAGACGGTTACATGGGCTCCGTGAAGCCAAGTGACATGAAATGATATTTCTGCGTTGCCAGTAATAATGTTTCCTTGCAAACCCCTCTTCAATAGCAAATAGTGAAAACCACAACAGTCTCTTTCCCTTCCCATTCCTCTTCAGGGCTTGCTGTCAAATCTGTATTTCCAAATCCTAGCATGCAAAATTCATTCATCCGTACAGGGTTCAGGCAGCTCAGTTTGCTTGGTGATTATACCCAGGTTCACCCTTGTCACTGCCAGGTGTGGCTCTGTTCGAAATTGTGACAGAGGAGAGGAGGTGTGGAGGAGAAGTAAATATGCCGAGTGTTTCTTCTCGGGAAGGGGAAAAAAGCCTCTATCACTGTTCCACTTGACTGCAGCCTCCTGCGGGCTGTTTCGTCTCATATTATCTAAGCTCCGAGGGGGTGTCCAATTTGAGGAACAATAACTATAAAGTCATTTACAGTCCCCCGCTGAGGCACAGCACATGATAGCCTGTGTAAAGCAGCAAACAGATGTGATGGCCTCTTCTGCGGAGCTGCTCTGGGCAGCAGTGCAGGTGGGGTGGGCGCTCCGTGGCGCGGGGCAGGCAGACCCCCCAGCACCGGGGGCTCGCAGCTCGCCTCGCCAGCTCCCAGGCCAGCAGCGACACGAGGGCGATGCTTCAGCCCCTGTGCCCCTGCCGTGCTGGCAGCAAGGTCATCAAGGCTGGCGTGGTGCTGATGTGCGGATACCGCCTGCGAGCTGCAGACCTGGCCGAGGCTAGCATTTTCCTTCCAATTTCCTACTGTCATGCGGACGTCGGTGCAGCTCCACGGAGGTTAAAACAGCTGTGATGAGCCCATTCAAGCTGATCCTGCCTGTGGAGCTGGTTCAAGAACAGGAAATTGGATGGAAGAAGATAGCTTAGTGTCCTACCTTCAGAAACGTGCTGGAGCGCTTCCTGCTTGTGAGCAGTGTCAGAGGGGCCCCAGGACGGGATCGGAGGAAGAGGAGAGAATCAGTGCAGGGCATGGGGGCTGCCCAGTGCTCCTGGGGTGACTGCGATGTGGACCAGGGGCTGTCTGTGTGCAGGGACCTGGCTCCATCCTGCTGCTGCAGGTGCTGGCTGGCTGGTTGTAAATATCCTCCCCACCAAAGCTCCTCTTCACCTGCTTGGTAGCAGTAACTACCTCATCCTGATGCTTGCAATGTTTTTTTCCTTGTGTGTGTGAGGTTTATGAAATATTTTTGGGGGACCATGACAAAGCTAAATTTATGAATGGAAATTATGTTGTCCTGGCACTTGAACTCAGCCCTACTCCTCTTGGTTATTGCCCCAGCTCAGCATGCACAGCCTGAAATCAGGGGCAGCTGCTGGCAGACTCACAAACCTCTCTGCAAACACCTCCCAGGCTGAAGGATGGACTCCCACCTGTGTCCTCAGGGGGTCTCCTTGTGGTTGGGGCGTGCCTAGCAAATTTTTTCCTCAGGAGGTTTTGCAGGGCAAAATGTTTTTTTTTTTTTTTTTTTTTTTCAATGCATCTCATCACAAGGCTTTTTGCCAGCCTTGCTGGGAGGCTGGGGCTGGAGCCCTTTGCCTGGGACAGCGATGTACCTCTGCTCACACCACGAGAAGTGTGATGTGCTTGTGTCACATTGAGCTCGGCCCTGGCTGCGAGCAGTGGCGGTGTCTTTGTCACCCCCAAACAGCTGACATGGGCGGGGGCAAGATATTATCCAGGTCCTTTATCCCCCAGTGCTCCTGCTTGTGCATGCTCTTCCTTTCCTCAGCCTGGCTTCCAGGCTCGCCTTCCCCAGGGGTCCCAGGCTGGTGCTGGGGTGTCCGTGCTGCTGTGGGGTTGCTGCCGGCCCCCTCGGTGCTGGTGGCTTCTGCTGGGCTCTCTTGTCCCGGCTGCCTGCTCTGCCGGCACACTTCAGAGCTGCACTCCCGAACTACAGGCTTAATCCGTGATAAGAGACTTGATCTCAGCAGGGGAGAGTCAACTGGCAAACACCACAAGTGATATAAAGCAGCCCAGCAGGACTGAATGCATTACCTCGAGATTATTTTCAGAGAAGGAGGGAAGAGGGAAGAACCAGGAAAGACAAGTAAAACCCAGGTATTGAATTTTCCTGTGCACGTGTTGCCTTGTGAATCACCTGCTACTTCCCAAGCCCTCCTCATGCTAACTTTTAAGGTTAAAAACAAGTCCAGCATCTGTCTGGGAGATAAAGCAGTGCAGGTGGTAATGTGGAAAAGCTGTAGGCTCTCATCCCTCTTGCTCGGTGTATCACTCGGCACAGCGGAGAGCCTTTCACCGGGCGTGGGGCTCTGCGAGCTGCTTGGGGGCTGAGAGCCTGAGCTCTCTGAGAACAGGGCGAGAGCCCTGCTCCATCCCGTGTGTCCTGCACCTGGGTGGCGTCCTGCTCACCTGCTGTAACCGGCAGAGGAGTTTTATGCTGAAAACAGGAGGTGAAGCTTTAGGTTCCTCTTGCAGCCCCAAGGAGAGAGCCAGGAGTGCTCAAAGAGGTCTCCCGAGGGCTGCAGGGTGTGCTGAGGGGACTGGGGTGCTGTGGGGGGCAGCCAGGCTGAACAGGAGGGGGCTTGTGGAGCCCCCCGGTCCCTCCCAGTGACCTGAGGGCCTTTCTTGTCCCCCAAACCCTGGCTCTCAGCCTCCCTGCATTTTGGCACTGAGGTGAGCCAGCCTCACACTCCCTGGGAGCATCTCCCTAACCCGGCAGCTGCAAGACTGGGGGGTAAATGACCTGTATCCCTTCGGGAGGTCTCCTCGGGGCAAGAGTGAACCAAAGTGAGTTTTGGGAGAACAAATGATAAGGGATACACCTGCTATGTGGGATTTAAAAATATCCCTCTGAACTGGCAGCAGGAATATTCCTGCTAGATCTGTTTAAAGAACAAATTGTTTCAAAATGAACAACTCGATGACAATTTATATGGATGTTCTACATGATTCAATACTGGGGGAAAAAGATGAACCTATTACGGTAATTAACTTATTGCACATCAAAGCAAATGTGCTAAAGAAGCTTTTCTGTGCAGTGGTTTCCTTCTGTTTAAGAAGGAAGTGGAAAAAAAAATAGTGGGAATCGTGTTCTCCCTGCTGTTACAGCTGTCTGGTTGTGAGTTGCTCCCCAAGGGGTTTTCACACCCGGAGACCACCGCAGGGTGACTCGGAAACCTCCCTGGGTCTGTCCGTTCCTCCCCAGAGCCCCTCCAAGGGAAGTCCTTGCCCTGGGCTCCCCAAGGGGCACCCATGGAGCGCAAGGTCAGGGCATCGTGGTCCATCCCGAGCAGTCCCTTAGCTTGGATCTGGTTGAAAGCAGTTCGAGAAGCAGAGAAAAAGTAGTCAGCAGGGAATTCAGGAAGAGCAGAAGTTTTAATTGGGTTTTATCTATTAGTTAATCAGGAAGTATTTCGGTGACAATTAGGTCAAAGCCTCTGGCATATCTGTGAAGCAGACATTCATCATTAGCCCTACCTGGGCTTGCAAAGTGGTATTTATGAGTTTCCAACTGGTGAAAAAGCCCTTCTAAGAAATTAAGGTGAAATTCACACTCTTGACCATGGGGGGAAGGCTGTCAGCTGTGATTGATGGCCAGGAGCAGGGCAGAACAGCTGTTTATTGGGTCCGGCACCGTTTTAGAAACCTTTGTCTGTCGGCAGCAGCTGGTCCTTGAACGGATGCGAAGGTTTGTCTGGGATGGTGGCACCGAGTACTGGGGCTCCTCCAGGAGCTGCCCCTGTTGCTCCAAGCCAAGTGGTAGCAGGAGAGCCCACACGCCACGGGGACCGTGACCTGGGTGGATGGCGTGATGTGACGTGTCTGCGACCACCCATGGCACTGCTGGTTTTCTCTGAGGGGAGCAAAAGGAGCGCCTGCAGTAGAAATGATCTTGGAAGGCCAGCACACGGCACTGGCACAGCAGGCTCCCGCACGCGCAGACGCTGGGTTTTGTGATACGCAGCCTGTGTCTCCGCAGGCTGCTCTAACCTCATTGCTGCAGTGAGAAAATAGTATTTTCCCTGAGACAGTGTGCATGCATGCCAGTCTAAATGAGTATTTTTCACACTGCTCTGTCCAAACATGTTTAAGTCCTTAAAACTTGGTTACGTGCCCAGTGCTCTTCTCCAGGAGAGAATAAGGAAGGGAGCAGCCTGGGGAACTGCTCCTGTGGCTTTGGAGCTGGTGCCTGGGCAAAACTCAGCGCGGGTGAGGTGAATGGTGGCTGGCAGGAAGGAGGGTGAGCACAGGGAGGCTGGGAGCTGGAGAGAATGGCCAGGACCGAGCCTTCCTGTAGGGTCTGGGTCTTCTGCTGGGTGCCACCAGGTCTGCTGCTGCATGGTTTATGACCCCCTTTATGGGGTCATGAAAATTTGGGGTGGTGCCCAGTGAGACCTGCCTGACACCTCGTCCTGACATCTCCTAAAGCATTTGGATGGCTAAGCTGCTGCCTATTCTGAGGGCTCTCAAAGCCCTTTGTAAACATGTAAAGTTTAACTCTCTTATTACTCCCTTATTGCAGTTTGCACTGGCAGATGAGCAAACTGACTCTATTCCCTGAAATATCTGTGTGGGACGGGATGACTGTGTGTGTAGAAAAGCTATTTAAGCACACTTCAGTTACTCTTCTTTTGTGCTAATACTGGTCCATTCAAACGAAACAATTTATTAGAAGGGGTCAGGCGAAATGGCAGTTGTGTTTGGAAGTCTGAGTAGTTATAATATTGACTAAAGATTGTGTTTTTCAATTTTCAAAACAATGTTAAAGCAGTAGGTGTTCTGGAAAGGAAATTTATTGCAAGTGAAAGATTTGGATACAACTACAAATCATGCTTTTAAATTGTGGAAACAAAATATTTCATTTGGTCTTACCTGGATTTTTTTCAGGGGTGTTTGCTGGCTCTCATTTTGCTTTGTCATTCACTGACATCTTTTGGATCTTGAATTTTTAGTTCAGTCTGAAATGGGCTTTATTATTTTCAATCTATCAAGTTCTCAGCATGTAAAAGAACCTTTTCCCTGGTTTTCAGGTGAATCCCCCAACCGTGGAATTCACTTGGATCAAAAAAGTCCAAGTCTTCTGCCCAGCAGGGCACCTTTCAAGACGTGTTTGTTCATTCAGGCTGTGCTGGGGGTTGTACATTGAACGGGAGGTCAGGATTTTCCCTGGGGAATCAGGGAGAAAGTCTGCTGGGTTGACTTTGTTACTGCAGAGCCTCAGGAAAATGCTCGGACCCAGGCAGGCGAGGCATGGCTGTGGCTCGCTCTCCTCCCGTGTCCATGTGCAGCTGGGCTTTGCTCATGGCTTGCTCCCGGGGGTCCTGTGGTCAGCAGGGTGCAAGCATCCAGCCGAGGGGCTCGCACAGCTCCCTCCGTGTGAGCAGCTACAGTTGATTTCTGGGTGAGGCAATTTCCCAGGCATGAAATGGGGGTGATGGGTTACGTCCCTTTCCCAAAAGAGTGTTGGGATAAATCTGTCCAGCAGATACAGCCTTCTGCATGTGGCGAGCAGCTCAGTAGGGAGAGCAAAGCCAAAGCTGATCTACTGGAACTTTTCTTGCCCTGAAGGATTTCCAAGCAGTAAAGAGGAATAGTAATAAGCTTTACTAATAAGTAAAGCTTTACCAATGAGAATTATTTTACAAAAAAAAGACTTATTACAGAAATGTTAATTGGGTGTCTTATTAACAACCTTCTTTCAGCCTGTCCAGCTCTTAGGGTAGGGCGGGGGAAAGGGCAGCCCTGTGCCAAAGTGCCTGCCCTGAGATGCCTGGGGACACGCAGGGGACAGTGCTTGGAGGTGGCACTGGATGGGAGAGGAGTGGAAGAAATCGCCCTGAGTTACTGAGGCCAGGTATCAGCAGCTCTGTTGCTCAGTTACACGAGGTCCCCCTCACTAAAACAAACAAACCTGGCAATGTCTTTGCAAGTTTGCAGGAGCCCTCCTCTTTTAATTAGCTGCAGCAGAGGCTGTTCAGCAGTAAATGTATTGAGCTGCTGGGCACACTGGGTACATCCCTCCTCTAGGTTAAGTGGTGATTACTCCTAATTAGGAGCAAATAAATATTCTGTGCTTTGGACTACTGCAAGTGACCAGTGGAAACCCAGAAGTGTTGGAGAAAGTCTCTGTGCTGGCTGTGAGTCCTTGCTGAAGCCGTCAGCCCCTGCCCTGCTCAGCTCCTCGAGAGGAACTGCAGCTGCTGGGGCCTTGGTGTGCAGTGGGGCAGGACGTGGGTATCCTCCGGGTGCACAGGACCAGCCCTGTCGGGCAGGCAGCAAGCGATACACAGGCAAAGAGCACAATCTGGGTAGCAGCCTTGTCTGAACAGTGACTATCCAGCAGGGCTGCTCCTTCAAGTAGGCGCTGATATCTTCAGTGTCCAGGCTGCGTGTTGTAGATGGAAGGATGTGCATAAATGCATGAAAAGCTGGGGGAGATTTCACACACCTGTAAAGAGAACAGCAGAGGCTGAATTTCTGTGCTGAGCAAGTCAATAGAGCTACACCACAAAGGAGCTGTGAGCCCTAGGTGAAGCTGGCGTGCAGTCCTCTCTCCCCCTGCTGCCAAGCATCCTGCTCTTTACTTGTTAAGGTGTTCCTACGTCTCCCTTTGCTCCCCACAGCTCCTGTTCCACAGTACCGTGCCCTTGGTCTCTCCCCATTTCCAGCCTCCCTGGAGGTTCTTCCTCCACTGCAGCCCTGAGTGCCCGACTCCCCGGTGTGTCTTACAGCCTGGCCCCAGGCGAGTGATTCACCCTGCCCCTTTGGCACAGTTTCTGCAGTGGCAGAATAAGGCTAATAATAATTACCCGGCTTGCAGGGATGCTGGAAGGCCTAATTAGCTAATGTCCATAAATGTGGTGCCTGCACCTGGAATTGCTGTTGCTGTGTTTCTGGTGCCTTTGGATTCCTTTTCCCTCCTGCTTCCCAACTGCAGGCTGGTTACAGTACGTCCTGGAAGGAAGGATGAAATGCGACTGCAGCTTTGTCTTTTATTACGTTTCTGTTCTGTAATAAACAGCAGTGGGTATTCATTATTATTTAAACACCCCATGCTTCTGAAGTCTTATTTAGGCGGCGTTTTTCCACAGCATATGTTGGAATTTACAGTAAGTGCAGTCACTCTACAGTCAACATTTGGTTTCTTTCACCCACAGACTGTGGTGCTAATTAGGGGAGGTTTTCCCTTGTTATCTTGGAGGTCAGGCATAGCAATTAGCATTTTGCAGAGATCTAAGAATAGAAGTGGCAGAGCTCAGCCTGCGGGAAGGCAGGTGGGGGGACATGGCCCTGTGTCCCCAGGGTGCTCTGTTTGTCTTGGAGGTGCTCGGAGGACCTGGATCCCCTTGGAGCAGCTCTGACCCTGCTGTGCTTTCTGTACCACGTCACGATCCAGTGTGACCTCTGGGCAGCCCTCATACATCCAGCCCTCCATTGTGCTGCTGCTTTTTGGTTGCCGTCATCAAACCAGGCCAGTGTGTCCTGCAAAAAGAAAATGTGCAGTTGCCTTTCCTTATCAGAAGGGTTCTGCTCCTCCACCGGCATCTGGTGCAGAGGTGATGCCACCCCAAGCAGGGACCCCCAGACTCCTGACCTGTCCCTGTGCCAGCTCATGGAAACATGAGGACCACAAAGTGATCATATCCCAGGTTGGAAATAGGAAAAAACCACAATTTTAATCCACTGAAGAACCAACCAGTGCCTGTGCTTTTGCTTTCTCAGCAGCAACCCACCTGAAGAGGGCTATTGAGCTTCATGGCCAAGCTTAGGAACTAGATTAATTAATGAAGGGCTGGGGTGGGCTGTCCTTGATCCTATGCTCCCAGGCATTAGCCTGCGATGAGCTTCTGGAAGTGTTAATGGGGCTGGTCAGGGTGCAGTGTAAATAAGGGCACCGGAGCCTGTCCTGGTGTATTTGCACAGTGCACAATGCAAAGCTTTCCAGGCACGGGCTTTGATATTGTAGAATCAAATTAAACTTTTTCCTCCTCTGAACTCCCTCCTAGCCAGTGATGCCAGCTCTGTGGGATAAAGAGCACCGCAACCTCCAGTCACCATGGCTGCTCTAGCAATTTCGCCTTTTATACACACGCGCAGCCTAACAATAGCAGAATGGGTCCCTGCAGGCAGGGAATATCAAGCAAAGCCGCTTTTGTGATTCTGCCTGCAGTGCAAAGCGAGCCCTGCTTCGTAGCTCTAGATATTATCTGCAAGCTGCTCTGTGTAACTTTATTTAGATCTTTCTGCATTAATTGCATGGAGAAGGGCTCAAAAGTTCAGAATGTGAGAGAGGAATCTTTGATGTAGGAGGCTGTTGTCTCTGAATAAAGCTTTATATTATTATGTAAAACATAAAGGGCATTAGTTAGGAAACTGTGCTGATTAATTTAAGAACTCTGTCTTCGCCAGCTCTTCCCCCTCCTTTGTTTAATGAGAGAGGGGAGGGAGTCACTTGGGAAATGAACCTCTTGCTGCAGGCTTCGGGCAGAGAGAGCATGTGAGAGGGAGAGGCTGCTCCTCTGCACGGGTCTTGTGTCCCAGCCCAGCCAGTGCTGCTGCTGAAGGTGTAACGAGAAAACTGCACCTTTCCCCCCTGCCAAAATCAATAGGGAGACCTAGGGGGTCACCTAATTGGATACTGCTCACCAAGAGGCCGCTACAGCAAGAAACCCAACCACAGTGCTTCAGACTGCCTGCCAGATCATAAATCATATTCCGAGCCTGGCGCAGGCTGCTCCCTGTCTCGATGCTTCATTGATTGGGAGCTGTGGCTCTGCCCTGCACGAGAGAGCAGGGGGCTGTGGGGATGTGCCCGGGGCCGTGCTGGGCAGAGCAGAGCGGGACTGCCCGACCTCATGGTCGCACCGCCTTCCCTTGTGTTTGTCTAGCAAGGACATTTTCTTTGTTTAAACAAGGGGAATTACTTGGTTTTGCTTATTTATTTTGGCACTGGCTTTGGGAACAGTCCAAGGATGTTGGCTAAACAAAAGCTAATTAATTGGTGGTGGCTGGTGTTGCCCAGCCACCGCAGGGTCCTGCAGTGAGCAGGCTGCTGAGGCTGGGACGGGAGCCGGGCCTCCCGCTCTGCCCCGCCGGGGGCTGCAGCTGCTTCTGCTTGCTCCCTTCCTCTCCATTTCATTGTTCATCTCCTCCCCTGCTTGCCTAACTGCCTGCAGATTCCTGTCACTAAATCACCTGCCGATAGGGGATGGTTCCAGCTGCACCTCAGGGATGTGAGGGTAAGGAAAAGGAGCTGATGTGAACAGTGGTTGAAAAAACAAATCCATTGGAAAATGTTGGGCAAAGATAACTGGACAATGAGCCTTGCCAAGCCCCAGATGGAGCTGAGGTGGCTCTGTTCTTGGGGATGCTTCCTTGGGATGTTCGGCTCTGCCTGGAGCTCACCTTCCATCAAGCAGTAAGCCTTGTGTTAACCAGGTCAGTCTCCCTGATTCACCTGCAATTAACAAAAATGCTCACTGCCATATAGTTAGCAGTGGCCTGAATTACAGCTGCCTCAGGGTTTGGGGTGTCAAGCCCAAAGGCGGGCTGTGTCTGGAAAAAGGCACATAACACGATGGGTCTCTGAGGTGTGTGGGGCTCCGGCTGCCTGCTCTGCTGCTAATGCACCTCTACTGCAACATCCTTGGAAAAATGCAAGGAGCTTGCCTGAGAGCCTGTGTGCTGTCAGATACACCCAGAAGGATTGCTTCAAGAGGAGCAGGAATAATCACCACAGACCCAAGATAAAAAAAATAATAATCAAAGATTAATCCTAAAAACTCTCCTTTAATCTTTGTGCTTCCAGACCTAGTCTCCCTTTCATCTAGGACTTTGCTGTTCTCTAGTTATTCTATGGTTACAGAAACCACAAGGCTGTAAGAGGGAAAGGGGAAAAAAAAAAAAAGATTAAATTAATGAGCAGGTAAGCAGGTTTATTATTTCATCTGATCCTTCCTTCCTTCCTGCTAATTTCTCTGAGCCAATTTGGGAGGTAGAGCCTATAACATTAACTTTGTGACAGACTATTGTATCCATTTTCTTCCTTAAACCATTTATCTGAATGATATTAAGATCCAATTTGCATAGCTACTTTAAGGAACAGTGCAGTGAGCGTGTATCAGCCAAGCTGTGGCGTCTGACAGGAAGAGCATTTGCTGGCATAAAAATAATGAAACAGATACTTTCAGCTGCTTGTAATTATAGAATATACACTACGCCATAATTACACAGTAGCAACAATAGCATCCGCATCCACAGCACACGAGCAGGCTCTGGGCCAGGAAGCGACTCACCTTTGTGGGATCTGCCCGGCAGAAGCTGCCCCCGAAGGCGCTCTGTCCGAAAGGAGCTGGGGAGCGCGAAGATGTGCTGCTGAGGAAGTGCGGTGGCCTTTCTAAAGGCTCCAGGAAAAAACTACACTGCCTTTGAAATGAGTGGGTAGAGCTGTAATTATGGAGAAGATGCAAAGAAAACTGCAGCAGAATCTGGGGAGCGCTTGCAGAAGTGGGAGGCAAAACACCTGCTTGGAAAATGGGTGAGCATCCTCCAGAGCGTGGCTGAAGGCTGTCCTAATGTCTGCTTCAACATTAAGGCCAAGGTTAGACATCTCTATGCACTGGGCATGTGAGCAGCTTCTCCACAGGACTTGGAGATGTGCTGGGCAGCAGCTTGTATCCAAGCCGTGGTTTGAAATAATTGAAATGGAAAATGGGGAAAGGTGTGGGAGAGGAATGCCGAAGTGTCCAGGCACTGAGCCTGCCCTGTCCATTGGGGCTGCCCAGAGGCGAGCAGAGGGATGGGGCACTGGTCCCTAACATTCCCCAGGTGCTCCTCCAAGAGCACCCCAGCCTCCCTGTGCTGGGGTAGAGGAATTGCAGCCCTGCAGGCCATGGCCACAGCATCTGTCACTGGGCCCCAAAACTCAATTTCCCACCTCTTCCAAGCACTTTTCACTGAGTGAAAACCGTCCTTGAGCAGGATCTGGCCGGGTGCTCTAAGCACACAGGACAGCAGCGTCCATGTGCTGCTGAGCTCTCCGTGGGGACTGCCTGCAAAATGCCAGGACGTGCTGCTGCACAGAGAGAAACCTCAGTTCTTAAGGATTCATCTGAGGAGGAGAGGGGGGTTGTGTGTGGGGAAGTGGTTGTTGTGAAGGAGGGGCTTGGAGTCACAGCAAAGCCAGGAGTTACACTGTGCAAGAGCTGGCCCCGGGGAGGCAGCGGTCTCTGAGGACCCATTGCACTTCTTGTGCCAGCATCTGAGTCTAATCCCTACTTCTAGCTCATTAATTGAACCACAAGACAAAGTTTAAGGCCAAGTCCTCAGCTGCAGTAAGTCAATCACCTCTGGTGGAGCTGAGCCAGCACTCGCTGGCTGGTGTGGGCTCTCTGGTCCCTTACACTGCTCCTACTTGAAATACTAGTGGCACACTTTGGTGGAGAGGAGATTAAAGTGGTTTGTTTTATTTATGGCGTTGTGCTCTTCAGAACTGCTCTGACTAGCTCTGGTCATTCACAGCTTCCAAAAAGGGTCCATAGGAAGCACGGGGGGCTGCCACACCTGCTGGCCATCCAGGGGGACAGCCTTGGTCCTGGCTGTCCTCTAAAGCTGTGGAAGGAGATGAACAACTCCACCAAGATGTCAGGGGTCCTGCTTGTTCCTCTGCTGTTCTCTGTCTCTAAAATCACACCAAAATAGTTCTGCAGTCCTGTATACTGAGCTGGCTCTGCAATAAGAGGGTTATTTGAGGAGCATCTGAGCACCTCAGGCCTCATGACAAATGCTTATGTGGTGGGAGAGGGATGTGGGAATTCGGGATTGAAGAGAAGCACTGGAAGGAGGTTCCCCGTGGACCACAACCTGCCTGGTGGTTTCTGGGTTTCCTGCCCTGCGGCAGCAAGGAAGGACACAGCCAATCCATCAGGAAGAGCGGGTGGCCACATCCTGGATCCCGCGTCCCATCAATCCAGCAAGTGAGCAGCCAAAGGCGATTCACCATTGATTGGGCCCCGGTGGAAGTGCTTCCAGCCCTGGGCTGGGCTGCTGCCAGGCGGCGAGCACAGCACGAAGCAAGGTGTGCATGGTGGGGGAAGTGAGTTATGGCCGCTCACGGAGGTCTGTGTCCAGGGCACTTCTCAGTGACCCATTCAGGAAAGCACCAGCAGTGATGGATTCTCTGTTGGGTCTGTCTTGCTGGGTGATAAAGCCTTAACTTAATAGTTATGAACTGGACACAGGAAATAGCCTGGAGCGATATGCACTGTGCTGAAGGCTGGTGTTTTTAAGCCTTCCTGATTTACAGCACTGGGCTGAGTTAACTCTGCTGTGGTCACACCTTGTGGCCTTGGCTGGGTGAATACCCGGTCCCCAGCCTGTGGCTCTGGAAGGGAGCACAGGACTGAGCTCAGCGCGTGGTGTCCGCAAACGACTGGTGGTTTTAATCCCAAGTGGAGCAGCAGGACAAACCCCTGCCGGCTCCTCTGTGTGTGCCCCAGCTGGGATCAGCCCCCGCAAGCCAAGTCCCTGTGTTGAGAGAAGCGAGCCCGCTGCTTTGCACCACGCCTGAGCTCGGGGAAAGCCTTCCTGCCTTGGGGGCGAGGTGCAGCTTCTCTGGCTTGCACCGGGCTTGTCTGCATCCCGTGGAAGGAAGGAGGCGTGGGGGGGACCCCACTGTGGGGATGTGGGGGCTCCACAGGCCCCGCTCTGCCTCCAGGACTTGCTCCTTTTGCTTCCTCAAACTTTTGTTTTTAATGATGTTTGTTACAAAGCTGTTTTGCTGCTTTGTTTCTCTCCATCTGCCGCCTCCTTTCAATCCAATTATTGCCTTGTTGATGGTTCCTTGAATTTAAGTGATGGCTTTCATTTGACCCCTGACTTTGAGGTCCGTCTCTCACAGCCCTATCCAGCACTCTCTGGCAAGTTTCTTCATTTCATCTTCAGCTGCTGGAGCTGCCTGGACTTCTCTGAAGTGTCGGTGCTGTCTCCGAAGTAGAAAGCTTTTCAATTAAGAATTATTTTTTTAGGACTCATTAAGGGGTGCACTTCTTTGTGGGTAATTATTATTAATGGCCTTTCTTTTTAGCAGAGGCTCGCTACACTTGCAAAGAAGGGGAATGCTGACAGAGCCGTGCACACGGGGGGGCGAGGGGGTGCGTAACTGGAAGTGACGGAGAGTAATGTCTCTTACGTTCCTTCATTAGTGGCACAACACTTCTAAGGGAATGTGTGATGGGGAGCGGCAGGGCACGGTTCCCCCCCAGCAGCCTGTGGCACCCCCTGCACCCAGCACAAGCGCAGCTGAGGCAGGCAGCTCAGCGCCGGGCAGGGGAGGGTCTGCTGCGGGGCTCCACGCCTTGCATCCCTCCGTTATCCCTGAAAACAGGCAGGCTTCGATTTCCATGGAAATCCTTTTGTCTGTGAATCCCTGAGCGTTTCATGCTCCTTACAGAGCCAACCGCGCAACACTCTGCAAAGACAACTAATTGTATCGTTATCGTTGTGCAAATGAGGAAACAGACGCTTCGGGCTCCTGAAGCAAATTGGAGGCTGAACGGGGAGCAGCACAGCCAGCCTCCGCTGCTGGGGCTCCTCCGTTCCCCGGAGCTGCCCTCCTCCTGCTGCTGTGCCCCTTGCCACGGGCCAGAGGGCTTCCTGTAGGCCCCCGGTTTCTTCCTTCCTCCTGTTCCCTCCTCTGGGCACACGCTTTGTGCCCCCTGAAGTCTTCAGGTCCCAGGGACTGCTTAATGTGAGCTGGAGGAGCCCATGCAGACCTGCAAGCACTCAGTAATTCAGTTTTCAGCAAAGCCAGGGCAGGTGGACACGGGCTTGCTGGTGTCTGTGCCACGGGCAGTCAGTTCCTCCCTCCTCTCTCCTGGCTTCCCCCTTCCCCTGTGCATCAAAGCGTCTCCAGCACACTCCTGTGCATGACCTGCTTCTGTATCCAGAGCCACTCACCTCGGCGTGAAAGCTCATAATGCTGCGGTGATCCCGGGTGCTCAGAGTCCCCCACCCACCCCCAGGCAGAATGCAAACCACAGCCCAGAGCGAGGTGCTCTGGGCAGAGAACGGCACAGCGCATCCCTCCCCAAACGCCAGTGCCTTGCCAGCACTGCTAGTGCAGAAAGCAGAAAATGGGACACGTCCCTAGGAAGCCCAGGTCTCAGCTTCTCTGGGAGATTTGAGCAGAGATGAGTGCAAATGCTATATCCAGGAAACTCCTCCGTCTGCCAAAGGAAAGCAATGGAGTGAAAAAGGCGAGGGGCGGATGTTTGCAGAACAGAAGCGCTCCCAAGGCCACTTGAGCAGGAAGGACATGCTGTCTGCTCTTACGGTGCTTCGTGGTGCCAGGAGCCTGCAGGGTGCGGTGGGGAGGCGGAGCAGGTTGTACTGTCCCCAGGCGAGCCCCCAGGACCCCAGCAGGAGCCTCTGTGGGCAGGGGCTGCATGAAGGGCATGCAGCGGTCACAGGGTTCATGTGCGATTCAAGTGGGGTACAGCCAAGAGCAGGATGATGCTGCAAAGCCATTCCTAGGGAACGTGACTGTGCCCTGACTTATGAGCAGTTGCTTGGTGAGTTTCTCTCTGTGAGTTAATGCAAAGTTTCCCGTGCTACTGACAGCTGAGCCTACACTTAAAGGAATTAAACTCCTCCCGTGGCCCTGTGCTGCTGAGGGATTAAAATACGAACTGTGCCATGGCTCACCAGTGGGCATCTCTGCAATCTCCCCCCATGTGCTCTGTGGAAAGGCAGTGCACCAAGCCCCGGGCATTGATGTGGGGACCCCTGCCCACCTGGGGACAGAGATCTGCTCACTTGGATGCCCTGGCTCAGGCTCTCTGCAAAAGCAGGCAGGACAGCCAGCATCAGCTACACCTGCTGCTGCTGAGGAGGGCTGAGCTGCACACGACAGCCAGAAAACTACTTTATTATTTTATTTTTATTATCTTTTTAATGAAAGCTGAGGCTCTGGAGAAGGATGGGGAGGCCTTTGCATGACCCCACCAAAATATCTCATTATCCTTCAAGGATGGGCAAACACCCACACTGATAAACACTTGACTAATGGACAAGCCTCTACATCATAAACATTGCCTCCCTGTTTGCACTAATTGTCCTCCTTGTCACTGCTCTTTGCAGAGTGACAAATGATTTGGTTTTAATGGAGATCAAATTCCCCTGTCACTCTTAAGTAATCCCTTTAAGCCAAGGATGAGTCATGTGGACAGCACAGAGCATGTGGGGGAGAAGATTTCAAAAGAGATGTTCCCTCTGTACCTGAGTCATCAATAACAGCGATTCCAGACCAATTTTCCCCACAGGCATATTTTCTCAGCCAAAGCCACTTTGTTTCCTGTAGCAGAAGCAATATTTATCCTTCCCCATGCTGCAGGACCAAGCGAGACTTGATGGAATTAAAAGGCAACTCATTTAAAACTGGTGCACAAGTGCATTTGAGACAACTCATGGATAAAGGGTCATTTTCCAGTGATAACTTGGTAAGGAGTAAAAGAATGATGACTGATGTCCAGTTACTTCTGTGAGTCGTTTAATAGACTAGAAGTGGGCCAGACTTACAGTGTTCAAGACGTGGATGCCAACCTGAACGGTCCCAAACTCTGAGGACTCATTTGCATGATGGGTTTCTGTGTACTCCGCTCTTGGAACTAAACACTAAAGGAAAAAGTATCAAATCCCCAAGTCCTCAGCCAAAGTTAATGAAGGTGTTATACGTGAGGTAAAGACTGCTGCTCCCTCTGTTCAGGCAGCATACCAGGAGGAGAAAGTCCTCCATTATCTAGGGCGTTCACGCAGCAGTTCAGAAGAGTTTACAGAAAGCCTTCATTTACCGGGGGCCACGAAGCATCTCTCAGTGCCTGTTACAAACTTCAGATCTAGAGAAAAAGAGAAACATAACAAATGTGAGACAGTGAGAGCAGGAGAATGGAAAGCATTGACCTTAGGCCTTCTCAATAGCAAGGAATTTCTTTATACCTAAAGAAAAAAGAGAGACTACTATGATTGCTGTTAATATGATCCGAAGGAAAAAAACTCTTCTCAACCCCAAATCTGTCAATTTAAACATAAGCTAAAGAGCAAAAGATGGCAACCAGGCAGCTGAGAGCCACGTGGTGCCGTGCCGGTGTTAGTGCACCTCGGCTTGTACTGCTGCTTGCTGTGACCGAGCGCCAGTACTGCGAGGACAGCAATTAAAAAACCAGCCAGACATCACCAAGTAGGGAACCTTTCTGCTCCTCATCTGCAGAGGCCAGCAAAGGAGTCGTGATATTTGGTGTTAATGTAATATTCACATGGTAAAAGCATGTTAGCCCATGTTTTTGTCCGACAGGAGATGATTGTCACATCAGAGGCTTTATTCTGGCTCAGAAAACAGAAAAGCACTGTGAAGCGCAGAGATTTACCTGGAAGATATGTCAGGAAAGAAATCAAACAAGCCACAAACAACTCCCTTTCAAAAATTATCTCGGGGAGTTAATGATGTAACAAGCCTTCAAGATCCAGCTGGGCGAAAAAAAAAAATCTTCCAGCTGCGATTTGATAGCAGCCTCCCATAGCTAGGAAGTTATTAAAAATCTTGCCCCAAGGAAGGGCCCACTGTACGACCGCTGCCTCATGGTTTCCAGATGATCATTCTATGATTTTCTGAGGTGATTTTTTTTTATTTTAGAAAATAAATTTAAAAATAAAAAAAAAGAAAAAAAAATCCCTAACTTAGCTTCTCATCTGCCTGATTCTCTTATTCTCTGTTTTTTAGTTGCAGCTAGCAGAAAATAGAAGAGTAATTTCCCAGGCTTATGCAGTGCTTTCTGCCCGGAGCTGCACAGCTCGAGCCTGGTGCATCTGAAGCCCTCTGCAGCCACCTCTGCGGGTGCCACGGAGCCTCCTCGCTCCATTGACTTCTGTGACCCTGCAGCCGCTGGAGCAGCTGGGGGATGGCACGTACCTGCTCATCTTTCAGCTTTTGTTTCTGTCTGCCAGAGTTTAAACTCTCCGGGGCTGGGACTGCTTCTTTCAGGGTCTGTGGACTGCGGCAGACGGGGCCCACCAGGACCCGCAGCCGCCAGGAGGACGTCGGCAGTTGCTGTGGCTGGTAACGCGGGCGACGGATGCCGGACGGAGACACGGTATGGGAACAACTGATCGCGTGTCCTGGTGGGCTCCCAGGTGGCAAGTCAGCTCTTGCTGGATTTCTTTATTTCTGTGGACAAGAGATGAGCCCAAAACGTGGCTGCTGAGCATCAATTTGTAGAACCCATGTGTACGCCACAGTCCTCCGCTGACATTGCTGCGCTAGCAGAGGTGAGAAGCAGAGTGGGGAAACTGGGCCAGCAAAACCTTTCATGTAGCAGCACTTAAACCAGCAAAGCTGTGATTAGCAGGAACGTCTTGCTCATGTGAGGTAATTTTATTATGCTATTTTAGCAGACAGCATTGAGGATATGACCTTGTCCGCGCTAGGAGGACACAGCTGTGTCCCTGCTAGAGCTCGCTGAGACCCGGCCTGCGAGGGATGGAGCGAGGCGTGCCTGAGCCCAGGAAAGGCCGTGTGCTACCTGCCTTCCCAAAGTATAGTGTTATGGGAAAATAAATAAATGAAAAGATGACATTTGGTCACTCTCCAAGGACATGGGATGGACAGCAGGAAAGCAGCTGGACTCGGTGGAAATGAGGTTTCCACACCAGCTGCTAGGAGAGAGCGATGCAGCTGCAGGAGCGGCACTGGGGCCAGCGGCCAGGGAAGGGCAAAAAGCTGCTGCTGGAAGTGTCCGAGGGCACCAAAAGGCCCTTTGCCCGGGGGCTGGGGCATGGACTGGTGCTCCCTGAGAACTCTTCTGGCCCACCCTTCTGCCACTTCCACAGCATCCCAGTCCCACGGGCAGGCACAAGGATCTGCCTTCACTGCAGTGCACCCGTCCCCCACCCCTAATTTGGATTCATTTCCCTCTTAAAGAGCTATCACATTATTACATTATCACATTATGCAAACCAAACATCACAAAAAGGCAGATAGTTAACAAACAGACTGCGAGATTAGGGTTTGCCTGTGGGATCCAGCCTAATCAACTGGCCTCCTTATCTGCCTCTGATCAGGGCGACACGCTTCCGCATCCCGCCGAGCCAGGCAGCGCCGCGGTCCCAGAGGAGTGGAACAGCATCTCAATTACATATCTATTTTTTTATCACGCTGCTGAAGTAATGAGGGTCCCAAGCTCTAAACTGCTAAATATCACTTGAAGTCAAAGAGACAAATATGCACTAATTACAGCGAAAAGGCAGCATCCAAACAGGCGCTCTGGTTCAGGAGCGTGGCTCTGCTGCTGCCAGCCCCCCGCAGGTGTTCGGAGCTGCTTCTGCATTTTCCCAGAGACCTTCTGTAATTGTTGTGCACTTTTTGCATGGCAACAGGACATAAGAGAAGCTTGCTGGGGAGGCACAGCAGGCTTTGGAGGTGGAACATGTGAACCAACAGAAAGAGCACAGGGTGCCTGGTTTTTGGCCAAGCACAGCACTGTGTCCCCCCAGCAGGCTCCGGCTGTGCACCCTCAGGGACAGCAGCTCACAGAGCACACTTCCATCACAAGTACCCTGCTTTGTGCACCCTCTGAAGGGGCTGGGGCAGAGCCTGGGGCAGAGGCATGTTCTCACTATGCCCCCACCCCTGTTCCTCACCCCCCTGCTGCAGCTGCAGCTAATCCTTCTTAGATCATCCCATATAACCTGTTCAGCTGTAAATCGCTTCCTGCTGAGCACCCATAATACACAGATTGGAGGTAACTTTACTCCAGAGAGCCAATTAGTGCAAATCTAGGCCTGGTAATTACAGTGTGATAAGATCCTGGCTGCTGATATCTCTGGGCAGATAAGGCACAAGGAAGCAATCTCCTAATGCAATGGCAGTTATTATTAAAGCTTCACCTCAGTCCCACAAAGCCTTTGGTAGGTTCAGCATCAGGCCTGTGCTTGTGCCACTAAGAGCAAGCTGGTGCTCCAAGAGCAAGGCAGGAGCTGGAGGGAAGAGCTGCAGCCTCCCTGCTGTGTCTGCAGCACCCAGGCATTGCCCAGCACCAGCTCCTCCCTGCTGCAGCCTCTGCTGCTGGCCAGCTCCTGTGAGCAGAGGTGAAAATCCCCTCCTCAGCTTGCAAAGCCCAACCTCAGGTCTCCCGGTGGTCGGTGAACATCAGCAGGTGAGTATTTATCTGCCTGGGTTCTGCAGAAGCTGCTGCTTGTGCTGTGCCTGGTGGGAAACCTCGGTGCCCAGGTGGATGCGGGGGGCTCTGGGAGCAGGGGTGCACCCTGTGCTGGGGGCTGGAAGTGCTCTGTGCTGTCACTTGTTTAGCCCCAGGGTAGGCTGGAGTGCTCCAGCTGATGTGCTGGTTCCACATTTCCCTCTACCTGTGGATAAGAAGTGGAGGGTCCAGAACAGGCTTGATTGTGTTGGGGGAAAAGAGGATTTCTGCTGAGGAAAGAGTGCCTGGGCAGGACTATCTGCTATCTAAAGCCTCCATGCTGTGCTGGAATAACTCCCCTGAATACGAGTGAAAATCAGGTCACGCGCACATTTTGGAGGCGTTCATGTCTTTGGATCTGATGTACTTTTAAGGATGGCACTGCTGCACCCTGTCTGCGCAGCTCTGAGTAATTTGCAGATGATCCCAAACTTCTCCTCCTACTCCAGCCCCCAGTAATAAAACAAGTTAATTATTCCCACGCTGTGAAACCTGAGACTGAGGGTTATGCATTTCACTTTAAGATGTGAAAGGGGGCTAGAGTACTTGCAACTTCTATTGGAGTAAATCAGGATTAATTCAGAGGAAGCCAGCATGGGGATTTTTGTATTTATATATACATATATTCAGGATCAAAATTCCTTTATATACAAATAAAGGAATTTCTATTCTGAATTAGGTGGATAGAGGACAGTGGGCAAAGCAAAGACAGCAGAAATGCCATCCACATATCTCGTGTGGGATGTTGCAGTGAGGCAGCAGACAACACAGCCTTGCACCCCAGCCTGCTGTAGAGCCGTGCTTTGGGCGTTCAGTATGCGTGAAGTGTGTGGCTTTAACCAACTGGTTAGAGTAATTGTTATGAAATTAGAAGCTGTATAACACCAGGAACAGGGTAGTAAAGGATCCTAAACTTCCCTGACGGTTCTGGTTGTTAATGTCTGCCTGTAGCTTAATTACATCATCAATTGCATTAAATAATGCAGGACCTAACTGGGATTTAATGAATACATTGCAAAGGATAAATTGGACTTACAATGTAACTGGTGTCCCTTTACGGAATCGGGGAAAAACTGGAACACACATTCAATTTCAGCACAGTAAAACTGGATAAATAAACAAGTGTTAGAAGCCCAGCCAGGAGCAGCAGCAGCTCCCCCAAAACGAGGGGGGGAAGGCTTCTGGTGTGCGAGCCCCAAGCATTGGGGTGGCACCAGCGGTGCCTGGCTGGGGAACGGGGTCCTGTGGGGTGCTGGGCTCTGACACGGGGGGCTGCTGCCCTCAACCTGGGGGGGGGGGGGGGCAGGCAGGCAGGCAGGAGGTGGTGTTTTTTGGGCAGAGCGAGGTGAACTGGTGGCAAGCACAGCATCATGGCTCAGGAGCTGTGCAGAGAGGGAAAGGAGGAGGAGGGAAAGCATGCAGAGGCTGTGGAGCTGAGAACAGCTATTAGTCACCGCAGAGGAGAAAATGGCAGGAGCAGGTGGAACAGCAGGGCAGCCAGAATCTGCTCTAGCACGCGGGGAGCAGGCAATGGGACCTGGGTCTGCCTGTGGGGCCGATGGCCCTGTCCCCTCCTGGTGTTTCCCTGTGGCCCTGGGGGCACTTCCCCAGCCAGCCCCCTGCCTCGTGGGCTGTGACAGCCCATGCAGGACATGGGATAAAGCAGCGGACCCATTTTCTCCACATTTCGCTAAAAGCTGTTTGCTTTTTTTTGCTTAAATAACTACAGTGTTTGCTCTAGGGGTTCTGAAGCACCCAGCCAAATTTCCTGTGTTGACGAGGAGCAAACAGTCCGGCAGAACGGGAGTTCCCTGCAACAAGCAATGTTTGCAGAGAAAATCCAGAGGCGTTCAGTGTGCTCCGAGCTGTTGCTTCATTGAGAGCGAGCACTGACAGTGCTTGTTCTGTGTCATGATAAACCCCACCTAAGAGAGCTATAGCATCCTGGGATGACTGGAGGAGGGAATGCAAACTGATAGGCAAGCTGCTGCTAAAAGGCATGTGACACCGGTTTCAGCATGAGACCAGCTGTCTTTAATTTAAATCACAACAGGTTGAGTAGAGGAGTCCATCAAGGAGGAACGAGCTATTCCTATGGCGACCAGGCTGCAGGAATCGCTGCGGTTTGCGGGGCGATGCAGACAGAACCGAAGCCCGGGGAGCATCCCCTCCTGACAAACAGGCTCCTGGTGCTGCTGACTCATCAAGTGGTCAAGCGAGTACAGAAACAGGTCTTTCAAATATTTATTCCGTGCCCCCCAAAAGCGTTGTCACCAGTGTGCCCTGTTCCTTTATTTTCCTGGCTGGAACCAACCCTGAATTCTGATGTCCTTCCCCCCCTCGGAGATGAACCCACCGAGCCAGGGGTTGCTTCTATTATCCGTGCAGTGATCAGCCTATTGTCAGAGCTTGCAAATACACAAATAACAACAGCAACCCAAGTGGGAGGGCAGCGTGCTGGAGGCATCACTCTGGGGCTGTCAATTCAGTATCTCTCACTAGTGCTAACCATGCTTTAAAATTATAATAAAGCACAAAGGGAGCTCAGGCAGAAAGGTAACAAGCTGTGATGCTAGGGAGCAGCCTCAGCTGAAATCTTCAGTCTGTAGAGCACCAAAAACACAGGTTTGCAGATTCTCCAGCTTTCCTGCTCATTCATCACCTCTGCCTCGTCCATCTCCCCAGTCCCCCATCTGTTGGCCTCTCCACAAATGCCACTTTGCCCCCTCCTGGGCTCCTTCTAAGCAGATGATACTTTTTTTTTTCTTTAAACCAAGTTCTGTTAATTGTTTAGCTGCTAACAGCGAGGCCTCCCAGAGACACCTGAGCCCATAGGTGTGTGCAGGAATAGTCCTGTCCTCCTGCAAGGCAGCCTGGGCTGGGGGGCCACAGGCACCAGCTGAGGAAGGAGACCCATCAGCTCACTCCTTCGCTGCTCTCTCTCCACGCTGGGGTGTGTGAGCTGCAGGCACAGGAGAAGAGGTTTTGAGCTGAGCTGAAGGCAGTCCCATGGCATGGGGCTTTGCTGCGGAGGGCTCAGCAGGGCAGTGCCCGCGTCCCTGCTCCCTCCTCGGTGGCGTGGGCGCAGCCCTCCCCGATGGTATGATATCCTTCCCTCCGCGTATCCCTGTAATAAGGCGGGGATGCGGCGAGCGCACGGCAGTGACCGATGCGCGGGGCTGATTGTCTGTGTGGAGATGCTGAAAGGGGTCGCGACTCTCTAAGTGCTCGTCAGAATGAAGGATGACAGCCTCAGACAATGAGACACTTCTCTTCCCTTCTCTCATGCTGTTAATGAGTGCTTGGGCATCCGGCACTGCAGGTTGTTTTATTTTATTTTCCCTCTGTTTTTCCTCTATCTATTTATTTGTTTAATTAATTTATTTATTTTAGGGTTCTCCCTCCTTTTTCCACCTCTGTCCTTTCCCTGCCTTCCCTCTGGCTTCTGCAGCTATTTGTGTTGGAGCCCAAGCAGTTAGTGTTCTGAAGATTTAATTAGGCACTTGGATGAAACCTGGAAGTGGAGCCTTTGCTGGGACTGAGTCTGCCAGAGCCCCCTTGTCCCCCCACCAGCTCTATCCTGAGGCCACCCTGCAGCAGCAGAGGGGAGCGTAGGGACACGGGAGCACCCTGGGACCTTGCGGTGTTCCCCTGGTGCTGGAGGTGGCTGAATCCACTTTTTCCTTGCTCTGGGAGCTGCTGGGTGGGACGTGATGGGGCATGGAGCAGGATGTGCACGAGGAGGACACGTACAGCCCAAAGCCACCCCAGCCCTGCCCGGTGGGCGCTTCCTCCCATGCACGAGCAGAGCTGGACCTGCAATGGGGCCACATCCTCCCCAGGGATGTGGGCCTGGGGCTGGCAGAACAGGGGTGGAAATGTGGGGTTGCCACCTGGGAGAAAGCTGGGAAGGATTTAAGCAAAGGCTAAATCAGAAGTCCCTTGCTGTGAGTGACTGGGGCAGCTAATTAGAACCGACAGAACATATCTTTTCTTCCCAGAGAGGAAACTCAGCTGAAAATGAAAGTGCATTTGTCAAAAAAAAAAAAGTCTCCCCAGCTGTTGTTCCCCTGAACAATCTGCAAAATGCTGGAGGACGGGATCGATCGTGTTTTCTCATCTAAGTTGATGGGGAGCAGGGCTGGGGGAGCGCTTCTGCCCCGATAGCCGGGGTTGGCATGCAGGAGGGAGGCGCGGAAGGGCAAGGTCCTGCAGCAGGGCTGGGTCTGGGGGAGCCGTGGGTGCCTGCAGCTCTTTTATGGCCGTGGTCCCAGCTGTGCCTGGGGAGGGACAAGGCGGACCAGGGGCTCTGGATGCAGGGCTGATGGCCCAGGGAAGGACGGCTGTATCTGTTTATCTAAAGAAACCTGGATTGTTGAGCTTCCCCAAACTTTTGCTTTCTTGCCTATTTTTCCATGCCTCTCAGAAATAAGGTTTATCTGGCTTTGAAGGTCTTATTCTGGGGACATTGCCTTTAAAAAAAAAAAAAAAAAAAACCTCCACGGCATCTTTTCCCATTCTCAGGGTGACACAAATGACTGATTTTCATGCAATGTTGCGAGTGCCTTTCAGAGGCACAATGGAAGGTTCCCTGACAATGTCACACGTCTATTCAAAACAACCTGCACGCCACTCACAGGCCCACACATTTGCACAGCGCTTGTTCTCCGCTGCGATAAGGCATGTTAGGGTTTTTATTTTTTTCCCCCTATTCTATGTGAGAAATAATTCTGGTCTTTTAAGTCCCTGGCTTTTTTGATCACTTTTTTTTTCTCCTTATTACTGAACAATAGGACTCGTCCTGCTTTTATTCATTACGTGATCTTGCGTTGCAGCAGCCCGACGTCAGTGATGAGCTGGAGGAGGATGAGGCAGGAGCTGGAGGAGGAGCAGTGGGTGAGATGAAGGCTGACCCAGAGGTGAGCTGTGGAAGGCAGAGACACCCTCTTGCTCCCAGTTAATGTGTGCCCAGAGCGGGCACCTCCATTGTGCAGCCTGCATGGCTACTGCTTGGGTAAAACCAAACCTGGCCTCTGATGAGTGCCCTGGCCCCTCCTGCCTTCCCAGGGACAAAAATTCCGGTGCCTCGGCCCAAAGCTGCTGGTGCCAAGGCGGTGCCCCAGCAGGGACGGAGCATCCAAGCCTGGGCTCCCGCAGGTCTGACCCTGTACGTGATGGTGACGCTGGGGCAGCCCCCTCTTTGCTTGCTGTTGAACACGTACGTGCGGGAGAAACTGCAAGTACTGCCTTCCACCGGCGTCAGCACATAAAGTACGAGCAGCTACTAATAAATTTCTTACTGAATTGACAGTTTGGGGGGGTTCTGCTTTAACACAAGGAAAAAAAAATCTCTCTTCCCTATGTCTCCATCTATCTCTCTCTCTCCCTTTTATTTTTTAAAAGGATCGGTTAGACACAGGGACTCCAGCGTGAATAAACTCAGATTTATGTCCCCATCAGTAGGATCCTTAAACTTCCTAAGTACTTAAAACGTACACATTTTAACTTGAAAAATTATCAGGTTTGTCTAAAGGAAAATTTTCTAACATAAAACAGGAAACTCATTTGAAGGGAGAAATTCTCCAGTGAAGCGAACCCAGGCAGTCATAAAAAAGTTAAACCAGGCATAAAGGGAAATGTCAGATGTGTGGGAGAGCCAGATGTCTCTCTATTTTTTCTTTTTTTTATATATATTTTTATAACCTAGATCAGATTATAGGAGAATATATGAATGTATCAAGCAGGGAGGGGTATGCAGAGTGAGGAAGAGAATTTCGCTTCCAGCCTTTAACTTGATGTAATGCAGAGCGCTCTACAAAGAAAAACATTTTTTTTATTTCTAAATAAAGCACTTTAGAGTGACACATTTATTGCTGGCAAAGAATTACTCAAACAAGAGACATTGCCAGCTATTTATTTTAAAAGCTTTTTTTTTTTTTTCAAGTTTGGAGGGGAAAAAAAAAGATCAAAACCCCTTTCCACTCTTTTCAATATTCCCTTAAAAGCTTTAAAATAAAGTGACTCTTCTGTTCCTAAATCTCCTTTCTGGCGTTTGCAGGTCCACTGGGCATGAGGGACCTGCAAGCCCCCTGGGGGGGTCCCATGGGTGCGTGGTGCAGTGGGGGCTGCGTGTGGGGCTGGCCGAGGGGCTGTAGTTGGTGAACTGAGCAAAGCCTTGCAAGGGATTTCCCCGAGATGAGCCCTGCGTGTTTTGCTCTTGCTATTTTGCTAAGGCTTAGGTTATAATTTTTCAGGCTTCTTGATGGCCAGGCCATATTGGAATGAATGGGCGCTGGATTTCTGAGCCCCTGAGATAGCTCGGAAATAGCTTTTGCGCTTACTTGCACCAGGAGCTCACGTTCCCAGCTGCTGCAGCTCCCTGGTGCCTGCTACTCAGCGCTGCCAGAGCCAGGAGTGCATCCACACGCAGCTTCCAGGGAGAGAAGAGAAATATGGACCCTGAGGCTTTCCTGGCTGAGCATGCAGCAACCTGTAAATTACACGCGGTGCTCAAGTTGGGCAAAGTGCTGCATGCTGTGCTGTTCCCCAAGACTTTAAAATATTAAATGCTAAGTCACTCGTATATCTATTTATCCAAAGCAGTGTGAGTCCTAAGAGCCCATTGCTAAAATGTACCATGCTGACTTGGTTCCAAAGGAATAAGAATAAAGAAGGCAAGAGGAGTAACTGATGATCGTATGTCAGGAGAACCCTTTTCTGAGGCATGCGGGCAGGGAAGTGATGGGGCAGGATGGGTGCTGGCTTGGATTTGCTGGTGCCGTCAGCCACGACACCTTCAGTTTGCCATCGTTGTAGGAGCCAGACTTGGCTGTCCTGTTGAGTGTCAGACCTGCCGAGCCGTGGCATTTGTCACGCACAGTTCGTGCTTAACTTTGAAATAGTCCCAGTGCCAGGTTTTGACTTCTTTATCAAAACTTTCCATTTCTGAAGTCAAATCAGCTTTCCTTTCTTACACTGAATGAGTGGTAAAAGAGACTTCGAAAATTTAAAGGTCAAAATTGATACATTCTGCGCCTGACATTTTTCATAGATTTTCCTGCGTTTTGGGTCAATGCTGTCTGTCGAGGGCTCAAGCACATGGTGAGAGGTGGAGTGGTGTTGCTGGACTTAGCACAAGGAGAGGGCGCGTTGCTGACCGCAGTGCCCCCGTACCCGCACTGCTCGTGGTGCTGTGCGCAGGGAAGGTGCTGGCACAGGGGCTCAGCTTCTGCAGGTGAGCAGCACGTCCAGGTGTCAGCCCAAATGGCCAACACAACCAGAAACATTCGGAAAGCTGTGATAGTTCCTACAAGGTCGGGATATGTGAAACACCTCATTAAATTGCTCAAACACTGAGTCGTGTCTTTAACCAAGGCCTTTTAATGTCAGTTCCTACAGACTAAATAGCAGAGCATTAGCATACCTGTCAAGGCTTCCCCGTTAACCTCTTCTGCAAGCATGATTTAAGTGCCTTTCTCAGCCTATGGCACATTTCCCTTCTATCTTTTTCAAAAAAGAGAAAGAGAAGAAAAATAGAGCTTTTCACATCAGGCTCCAGAGATCCTCTCTGGTTGAATTCAGGTTTGTTTTACAACATGGCAAATCTGTTCAACACAAAAGAAAAGCATCCCTGTAACACAGAGAGAACGTAGCTTGGGATATTTTTCAGCCAGAGCTTGGAATAGCTCTCCTCTGCTATGCTTTTAATCCAGCATGGACTCAGGCATTGGATTGAGAGAAGAAGTGTGGATCAAGCAGAGATCCAGGAGCCATGGGATGAGAACTGAGTCCTTGGGCTGATCTCATACTTTCTTGCCTTCTCTTCTCTGTCTGACACCAAATCCCTTTTAATTCGTCTGAGTGGTGTTACATTTGTCATTTCATTAGCTTTTCATCTCAGCTACTTTCTTTCCCCCATAGATTATTCTATTTCTCCAGTTTTCCCCCCTTTCTGTTCTTTTTACTCTATAATTGGATCATTTGCAGTTTATAGGAAAGATGAGAAACAAAAGGTATTGACAACCCAAGCATCCAAAATTATGTGTCAAGCTCAAAAAATGAGATGAAAAGAAAATCTGGATCTTCTTTCTTTGCATTCTGATTTCTGAATCCACGCAGCTCATTAGTTTCCTGTGTTCAGGGCTTTTTCTGTGTCTGAGAAAAGCAGAAATCTACTTTTAACAAGAGCTGAGGTTCTAACGTAATCAGTTGACTCCAGTGGCTGGGGATTTATGAGACACAATGGTATAAAGACCCATGATAACAGTTCAGCGTTAAATTCGGGTTTCTCTTTGCTGGGTGAAGCTTTAATTTCAAGCCTAATGTTTTTACACTGTCCCTTTAAAAAGATGATCAATTATTCTCAGGAACAAAACAAATGGCGTTTGTAATGTGGATTACTTCTACTCTGAGCGAGTAGCTCGTCACTAATTGGGTGATGACTGCCTGCTAGGACCGCACCGCACAAAATACTTACTTCCAGCAAAACAAGAGCTCCGAGGAAATCTGCTTTCAGCTTCATTTGCTGAGACGGTGCGTTGCTCCCATTACTGCTGAACTTTGGTTTTAGCAGCTGTATTTTAGTGCATGACTTTTGCCTGCTGGAGCCCAGGGGCCCGGCCCCTCCCGGCGGGGCGGGCGGTGCGCCCAGTCCTGATGCGCCTCCTTGGCTGGAATTATTTTTTAAAAATAATATATTTTTTCTAAGCTATAGATCAAGTCATACGGCTTGTTTTCTTTGTAAGGGAACCAAAGGGTGAGTTTGAAGAGGAGAGGCTGTGCTTGGGACAATCTCTGCTGGAGCATCTGACCGAGGCTCAGACCAATTAATGCTGGAAGGAGCCCAATCCATCCATCTCGGCAAATTCCCCTCAAGGGGCCACCCCATTAGTAGCAAATAACTAATTATTGCTGTCAGCTTTAATAAAAAAACATTAGCTGAAAGATACTTTTCCCGCGTAACTTTCTAATGCTGCATAAATTACTGGAGTCAAAACTAACTTCTAAATTGAGCAATTTCAGACATTTGTCAGACTCCAAGAAACGCTTTAATTAGCATTGGTTAATAAAGTGTTTGGGTAATTAGGAGAACATTTGTCCTGCCTGTGCATTTTTTTCCTCTTGCTTACAATAATTTGAAAAATTTAATTGGAGTCCAGGCTTCAAGAATTATTTGTTTTTTCTCTTTTTTTTTTTTCCTCCCTTTTTTACCTTTTCTTTGTAACAAAATATTTGTGAAACTATTAGTAATTACTAGCGGAAGTAGCCCTTACTGATCAAGTTCTGCAACTTTTCGTTTTTTTGTCTCTTGCTGGCAGTTTTTTTCTGAAGTTGAAGGCGCAGGAGCTGGAGTGCTCTCAGTCCCCGGGGACAGATCAAATAGCAGCCGAAGCAGCTGATTCCCCCCAGGGCGCCAGGAATGATGCTCGTGGGGCGCATCTCTTGTCTGCAGCAAACATGTTGGTGCCAGGGACGCTGCTTTCTAGAGCTGCTCCCGGGCTAAGGAGGCAGGGGCCGCGCTTCGCTTCCATCCAGCAAGCTGTCACTCAGCCAGAAATCAGCATTTAAGATCTCACCTTCCCTCTGTGCCCTCGCAGTGTCTGACAGCCGCTCTGCATGGTGGTTTGTCTGCGGGGCGTACGGCAGCATCCATTCTGTGCTTGTACCGCGTGTTGGCTTCGAACCGATGCCCGTTGCCTGACTCTGACTTGAACAATTCCAGCGCGGTATTTTTCCAGGGGGTAGAATTTTTCATTTTCCCCTGTCCAGCAAACTGTAAGAGCCACCAGCCAAATTACCACTTTCTCTTGTGTAACTGCTCTTTAATTTTGCCGGCTGGACCCAGGTGGCTCAGAGGATCAGCGCGGGAATGCGAGAGCGGTGCAGAGCTCAGGCTTCAGCGCCGGGGGCAGGGGCAGAGGCTGGCAGGGAAGGAGTTAAGGGCAGCCTTGGCTGGAGGACCAGCAGAGCTGAGCTGCAGCAGGTGTTTGCCAGGGGAATCAGGGCCTTCCCTGGCTATGAAAGGGCTGGTGCTGGGGCGCCGTGGGCTTTAGTGGTGGTGGCTGAGGTTTGCAAGCTAGAAGGAAGATGGGGAAAGAGAGGGAAATGTTATTTTTAGCCCTGTTTCTTACAGTGGTGTTTGAGGACAGAGCTGCAGGCAGTAGCTGTTGCGCGGGGTCTCTGTGGCAGACCTGCGTCGTGTTCTCAAGAGCGGGCGATGGAGAGGGGCAGCGTGCCCGGGGACGAGCGCCGCGTGTGGATGAGGCTCCAGGGGCTCGCTGGGTTCAGGCTCTTTTCAAGATTTCCACCTCGCACTTGTGCTGTAGGAAGCTCTTCTCTGCTCTTGAAACAGCTGCTTGAGCCTTTCTGCTACTGTCTTTCCCCAGCTATGCTCAGTACCTAGCAGCCAGCCCAGCCCCGGCAGCCAGTTTAAAGCAGCTCAACTCTTTGGTGGAGAAAAGAGGTGTTTGACAAACGCTTGTGCTTCAGATCTTAAAAATTTAAGGTCTAGCTAGTCTGGAAGATATCCTCACTGAAAGGTATTCAATTTTTCAATTAAAGAAGCCAAGTAGGTGTACTTCACATTTTTCAAAACCGTTTTTAGTGAGAGCTGCTCAAACTCTGGCTAAAACCCAACGCTGCTGCTCTCAGCAGGTCCAGGGGCTGTATCTTAGCTGAATATGTCACATTGATTATTGCATCTTAGCCTTTCTAATCGATACATTAACTTCCTCTCCTATTAGCTGGTTTGTCTGGGTTACAGAAGCGTGGGAGCAACCAGAAACACGGGGGTTTTTGCTGCAGTTTGGGCTATTTGCAGCGAGGAGCCCATCTGCACGTGGCAGGCAGCCCTCTGCCTTCCCATCTGTGGAGCCCCTCCTTGGGGGATGAGGGGCTGGAGGGGCCGCTCGGCCCCGTGGCACCCAGGAGCTGTGCTCACTGATGCTGGCACTGCCTGGGGGCTACCTCATCCTGCCAGCAGGCTCCAGCCCGGCGCAGGGCGATGCCACACAGCCAGTCCTCGCGGGGAAGGGCAGGGCTGGCTTCCAGCCCCTCAATCAGCTCAGCAACAAATAGAGGCCCCCTGGGGAACGAAACCCAGCACGTTCCAGTCCTTTAACCCATGGTGATATGTCACTGATCAGCACAATTGGTTCTAATAGCTCCCCAGGTAGATTCAGGAGAGCAACGAGTTGAACATAAAAATCCCTTTATTATTGCCATTTTGCTTTTATATACCCATCAAGCTTTCATATTTAATCTCCTACATCACAATAGCTGATCATTTTTAACATTTGACATTGATAAAGTGCCCGCTGCTATTATTCTGACATACTATAAAACATTACACCCATTTGCAATAGAAAAGGCAAAGAATCAATACTCAGCCCCATTTTCCAGCTCGGCAGTAAATCACAGAGAGCCTAACAAATTGTTTTAAATATAAGCACCTTCAGAACCAATAAAGAATCCAACCAATCCCTGTCCATTGTCATATCTGTCAAACATCCTTTCTGTTAAATGGGCATGTGGGTGTTCATCCAAAAAAGGCCACGTTGTTCCCCCAGAAGAAAGTCTTGTGGAGTTTGGAGGTGGGCAGCTCGGGGTACTTGTTGCAGGATGCTCCGTAAGTTTCCTTGAGCATCTCGTCTGGGCATCAGGTGATGCCTTGCAACTTACCTCTGACAAAGCTGGAGATGATTAAGCCCGTAAGTTAAACGTGATTCAGGAGGTGAAGTACTTCACCCCATGACACAAAAGAGCCAAACCAATGCTAGATCCCCAAGCAAAGCCAATCGCTCCCAATTCCCACCTGTTCCACAGCTGGGCTGCAGAGTTGGTACTTTCTGGAGGTGTCCCAGAAAATCTCCCTGGATTACTTCTGGGCTTTTTTAAGCTGCTGGAGAAAAATGAACCTGCCGTAAGCGTGGGTGCCTGCGTGTCCCCTGGGCATCTCTCCTCGGGCAGCAGCAGGGCTCAGAGTGGGCTGGGGGCTGCTCAGGATACCTTCGGGTGCGCAGTCCTGCTTGCAGAAGCGTCTCTGTCAGACTGAGGGCTGAATTCCCCAGCAGAGTAAGTTACTGCCTGAAATTTTGTACGCGGTTGTCCCTCCTTGTCAGCTCCGTAAGCTTATTAGTCCCTGGGTTTACTGGCGCGTTTGCTTAGCAGTGAGTTGTGTGCGTCCCTGTTTAACCTCCGCCTATCCATCTTCTCCGTGTGCACCTCAGAGCGCAATCACTGCACGGTGGGCACTTAGTCACAGAAAGGTAAAACAAAAAAAATCCACATCACTTTAATGTCTGAGATAATGTAAACCTTGCGTGCATAGTTTAAAAAATGTTTTCAGCACGTATGCTGTCAAATAGCTCCTAAATAATACAGTTTACCTGAGTTGACTGATTTATAGGAACCTGGCTCCGAGACCCCAAGGACGACATTTTAAACACATCTTCCTTTCATTTGCAAGGGATTAAATGAACATGTTTTGACAAGATTGATCATATGGAGGTTCAGACTATTTCTCTCCGTGGCTCCAATGTATAGCTTGTAGAACTGATAGAATATTATTGTGTCTCATTAAAGTAATGCATGGCTGGCAGCTGCTGCTGCATGCAGGAGAATAATGCGGGGGGGAGTTCCCGAGCAGCCGGGCTGCACCAGCCTGCAGGAGGCTCTGGCCGAGGAAACGCACGCGATGCAGCTCCTCATCGCTGGCTCCTGCGTGACCTTCCTCAGCCTCCCACAGTGATTCGCTTTGTCCCTTATTAGACATTTATTTAATGTGTGTTCCTCAATGTTGGCCTCCAAAAGCATTGCTTGGAGCTAAATTGTGCCATTAACATCGGCTGGGAGTAGGAGACGGATTCTAATTCCTCTGTTTCTCTGCAGGGAAGTTATTCCCTCTTTAACAATAATGTTCATATTATTCTTGCCAATAACTAAATTACAGGACGGGCTATGCCCACTAACGTCTGTTGGTGCTTACAATGATGTCTGAGGAGTCCAGTTTTGTCTTTTAGGCCCTTATTTTGCAAAATATTCTGCTGTTTGGGGCACCGAGCCTTGTTGAGAGAATCAGATTTGCCCCTACAAGATGAGGGGTGTTGGAGTTCATATTCATTTCAATTTCATTAACCTCATGGTCATTGTTCTAGGCTGTCCACCCTCCGTAGCTTTAGGGGGAAAAAAAAATCTTTACAACCAGAAAAAAACATCTTTAAGAAATGAAGCTTTTGAAGAATCTAATTTGCTTGTTCTTGCTGCAAAATGCGCCATGACATTTAGGGAGACTGGCTTGCCGTCCTCCTGGTGGAGGGGGAATCTCAGTTCTGGCTGTGCCCCGGCTCCTGCCGGGATGTGCACGGTGGTGCAGGCTGAGCGTCTCCAACCCCCACGCAGGGTTAGTGACACTTGTAAAGTCTCATCAAGGTGCTGCATTTAAAGGCAAGAGCTTGGCATCCCTGGTGCCATGCTGGATGCCTGCCCTCGAGCACGGCTTTCCGTGCGAGCTTGGCTGCGATCAGCTCTCACACTGTTTTCTGTTAAACTCCTGCCAGCACCAGCAGGAGCCTTGGGAAGGGAGTCGGAGCATCTCGGGAAGGCGAGGCAGCTGCTGCGACAGGCTGAGCGCAGAGGAGGGGATGCCCCTCGCAGGGGACCCTCTGTTGGGGGGCAGTGGGGGGCCGGCAGCACCACCAAGCCCCCCGCAAGGCTCCCCACAGGGCTCAGCCGGCTGGGGGAGGCTGCGCAGCCCCGCAGGAGAGCCCGTGGAGGAAGGCTCCGTCCGGGGGTCTCCGTTGTGGGGATTCTTGTGTGTCTGCAGCTGGCCAGCGAGTACTCCAGGTACCCGTACGCTGTTCCCCTGCTTGAGGTAGGGACGAGGAACTGGCTGTGCACCAGCCTCCTTCCCACCTCTACCTGGCCCACCTGGAGCTTCGCTGAAATTAATTTGCAGCCAAGAACTCTCCCTTTGGGTTGGAAAGCAGAGCCCTGCTTCATCTGTGAGCTGAATGCGTAGCTACCAAAAGGTTCTGCGGGGCCAGCCTGGTGCCCGTCCATCCTGCACGCCTGGTGCTTTCCTCTGCTGCTGAGTCACGGCCATTCATTGCGCTGCCCCTAGGCAGGCAGCCAGATCCAAGTGGGAGAGGACTTCTCTGCACTGCTCTTGGCTTGTAGACATGACTTATCTCCTTCCTGGCTCAGCCCGGGCTCGGGAAGCTGTTGCCCCTGGATGGCAGGTGAAGACAGAAATCTTCTAGGTATTTGCTGGCAATTTGCATTCCTGAATTATGCATGGGTAGAAAAAACAGAAATAAAGTACAAGGAACAGGAAATCATTGTGGTGTTTTTAATCTGAAAGGTGAGATCGAACCGCTATTTGTAGGCTGCCTTTAATGGACCCTCAATTGGTAATTAGTGTTATGTTATCACATATCTTTAATAGAATATTGATGCCTTTGGCAGAGATATAATCCCAGTGTCAAGAGTAATTCCCCTCTTTCCAGTGTGTTGCACTTATTACACGCAGGCCTAACAGAGTCAGTCGTGAGGCTCGGCTGATGCATCTCAAATCAATTAGATGCAGCACTTCACCACAAGTGACTTACAGCACGTCAGAGAAATGCATATTAATGATTTGCTTTGGGAGCACGAACTGGCAGGGAGGAAGTACCAGCTTTGTCTGACTACCGCTTGCTCTTTGTTTTGGTTCAGGGAAAGCTTTTGGGATTGCAGACTGCTTCCTGGATTGCTTCCCCTCCCCGCAGCTGATGCTTTTGGGATTGCAGGCTAAGGTGCTGCAGGAGTGGGACTTGCTTCAGGAAGGCAGCTTAGAGCTGGGGCCCCCTGGGGCAGCTCCTTGGTGGTTCTCTCTGCAAGGGATCTGCAGGGATTTCTGTGCCCCAGCCAAACTCCCAGGCATCTGCCCTCTGTGTTCCCTCATTGCCAGCTTGGGATAAGCATCCCAGTACCGTGCAGGTGTCCTCTGGAGCCCTTCAAGCATGGGGTGTGAGGGGGCATGAGGACACTGTCCCTCTTTTCGGCAGCAGCTGGAGAGGGTGGTGAAGGAGGACTGAAGCACAGCTTGCTTACAAATTCCTGGGCTCTGTGTTTCTGTGCTAGGGCATCGTATTTTCAGCAAGCTCTTTGCTGCCATGTAACCATCCTGGCTGCCGTGGAGAGCCACTCCACACCGCTGTGCAGGAGCATCAGCGCAGAGCATGCACCTTCACAGCAGGTACAGCGAAGCCAGACAAAGCTCTTGATTCATTTATCAAAGTGCTTTCAGTTTCCATTTGAAAGCAGCTGAAACAATAATAAATACTAAGCACCGAAAGTTAATCTCTATCCACAGCATTGTAATAAATGAGAAGTTAAACAAAAATCAATGCAGACCTGTTAATTCTGGCCGGCTCCTGAGCTCTCAGCTGAGCTCAGCTCAGCCCTGGTGGGACTCCCGTGTCCAGCCCCTTCCCTCCGGCATGGGCATCCTCTCCCACAGCGTATCCTGGGGCAGGGAAACTCCATCATTTTCATGTTCGTACCCAGAGCTGGGGAGCTAGACCTTCACGAGAGCCTTTTACTCGGCTGGAGCCTGAGAGAGGTCTTATTTGGGAATGAGAACCAGGCCCTTGAATTATTTAGCCAAGTTCATTGTATTTCTTGTAGTTCAGCACTATTGTAAGAATTGCTTAATGAATCGCACACTGGCTCTTCCTGATGTGCACGCACAGTGGCACGTTTCAGAAAGATAATGCAATCTTCCAGCAACCACTTCTCAAATGACAGCAAAGGGAAATTGGGATCAATACTTCCCCTGTTATCTCCATCTGCTAAAGACTTTGGTGTTCCTGGATCTGGGAGCTTGCTGCTCGCAGCGAAGCTTCCCCTCGCCTTGGTCACAGGAACGAAAGGCAAACCCACCAGAGCCCTCGTTTCCTCTGCTTTCTTCAAGGATTTCTCAGCCATCTTTCAAGGGCACTTGCAGCCCACAGGGTGGAGGACTGCAGACAGCATCCTTCAGCCTGTCTGATCACAGCGATACCACGGCTCCGCTGTGCTCGGGGAGGCTTTCTGCAGGGGCTGCATCTTAAAAGCTGCACTGAACCCTGTACGTCCCTCTGCTCCCTAAGCCCACAGATGTGTGGCGAGGTCCCTCGTGGGACTGGAGCTGTTGTTTCCCCCCCGGGATGGCTCCTCCATCGCCCTGGTGCCGGGGTGGCACTCACAGCTGTGATGGATGTGTTTGTGGGAGCGGTGCTGCATCCCAGCGGAGCGATGTTGTGCATGTTCCTGGTACATCGTAATGTCAAATATCAATCATGCATGATAAACACAGTTTGAAAGCAAAGGACACTTCAGAAGGATGAGAGAGGAATTTCAGGATTTATTTGGTTCTGATGGGTGCCCGGTGAGGGCCAGGTCCGCCCCCCGCAGGGTGGTGCGGGAGAGGTGCCAGCCTAACAGCAGTTCCTGGAGGCACTGCTGTTCTGTGCAAGCCCAGCACTTTGATTTCCCCCTGGGACAAAAGAATTGGATTGCTGCAGAAACTGCTGTACCGAGACAGCCATAAACAACATCCCACACTTGAGATTGATACCAGTAACCCCAAGCCCTGGAAACGTCTGTGCTGGCAAAGCATTTCTGCAGAGCATTTCAGGACAGAGAGGACTCTCCTTTCCACAGGACCCTAAAAGTCCTTCCCTCACTTTGTTCTGGCTCTCCCTTGTCCCCCCGCTTGCCTCCACCAAGGGGAGCTGCAAACCCGTCTGAGAAGGAAGGATGGTTCCAGCTTTGGGCTCTGGAGCTGGGCCTCCTGTTGCCTCCCACTGCTCTTCCCCCTTCTCTCCTCGCCCCCAGGACACCCCAGAGCCGTGGCTTCGTGGCCCCTGGGCAGCCCGTGCTGCTGCCCTTCGAGCCCAGCAGTGCCCCTGGGAGCCCTGCACAGGGAGCAGAGCCTGGCCAGAGACGTGGACAAGGGTGAGCTCAGCTCCCTGCAGCCCTGGCACGGCCCCGTGTACGCCGAGGGCAAACTGGGCTCCTTGCTTCCAGCTGAGGTGGATTGCAGGCTGCTGCCTGGCTTCGCATCCCTCACCCAGGAGCAGTGAGTGAAGGGTGCTGCGTGGGTGCCTCCGCCGACAGCAGCCTGCACCGGGCTGCCCACGGGCACCTTGTGCTGGAGCGGGCACGGTGAATCTGCTGGTGCTCTGCTGCTTCCATCTGCACGGCTCCCTGACTTTTTTTTTTTTCCCCCCTTTTGGTGCTTTCAGCCTCAATTAAGTAAAGTAGCTTAGTATGTGCCTACATTACAAGCTTGGTCCCATTGACATTTACACTTAAGTGTGTTTTGTTTTGTGTATGTTTTTTTTTTTTTTTTTTTTTTAAGCACCATACTGTAGGGAAGCTTTTAAATAGCCTTGTTTCCATTTTGTTGCATGTCAGTGCTGATGACAAGGTACAAAACTCTCTGGGAGACGGAGTGAGGAAGTCCACGTGTGCACATGCTGCAGAACCTGCTCCTCTTCCTACAGAAACCTGCTTTCAGTAACTCATTTGCCTCCTGTGTTTTCTGCAAAACTCCGAGGTATGTTGCCCAGGCTCCATGTATAAAAGAGGAAAGCTACAAAAATGTCGCAGCCACGAGCTCTGAAGCTAAGCGTGCTGGAAGTGTTTGCACCACTGCCTAGCACCCGGAGCAGGTACAGCATGAGCCATGTGAGCGTGGCAATGGGCTGGTCTCCTCCAGGAAGCACATCCACGCAGGAGGTGCTCTCAGGGCTGTGAGCAGCTGCCACCAGCGCCTGTGACATCCCTTGGCTGCTGTGGCAGGAGCAGGAAAGATTTGATCCATCGCTTTTAAATAAATCCCGGAGCTGGGACACGGTGCACGGGAGTTGCCATCAGGCGATTTCTGCTTAAGAATTCTCCCCGTGAGTTTCAAAGCCTGGATGTATTTAACTTTTAGCAAAACACCGGCAATCAGAAATCTTTTCTTCGTAGACACAAAAGCATCAGCACCGAGGTCTCCCAGATAATGATGGCGATGCACATTAGCATATATTTTCTTGAGAACTGAACTGTCATAAGGCTAGCCTTGAAAGCTATTCAGAGTATTTACAGCTTTTATGAGGCCCCCCGGGAGAGAATAATCTTAAAGTACTGCAGACACTGCTTGGAAGAACTGTGAAAAACATTCAATTTAGGAACAATTTTGTCTCCATCTATCTATTTTTTGTCAGCACTTGCTCCTGCCACAGGTTGTTTCCCAACCCAAAGCCTGGGTCTCTTCTGCTGTAGCAGTGGGTCACAGCAGAAGTGGCTCTGATGTCCCAGGCAGGGAACAAAGGGTTTGTGGAGGGAAAGAGCAGTGGTGGGTGAAAAGCTTCAGGAAAGAAAACAGTGTTTTCATGCAAATACCTCTTTGGAAATAAGAAAGAGAGGAAGAGAAATACAAGAAGATAAAGCAGCCGAATTGTCTCTAAACAGTGTGTTTTCAGTTTTCCGGGAGGCATCAGTGGATTTCTGAGTCTACCCGAATGCATGTGTCGTGTCCTATTACCCCATCCTCAGGATGCTGTAACCATGTCAACCAGAAAGGAAGAAAAAGAAAGGGGAAAAGAAAAAAAAAAAAGGAAAACAGCCTGAAACCCACTATCCTTTTGGATTATGCAAAACACATGAGTACCTGATCCAGCTTTCTAAATTACAGGGTTTTACAGCTTTCTGTTTATAGTGGGATGTCACAAATTGTAATGATCTGCTATATCATTATGGGAGCAGATGCCAAACTTAGATCTCTAAATGTTTATAAAAAGACTCTTACTCGCTGTACTGCTGCAAAGGGGTTTCGGAGCTCATTGGCAAGTTGGGAGGACTGGGGGAAGGTTTGCCCAGGGGCGTGCACACATGCAAACACAGCTGCAAATCTGCTTGCATGTGGAGCCCTTCCCACGTGCAGGCGCTGCTGCAAGCCATGGTGCTGTGCCGTGAGGGGTCTGATCCTGCCCTCAATGCTCACCTACACAAGCACGCTGGTCGAACCTGCACACCCTTAGGTGTGATCTGCTAGCTACAGTGTGGGCCCAGGTGGCAGTAATTCAGCAAATACGAGAGTAAGGACATGAAGAGCCCAGGACCTACTGAATGGTTACCGCGAGCCGCACGTATCCGGCACGTACTCGTGCAAAAATGCCTACCCAATCCCGAAGTTTCACTGTCCTATTATTTAATTAAAGCTGCACTGCAACAGTCATTACTTGATTCTCATTTTTTCTATTTCTTCAAGACCTGAGCGCAAAGCAGAAACAATCCATTCCAGCTGTGTTCCCTGTAAGTAAATGAAAACAGCAAGTCAAGAGACTCTGAGCGGCCAGCTTGGACCAAACATAACAGGCAGAAAATTCCTCTAGCTATCTGGAAGATAATTTCTAAGTGGTAACAACAGCCATGGAAATGAATAGCGCTTTAAATGCTGCGTATGGCTGGCTGGTGCCGTACAAATACCCCAGCCGAGCAGTTTGTCCCACCTTAGCTGAAGCATAAATCCAGCGCCCAGGGGCGCTGCCTCTGCTGGGCAAGGGGGCGTCACTGGTGTCACTGGTGTCACTGGTGCTCCTGGCCCTGGGGAACAGGGCTAGCACACTGCTCGTGCTGCTCGTGGACTGGGTGCCAGCACCTGCATCTGCTGTGCAAGTGATGGGAGGCTTATTAAAACAGCAAAATCCTTCCCTGTGTGAAACAACCCAAGAGGAGCACCAGGCAGTGCCCCTCTTCGCAAAGGTTTGCCAAAAAGCAAGCGCGTGTACAAATAGAAAAAGAAATAAAAGAATTCTTGGAGCTCATCTTCTGGGCACAGCAGAGCAAACGGCATGTTTTATTCAGCAAGGAGCAGCTGCAATACCTGGAGCAGAAATTCAGCTTGTTGAGGCCTAATCTAGGTAGATCACTGAAGCTTTGGAGAGTCTAAACAGTCAGAGAGCAGAAGATCTTTCCTTTGTTGTAAGCAATATGCTTCTGCAGACCTGCTGTGCTCATGGCTCCCAGCACAACCAAGTGCATCAGGAGGACACGCAGACCCTGCCTTGATGTGGACTTTCACAATGCTGAGCCCCTCACACGGCAGCCTGGGACTATAACCTCCACAGTCTGCTTTTCACTACTCCAAAACTCCCAAATGCCTCACTTTCAGGCTATGGCATTTCACTGAAACAACGTGCCAGCAGGGACGGGCTATCAGAGAGATACCTGAGGCTGGATTCTGCAGAGACAGGAGATGGATGGATAATGGTGACTGGCAATCACTGGCACTGACTTAGGATAGCAAGCATCCAACATGAGGTCTCAGCAAACGGTGCAATATCTACTTGCAGAAACACCAAGAAAAATCCAGAAGCTTGCTCCTGTGATTTCCTTGCCATCTGCAATGCCTCTCCCCCAGCCCAACCTGCAGGGCAGGGCAGGGCAGGGCCCAGGGGATGTGCTGCTGTTCCCCACACCCAGCTCACACGCTCGAAACCCAGGTCTGGGGCTCTGACTGTGCTTTGGCTGCTGCTCTGCATCCCGGGAGAAAATTCAGGGTGCATCTAAGCCTGCAGCCTGCTTCTGCTCTTTGAGGTCAGACAGATGAGGTCATGACACGATTTTATTCTCCTTTCTTCTGCGTGCTGGGATTCAGAAGATAAAGTTAGTAAAATTCCTCCTGTTCAGGGCAAAGAGCAGAACTTGCAAGGCAGAAGTCTGGCAAATAAAATCCCTCACGTGCCTGGGACACGAGGCACTCAGGGATGTGCTGAGGCTGGGCTGGAGCGAGGCAGGCGAGACCCCCTGCTCCTGTGGAGCTCGACACGGCACGGAGCCGCCTGTGCCCCTGCCCCGTTGGTGCGGGGCCACTGGGGAGACCCTGCCCTTGGTCCCTTCCCTTTCCAGTCCCCAGTGGGTTTCCCCAGGAGCTGAGGGATTCCCCCAGCCTGTGGGAGCACGCAAGGGGCCTCCCTTCTCCCTCACCCAGCTGTGACCTGGGAAGCTCTCACAGTATCACCTTCCTCCATGCAGCCAAGCGAACACAAAGGCAGAGCAGAGCCATCCCCTCGCTCCTTCTCCAGCTCCCAAAGTGCTGACAACTCCGTTCTGAGCCGGCTCTTCAATATTTCATATAAAGCACACACAGAGCCCGGAGTTTCTCTTAGCAATTTCGATCCGAGTTTTTCTATTTTTAAGCTACGTTTGTGTCAGCCAGGGATCAGAGCACGCCGCCCCTGAGCCAGGAGTTACGGAGCATGGGAGCTGCCCCAAGCTTGGGCATCCCCACGGCTTCGCCTCCCCTCGGCTTGCTGCACGGAGGGGACAGGAGCGTCCTCGTGGGGTGGCTTTGGAGCAGGAAGGCTGCTTGTCCCAGCTCCCGGCCTGCATGCCGCAGACACAGCAGAGGGGCTCGCCAGCACTCCCAGCAAATGGCTCCCAGCGTGAGAAATGATTTAGGGGAGATGGTTTAAAAGTCAGGATGATTAATGTGTGTGACTTCTCTGGCACGCTGGAAATGATAAATCAAGAAGGAATGGGAAAGCAGTGCATAAATTCAGAGGGTGTCTGCTTGGGGCTGCTGTGGGGGAATGCAAGGCTCGTCCTGGGAGGCCCCCATCGTCCTCGCTGCTGGGTGGTGAGGGCGCAGCAGGGCGCCGAGACGGGGCCTTGCTCGGGGTGCCTGCAGCAGGACATGCGTGCGTACCAGGAGCCTTGCACACACCTGGGGCTCTCCTGGCGGGGGGCAGAGTGCGGTCCCATCCAGATCCCCTGCAGCCTCCCAAAATGGGACTGAATTGTCTGCACTGCAAAGGTTCTGGAGGCATCTTCACGCATCTCCCAGAAACCCAGGAAAAATCTTTGAGGAGTAAGGAAGCAAAAGGCCTGCATGCAGACAGGAAAGAAAGATTTTATTACAAAAATATGCCAGAGAGACTCTTTAATAATGCCATTCATCTTTCTGTCAAATACGTCACACTAATGTAGTGAAAAGGAACCTTGAGAAGATGAATTAAGACTTAAATACATTAAAATGACTTAAGGAATATTTAAATACAATACAATTTTTTTTGTGTGTGTGTGTAGACTTGTTCCATGCAAAAGTCTGTCTGACATTTCACAGGCCGGCACAAAGCCTGTGAAGTATGTGTGCAGCTGTGCATAAGCAATGCCACTTCCAATAGAAGCAAGACTTAAATCAGTCTTTTCTTTGGACCAGAGATAAGCGGGATGCAATTAGCTGGCATGGAACCGTCGCCAGGAGTGAACATAAGAGCTGAATTCCCCTGCAAATCTTCTGCATCCCCACTGCCCTTCGCAAGCAACAGGAAGCTTGAAGAGGGAGGTATTTTGCTTCGGTGCTGGCTGCTTTTAAATTCCAGTCTGCTGGTAACCTTCACCCGAACATTTCCACCTGCTGCTTCCTCCAAAGGGATATGCATTAACAAGGACATATTTATTTTACTGCGTGAAAAACACCACTGTTCTCTCCTTTATCCCAGAAAGAGAAACATATCTCAATTTACAGGCTATGAGGCCACAATTCCGTACAGCCTCTGCTGGAGCACCACGGCTGGGAGCAGCCAGGACGGTGCCCGCGGCTGAGCCCAGCACCAGGGCACAGGACTGCAGACCCAAAGCAGTGCAAGCACACCCTGAACAGGGGGCACATGTTGGCACAAGGGGCGATGCTTGGCGGCCACGCTGGGGACCAGAGCAGGGATGCACCCACGGGACGAGCCCTCTCCATGTCCCAGGAGCAGCCCCGGCAGGTGCCAGCTCCCTGCCCGAGCTAATCGCACTGCAAGCAAGCACTGAGGACACGCAGAGACCCCCCCCCCCCTCCTCCCGAAACACCACTTTTGTTCTGTCTCTGAATGAATAAATTTGAAAAAAAAGAGAGGAGAAAAAAAAAAAAGAGAGAAAAAGAAAATTGCCTGGAGCTGCTTCTTGTTCTGCAATGTTAGGACTAAAAATAGCTCGGCAGAGAGACTTTCTGCCTATCGGTGCCGCGAGTGGAGCAGATGCCTTCGCCTCCCTCTCAGAGGAGGCAGAGAAGTGTCTGCTTGTGTCTATTTATTTATTTATCTTATGGCAAGGGTCTTGGTTTACTTTTAGTTTGTTTTTGCTTCTCAGCCCTAAGTGCTTCATCAGAGAGAAGCCGCAGAAAAACACCGAGAGTAATTCAGCTTCTAGGAAACAAAAAAAAGAAGGGGAGCGTTGCCAAAGCACAAAACTCAGTCAGTGCAGGATGCACCACGCTGCAAAAATTGAACTTTCCCTGCCATGCAGTGGTCTTTGAAAGCATTCAATTATCTCCCCGCGCCTATAGAAAATGTTGGAATTGCTTCCCAAAGTCTTTAAAGGCTCGCTCTCCGTATAAAAGACGCGCAGCAGCTCCGTGGCAGAGGAAATTAAAAACCCTCGACAACAATCTGTTTGTTTACCTTGGGAGCAGCGAGAGACCCAGGTTCATCTGGAAACATCCTCGCCTTGTCTGCGTCCGCCCTGCTCCCGGCCACGCGCCCTGGTGAGAGCAGGGCTGGCCTCGGGCAGGCATCGCCCCGAGGTCTTCAGGGGAGGAGGAGGAAGATGAAAGGCAAACGTTCCCTGCATCACAGGGCCAGGGGGGTTGAGGTCGGATGGGTGTAGAGCAGAGAGCAGCGCGCGTGTCCTCACCTGGCACGCTGGCAGCCTGCAGAGCTGCAGCCATCAGAGGTCACCAAGTTAAATGTAGCTGGATTTAGAGGAGCTGCGTAATTTTATGATTAATAATAACATTTGTAACCGTGCATAGAAGACAGAGGGCTAATCATCTCTCATGCTGGAGGTGACGAGCTAATGGCTCTGCGGGTCAGGAAGAGTCCCCCCGCCGCACGGGGCTGCCCGGTGCCCACAGAGGTTGCGGTGTCACCTCCCGCTGAAGGGCAGGACACTGGCTGCTGCCAGGGCAAGATGCCACCCCCGGCAGACCAGTGCACCCGTCAAATAATGTGTTTCTATGTAATTAAACTCAACACCAGTCACCCTTGATTCAAAGCCACCTTGGGAGAGCTGGAGGGTAATGAATCACAGCCTCCGACCACGGCAAGGGATGTGCAGAGCCTCCACCGAGCTCTTCCCAGCCTGGCTTTGCCGACTCGTGACACTCACCCCCAGGCAGTGCCGCTGGACACGGCCTCTGCCCTTCCTGCCACATCCTGCTGGCACGCTTGGGATGCAGGAAAGCAAGGGATGAGGGATTTTCCTCCTGCGCAGAAGCCACAGCCCCCCAGACTGGGGAGGCAGGTACCCCTTCCCCAGCAGGGGCAGCAGCCGCTGCTCAGTGCCCCCCGGTTCTGGGGTGCGGGTCCCTCCCTGATGCTTCCCTGCAGCTCCTGGCTCTGAAGCCCATCAGAAAAGCATTTTCTTGGCTGGCCTCCCTGTCCCTAATGCTCGTCTGCTATCACGATGCCGAATTGAGGGCACGGAAATTTCAATGCAGCAGAAGCACACAGCACTGCTCTCGGTCTGGGTGACCTTCTCACTGTCAGAAAACGTATCCTTTCTGAGAGTCTTCTGGCTGCAAACATCTCCCACAGCCAGCTTAAACGAGACAAGAGGCTTTCACTGTATGGGTAATGTCGTTAGGGCAAACTGTTTTTCTAAGATCACAATTCTCCAACTATTAAACTGCAGGTGCAGTAACTCCGGCTTTGTCTCCTCTCCTGGAGCTGGCTATTACCGGGTGCGCTCATTATTATACTGAGCAGAAATCCTTCTGAGTTATTCCAACATATAATACATGTCAAAATGCAGCGATACCCTGTTGCCATGCTGCATGCATATTTATGGTGCATCATCCTAGGGCGGGCAGAGCTGGTGCTGGGCAAGGCCTCATAAACATCACCCTTCTGCACCGTCAGTCTGCCCCACTTTCTTGTTGCTGTCTTATCTTTAGACGTAGTCTCATGCCTGAAATGCAAACTGATGAGTTAACAGATGTGACAAATAACTGGTATATAATTGGTGTAACTTGTCAGAGGCATTCTGGTGCGCTCCTGCTTGTATGTGCTGCAGTCATGCTGCATTTTAGACTACCCTGATCTCCAACTCCTGTCTCCACAGAATATACAGTGAGGATCTGAGCACGCGTACACATACAAGTGCACGGAGAAAGAGAGTGAGAGCTTGCACTTGTCTTTCAGTTCCTAATCAGGACGTGTTATCCCCCTGCCAGCCTGCACCGCGCTGAAGTTTGGGACGACATGACAGAACGCACCAGTACAACATCATTTAAAGGCATCCTGCTGGGTTCAGATTTGATGCCCACTGTTTCCTGGAATGTGATCCAATATTTGGTGAAAAACTAGCAGATTAGACACTATCCGAAAGCAAATGATTCGCAATAGCCACGAACAGTTCCCTGAAAATCAGCTTGTGATGTGGCTTGGCACACTCGCAGGCTCCCGATGGGGAGGGCAGTGCCCGTGCCTGCCCACGGTGGTGCTCAGGGCTGTGCCAGCACCCCCAGCACCCTTCTGCACCCAGCACTTGGGGCTGCTGAGCATAACGAGCTGTGTGCTGTCCTGCCACCGCCCATGGCCCTAACCACAGTGGTCTTTGCCTTTCTGTCTAGTCTCAGCCTCTCTTCTCCCCATCCCCTTTCCCTTGGCAGAAACCCATTACTGGTTGTGATATATTCTCGGTCAACCTCAGACAAGTTTTCCCCCTTGCCTTTATTTTATGTCCTCTGCAGGATTTCATGAGCTTTAGAATATTTTGCTTCCTTTTCCTACGATGTGTTTTATGAGATTTTAATTATTATTGTTTATTATTATTGTGTTTTAATTGTCTGCTTGGGTCCCTCCATGCTCTTGAGTGAGCAATTTATAAATAACATTATTTTTATTATTACTATTATTTGTATAGCTTTCTCATATCCTTCACATCTCCCCTCTGCCCCTTTACTCTTTTACAGGCCTATACGTTATGTTCCTTTATGTCTCCTCATAAGTCAGACCCTCCAAACCCTCTTGTCTTTGTTTCCACTCAATTTTAACGCTCTTTTGTTTTTCTTTCAGTGAAGAACTGTAAACCACGCTCCCAGTGCTGGTGCCGGAGCTCAGCACTGGAGGAATTCCCCTCGGGGGTAGCCCTGCGGCAGCGAAGGGACCACCCTCAGGCTGCAGCAGCAGGCAGGCAGAGCCCGCAGAGCTGGGTTGGGGGAGGACTGGAGCCCCACAGCCCCGCATGGAGCCCCGCAGCCCTGCACGGAGCCCCACACGGAGCCCCTCACCCAGCACGGGCAGAGCAAGGGTGCGTGCCCAGCTGCGCCCATTGGGGAGCCGCCTGCGCCAGCCAGGGCACTGGGAGCAGCTGAGGCTGTACAGGGGGTGTTTAACGAGGGGTGGTCCCCGTGATAAAGAAGCTCTTGGTGCTTCCTCCTCCTTTTCTCCAGTGGGTTTGTCCCAGCTGTAGGGGCTGGTGAGGTGCTGGGCGCTCCCCAGGAGCCTGCGGAGCTGCCAGGTAGGGAAGGGTGCGGGGCTGGGGAAGCAGGGGGTGAGTGCTCCTCCTTGCAGGGGGCTCACACATGCCCAGAGCTACCAAGCTGCCTGGCAACGAAGTCTGGCTGTTTCAAAAAGGTTGAAGCTTTGCAGGTACAGAAATGTGCTCTGCTCCTCTGCAGGAGACCTGGTATCAGCATCTCCCCAAACTGGATACCCCACTGCAAGCTGGGCACCGTGAGCAGTGAGCGTTCCCTCGTTTTGCATTTCTGTATCAGGCCGGAGATGTGGACATCTCCTACCAGAGCCCAAGCCCAGCAGCCTGGGGGTGGTTTAGGTGCAGACGTGACTTTGTGCTGGGTGCCAACCTCCAAGTGAATGTTGTTATTGAAGCCTTGCGGCCAGAAGCTCCCTAGCTTGAGCTGGAGCTCTGCAAAATCAGCAGTTTTGTGGCAGAGCTTTGGCATTCCCTGAAGCAGCCCAGGCTGAGAGCGAGATATCACAAAGGGTGCGAGGAGCTCAGGCAGGTGTGAGCGGGGTGTTGTGCAAGCAGGGGTGTGCGTGTCCGCACGGCTGCCCCTCTGCTCGGGGAGCAGCAGCCGGCAGAGCCTGAGCGGCTGAGTTCATTTCTCCTTTATGCTCATTCTCAATGAATATCTCTGCTAATGAGTTTGCTGGCAGGAACAACTGCATGGACAGCAGTTTTTGTGTTAGTGCCTGCTAGAAATGAATTTGAAGCTCATAAAGAGAAGGGTTTTCAACCAAAGCCTGGTGCTGGAGGGGTGCCTGGGAGAGCCACGGTGTCCAGGGCCGAAATCCCCGTCTGGGGTCAGCTATGCAATTACTGGGACAAGTGTGCTGGGGAAGATGATAAAGTTTTGCTTATTGACAACTGGAAAAGGGAAATAGAGGGAAAAAGTGCACATTATTGTTTGCTAGATATCGTTTGCTGAGCTCTACTTTTGTTCTTTTATCAGAGGACTAACCTGCGATAAGCGCCACGCTCCCTCCGCTATCTTGAGCAGCTGGTAGCGGATTCATTTCCCTCCCGAGCACAGGGCTCGCTTCTGGTAGCTCTAATGAGGAGGAAGGCAAATCCAACCTGGTGAGCAAGTGTCTATTACACCTCTCTCGAAGAAAAGATTTTTAGAGCTGGATTAAATGGGTTTGGGGAAAATGTCTTTGGGATTGGAGATACAAATGGCTTTTTGAGCAAAACAAAAGCATTCATTTTTAAAGCCCAAACTGTTTCATTAAACATGTTCAGGCTTTGTTTGTTTATGTCAGAAGTGATAGGCTCGTATGGGCCTGAAAATTGAAAACTTTTAAGTGTTCTATCTTGGACTTTCAATGAAAAAGCAAGTCCTTTTCAAAGGTGATATGGAAGAATAAGAACAATTAAAAATTTATTTCCTGGGAGAAAAAACATTATTAGAACTATTGAAAAAAGAAGTTCGTGTGTGTATTTTCAGGCAAACTTCTCTCGCCTTTAAAGGGATGAGCTCTCATCTGGTCTGAATAGAATAGCACAGGGGTCCTTTTGTGCCATTTGAAGCTGGGGAAGGGAGTCTGTCTAGGGATGCAGAAATGCTTTGCTAACACCTGACATTTGAGGCAATCTGCCCTTTTCCAAAGGCAAACTCCTTAGAAGTATTTTCATGAGCGATAGAGATAATCAGGCTGAAATCCCAGCTCCCCTGAAATCAATGGACTCTTTTTCAGCCACCTTAATGGGGCCGGCACTTCTCTCCTAATCTCTGCCAGCGCTGAATTAGCAGCAGCACGGGGTAGAGCTGCCAGGGGATGGGGAGCACGGTGGTGCTGTAACTGTTTGTCCTCGCTCCTTCAGCAGGGAGCTTCCCAAATCTGATGGAAAGAGTGGGGAGAGGGACCTGGGACAGAAAGGAACCTACTGAAGTGATTAACCCAAAGCAATTCCAAGAGCTACAGAGGCTAGGACTAGAAAGAGAATGTGGGCATGCAGCGTAGACAAAGCAAGCGAGGCAAAACCCAGACTTGAAAGACCAAAAGGAAAGACTGACCTTACCCAAAATCAAGGAAAGGTGATGTGAAAGTCAGCCTTGAAGCCGAGTTAATGCTGCAGAGCCACTCTGGAGAGGGAGGATGCTGCTCTGGGAAAGGGTGCGATGTCGTACTTCAAACAGCCTGTCATCAGAGTATCTTTCCTGGATTTCACACTGTTTATCTTACACCCATAGCATGCATGATCATCTGGAAAAAAATAAATGTAGCTTGTGACTGTCTTCAGTGGCTAGAAAATAGTTAAAGGCTGCATGCCTGCCTGGTAATTCAGCAAAAGATTTAAGGACAGGCCGTGACCTCCTTCCAGGGTTGAGACAAGTCAGAGCAGACCTCGGGGCACTGCAGCCTGTGCGGGGAGCAGGGGAGCTCTTTGGTTTGTGCTGCTTGTGAATCTGCAGCTTCCCCTTGCCCGCTGCTCTGTCAGGAGCCTGCGGCAGAGCCGAGCGCGGCACCAGCTCCTCGCTGGCCTGTTAGGGACCATCGCTGCCTTGCTGGGCTCAGCCTGCGGCAGCAGTGGATGTCAGATATGCCTGTGCATGTGTGAAAAGCTGATGGGCTTTTCACAGCATCCTTTTGCTCGTACAGGGCTTGTGGGGCTGGTCGTGCCTGTTTCCCATCTGCACCGCTGTCTGAACAAGCCCTTCCCTGTGCTGGCGTGACACCTCCTCTCTAGGCTCTGCAGTTTTGGCCTCTCCGCTAACAGAAGTGTAATGAGTGCCAGCAATACCTTGTAGCCCTACAAAAGGGAACTCTTGTTCCTTTCCTGACATGCCCCAGATGCGCTGTATTTCCCCAGAGGGTTTTGCATAGGCTGCCGAAGTGCCCAGGGAGATCAGCAGCTCGGCTGCTGGACGAGATGTGTGCTGCATCGCGAAAGGGACAGGGCAGTGCCTGGAGCCGCTGTGCTCTGCATAAAGCAGGCGCCGTGCTCGGAGCGCACGCCACTTGATGGAACATTGGTAGTCAGCGTGCAGCTCCACTGCTGGTGATTTGATCTCGGATGAGGGTCCCGATATAACTAGCTTTGCAAAGCCAAGGCTCTGCAGCCGCACGGGGTTCCCTCTCTGGGGCCACGCTGTAGCTGTGCCCCAGCCCTCTGCTGAGCATGTGCTCATGGGGGAAGCAGCCTCTCTGGGGATGCTCAGCAGCTGACCTGTGCCTGTCCTTACTTACAGACCCAAATGCCCAGCTCCTGCAGGGCCCAGCATCCCCGCTGGACCTCGGGGAGGGATGGATGTGCCTTCGCCCAGCTGCCTTGCTTGGCCTGGAGAGGCTGACGGTGCCGAGCCAGCGCGGCTCCAGCTGATGTGTCTGCTCACAGAGCCTTTGTAGCTGCCTGGTGGGGACTTGTAACCAGAGAGCTCTCCCGTGGTCTGTTCCTAGGGGGGACTTTGAGCTCTGTTGATAAAAATTCAGCATCTTTCATCCACACGGGCAGTGATTATGCTCCAGCTGGTGAGAATCCCCTTGCCAGGGGAGCAGGATCCACGCCCCACCACGACTGGGCAGAAATCTTTCTTCTACTTAGTGAATCCTTTGGTTTTCGTCCTGTTTCCAAGGGACAATAATCTGCAGAGTGTAAGGTCGCTCTCAGCTCCGATTCAGTGGAGAAGGATGAAGAGGAAACGTATCGCAGCTCCGTGCTTTGTTCTCCAAGCCCAGGCTGGAGTCCAGGCTGGCTTGGCTGACACTGCCCGTGCAAAGCCTGCAGCTAGCAGCCTATACCTGACCCCTGGTCTGGAGCACAATGCAGCAGATAAACAGTGGTGGGTTCTGGAGGACTGGGCTCTGCAGCTCGGCCAGAGCGTGTATTGATCCTGCTAACAAAAGAAACACATTTAGAACAAGACAAAACTAAGCAGCCCTTTGTAAAGCGAAAGCAGCTGGCTCAACTAATTAAATGTTAAAAATTCCAGCAAGACGAGTGTACCAGAAAATAAACAGGCACTGTAGCCAGGATGGAAAGTGTTGGAAATGATCTATGCATTTTCCTGTCTATCTGCATGCATTTGTATGGATGCTGGTACTGGTGTAGCCATGCGTTCACATGTCCGTGTTGATGTGTGTTGGTGAGTGTGAGTTTCCATATTGATCCCTGCAGTGGGAAACTGCAGGGATGTGCACCCATGCATCATCCAACGCCTTTCGTGTCTGTGTTCACGTATGCATCTGGCTATGCAGATGAGTGGTTCTTGCCTTCCTGAGCTTGCAGCCAGGCTGCAGGTGTGTGGGTGCTGCATGCCCCTTGGGGTGCCCACGCCGGTGGGGTGCTGCCTGCGAGGCACGTCTGTCTTGGTGGCGTGTGCCGGGAGGCATTTCCATTAGGCTTTATTTAATGGCTTGGGGGAGGGGGGTAAATATTTGTTGGCAGTGGTTTTGCAAATCGCCACTTTGCAGGGAGGAAATAAGAGCCATCCATTTGTGCTAGCACTATTAAAGATTTTCTATAAAGTGCCTACATTTCCAGTACAGCTGAATGGATTTCATTGCAGAAAACTGTTAGGGCAGAGAAGCACAGTGGAGGAAAATATCATATACTATGATTCACAAACACATAAAAATACCCTTCCCAGTTCGTCTGTTCTTCCGCCACACAACAAACACCTTGTGAGTCATTCTCTAACGTATGGACGCATTTGAAAATGGAAGTTGGATTTGAACATTATTCATTAAGACCTCGGATTAGTTCACTTCTCCGCTTAGCTCCTAAAAGCTAGCATGCCAAGTCAGGCTAAAACACATTTTAAGGCTGTCTTGGTCACAAGACAGCTCTAACAGCCACTGTATTTTTCTACATCAATATTTCTGTATTGAGCTTAAAAAAAAAATAGCTTAATTCCTTGCTCCTTGCGTTGAATTAATCAGATAACTGAATGTAGGTGGAGAAAGAAAATCAACATTTTTCTTGGCAGGCACGTCTAACTTCAAGGGCCATAGCTCTTCCTGCAGACAGGATCACAATGTTTAGGTGATAAAGAAAGGGGACGGAGGGTGTCCGTGGGGTGGCTGCCACCTGAATCCCCTGTGGCTGGGAATGGTAACAATCAAGACATTCCTAAAGAGCCAGTAGGATAATTTACAATCAGACATTGATATGGCAGTTTTTACAAACATATCAACTCCCACCTTGGAAGCATTGTTACTGGGAAGTTATGTTCACTATTTTACTGCCTGTCACACACACAGACAACACCGTGTGATGATGGCTGTAAACCCCTGTTGCAATTAGCATGTTAGTTGGGCAGGAACAAACTAGTCTGCCACCGTGAAAATAATTTTTAGCAAACTGGAAATAGGTATTTCCCAAAGCTTGGAATTATACACTACTTTATGTTGCTCAACGCTCTTGAACTTTGAAGTCAGAGCTAAAGTTGGAGATGAGCGCCAGGGCTACGCTGAGCGATCGCAACAGATGCGTGCTCTGTGCTGCCGTGCAGCAGGGAGCAGACAAGTGACTTCTCTCGGGAGAAGAAGCGCGACCAAGGAGGATGCTGCAACCTGCTCCGAGCCCTGCCAGGTGCCTCGAAGCCCTTTTCCTGCCTCTGTAGCCTCGGTGCTGCTCCTGGGGTTGCAAACTGCACAGTTCTTAGCCCCTGCCGGTGGTTGTGCCTGGTTCTGCCCAGCCTGCGGCGATGCTCTGCTGTGTGGGGGAGAAGTGCAGTGTGGTGGCACAGGAAAAACAGCCCCAAACAGATGCCATTTAATTCGCAGCTTAAATATAAGTACAGGAAAGCTTGGTAACTGGCACTGCAGTTAGGCGTGAGGCTGCAGCAACATCTCCTTCCACTGCCAATGGGTAAAAACATCACAGCTGTGCTTACTGCTGTTCCTGTGTATATTTAGTTTCATTTAATGACAGTGTGGGGCATTTTGATACAAACATATGGATGATGTGACCATATTTCGATGATTACTCAGCTAACCAGTTGCTGTACCTAGTCTACCACGATGCCTGGTTCCGTACGAGGGACTGGAAATGGCTGTCCTGGGCACCCAGGTAAGGGTTCTATTGCAACGCTTCGACCACTGGAAGTGTCCCCTAAGGTCAGTTTTCTTCCAGGCTATGAGCAGAAGAGATACCGGATGATAGAGGCACCTAATTGGAGCAAACCAAGCAGGCAGCATGGCAGTGCTGGGGGTGTCAAATGCTTGCTGTCAGCCGGCTGAACAAGCTATAGGCCAAGGCACCAGTTCCTCTGAATAATTTCATAGGACCTCTGTGAGAAGCATGAGCAGCTTGTGGGCAAAGAATCAAAATTCATAGAATAAATTATACGTGCTAAATTATTTGCCCAGCTTTGCTGATTGTCTGCAGTTAAAAAAGTTGGAGAGAGCTGAGCTGCTCCACGTATAAACAACATACGGGTGCTTTCAGTTGGGAGGCACTTCGTTTTCGGGGGTGGGGGGAGCTGCAGCCCCGGGGTCTGGCGTGCCCCCCACTCCCTGGTCATGCTGGTGTGAGCCCCCCCCCCCCCGGGCTGCAGTGTCTGTTCACGGGATGGGGAGATTTCACACCTGGTGCCAGGGCTGAGCGCTGCCTCGTAGAGAAATTATAGTACCAACATGTATGCGAACATAAAGCTGTAGTTAACAGCTCGGGGTGGTTTACCACAACATTACTCAGCTACCTGCAGTTTCACAGTGATGTTTCTATGTGTGAGATGGATTTACTGTTTGCTAACCGAATGAAATGAGGTTTATGACATTATCTATACTGTTATAGAGCACTTAATGTCATAAATAGAGTTCAGCCTAAACATTAGAGCAGGCACTCCAGTTACCGTGCACTGCTTTTTCAGCCCTAGTGCCCAGAAATAGTGCCTGTCCTCTACCTTAGGTTGCAGAAGAGTAGCAGAGACCTGTAGTAGTGAGGCAGGGGTCACTGAAGTACCCAAGTTTGATTTGTTTCGCATTCAGCCGTGAAGGCTAAGATGATCAGGCAAATATTTGGGGAAAGCAGTGTTTTGCAGTTCAAATCCACTGATCCATAAACACTGTGAATATGACCCTGCATATGCAGGCGATGCTCCCAGCTCTGTGTAAGACACTTTAATGTGCTTTTAGTCCAGTCAAGAGCATGTCCAGGGTTTGCAGACCAAGTGATGCTGCTTGCAGAGATTGAGAGTCATGTTCCGTGTACGTTTGACCAAACTTTTACTTGCACTGTGAAGAAGAGGCAGCACATGGTGGGTCAGTCTATTGAGGGTATTTTATTGAACCTGATGATGAATTGCATCTTGATGACTTCCTCTACATCAATGGAGCTGAACTGGCTTGGGGAAACTGTTTGATTTAAGAAGAATAGGCCTAATTTTGGAAGTGCTTCACACCCATCAATCTAAGTGAAATTCATTTATCTGAGGCACAGCTGATATGTCTCCCATTTACATAGTATTAAGTGCCTCAAAGTCCTTGATATATTGAAACTCACAGCAGGGGAAAAGGCTGGTGTTGCCATCCCCATTTCACAGATGGAGAAGAGAATTCACAGTGTAATCAAATAAGTCACCAAGCCAGAGCAGGCTTCTGCCCCCAGACAAAAAGCTGCCTCCGCTCACAGCCTGCTGCTCCAGCGTGCTGGCCCATCCTCTGTGTGAGTGCAGCTCTGAGCATCCGGTGTCCTTGCTCACGTTTTTTCCCATGAAGTGGGAAATGAAGTTCTCCAGGTAATTAAATGTCTGACTAGTGAAACCTTTGTCACTGAATGCCAACATTTGGATGCCCAGGCCCTTTGCTTGTGGCCCCTCTCAGCTTCCTGGTCGCCGCCGCTACCTGCAGCTCGCTGGCGGCACGCGCGCTGCTTCAGAAATAATCACGCGTCAGAAAAATCCATTAAGAGACAGTGACAATGTGTATTGTGTAGTGACCTTTAGGGCCCTTGATTCCACCTAGCTAATGATCGCTTTGGGAAGGAGAGGCTGAGCAGAGATGCAGAGCGAGGGTAGCAGCAGGATGGTGTGGGGCAGGGGGAGGGAGCGGGTAGGACCCTGCCCCAGGAGAAGCCCCTGCAGCTCTAATGGGGAAGTCACAAACACACAAGCCTGAAAACTCTATTAGTGGAGAGGTTTTGAATCAGAGTGGACGAAGCAGCTGTGTGTACATTTGGGCCTGACATATATAGCAGGAGACTGGACAGAAGGAGTCTTCAAAGTATTTTCCATCCCTGATTTAATGTGATTTTATGAAGTGTTTGGAATAGTGGCTGAAAAGCAGGGCTGGAAGGCAGACTGGGAATCACAGCAGTATCTGATGGAAGAGATATTTAGAGGGAAGAGACATATGGCATCTTAAATAAAAAGAACCTACTCAGTGGTTAATCTCCACTTGAAAAACATCCAGGACAGACTCGTCCATCTACCATCGCACACCCCACCATGCAGCCTGCTGTCCGATGATGCAGACACCGCAGTTAATGCCATGGCTTTTCCCTGCCTCTACCTGGCTCGGCCAGTCCCTTCCAAAGCGCATACCGGTGTGAAATGGCACCGAGGCGCAGCCCAGCAGCGCTCCCCGGGTGCGAGGACAAAGCAGGCTGGCAGGCACCCCAGACCCACAGCCCTGCTGCCAGCTCCCTTGGGGGGTGATGGCCTCTCCATCTCCAGCCCAGGCTGCGATGGGTGCTGCTCTTGGAAGGGCATGGGGTGGGGAATGATTTTTCATTCACCGCAGAGTGCTGCTGTTTCACCAGCTAATGTTCCCCTCTTGCTGCCTGCTCATATGCACCGATTTATGGTCTAGCTTGAGACTAACAACTCTGCAAATCAGTGGCAAGGTGGGGATTTGTTTTCACATTCCCCTCAGCCAAGGACTGGAGTATTGATGAATGTCTAGCTCTGGTTTGATGTGAAAACATTTGTTATGGTGCCTGGGGCTGGGGTATTGGGTAGCACGCAGGCGAGGGCAGCTGGGGTGGGTGGGACAGCAGGAGGGCATGCTCCCACCTCCGGGGAGTTGGAGGAGAAGGATGGAGGAGAGGAAGCGACAGCAGGGTTCCAGGGCCTCGCAAAAGCTCCCTGACTTCCACGAGCTTCTGTTTTGCAAAGAAAAAAGCAAGGTTGCTCCAAGGAGGAATTCCTGGGAGCCCTGGAGATGAGCAGCTTTAAGGAGCAGGGCAGGGGAATTGGAGCTCGCTCCCCACCTCTCCTCAGGTCCTGACAAAAATTCAGCCCAAATCAGCAGCTGGAGGCAGGGAGGCTGGGCAGCGGGCGGGGGTGAGGAGAAGGGGCTTTGCCCCCCTCAGCAGCCTCAGTTTGTCAGCCTGCCCTTATAGCCCTGCTCTTGGTGGCCTGAAAACAGAAGTAGTCTGGAAAAACAAGTGCCTCCTTCCCGCAACCCTCTGTGGGCACTTAGGGCAATGATGAAATATTCTAGCAATCACATAATGTTTATTTAATGCCAAAACTATCCTAGCCACTTTATAAACAAGCATGAGTAATGGGAGAGAGAGGGGAGCAGAAGTTTCTCTTTCTTCCTCTCAGATCATCTGAGTATGCAGTTCCGCCTTGATTTATCCTTGTTGCAACCTTATTGACTTACTGGGGATGTAAATCAAGCAAACCAACACTTTACCCGGAATTCCAGTTATTTATACAGAGATTGAAAGGATATAATTACAGCTGCTAAATACGGCCAGGCAGAGAGGAGAGGCACAGGTGTCCATCGTCTTGGAGATTAGGGATGGAAAAGTCCACTCTGGCACCCTGCCCATCTCTGCGGATTAGAGCTCGCTTTTGCTTTTGCTGCTCTGCTGACGTGGAGGATGTGGGAGCAGCAGCCCTGGGCTGACATACGGAGCTTGGATATATTTAGTGTTTGGCAGGCAGTCCATCAGGCTTTTGGAAAGGGCCTAGCAGTGACTCTTTCTCATTCTCCATCTCATATGTCCAACCTGTTCTGGGAAGAGGCCTGCAGAGAAGTAATAGATAAATCCTACGTGTGGCTCCTTTCACCTCTCAGCCGGGAGCCAGTGCATCTCCTGCGGGATGGAGGCACCTGCATGTGCTGTCACTGTGTGTTTGTTAGCAGGTGTGAGCTCGTGCGTGCGTGCAGCAGGAGCACACAAGTGCATCCCAGCCTGGGGATGCTCCCAAATGGGGGCAGTGGAGGCTGGGGCCGTCCAGCCCCATGGCTGCACAATTGCAGAAACTAGCAGCTGTAAATAGCTCCAGAGATGTGCTGGCATTGCATGAGATGGTGCTGCTGGTGGGGACCTCCCCAGCCTGGAGCCTAGGATCCATCCCAGGTCACCTCGCCTGTAAGTAACATCCCAGACCCAGGGGAGGGGGAGCAGCAAATCCTTTTCCTCCTAAAACTGTCCCCATGGCATTAAGTGATGACAACTGATGGCGTTGCTTGTCTTGATTTGGCTGTGGGTTGTTGTTGTGGTGGGAGCAGGAAAGCAGAGGTGGGACCGAGCAGTGTGTCACCTTCCAGAGGGGGACACGAGGGACTGGGCAGCAGCTGGCCGGGCCGCTGGGATGCCTCGAAGTCCGCCTGACATCCTCTTCATTAGCTGATTCACTCCGGCCGCTTGGGAAAAGCTCCTGACAAATGATTTAGAGTCCCAGTGAAAGCGCGGCACAGTGGGAGATGTCTCTGGCCACTGGCGACCGGCTGCCAAGCAAACTTTCTTTGCTTCTCTTCCGGGCGCTAAATTAGTCTCTCTCCACAGAACAGCAATCTGCTGTTAATTAAGGAATATCTGTGGAGGTGACAACACCAGTCTGGATGAAAAGTAGAACAGGAGAGACTTTTCCCTTGCCGTTTGCTCCGTCCTGCCGGCTCATGGCAGCCCCTGAAGCCCAGCCTCCAGCCGGGGTGGCAGCGGCAGGCGCAGGAGCCTGCGTGCGGGCTGTGTGCGGGCTGCCCACGCCGCTCCTGTCCGCGCGCCGCCAGGACGGCACATTAAAATAAAACTGTTACATGCTCGAAGGGATTTCAGCTATGGATGGGATGGTGGGAAAGAGATTAACGGCGCTTCTTCCCCCCTGGTACCAGCTTGACTGGCAGCTTGGGTAAAGAAGAGCCCACTCTAAACGCTCCCAGGGGCCCCGGGAGGAACTCATTACGTCTAGACTGGCAGTAGCCGGCAGTTCTGCTTTGTGAGCTGTGAAACTAATGTTTATCCACCACTCAGTTAGACTCAGCACCATTTAAAGAGTTCGGGGTATTAAGCAGGAGGAATAAGAAGTATAGTACCCGGCGTGCTGTTAAGGCACACCTTCAGGAGGACGGGAGCAGGACCTGGTCCCCATCAGCGGCTGTGAGCGGGCCCATCGGGAGGCGCAGCGTGCTGGTGTGCATCGCCTGGGGCTTTGCTCACTGAAAGGAAGGGGCTGGCTAAGGAGCAATAAGCAGATAGAGAAGTGCCTCCTGCACAGGAGGTACTGGAGGGGTGACACAACTACACTGCCACACCAAGCCTCTGCTGACAGCTACCCCAAAAACTGCCAGGTGCCCCGGGGCTGGGGAAGGAGGCAAGGTGCTGCACAGGCAGCTCCTGGGGTGGCGATTGCCCGGACAGCGGGGCCCTTGGCTAATCGGGGAAGTCTGGAGAGAGCAAGGAGTGTGAAAGGGAAGGCAAGAGAGAGCAGTGGGAAGGGAGAGGGAGTTGGAACACGCTCCCAGAGCCTGTCTCGTTTCATTATTTTTTTATCTATTTGTTTGCAATCAGTGATGACCCCTGACACGTTTTGCCTGTGAGTTTGTTCAGCAGGGAGCTCAGCAAGCAGAGGGCCTGGGGCCGCCAGCAGCACCACCCAGCAGTGCTGGCGGGACGATGGGCGCATGACGCGGGGATGGAGGAGAGGCACGAGCCCGAGGCTGGCAGCGCTCGCTGTTTGGTCAGCAGGAGCACTGCTGCCCAGGGATCTTACCCGGCTGGCCGCCCAGAGAGGACTTTACAGTTAGACCCTGGCTCTCCTGCTGACCGCCGGTGCAATCAATGGCTGTTACCGACGTGTCTGCTCTGCAGACTGGGGATGAAAGCGGCTCCCAGAGCTGCGTGCAGCAGTCCGTCTGGGAAGCTCGGGAGGGGAGAGAGGAGCTGTGATGGGAAGGAGCAGAGGAAGAGCCAAGCCGTGTGCCCGAATGCATGATGATAGGTTATTTCCAAATGTTTTAAATAAGAAAAAAATATATATTGGCCCCCTACTGGCTTCTTTCTTAATCATCCTCAGCTGGCAAATACAAAGAGATGTTCCCGTTGTTACTGTTTTAGGAGCAGTAGGGAGAAGGCTGCTGCATGCCATACATCCTGGGTAATTACAGGGGCTGGCTGGATATTTTCCACCTAAACGTTTTCCCAGTATAAAACAGGGTCTCAACAAAAGTGCAAATTTGCATGTGAAAATGAAAGTGAAAAAAAAACCTGACATTTCCAAGTAAAAAATGTCTCGTCTTTCCATTCCAGAGTAAATGTCCCTGTTTAGTTTTCCATTGCACTTCGGGGGTTGGGGGTGGGGAACAGATACTGAAATATCTGAATCTGCTATGGAAAGGAGATGCTGATTTTTCAAAAGGAAATTGCATAGCAGAAATAGCTTAAAACCCAAAATAAATCCAGGGTTGTCAGAGTCTTCAGTATCTGTTTTAATTATTACTCTAGTGGGATTTTCTCAGAGATTATATTTCCACAGTGGTAACTGTTCTCACTTTATTTTATAGCCTTGGCTATTTGTTAGCTGCGAACAAGCATGATCGCTGCTGAGAAACGTTTTCAGGATATGTTCAAAAGCAGAAAGCGCTGACTTTCATCTGCCCCCTTATAGAGAGCTCTGCTGCCTTCCCCAGCACGAGCAGCAGCGCCTGCACTCGCCTGCTGCCCTGCGGCCTTATCCTGCAAGCCCCGAGGATGTGCTGACATCGGCCAGGCAGCTCGGTGCCTCAGATAAACGTGCTTCAGTGTTTTGCTACGGTGGAGCCTGAGAGCGGCAGGGTTTGATGTTTTGTAGTGCTTGCAGGATTCGGCCTTTGTAAGTTATATGCCAACAGAGGGAGGGAAATGGGATGCCAGGGACAGCTTGCTGCAACGCATAGCCCGCGTCTCTCTAGTCCCATAATTTTTGTTGGGAAGTTTTATCTTTTTAATTTGTTACATATCATGCATCGTCTGATTAATTATTGTTTCTCTGCGGGGAGGACTAGAGTTTATAGAGCAATATAGCACCAGCGTTAGCTTTATACACCCTCAAAGCCCAGAGGACGCTTGGCAGAGTACTTATGCAATGTTCTGTCGATAATAATGACTCAGCATTTGGCCAGTTTGTGGGTATATCAGAAGCACTTTATTAAAATGTGCATAGTATACGCATTGAGCATAAATACAGGCAGGAGCTGTGGAGCACAGTGCTGTGTGCCCGTCAGGCAGGGCCGGGTGCCTGCAGCCTCCGTCCTGTCCCCCCCTCGCCTCCATGAAGCCCCAGCAAGGCAGAGGTTTAATTGCCGCCGCGGCCTGGGATGCATCGAGCCGCCTGGCGTGTCCTTCAGCGCCGAGAATGCAGAAATAGCCACAATAAAATTCCCTTTACAGCCACATCCCTCAGTCAGCTGCGTAAGAGCCCTCTCCCTGAAGAAGTGTTCCCTTACAGCAAACGATATTAAGAAGGTTGTATAAGTGATTGGGGAAGGTGCTGCGGCAGGACTAACAGCAATGAAATGCAGTTGAACATTTCCAGCGCTGAGTAAACCATATGTCTTCATAATTTGATTGTGCCCCGGTCCCCTAGGTGCCTCCCAGCTCTATTGAACACCGATGGAGTTATTTAGAATCATAAATAATATTATCAAAGAGGGTCTACTGGGTAAACAGAGTCAGTGTATAAATTGTTGGAGCGCGATATTGATTGTTCTTAGCTGACTAATGAATTATTCTGTTTAAGGGCCCATGGAAATAATGTTCAACGTTTTTGAGGCGAGGGCCCTTTGAAGAATTTCCCCCAAGTGCTGCTTGGCTTTGTTGTTTTGGCCACCACGGCCAGCACAAGCGCCGCCAGCGACCGTGCCGTTGTGAGCCCACGTAGCGCAGCAGGCAGCGCCGGCAGCGTGCGGCCGGGGGCTGGGGCGAGCGGGGAGAGGTTTATTGAGGATGGCAGCTTGTCACGGGCAATTCACAAAACATTTTCCTAACCTTTGATCCTCCTAGCTTCATCTTTTCCTCCTCGTTTTTCATCTTCTCCCCTCCGTCTTCACTTTGCAGGTGGCTGCAGGAGGCGTTGCGGGGGGAGCTCCCCTTGGGTGCCCACCCGATGCTGCCCCTGCTCGTACCCTCCTGCGCTGCCCCTCGCACACGGTGGATCAGCGACCCCAGCACTCCATGCGGGCAGCAGAGCCTCTGGACACAGAAGGGCACAAAAAGCTGTCCCCATCCTGCCCTGCCCCTGCCCTCGGGGCTCCCTTGCCTGCACAGGACGTCTCAGGAGCCAAATCCAGGAGCCTGCTGGTGGAGGTGCAATGATCCAAGCTGTACCAGAAGCCTCACCTTTGACTTGACACATGCTGGCCACCCGAGGCTTCCCACCACCTGCTGAAAACGCATGCTTTTCCCCATTTTCAGGGGACCGGGGGACTTCTCCCACCTGTTGCTCTTCCCCCATTTTCCAGGCTTGCGGCTGTTTGAGTGGTAGCGGTCTGGAGCCTTTCCCCAGAGACACATTAACTGCCTTGAGCCCTGCCCCAGCACAGGGTGAAATGAGCTCTGCTTTTTTAACAGAACTTCAATTTTTCCCCCACCTGTATAATACATTCTGCTAAATTTATAGTTTTTCAATCCCTTTGATGTAAGGCTCTCAGAACACTTCCCGGCTAATCTTACACAGCGGTGCCTGAAGTGCTGAAGGCACTGGCTGGAAATGTGGCAGGGAACCAGAAAACAATTATCGGCATTTTGGAGGGTGGGGCAGCATTAAGAGAGAGCTAATTTTAAAATGAATTATGCCATTAAAATATTTTTGTTCCCTTTGTCTGCTTTTTCAGCCACAAAGTCATCAGAAGAGAAGCAGCGCTGGCGCGTCCAGGTGAGCTGTCCCCGGGGTGGGGAGAGCTGCCCGTGGGACGGCTGCAGGGGGAGCTTTGGTGCTCCTGCCAGGGACACACAAAAAGTGGCTTCTGGTGGTGACAAAGCAGGGAAACAACTGCTCATGGTGCTCCGATATTTTTAAATGAGGCATTTGATGGGATGTGGATTGTGCCTTTGCGGCCATCTGCAGGCAGCAGCGTGGTCCTCAGCCCACGCTGGAGCCCAATCCAAACCCTTCGTGATGCGAGATGCCAGCATCCCTGGGGCTGACTTCATAATCCTGCCAGAGCTACTTTCCGCATTCTCAGAGGACTTCCCCCAGCACAGTTTGATTGGTACAAATTCAAACTCTGCCTTAAAAGTTTCTAATTTTGTGCAATTTTCTCTTTGTGCTTTCCTTTGTGGTTTGGAACCTTTCAATTTTGTCTTCTCTGAAATGCCCATGAAATGACCACTCTCGCACACAAAGCCCAAGCACTGTCGAGAGCTTTGGAGGCAAAGTTTCCTTTATTTGGAAACAAGCCCTCTGCACTCCAGGATTGCACTTGTCTACTAATCATACCAAATGTTTGCACAGAGATTGACCCATTCAGCAGCTTGTCATGAAAACCTCTATCGCAAGTTGCTTTTCACTCAGTAACCAATAATTCATACATTTCAAACCTTGTTTCCGTCTTACATTGGGTATTGAATCGTCATAAGTTATTTAAAGTTGAAAGTAAAGCAAAATAATGCTGTAATTCCGGCTGCCACAAGTCCAGAGATTTGCAGCCTTTGCCTGAGGATGGGTGGCATAAAGGCACGTCTTGTACGGCCCTGCTGCTGCAGGCCTCTAGGTGAGGAAGCAATGACACTCTGCATCTTGAAAGCATGTTAGAGGGTTATGAGGAGGCTTTGTGTAGAGCATAATTTACTATTATTAAAATGCTAAATTGCAGGAATAGCTTTTCCCTGCCACCATCCCTCCCCGAATTCATGCCCAGATCCACGCTGTGCCAGTTTGCTGTTATTTGGGGATGAGCCCGTGGCAGCAGGGTGCCCTTCGAGGGAGGCATGTCAGGAAGACACTGCCCTCATGAGACGTTCGCCTTCACGAGAGCTGCTTCCTCCTATGGCCACTGCTGCAAGGGAAGAACTTTGGCTCCTGGCAATTAGCACTGATTTTACCATAGTATCTTGTATTTTAGTGCATTTTCTTTCCTTCTCCCTGCCCCCTTCTGAGCTGTGATTGCTTCTCTAGTTTTTAAAGTAGGCACATTATTTTCCCTCACAAATAGAGTTGGGTCAATTTTCATAGCCTTTTTGCCAGCCCATTAAGCATTACTGAATTTGCCATTTTTCTTTGATATGACAGTATTTCTTTCTCCACTCACTTTGCTTTCCTTCCTCAAGCTCATGAAGATGTTTGGTCATAGCTATGGGTTTAACATCCATTAGAATCCAAGAAACCCAAGCATTTGCTTAAATTTAAGCAAAAATTTAAACACTGCCACAACTTTTCCAATGGACAGGATTAGCCAGGGCCTCCGCTCAGTGTCTCTCCAGAAGTAAAGTGGGTTTGGTCTCCGGAGGCAATTTATTTAGCTAATGAAAGTCTCGGGGGCTCCTTGAGGCTGCTCATCCACAGCTCCTCACAGGAGTCCTCTGCCTGAACAAGAGCTCCGTGTGTGCGAGGACAGGAAGGGGTTAACCCAAGCCACCCCAGGACCTTAATGTCCAGCATAATTCAGACCATTTAATTAGCGTCCCATGCTCAGCATGTTCGATAGTGTTTTCCCCCCAGGGAGAAGTGTGCCGTATATTGCCTGTTATCTTTCAAGTACTAGGAACAGAATGCTTTTTCAGTAACCTCATCAAAGGATAAGCTAGGATTCAGATAAGCTTTTCAAGGAGGAAGTCAGGGTTATAATTTTCAGAGACTTCTGAATGTCACCTCCAATTTTCAGCTCCTCAATTGGAGCGGCCGCATTTGGAAGCCACCCAGCCTCAGATATTGAAATGGGTGACCTGTGGGCGCAGGCCGTCTCCATTCCTGGTCATCCTCAGTATGGCAGATCCGGAGTTGAAAGTGCTCGGGATTTCTGACTTTATAATAACGTGGTTTCTCAGAAGTGCAAATTACAGAGGAATTGGTGCTAAACTCCCTATTAACTACCGAGTCCAAGAAATCCTTAGTGTCCCAAATTACCTGTCACTTTCTCTCTAACACAGCATAATTCTGTCACTTAAAAAAAAGGCCATAATTTGAAATTTCAGTGAAATTTCTAATTGAATCTGCAACTGGCATTGCAGGCGTGCTGTTCCCCGTTCAGCGTGCCCGTCGCAGGGGCCGCTCCCTGGCTCACGTCCCAGCTGCTCCCCAGCCCTGCAGGGCCGTGCCGGTAATTTCCACGGTGCCCCCCCTGCTCCCGCGCTGAGCCTGGTGGCAGCTCATCAGAAGGGGTTCGAGAAGGTCAGGCATTCTCAAAAGTCACTTATAAATATTTAGATCTGGGTAGCTGGAAAACACAGGGCTGCCTCTCCTGCTGCCTTTCTCCCACAAAAACATTGAAATGCAAGCCTTCTGCACCAGCTTTTGTTATCTTCTTTATAGACTCAGAGGCAGGTCTGCTTTGTGTTTGTCAGTGGGCATGAGGAAAGGTCAGCACATATAGGAATGAGAGAGGAAAGTATAGATTGAGACATCTAGACACCTACATGTATAGACATTAGGGGATGAAAGCTGAAGGTGGTTGAAAGAGGGGCTTTTAATCACCTGTGTGGGAAACTCAGACCACAACTCCCAGTCTGGTGTGACTGGGAAATGAGCGTCCCATCTGGCACATCCCATCTTGTCACCCTGTCCCCTTGTAAACCCGACAAAATTGCATTGGAGCTCAGGGGCAGTGCCACTGTGCCCCAGAGCCACCACCTGTCCAGGCGGCCCCAGCTCATGCTTGTGCCGCGCAGGGCAGGCAATAATTGCCCCAGAGCAGGTAAATAACTAATAAATAAATAGCGTGCCTGCAGGAGGGGCTCGGTGCACAGCTGGACACTCGCTGCCAGCCCCGCCACCCCTGCGGGCACACACACATGGGCAGACTCGTGTTAGCCACAGCGCTGGGGGTGCGTGGGACCCGCGGGATGCTCAGAGCCCTGAGCAGCTCCCGTCCCGTCACCGTGGGGCTGGACGCACCCGAGGGCACGGCGCCAGGGAGGCGCTGGGAAGGGTGACGGAGAGTTGTGCAGAGGCAGGGTTAACAGCCCGCTGCATCTATAATAAACCGTGTCTCGTGGGAGAAATTAGCTTATTAGGAAGGATTTGAATATGGAAAGGTGGATGGTTCTCCAGATTAGGAGATGGAGGGCAGATGTGGGTGATGGCAGTGACAAGCTGGTGAGAAATCAGACTCCGAGCTTATGTATTCAGGGGAATGTTTTGTTGTGAATTAGAAATGGGTTTTCTCAGTGTTTCCATTTACCTTTTGTTCTAAAACATGGACCTCAGGATTTCCACAAAAAAACAATGACCAAAATGTTCTCTTCCTACAGCAAATACCTGCTGGAAGGGAGAGCAAGCATGAAAGTTAATGTCAGACCTGGTATTTCTGCCTATTTTTTTATTTTATTTTATTTTATTTGCTGAACACCTTTGAGCCCTGACAGCTCATTCCTCTCTGTGCTCGTTGCCAGCTGCAGTCATCCCTTCCCCTCTGTTTCTTCCCGTGCAATTCCCACAACTTCAGAACTGCTGCTTTGGGCTTATCCCAGCAGGGGAAGAAAATCGGGTCCCTTGAGTCTGTTTGCAAATGCACTGAGGCTTAGGTTTTTCTCCCTATAAGTGGCAATGCTGTTAAACTGCCTTGTCTGGCAGATTTTCAGCCCTGTGTAAGCGCACAAATCTGGTTCACACATGCTTAAAAACTCGCTCCTGTCTCAGTGAGCGGCAGGGCTCCCAGGCCTAATTGCTCTCTCTGGCCTCAACTCGCCATTGATTTCCCATTCTCTGTTCCCTTCCTCCGCTTTCCAAAGCTGTTTTCCTGCTGATGCCCCCAGCACAGGTGTGCTCGGTTCGCCCCTTTATCGCGGTGGGAAGCTCCTGTTTCCAGCTGCTGGCACTTCGGTATAAATAGACACTACAAAGGGCTGCCTCTGTTTGGCTTGGTTGGGGATGGGTCAGTTTGGTGCTGCTGTGTCCTGGGAGGAAGATGAGGATGCTGACAAGGTTGGGGACAGCCTGGGTGAGTCGCTTCTGATCTCATATCTCGTACCGTGTCTGCTGCTGTGTGTCAGAGAGCTGGGAAGCCAGCGAGGGTTGTCTAAGGCAGAACGTCCCTAGGGAGGGATGCTGGCAGTTGCCAGCAGGAGTTGATGCTCTTTGCTCCGGTGTGTTTTCTAGCTTTAACCGCTGAGGCAGTGTTTCTGAGGGAATGATGTTCTGGGAATGTCTTGTGCAAATGGTTTTAAGAGGAAGCAAAACTCTGGACTGGTGAATAAGTGAGCACTGGCAGAACAGCCAGCTGGAGCACCAGCAGCCGTCCTGATCCTCTCTGCCCTGCAAAGCCTCTCTGGGGCTGGCAGTGCCTGGGCCTGTGCTTCTGAGAAAGTGGAGTCAGGAAAGGAAATAGAAAAGGAGAAAAATCAGTGTGGGTGACAGTGAGCTGTGTGTGCAGCGTGCTCTGCTTTGTGTTGGGCTCTGCCTGCAAAATGGAGGAAAAGGGACAACGTTTGGCTCTGTTTAAAGGAATGGGGCTCCCTAGCCCTGGCACCTGAGGGAGCGCATGGGCTGCAGGCAGCTGGGATGCTCTGCTGTCCCCAGAGAGCTGCTTGGGTTTGAAACAGCAGCTCCAGGACAGAGAACTCGCCAACAGCTCCTTGCCTTTCTTTCCCCTCTATTTTCTTTCCTTTTTTTCCCCTCTTGGCTGAATCAATAATTAAGTATATTCTAAGTAGTGCAGTTTTGCTTGATTTTTTTTCCATTTGGCTCGTGCATTAGTTGGAAATGAAATATTTAGAGGACAGAATATAGTAATAAAGCCAAGACACTTTTTCTGCTAGTATATTTTATTTATTTTGTTTAATAATGAGGTTCTGTATCTCTACCCCCTTCTGTATCCTTCTGCATCAATGGCTTTTTCCTCTTCCCCTTTCCTTTGGAGGCAGAAGATAATATCCCCCTTTTAAAAAAATAATAAAGTCAGGCTTGTCTAACAAATCAGGTCCTATGCTCTGATGTTGTAAGTGTTCAAAGGAGTTTCCCAGAAGGCTTAGAGAGGAGCAGTCCAGCATCTCCACACTGATGCTCCTGTTAACCAATGATTTGTTTGCAAGGGCAAAGCAAAAGGAATTCCTTCATTTAAAAATTATTTTTTCCCTGATGCTAACCCTTTAACAATTCCCTGGAAAGAGAATGAATACTTTCCACACGTGAACAGAACTCACCCTGCACTGTTACTGTTTCCTCTGTTCTTCTGCATTTTCACTTGCTATATATATAATATTATATGTGTGTGTGTATATATAACATCTGACTTTTTTGTGGTCTTTTCCTTATCTCTGTCTGTAGTTTTGAGACGCTTGCAAGAATTTATTCCCTGGGGAATTTCATGAATAAATTACTGCCGCTAAGAGTGAAGCGGGGATGAGGACTGAGGCGGGTGTGCATGCTGAGCAGCTGGTCCTGGCAAGGACGCAGTCCCTGCTGCAGCTTCAGCCCTTGGTGTACCGCCGTGTTCGCCGGGCAGTGCTGTGAGATCCCGGGGTCAGGGGCTTTGCTGTGCTCGGGGCTGGGTGCTGAGGGGTTGTTGTCCCAGGAGAAAGTGCTTGGCATGCGGCATGGACACTTGTGTGGGGGGAGAGGTCTAAGCACGGGCTGGCAGGGCATAAAGCTATTTATCTTGCTGCTGTCTCACAGACCTCAAGCTATGTAGTTCTTCTTCCCTCAACAGATGTAGTTGGGAAATGCCTGTTCTCTCTGCAGGGAATCTTAGTGGTTTCAACTCTTTTCCCCATTCTGCTTTTGGAATGTAAAAGCAAATTTAAATCCCTCAGACAGAAATTACTCCAAGGAAATTGATATAGTATACACTAAAGCACTTCATTCCAAAAAACTTCAAAATATTTCACTGAGACTTTCATCAAAACATGTTTACAGTAAAAAAAAAAAAAACAAGTGAGTGTATTTGAAATTGAGTATTTCTCACAAACAGCGTGTGTAGAAGTGCATGCTGCCTGACAAGCAAGTGAAGCTCTCCAGCCAAGGAAACTGGAAGTGGGGTCCCAGGCTCAGGTACATTCACGTGCGCTTCAGAAGGTGTTTTCTGCTGGCATTGTCAATTCCCAAAGCTTCTCGGTCATTGCTGCTGCTTTACAAAGGTGCGATCAGGAAAAAAAAAATAGCAAACCAAAAACCCTCCAACCTCCTGTTTCAGGTGTGAAAGAGCTTAAGATAACTAATTACTCGCACAGCTTGCCTCTCTGGGCTCTCCTGCGCTTCGGATAAATATTTTGTATACAGTTGAACTTGGAAACGAGGGAGTTGCACCGTGTTGGCTGTTCTGGGTCTCGCTGTGTTGGAGAAGTCGGTGTGTTTTTCTTCAGCAAATGGGGTGCTGAAAACTGATGTTTTTCTAGTATTTGTTCAGCCCCTTGTCTGGTGCTGCGTACTTCCTAGAGCACAGCCTTGGGCTGTTGTTTTGGGCTGCTCCCACTTTTTAAGAATTCTTTGGTACCCTCCTGGCTTTGGGGCTCTGCAGGCGGGGACGGGGAGGTGAGGGGGCCCTGGGCTCCAGGGATGCTCGCAGGAGGCGCCGCGCTGAACGCGCTGAGTAACCCCCAGCTTTTAGCAGTGCCGGCCTGCACCTCGCTGTGTGCTGGGCTGTGCACATCCCTCCTGCCTCTGCTGACAGGCTGGGGCTCACGGGGCACCCCGGGTGAGGGCCTGACCCGGGGACCGGCCACCCCGCTGCTGCTGCCACGCGTGACACGCGGCTGTCCCCGGGGGGGTGGCCGTGCAAATGCGAGCAGGGCAAGCGGGGCACCAGGCTCCTTTCTGGAGTGTGGCTGCGGTCCCTGGCAGCCTCCGGCTGTAATTTCCTCCTATCTGCCGGTTGGAATCTCCGTCCTATTTGCAGCAGCACAGGGGGAGTTTTTCCCTTCCATTACCAGTTCTGCGGATGCAACTGTTGCTTTTAACTCTCCAAGCGAGTTTCAAGGCAGTGCTGAGTTAAGCAAGGCTGAGGACAGCAGAGCAGGGCTCCTCACTAATAGGTCTCCCCGGCAGGCAGGAGGAACTCTTTCTAGTCGGCTCTTTGTAGTTAATTCTTGATAATAGTCCTCCCATTGTTAATATTGTTGTTAAACTCCTGCATTCTCACCGAGTGAAAGCTAATTATAATAATTAACAGAGAACTTGTGAACTTGTCAAACTGGTAATTATAAACCACGGGGACTTTTATCATTAAGAGATGCCATTCAGGAGGGGGGGAAGAAGGGGTGCAAAACCTCTTTTGATTAACTGTGTGCCCGTGATGAGTCACGCCGCTGCCCAGCCGCCAGCTCTCCGGGGACCTGGATTGCTCTCCTCCAGCTACCACAGAGACCATCTAAACCAGTGCTGGCATTGTGTTCTCCAAATAAACAAGTGACGAAGACAAACACTGGCTGCAAATCTGCCAGCAGCCCCAGGACAGCCAGGCAGGGCTGCTGCCAGGACGTGCTGCAGGCGCTCGCTGTGATGCTGCTCCAGAGGGTGGGTGAGGGCGCTCAGCTTGTGCTTTTCTCTCCTTGTCTTTCCTTCTCCTCCTGCCATTTCCTTTCCTTGTGGAGGAGGAGGAGGAGGACAACCCTGTGGTCCATGATGTTCCTGTGTGCTCCTGCTGCCACATTCCTCTGGCAGGGAGATGGGCGCTGACCTGTGCATTTCTCTGTGTAATCTCTTCCTCCCCTGTCCCCAGAGGACAGGACAACCCAGCATGCTGCTGATAAATCAGCACTGGTGCTGGTGCTCCCTCCTCCCACTGCACCCAGAGGTTCTTGCTGAGGGTCCTGGGTGCATTATTCAGTAAAAGAAGCCCTTTCTTTGAGGGACTGTTTATATAGTTGCTAGAATAAATTATATGTTTCTCTCCATGTGCACTATATTTTAGCTACAAGCACGCATTTATATGTGCACAGTTTTTGATGAAACGAATAACAGAGCATTCTTGCTTTGTGCTTTTGATAAAGTCAAAGGCTGAAATATCTAAGCTAGGCAGAGCTCTGGAGGCCTGGCTCACTCTGGGAGGTGGCTCCAAAGAGCCCACAATTTGTGGAATGGCAGGGATGAACGCAGGAGCTGATTTCCAAATTAACCCATGTGCCTCTGCCGGGCTGCTCTGTGGCAGGGGATTGCTCACCAGCAGCAGCACAGGTACTGGGGGCGGAAAGTGCAGGGGCACCTATCATCCTGCAATGTGGTGATGCCTGGTTTTGGGCTGAACAAAACCAGTGAGAAAATGCTTCTCATGGACAGATGCTTGAACAGAATCTGATCATTTAATTTCTGCCTAGGCAGGTTTTGGCTCGCTCCTCTAGGAGAGTTGCTCACAGGTTTTTGTGGGATCTACATCTCCTTCCTTAGCTGTTTCTCAGTAGAAACCCATAAGATGTCTGAATAAGTTTTGGGGCCCAGGAAGCTGCCCACACCGTTTGCTAGAAAAACATCCCTTCGCTGTGCTGAGCCCTGCCCTGCTCAGCAGCATCGCTCCTTGCTCTCCGCATGTCGCAGCTCGCACGGCAAGTTTTGCTCTGATATTTTCCAAGTTTCCTCTCTTGTCTATTGTGAGTTTTCTCTCCTGGACAGTAAACAACAAATGGTCCTTTTCACCCAGGAGATAAGATTGTTCATCTTCCAAAGTCACCGGTACTTGTGCGCTGGGTCTGGAGCAGTTTGAATAATGAGCCTTCGGGAGGACTCGTGTTTCTCTTCGTGTCCTTTTCTTAACAAAGATCTGAGACTCCCAAGGCAGCGGCAGCTCCGCCAGGCACAGAATGCGACAGGGGCCGCTTCTGAAGGGCACAAGTTACCGAGAAGATTTTCTTCTTTTCTCCTCCACTTTTCCAATTGTACTTTTGTCAGGCACAGGCGCCGAACAATTGGTCCTTTATAGAGAAATTCCCACCAGGAGCGACATAAACATTGCTGCACAGATCCCCATTCTCCGCTATCTTGCAGCGGTTCACATTTACATTTCAATCTAAAAAGTGAACCAGAACTTCCTTGAGTCCTGAAAGCCTTGCTTTTGTGGCTTTTTGGTGTTGCATTTCCCATCCTCCCGTGGCTTTTCTCTTCTGCATCCCCCAGCTGCCTCTTGCAACCTGCCCCTCAGTGTTTCTGCCTGCTTCCTTCCAGCTCTGCTGGGCACTGCCCTCAGAAGGGAAGGATGCTTTTCTCCCCTCTCTCAGTGGAGGGGTATCCAGGCCCTGGAAAAGGTGGAAGATGGAAAGGTTTCCAGCAGAGATGTCTTTGTGACAAGAAAAAATCCTCTGTAGCCGTGGCAGCCAGAAGGGTGGTTGTCATCAGTCACTTCAGCATCTTCCCTGGCTGTGTCGAGAGCCCATTGACATACTGCAAACCCAGAGCTACCTAACACCGGGGTGGGAGCGGTGTTTTATGGGGAAAGCACTTAAGTGCATGCTCAAGATCATCCACTGCAGGGCTCTTTTTAAGCACCTGCTTAGTGCTAAGCACGTGCACAGTCCCCACTTCCATGGCCGATGGCCTTTACCTAGATGTGCTGCAAGTCCTGTCCCACCTTCTCCGTCCCTTCCAGCTCCAGTCCCATGCAGGGTGCAGAGCAGGGTGTACTTTTTCAGAGGAGCAGCACTGCAAACTGCTTTTCAGACCAGTTGCGAAACTTGCCTGGCTTGGCTAAAAAGCCAGCTGGAAAAATTCCCCTGAGAGCTGTGTGGCATTTTGCATTGGCAACTTCTGCCCACAACTGGAGTCTGCTGTAGCCCTGAAAATAGACACATGAAAATATGCAAATTTAAAAATAAAGGAAGGCTTTCACTCAGAAGTGAGGTAGTGAGAATGAAATTCATTCTCCCCACTTTCTGTTGCAGCCACAGAAAAGGAAGAAATGCTGTTTCCCAGCCTCCAAACTGGTGAAGACAGACCTGAAAAATTGAGCTTTTTCTTTCCTTATGTGCCCTCCAGAAGCTGCGAGCCAGCTGCTTTTCCCATTTCCCTGGGCAATGCCCAGTGCAGGGAGGATCTGAGCCATGCCTGGCACCCAGTGCCCTCACGCAGTGCTGGAGCTGTGGGACAGATGGGGGAAGAAAGGAGCCTGCTTGCTCACCTCGCCCTCTCCCCTGCATCCACAGAGCCTGCTGCAGGAGCAGGTGCCTCTCTGGCCGAAGCAGTGCACAGTGGCCTGGTGCACAGAGCCATTGGAACAGCGCGTTTGAGCATTTAAAATACATTAAAGGAGCACTCCCTTTGAAGTGAGAAACTATCTCTATTTAATCAGAGAGAAACAACTTTTCAAAAGATTTTTTTCCCCTCTTCTTTACCTTCAGCTGTCTGGCTTCTCCTGTGGATAGTACCATGAATAAAACATGCATATCCCAATTAAATCTTGATTTAATTTCTCTTCTTTGCAAAGCTGATGAACTCGAGTGCTTTCATAAAGACGTGAACATTAGCATTCTTTTGAGATGCACAAGCCGGTCGGAGGAACAAGGGACTCAAATAATCACCCACATCTCTCTTGGCCTTGCCAAGCTCTGCGCTGACTTAGAGAAGAAAACCTCGGCTGGGATAATCCTCCGGAGCAGCGGCTGTGCTCGGCCCCGTGCTGGAGGGCAGCTGAGGTGCAGGTACCACAGCTGAGAGCGGGAGGAGGAGAGGAAAGCCGATGGTTGGCTTCATGTCAGCTGCCACAGCAGCTGCAGGCAGGACAGTGCGCTCGGTGCCCAGCTCTGCTGGCTGGTTTGTGCCTGAGCTGCAGCTGCACTGTGCGGATGGGCTACAAGTGCCCTATCCGTCCATCCACCCTATCCATCCATCCATCTGTCCACCTTATCCATCCATCCATCCACCCTATCCATTCGTCCCATCGCTCCATCAGAGCTCAGCTCGCTGGCAAAGGCTGCACAAAACTGAAAGCCACTCTTTGTTACTTCTCCAGCTGCCTGAGAAGGTGAAGAGAAACAAGCCCACTTGTTCTTCACTGAGATTTTTATTGTTTTCTTTCTGGCAGATAAGAAATAGCTTCTAAATGATCACTTTACCAGTGCACCGGGGCAGGGACTGTTATTTAGTGCATTCCTGAAGGCTCCTCACTTTAAAAACAGAAAACAAAGATTGTGCTAATGTTTTTACACACAGCAGAAAAGCGCACAGAAACACATGAGTCCAAGCAGGCTATTTTTAATGAAAACAGTTCGTTCAGACCAGCTTCAGGAGCCGTCAGTACAGCTGGTCTGTGTCTCGTGAGCTTCCCTGGAGAGGGTCCCGCAGGTGGCCCCTGGGCCGGTCCCTGTGCTCGGGCACTGTCAGACGGCGGTGGCACGTAAACATCCCCAATTCCAAGTGCATGTGCTGCTGCTCTATCACAGCTGGTCAGTGTTTTCCAGCTTTTGTGTTTTTTATGGAAAAAAACAGGCTGGCTTGAGCAAAAATAGTTTGTCATAAGTTTTTTCCATATATGCAACATCTAAAAAATAATGCTCTTCACGCTGATGTTGTTCTGCCCATTGTTCCAGCCTTGTAGCACTAATCGGTGCTCTAATTTTAGTGGATTTCGTATAATGCTTTAAATTACCTGTGGTGCAGTTGTGGTGCAGTGCATTCATGTTTTTCCCTGTTGTCTTAGGGCCTTATCATACAAAAATACAACCCATGCCTATTTTTCCACGCCAGAAGCATTTCTGTTGTATCCAATGATCTTACACTGCAGCCTAGTATGAAATGATTCTCACAGAAAAATTTGGTAAATGGTGTTTCAACAAAGTTTTATTTCTGCAATCTACTAATACACAGAAAATGTCATCTCTCCAGCAAAGTCTGAGTTTTCATTAAAAAAGAAATGAAACCATTACAACACACAACACTTCAAACTTTCTTTGCTGGGAACATTTCTCTTTTAAGAAGTCCGTAAAAACCTCTCCGAACAAATTTCAACCAGAAAATTGTTTTTGTCGTTCCATTTTTAATAGGGATTTTTTAAAATTCATTTCCCGCATAGCTCTATAAGGAGCTGCCGAAATGTCACCATGGTGATTGTCCTCATGACATTTCCATTCAGGAATTAAAGCAGGGAAACAAACACATCTGTCGGGCTGCTGTGCGTCCTGGCCAGAGCGGTGCTGGTGGTGGGGCAGGAGGTGAAGTTCACCTGGACCCCTGACTTTAGGTGGGCAGGGTTCGCTGCCTGTGCCTCAGTTTCCCCACCTCGCGATGCAGCCGGGCGGGCACTGCGAGTGCCGCCAGGGTCACGCTGCTGATGAAAAGAAATAGCCTTGCAGCAGCCAAGATAAAGAAACGCTCGATGGGAAAGCGTGTAATGCGGCCGTTTTCATGGGTCATTGCAGGAGATTATGAATTCCACTTACAGCCCAAACGGCTGCAATAGCCTTCACCAAAGCTAAATGTGCTCCGCAGGCCGGAGGTGACTTTGCTGGGGGACGCGGCCGGGCTCAGCGCCGTGCCCAGCCTGGGGACCCCCGGGGCTGCGCTGCCCGGCTCTGGTTACAGCGCCTGGCTTTGTGAGTTTCTGAAGCCACCCCATAACTGACCCTTCATGCAGCAAATGTCACGGAGTATATATGTGTTTTTAAAAACAGAGGAACTGAATTAGAAGCAAATTTTCTTCTGCTCGCTTTGATTCCTCATCCGTCTCCTGCCACCTTCCCAGCAGCGTGCTGAGCGCTCCCCGGCTCCTGGCTGCTCGCACTGAGCTCCTTTACCTGCCTGGTGATCGATGAGCGTTCTGGGCACCTAATTTATTTTGTAAAAATAGTGATTTATTTATACCAAAAAAAAGTTTTGCTAGGAGTTGCTTCTGATTTACGGATGTGCTGTTGTATATATATGGCCTTGTAAATATTCAATTTATTGGCTAAGCTTCCAGGGCTGCACCAGACCCTGCAAGCTCTGGCCTTGGCAGCACCAGCGCATGTTTTCTGATGCGGCAAGAGGTCCTTGGCTGTGCTGGTGCTTGCTGCAGGGGCTGAAGTGTCCTCTTCATCCTCTCTGTGCTGTAAGAAATGGCCCTGGGGCAGCCCCTTGCCCAGGCAGGGCACCAGCCATGTCCCATGTAGCACAGCCCTTGGTGGCACCCATCCCTCCTCTTCCTCAGCAGAGATGCAGGCTGTGCCTCGTGCGGGCAGCAGCAGAAAAGGGGGGGTGCCACAAGCTTCACAGCTCCTCTTGTTGGAAACCGAAAAGGTGCAGAAAGAGCTGCCGCGCTCCCCAGTTAATTGCCAAGCAAAGGTGTTGCATGCAGGGGGGAAGGCAAGGAATAAAGTGCTTTTACCTGCTCAGCTGGATAATTAAAAGCTGCCTGAAGCACTGCTAACCTTTTTTCATCACGGCATCATTCATTATAAAGCCAGAAAGAATTAACTATGCTGCATTATCAGATAGAGAAAAATATTAATAGCAAAAATGGGAAAGAGAAAGGAGAAATTTTGGGTAAGTTAATTAAACTACTCATCCTCAATGACTTATTAAGTAGCTGGACAGGCTTCTTTGGGTTTAGTGTGTCCCTGAGAGTGTGAGATGCTATCTTGGAGGAGGAAACTTGTCAGCTTGAGCAACTTTTCCATCTCAAGCCCGGTGCATGCGTGGTCTTTCCAGTCCTTGAGGGTGGCCGCTGTCCTGGCCAGCTCCCTGGGTGCAAACTATGGGCTTGTGGTGCTCCGGGGCTGTCTCCTCGTGTGACCCCATCTCCTCCCCATCATCCTCACTCCCTGCAACTTTGTTGGTGCTGGGACACCAGGACAGAGCTGTGCACTGACCAAAACGCAGCTGCCCCAGAGCTCTACAGTGTGGTGAAACCCCTTGGGTTTTTTTCGGGCACCCCCCTGCTGATGCCAGGAGTTTTACTGGCAGCCCACTGCTGGCTGGGCTTTGGGTGAGCTCTTCTGGGAGCCCTGCACAGGTACGGCGTGCTCGTGCAGGCAGATGGCACCGACTGCGCTGCGAGCCCACGCAGCCCCGCTCTGGAGGCTCTGCTTGTTAGCAGCTCTGCTTACAACACACCTCGCCAGTAACCAAACCTGACAGCTACGTCCCATAAACCACAACTGATGGGCTCTGCAGCTCCTCCTCACTCTGCAGTTGCATAATTTCATATCCAGTGCTGCTGAAAAAAAATGGGGACATTTCTCCCTGTGACAGTTGAGCTCTCAAACCATGATAAATCACGTCGCATAGATATCGTCTCTCAAACTAACCTTTGGGTACGTGTGTAAGTGATAGTAAAACACTGCAGCCTGCATGGGGTTAATTAAGAGAGGCACCCTTGTGCTAAGTTGCAGGGCAAAGCTCAATTAAGTTGGGAACTGAAATGGATAATTCCATTAAAATGGATTTATTCACTGTGCTGCTGCTGATACGCGTCATGCTGAGGAATATTTTCAATGAAAGTTTGTATTTTACTAACTTTGCTTGCCTGCCCTTATCACCACCGAATGACTGCAGGAAGCTATTTGTACAGGCAGCAGAGCCACATCCGCAGCCCTCCTTGCTGCCTGCCTCCCCAGGCTGGGGGGGACTTGTGAGACCAAGTGCCTGGTTGCTTCAGACAATGCTGGGGGAAGGTCCAGGAGCTGTGCTCGAGGCTGGGGAATGTGAGCTCACGAAGCACAGCACGTGGAAGGGCTGCCAGGTACCTGAAAACCACCTGGTCCTGCCCAGCTGCCTGGGTGTAGCACCACCAGCAGGGAAAATGCAGGTTTTTGGTGGTGGTGAGGAGGTGATGTGGGTTTCACGGCATGCAGCAGCTCTTGGAGGCCACGCGGGCTTGTTCTGCAGTCGCAGTGACACGGAGCCAGCCCGGAGCTGCCTGCGTGGCCAAGGGTGGCCCCGAGCTGTGCACCTCCAGGGCAGGGGGCCGGGCTGTTACATGGCTCATCCAGATGCGTGTGATCGCTCGAGGCCCCCAGTAATAATGGGAGATGTAAAAAGCTGATCTTTGAAGTGAAAAGAGACAAAGCTCAGTACAGAAGGCAACAGTAAATGGGACACAACTCAGCTCTCACTTGATCTCAGCACCAAGTTATTGGCTTTCCATGAGGTTTCCACACGACAGCCTGGATCTGTTTGCAAAGTGCCGGGGAGATTTCCTTCCTCTGTTTTGGGTGCTGCAGTCGCACGCACGTGGGTGCCAGAGCCCCTCCGAGTGCCCCGCATGCCATCCATGCAGTGGGGAGGAGGAAGCTCTTCCTGCAGAGGAGCACATCCACGCAGGGGTAATTAACCGACAATCACAGAGTTAAGCAAATACAGACTGACAGCAGCCCTGGCTTGCTTGTAACCTGTGCCTTTGCTAACATTAGTTCTACAGCTAGACCTGCTGTCTGTTGACATGTTGTTTCTCCTCGTTAATAAATAACTGCCTGAAACAATTATTCTACAAGAAACCACCCTTATTATTTTTACCTATTCATTTATTTGTTTGGGCTGTAAAAAGTATAGGGAAAATTATAAAGCTCAGGATGCCTCTGTGAGCAAAGAGCCCGGCTATTCCTGTGTGACCTCTTCCTCCCAGGCACAATTTCAGAAAACATCTAGAAATTTAGTTTTAAACCTTAGTGCACAAGTCATTCCCCTCTGCCTTCCTGTCTCAGCATCGGCAGTCTCCTCGTAGCCCTAAAGCTGAGCTTAGCTCGGAGCAGTGGCCTCGGATCTCCAGGACGATGCTGGTGAAGGCTTTGTGCATGTGTGGAGAGGGGAGATGGCTTCTGGCCTTGGGTACCCATGGGTGCCAGGGTCTTGGGGAGGAGTCGTACGCGTGGCCTCTGGCAGGCTGGAGCTGGGTGCTTGCTCAGCTCTGCAGGAGGAGGAGAACAGGCAGGGGATCACCATGCCCTCGCCACAGCCATCTGCAGGCAGCAGCTGCACCCAGGTGCCGAGCACCGGTGGTCCGGCCAGCACAGCCATTCATCTGAGAAGCATTGTGCTGCAAAGAAGGAAACGAAAAACAATTCTTGAACATTTAAGAACCAAAACTGTTTCATTCTTTCCGAAGGTCAGGTGCTTTAAAGTCAGTTCAAGCCACTAGGGCACCTTTCAGTTTCATTTCTTCTGTTTAATTCTCACCAGTTCATTAAAGTCTGACCTTCCATGCTCTTGGCAACAGCTCGCAATGGCCAGCGAGAGACAGGCCATTCTGTTTTCAAGGCTGTTAAACTGCCAGGGATATTTTAGGTTCTCTTCTTAATATTTTTGATAGCAACTCATAAGTCACTATCAGAAACCTTAGCGTGCGGCACAGAGTAGAAAAGCAAGAGATAATGTGAGAGAATAGAAGAACGAAACCACTGAATACCATTTTTTGTGAGCTGCAGAAAGGTCAGGCAAGATTCTGGACAGTTATCTCATTGTGCTCACTGATAAAGCAGAGGAGAGCTCATAGCCACCAGCGGCTCCTTCAAACAAAGAGATATTTAATTAAACACCACCAAAAGAAAAGGAAGGGTAAGTGCTCTGGAGAGAGATTCCTACGACCAGCCAGGCTTTAAGACACGTGAAAGCTGAGATCTAATCTTCCCAAGAGAGCTCAGGAGAGTGCCTGGGTTCAACCCAGAAATACCCCAAGACAGGCTCGGGGGGCTTTGGGGAAAAACCGGGCACCGTGCACCAGTGCTGTGTGCGTCCTGGGTGAGAGCAGAGCAGTGTGAGCCACAGCTGGCATCTCCTGCCCATGTGAGCACAAAGGAACCCCAGTCTTGTGTGGTGTGGCAATAACATAAAGGCCAGGGGTGGTGCTGGTGGCTGGGGAGCAGGGCCGTGAGGATGGTGCGCAGCCGCTCTGCAGCAGCTGACACCAAGGAGGTGGCCCCATCCCTTGCACAGGGCTCCCCAGATCCCCACAGCCCACTTGGTGGCCCGGCTCTCCAAAGGTAAAGCTTCAAGGGGCAGAAGAGCTGCTCTTCTTTCTGGTTTGTGGTCCAGGAGCTACAGCAGCCTTTGCCAAAGTCTGAAGCCACACTTTGAGAGGAAGGGGCTTTTAACCGCCTGCTGAGATCACGGCCGAGCAGCCTGGCTATGGCTGCTGAGGGCATTTAGACATCACATTTTATTTGTTCATCTAATTAAAACAGAGGTAGAGCTGGCTCTTCCCTGCCTAAGTGTCCAGTGCCATTTTGCAGAAGGTGTTGATTGTGCTGCTGCAGCTTGCAGTAGAGATTTGTAGCGAATTGGGTCCCATAAGAGTTGCAGTTTAACAAAAACACTAGCATGATTTATTATCTCCTGTGTTAAGGGAGCAGCCTCTCTCTCCAGGTAAAAAACACCCTCTGAATCTGCTTTCCTAATTTGCATAGGTAATGGTCATATCATTAACAGCTCATTAGGAACAGAGCGGTGTGACAAAACAAAAATTCAGAAACACTGAGCTGGAGAGGAACGTAGTCCCCTGCCTTGGCAAGGAAACGCTATGGCATTCAAAACTGTGGGTTAAAAAAGAGAGAGCCGTGTCTGGGAGACAGTAAAATATAAAGGGAAGAGCCATGGGTCATTTAGATCTTATGAAATGTAACATATGAGGAGCGATTTGCAGAATGAAGGTTAAAATTGTCTTGTTGTGGACATTGCGAGCCTAAACTGCTTGTTACGGGGAGCTTGCTCATTGCCTTCAAGGTGAAACGGATGGGGAGGAGATAATTGAATTCTGGTGGAGAGTGGAGGGAATGGGATGGTGCTGCCAGTGCCTCGCATCCCTTATTGCTCTCAGGCCATACTGGGGATGCCCCTCTCCTCCCCGGAGTACCGGCATTGGACCCGGTGCTGCGTGGGGCCAGGACCAGCCGTTCCCAAATCCTGCCCTCCCCGTGGCACCACTGCTCCTGTAAGTGCTGCGTGAATTACCTTGGCAATTTAAAGAATGGGAGAAAGTAATAAGTTGAATATGAGGCAGTCCTGTCCAGCAGGTGCTTTTGTCAGGAGAGAAAGCCCTGGAGCCCTCAGATGAAGAAGAAAAAAAATAAAACAGGTGGAAAAAAATTGGATAACATATAAATTAAAAAAGAATAGGGCTGGTTTCAATCAATAACCCTTGAATTATTGACTGCTTGTACCATTACAGTCTCATACCCCAGTAATCTTGTGGGGAACTCCTGGCAGAGCACAGCCGGGAAGGCGAGATGGCCGTTGTCAGGAGCCGTAATTCATTCCAGCTCCGAGTGATAGGCACAGCATGCAATTTTTTTTCCAGAAGTGATCCAGTGTCATTGCAAATAATGTGACATCATTATATCGAAGCCATATTAAATATTATCAAAAGAGCTATCTCGCATGCCTGGCAAGCTGTCAGTGCAGACGGGAGAACTTGTTTGAGCAGGGACGTTTGCTTTCCCTTTTGTCAGCTCGGGTTAGACAGCTTTCTGTCTTTCCAGACTTGCCACTGCCCCAAAGTTTTTCTGTTTGAAAAGTGTGTTGAGGGAAAAGGAGCTAAAAGCATTTGAATTTAAAGATTAAAAACATGCACCTTTCAAATGAGTAACCAATTTCAAAATACGTATAAAATCACCACATCGGTACAAAGGTAATTCTTGTGCAAAATGTGACCTTCCCAGCCCTGATGGCTCCTGGCCAAGCTCACACCACGTGCGAGAGCCGAGAACCACGGGGCACAGTGCTGCCTCTCGAGGTGATTTGGTGCTCCCCTGCAAGGGGCCTCCTCGGCCGCTGGAGCAGCTCATGGTATTGACCGGGAAATACATCTTTCTGCCCATACAAACTTCTGAGAAAAATCTTTGTTTGGAAATAAAACATTGCTTAAAAAATCTTAGGTTTTTTTTTTTTTTTCCCCAAACCAATGACCATGTTTTCTGGTTAAAAAAATAGAAAGAAAGGAAAAATAAGAAAATATATGCTGCTGATAATGTGTGAGTAGCTGGTTTTGTGAATAATTTTTCTCCATTTCATGGAGGCCAGGAAGCAGGCATCTTATGTTTAACATGTTCAGTCATTACTGCCTTAGGAGAGATGCAAACTACTGAGGTGGCTGTAAAAGCTTCTGGTCTGTAATTTGAAAAGAAAATAGTGATTTGGGGAGTCTCTGTTTTTGGATGACCAAATGGGAATGCTTCAGAGGCAGTAATTTTCAGAAAGGATTAATCAACCACTCCCTTAAGGAAGGGAAGAAGGAAAAAACCAGCCTCTCTGCCTGCTGTGTCTCATCCTTGAAGAGTGCGGGGAGGATGGAGAGAGGGAAGGGGTGTCCCTGCCCTGTCCTGATGCACCCAGAGCCCGCTGTGACTCGGAGGGGCTGATCTCAGCTCTGTGCACACTGCGGGTGGCAGGCATGGGGCTGGAAAGAGCAGCTCCGAGTCCCCGTTCCTCCTGCAGAGCCAGGCTCCGACCCCACAGCACCTGGCTGCGTGAGCGTGCGCTCGTTGCAGCTCCGGGTTCAGAAAGCTGTTCTTCACATCACCGACACCGGCAAGCCTCTGTGCCCCCTGATATCCTCGCAATAATCTTGTCTTCAAAGCTGCATTGGGTTTTTGGAGCAGAGAGAGGGAAGGAAAGGATGGGAGCGATAGGGAAGGCATACAGCGTACGGCTTTCTCTAGGGCATTGTGTCCAAATAGAAAAGCAAGGGTCTGATGATTTTTATTATTAAGATTTACAGCTAGGAGTTATTTTCCTTGGCAATACTGTCCACTGCCTTTATGAACAGCAATTACAAAGTGTTTGGTATCCTGGAAAGCAACAGGCTCGGGAAGAAACTTTCAGAGAGCAGCACTCTGAGGAGCAAACGTGTTTGCTAAAAAATGCTGGGGTTCATTAAGGTAAAACGCAGGGGGCAGCCCTTCCTTGGGAACCCTCCATCTCCCAAGGGCACCCCTTGCTCATCAGCCAGCAGGGTGGCAGCCAGCCCTGGGGGGGTGTGCAGCCTGCCCTGAGCCTCTGGGGGCTGATCTGCAAATCCGTTTGTGGTGCAGGCAGAAGGCCTGGGACACCAGACTTCTTCCCAACAGCAGCCCTAGGCATCTCGTAATTTATTCTTGGGATTAAGTGAAAGGGAAAAGTCTCCCCTTCGTTTGTCTGCCCCATTCCTGCCTGGTGGGGTGGCTGCTCTGCCCCCTGGGCACAACAGTCCCCTGTGCCCGAGGGCTTCCCCCTTCAGGGGGAAACGTAACCCCAGTGCTGCTCACCTGCTTTGAAAGGAACGGGAGAGAATGTCTTAAAATAATGACAGACCGTGGTAGCTCTAGCAAGCTAAGTTATTGTTGGAATGCAATATTAATGATAAGGATGTGACCATTTTTAAAGCGGTCATCCCAAAAGCAGCTGTTACTATTTCCATGTTGGTCTCCCTGACTGTGTTATTGAGGTAATACTTTACCATGAATTCTGGTAGCTGAGGGGCTGCTTTCTTAATGTATTGCGTGAAGATTTCTCCTATTTATAAGCAATAATTCCTTTTCTTCGCTTAACCACAGGCAGAGATGGGAAAATAATCAATGAAGTCAGAAGCAACATGTTTGTTATGTCTTTTACAAATGAAAAAAGGAATTAGACTGAGAAATAAAAGATCTTGGGAGCCCTGTAATTTTTAAAGCTTGTATTTAAAAATAACCCTGTCAGAGTGCTGCTGCTATCATTGCTCGTCTGCACCGGGCATTTGCTTCAGCCTCCACACAACTCAATATTTATACATGAGAAAGTAAATGTTTGGAAGATAAAAAATAAATCAGGTTAAAGTCCCGCTGCGGAAGCTGGGATTTGGTAACAGAGGAAGAAAACTGCAGAGCAGAGCCAGCCTCCTACCGTGGGCAGCGCTGCGGAGCTGGGGAAGGGGCCGGAGTGCTCGGGATGCAGGGGACCTCGGGCTTGTTTAGACGGGAGAGCTGAGGGCCCATTTCTCCACATATATGAGAGCATTTGGACCTGCTAAAACTGGACGCATTAGAGAAAAATTGAGCTGTTTTTTGAAATGCATCCAGAGGTCAGGGTGAGAAATGGCAGTGCCTCACCTGGCAGCCTGGAAGCAGGTGCTGGGGGCCCCAGTTTGGATTCTCCTTGTCTCTCTGCTGGGTTAAGCAGAAGCACTGGTCCATTCCCCTGGTTCCTTCTGCTGGCATTTCCTGCTCAGAATCACTGTGGTGCACCACGTAAATTGCAAGTAAAACTCAGTGGTGATAACCTGCAGCCTACAGGGTGACGAGAGGGTAAGGGACAGGCAGAGCTTGTTTTGCTTTGAGGAATTGCTTCTCCTTTCCTCGCCTCCCAAAAATGTTAACTCTGGCCTCTGCAGCCACGTCCCTGTGCAGGCCCCTGATGTGATGCCACCAATACTTGTTGTGAGCACTCGCCCTCCAAAGCCCTCCTTGTCACCCACGTGCATCCTCCCCACGAGGAGCCAGTTAGAGACCAAGGGCTGAGACGGGCTCGCTCCAGGCACTCTTCTTGGCTGCTTGGAGGTGGCATTGTCACAGCAGGGGCACACGGGGGGCACAGGGGACACATACGGAGGCAGGCTGAGCTGCACCGAGACATTTGCCTTCTCAGGCACATTGCGATGGGCTCTGCCCACGCTGCCTGGCGGGGAGCTATAGCACTGGCAGGAAAGTGGGCGAGGGTTGAGCGAGGAGGTCTTTTTGTTGCTTGCTTTTACTGGACCTGGAACAAACGGGTTGTAATCCTTCCTGATGGTCATTTGTGCTAGAGAAAAATAATTGGAGGGTCTTGCCTCCCCTTTTTTTCCCCGCACGCAATCTGATACGCACTGCTAGAAAAGCGCTGGGAACCCGGTACTGGCTGTTCCTCTGTCAGGGATAAGCAGAGCTGGAGTCTGGCTTGCAAAACACTCAGAGATCCTTTGGGAAGAAAGGCTGTACATAAACACCAAACTCAGTGTCTTATTATCTTCCTGGGCTGCTGTTCCTGTCCCCCCTGCCTCCGAGCGAGGCGTTTGGAGTCCTGTTTGTTTTGCTGCGGCTGGCACGCTTGGCTGTAACCGACAGCAATTTACAGAAGCCGCGAGTTTGGTTCACCCTATTCCGCGCTCATAAATTAATCTCCCAGGATTAGACTCCGTGTGCCGGTAACACTCCTGGGGCACTTTATTTACACATTAATAATAATAAGAATAATAAAAAGAGAAAAGCAGGACAAGTTCTGACAACTTTCAATAACGGTCTGAAATAAAAACAGGAGCTGGCTCCTTTGTGTCTGGAGGTAATGCTGTCCACTCAGCGCCAGGGGTTCAGCCTCCCCTTTCCAGGTGCCTTTTTAAGACACCATTTTCTTTCTTTAAAGCAATGTCACCCAGGAGGGTGTCTGTCTGAGTAACCTGTGTCAATGCTTTGATTTCCTTGTTCGTTGTCACTGCTGCTATTCTGTTCTTTAATTGTTGTGTTATTTTAGGACAGAAGTGCAGTTGGGGGATTTATTATTTATTGCTGTGTTGCCTATCAGACAATTCTCTCAAGTTGTTAAGTGTAAACCCAACTCTGTGCCGAGGAGATATCTTACAAGCGTAATATTGAGCTGCTGTGCTGTCAAAACAGAACTGCTCCCCAGCCATTGCCCCATAAAACTGGAGACGATCCCTCACTGCGCTCCTCCTCCAGGGACAGGTACTTCACTTCTGCAGCATGCCCTGGGAATCTGCCGGAGATTTATATTTTTGAATCGGTGCCAGGGTTGAAGGGTTTTTGACACCCTGGGCTGCACCCTATGTCAGATGAATTGGCTCTGGTCCATTGGCAGCCATCTCTCCGAGCACCACGTTGAGCACCGCAGGGGTGTGCAGTGATGCCCGCTGCTCCCTGCCCACACACCCCTCGGTCGCCTGTTGTGTAGGAAGGGCTGAGGCAAAGCCGAGGGGAACCAAAGGAAAGCCCCATCAGCACCAGAGGGGGGTTATTTTCTTAGATGCTGAAAACTACAGAAAGAGTGAGGTGGGCAGCTCGGTGCAAGGCAAACCCTAGCGTGGAGGTTTCCAGCGGGTTGATACGGGTGGGATCTGAGGCTTCTCCAGGCGCTCCTCTCCGCTCCTCCTTCTTGGAGCCGTTCTGCTCATTGAGAGGGAAGAAGGTAGCATCAGCTCCTCGGCATTTGGAGATGCACTTAAACAACCAGCAAAACACTGACAGCTGCCACCGCCATTTGGAAATGTTTGGGAGAGCTGGCAGTGGCGAGCAGGCGCCCGGCCAACATTTCTGTTTGCACTTTCTGCTTTTCTGCGTGTGTGTGTGTGTGTTTCTTCCCAGAGCGGGAACATTTGAACATCTCCAAATGCGGAGGGATAATAAAAGGCAGGAAAGTAGTACTCCATTGACTGGGTTGCGAAAAAACAGGACTATTAATGCTAAGCTTCAGCCTGTGGAACACAGAAAATGGTATTAAAGGATTTGCTTTTCATGACCATAATTCAGAGTTAATGTACATTTGATGTTTAATGTATGAACCACAGGTGATTTCAAACTGGCACAGCCTTTTCTAAATAGTGTTTTAATCTTAGGTGTTTTTTTTTTTTTTTTTCTTTTTTTTTTTTTAAAGGTTCAGATACTCAGCCTGTCAGACAAGCAGAGAAAAAAAATCAGGCAAAGCTAGGCATAAGGATCCAATGTGGGCAAAGGCTTTTGTTCAGTCTTTTATTGAGGTTTTACCTCTAATCTCTGCCTTTTTGATGCAATTTAAGATTAAGGAAATGAAAGGCAAGGCTGTCTGTGAATGGTTATACAAACAGGACAGCCAAGGGGTGCTTATAAGTCAGTTTTGTAAGAGGCTTTGGGCTGCTTTCCCCGGGAAAAGAGAAGGCAGAGGCTTGGCACACGTGGCGGTGGAGGAGGGAGCAGGCGGGCACTGGGATGGGGCTGATCCTGCCCGGATTTGTGAGCGAGTGGGCAGGGCAGGGGGAGCAGAGGAAGGAGAGCTGAAGACAACCTGGGAAAACAGTTCAGTGCACTCGTCTTGAGGTGGCAAGCTGTAGCGCACAGCCTGCAGGGGCTGCAGAATTGCTGCCTCTGGAGAGGATTTGTGCGTGCATGGTCGTGCTGCCTATGCCGGCCTGGCCCAGGAGCATTTGTAAGCACGTGCACGCCAGCAGCTGCACAGCCTCCTCCCAAACCTGGTCCCAGTGAGCGCGGGGACGGGGCTGCCTGGGCACAGCTGGAGGCTCTTTGGGTCGAATATCCCACCCGCACGTGGGAATCTGTGGCTGACTGGAGCAGTGGTTCAGATGCTGGGCAAAACAGACCTTCCTCCTGGTCCAGAGGCACTTCTTACCAGCTAGAGTCCAGTCCCTGATCAGCCTTTATGGATATCATTCATGCTCTTTATCATGATAAAAAACATAAATTTCAGGCTCCGTGGGGAATAGAGCAGGCTCTCTGAACACAGGATCAGCCAGCTCATTTTTCCAGCAGGATCCCAGCAGCTCAGCAAACACAGGCTGGAATAAATCCATCTCTATTTTGTCTGCACCATCTCCACTGGAAATGTGTACTTGATGACCTTTCTTGAGCTTCCCATGCTGCAGAGCCCAACCTGCAGAGTCCAGCACTGGGAGCGCTCTGTCCTTGCTGCAGAACAGGGCTCATTTGGTCTGTTCAGGGTCCTCAGCTCCTGCAGCAACGGGGAAAGGGTCTGGGTCTGCTCTGTTTCTTGGATGAACTGGAAAAATGCTCCCGTCCCCGGGCAAAAATCCATCGCCACATGCAGTCAGGCAGCAATCATATTTGTATTCACAGAAGGTGGATCCCTTAAAACACTCAGAAAACAGGGGGAAAAACAAGTTCCTGCCAGGAAAAACATCTCAAATAATCAAACCCCTTCACATAGCACTGGTGATAAATTGGCACTACTTATCCTGACGAGCTGAAAGGTCATGAGCAGACCTTACAAAATAATTATTAAATAACTTTGCCATTTGTTCAGGATCAGTTGCAACCTCATTACTGGGACCAGGAGATGATATCTCTGCATCCTGGGCACAGATCCAAAGAGGTCATTAGTAACAATTGTCCCAAATTTTGCAAGGGGAGGAAAGATTTATCTTCAATTAACACATGTAACTTTCCAGGCTTTTGTCTTTCTGGTAAACAATCTGTGAGGAGTCTGAAGACATATCTTCTATCATTATATTATATGTATTTCAGTAGCCTTGAAGGGGGTGAAGGGCAGAGTCAGAAAGAAATGTTCTGTCATTGCAAAGCTTTAAACTCAGCAAAGAATAAAGAGCCATAAATTAAAACCTCCTTAGTCCACAAGACTTCTTGCCTTACCTACAGCGAGCTGCATTGATCATAGGTGCTCATTTATATCCACATCAAGCCTTTGGGTGCATGTTCGTGTAACCGAGGTGACCTGCAGCTCCTAAGGGCTCCGAGATGAGCGAGGAGCCCCTCGCCCCCGCTCCCGAGAGCCCCCGCAGCCAGTGCTGGCTCCTCTCTCCTCCCGCCCGCGGCCCTCCTGTGCGCCAGCAGCATTATCAGCCCAAGGCAGAATATTTCTTTAAACTTGAAATGAGTTTTGTTGATCAAAAACTGGCAAATGGGAATGCGTCCAACAAGGGTGGGTTGCTGCAAGTTAAACAAACAAAGATTTCTACAGCCCAGTGCAAGCTCATTAATATTTCCAGACAAATTAAACACTACTTGAGGCTTTGGCAAAAAAAAGGCAAAATTTTCATCGAGCCTTTCCCCCCAGCTTGTCAACCACCTCTAATTATTCAGGCAACTATGAGTAAAGCCCAGCTAGTTCATCCTTACTTCTTGTCTGTAGCTAGTCAAAATTAAATGGAAACTGAACTCTGCACCCGCGAGACTTCTTGGAACAGAATTTGCTCTGTTTTAAGCTGCTCCCCCACTGGATGATTTCTCCCATGCATTACTAGGCTTACAAACTCACAATTCAGGAGCAAGCGGAAGCTGTCTGTAAACCATTCTGCATTAACAATTTTAAAGAAATCTGTGAATGATAAACACACAAAGACAATAAGTTCAGGCTCCACTTAAAGGAGGATTTAAGCCTGAACGAGTGCATGTTAATAACCGAGCGTGTGTGCTCTGAGACTGACTTTGAACTCAATTCCCCTGACTTTTCTGGGCCTTTCTGATGCTCCTCAGTCATCTTGGGTTTCCCCATGCTCCCCCGTCGGAGCCCTGGCAGCTACACTACACCAGCACTGGGAGCAGAGCGTGGTGTCGGTGGTAATGGGATCAGCCAGCAAGATCCATTAGTCTAACAGTTTGCCCTTCGCTTTTGTTGTGCTGAAAATTTAATTGGCTGCTGATTCAAAGAAGAAAAATCCTTCCTCTTTACTTTAATCTGGCAGTCGCTTTTGTCCTCTTGGGACTTCAGCACTGGCCACTGATTCTTCGAGGACAATCAAAATGGTCTTAGAAGAATTTCCAATACCTTATATTCCTGATTCAGTTTATTAGAAAGTGTATGTCATACTGCAGCTAACAGACAGCAGGACTCACGTCCCAGGATTCAGCTCCCAGAGGAGCGAAGAGCCACTCAATAGCTCGCCCTTATAGTTATCCAAGTGGATTGGAAGCTGATTGAAAACGCACAACGCTGCCGTCCAGACGGGGCTTGAGCTCTGCTCTGCTCCCACGGGCACGTGCTTGCACAGCCAGCTGCCCGCTGCTGCTTGGGGCCAGTCCCGTGCCCCAGCCAGGGAAAGCAGCGACTGACCAGGGGCTGGAGGAAGCTCTTGTCCTCCTCCTTCCAGAAAACCAAGGATCATAGCCCTGAGGTGGGGCTCCAGAGGGACTCAGAACGCACCCGAACGGCAGCGGCATGTGGTTTCCTTCAGTCCTTGTTGCATGGACCCAGCGTGTGCGCTCGGTCCAGGAGGTACAAGTGAGAGCCCCAGCCTGATTGTGGGGGCATACTGAATGTGAGTCGCAGTTCCAGTGCCTGAGGAAATAAAGGAAGGAGAAGTCACTGAGCCTGTTGTTCTCCTGCAGCACCAGGGTTCAGCTCTGACCCAGCTGAAGTAACGGAGAGCATCTATTATTTAATGCCCATATGGTGTCCTATGCAAAATACACCGATGCCCTGAGTCTATTTCTGATACGTGAGTAATTGTTATCAAGTAGATGAGTTTTTCTCAGCAGTATTAAAGAAAACTGGGCAGGCTCTGGAACTGTCAGTTTCACACCAAGATTTTAACCTGTTCCCAGGTGTCCCAGGCCAACACATGTCCCATCACTGCATGCTGGCTGCATTCAGGACTGAGCTGCAAACAAACCAGCATCAAAAACTAGGGCTGGATGCTCATCCCGAAGGGCCAGCTAATCTGTCCCCTGCCTCCAGGGCATGACCAGTCCCACCTAAACTCTTCCTGACAGATGCTTCTCCAATCTGTTCCCTGAAAAGGGAATTTTCCATGCTCTCCCCAGGCAATCTATCCCAAGACTTAACTAGCCGTGCCATTAGAGGCATTCACTGGATGCTTGCTCTTTTCAAAGCTTTTACTAGCTTTGCCATTAGAAGTGTGTTTCTGATGTCTAACATGAATGCTCCTTGCTGCAGTTTATGTTTATCTTGTCATACTCATAGTGAACATGAAAAACTGTTTATTCTCTTCCTTTTTGGAGCTTTCCTTTAAATGTTTGAAGCCTGCTTTCACGTCTCCCCTCATCTTTTTTCTATTGAATAAGCAAACTGACTTTTTCCTCAACTTTCATCATGTATCAATGTTTTAAAATCTCTGATTGCTCTTGTTGCTTCTCCCTGAACCTTCTCCAGTTGGCTCACACCTTCGCTGATGTGTGAAGCCTGAAATTGGACACAGTATTTGTAACCGAGCTTTAACAGAAGCACGGTGTGCAGCTTTTTGTGCCTTACAGGAACCTCTCCTGTGCATGCACACAGCACCAATCCCTTAATGCTCTCCTTCCAAAGCCGGGATCTCGTGGAAGGTGGTGGACACCGTTTCTGAGCCGCTCCTCTCCTGCAGCTGGTGCTAATCCAGGACTCTTTCTGGGTTTTCTGCTCTCCTTGAGCTACCCCACAAGCCGCATTCTCGTGGAGCTGGGCAGGGGAGCAGAGCTGGGAAGTTTTCACGTAGCCCTGAGCTAAACGCCCTTCAGCCGTGACAGCAGCACACAGCATTCGCGCTGACTGTGCCTTTTTTTTGCCTAATTGACAAAAAAAAGCAGCAGTGGCCCCTCCTTTTTGTTCGTGTCAACAGCACACAGCAATGGTTTATCACACTTCCCCTGCAAAGCTGCTTGCCTCGCAAGCTATAGGGGAGATGTGAAGTCGTGGGTAGAACAGCAAATGAAACCTCTCCCGATCATTGGCAATGCAGAGAAAAGCTGATGTTTAACTTTCTGGAGCTTTTCCCCTGGAGCAGCTCAGCGTGGGGGCAAAGAGAAGGTGGGGAGCGGGGAGGAAGAGAGAGGGACTCAGAAAAGTGGCAGAAGAAACATGCCACCAGAGCTTTCATTTAAATAAAGAGCAAAGTAACATTGTGCTCCATTGATTACACATTTTTTCTGACTGTTGTGACATTTGCAGGAAGGCTAATTTATTCAAGCATGGAAATCTTTAAAAACTTAATTAAGTTATTTCTGCTATTTCCATGCCTTATTGTTTTGACTTCACATTTAACTTTTATTTCTGTTTTTTTATTTTATTTTATTTTATTTATTTTTTTTTATTTTTTTTAAACTAGGAGGGGAAGAAATTGAAGGAAAGAGGAAGGTCCTGTGGTGACCCCAGTTTCTACCTTTTGTGACTGCTGCCTGGGGACCTGTCCCACAGGAGATGGGCTCTGGTTTTGGTGGCCTGCAGGCGGGTGCCTGGGCGTAGGGCCGTGATGGAGAGCCTGAGAGGTGCTGCTGCTGCTTCCCACGGAGCAGCTGCCATCTGCTCCTGGCTGGCCGCCGGCAGGAGACCCCCGTGCCCCCCCCCAGCTGTCCTTGGGGCCGGGAGCTCCTGCAGGCACCTGCACCGACCCTTCTGCCCCCGGGGACGGCGCTTTGCTGAGCACGGCGCCGCTCTGGGAGGGCGCGAGGCACTGCCAGCAAGCCGAAATGCTGCGTTAATAAAGTTTCTGTCAGTAAATTCACTAATTAAGACTCACAGATGGAGCTGTAAGAAATGCTTGTGGTGAAACCCAGGAAGTGTGAAAATTGCCCGCTTTCGGAGGCATGCGGCAAGTCTGGAAAAGAGATGAGAAAAACCTTCAGGACTTTCAAGAAGTGTCACCTGCGTCTGAGGAGCTGGAGTGAGAGCAGAGGCCAGGTGAGAGCGTTGCTGTTTCTCAATGAACCGCTGCTTGGCCAGGTGATGCGGCCGTGATTTTACAGCAAAGCCGTGGGGGAGCAAGGCTTGAAGCGAGGCCAGTTTCTGAAGTCCCAGCTTAGCACCCTAATCACCAGGTCTCCTTGTCCGTGACAGCAAAGCCGTATGCAAGGAGGAATTGCTACCGCTATTAAAAACACCAGAGCCATAAAGAGCTCCAGCCGTAAAAGACAAAGTGCTATAAACCATCCCAGCGGCAGCAGTTGGGGCTGTGAGAAGAGAGCAATCCCCTTGCTGTCCAACATTTGCCAAGCATTAGACTAATTTCCCTAGGGGCTGCAGACGAGACATTCAGTATTCTTGCTATACCTCTGTGTATTATTTTTAAGCCGTTAATCTCAGCCTCATATTCTGACTCAAGAACCTTCACAGGAGAAATGGATGGCGTGCCTCCCCCAAACAGTGTGACAATTCACGGCGGTGCTGGCTGCACCACGCTAATGGGTGTTGCTCTCAGCTGCTTTTTCCCCCCTTCCATTCCCGCAGGCACTGGTTAGAGGGGATGTGCGTGTCCCCACTGTGTGTGGCCGGGGTTTCCCACCATTCACCAGCAGTGGTGGCTGTAGCAGGGCTTTGCTGGGCACCTTTGGCTGGCACAGCAGGAGAGCCAGGAGGAGACGTGCTCCATGACCCCCCCCCTGCTGCTGCAGGCTCCAGCCACACATCCCAGCGCTGCAGAGATCCGTAATGGTTGTTTCTGGCCAGAGAGAACCAAAGGGAGCCACAGGTTGCAGGGAGCTGCGCTGCACTCAGCAGGAAGGAAATCTACTTTCTTCTCTGCTGTAGCATTTCTTTATTTCCTCCCTCTGTAGCTAAGGCAACATTTGTATTTGTCAGCCTATGGCTATCCTTTGCATATGGAATACATTTGCTTTGGGTGTTTGCCATTAACATTTTCATTTCTGTTTAGTGTCAGGAGTTTTCGATTACTGGCCGTGCAGAGCAGTGAGCTTTTGTTTTCATGCTCTCTTTGTTTTCATTTCCACATACCGTCCGAGTAAATTACAGGACGGGAGCCCTGCCCTAGGGAGCGAAGGGAGAAATCTAGTTACCAAACTATATTTGGATTTGGCTGTTCTCCGGCGGTCGCTGGCTTGCAGGGTCTGGGTTTATCCAAGATCATATTGTACTTCAATGAGCAAGCAGAAAAAGCAGAGACTGAACAAATCGCTTGTCCTGAGTGTCACCCCTCATCGTCCCTCTCTGTGTTCCCCTCCTCAGTGGCACATGCCCTGAGGGGGCACCATGCTTGGTGCAGGGGGCCAGGGGCACGAGGACAGGTCCGTGGCAGCCCCAGGACAAGGACCTTCTTCTCTTCCTTATTCCAGTCCTGCTTTACCTCTCCCTTGTTTTATGTCTCCACTTTATAACTTAACTCCATGAAGTCAAGTACAGATAAAATTGCTTTATCCAGTAAAGAAACGAGGACCGAGTAAATGCACATCCCGACTGAAACAGCAAGCTCCATATTTCTGAAGTGCTGCTTCCCTAAAATATAATTAAGCCATAATGTTTAGATGCGAGCAGTTGAAAGAGCAATAAATGGCTGCCAGGTCAGGTAAACACCAGAGCAAAAGCAAAGTGTTTAGCAAAGCTGAAAGCCCTTTATTGTGTGTATGCAACGTGCTCCTGAACATTATTGCATTACCCAGGCTGTCACCAGCAAGTGAGCAGCGAACCGGGGGGAGCAGGCATGAGAAGCAGCCGTGGGGTGCAGAGTCTGCTTGTCTTCAGCCCGAGTCCCCTCCTGAACAGACCCAACCCCTCCTCAGCTCTGTTTTTACCCCACTTAACAACCCCAAGGAACAGGCATCCTCATTAACAAATCACCTGCAGCACACATTGATAACCCATGGGCAAAACCTTCACAGTGCTTCCGTGACAGAGCTGTGTTAGTGGGGCTATAAAATTAATTTGTCTTAGCACAGCACCCATGGACCCTTGAAGGGCCTCAGAGCCTGAGCATGTTTACCCACAGGGCTAGACTTTCCAAAGGATTAAGGATGGGGAAAGTCATGTCTGACAATGGCCTTTATGCTCTGAAGCACCATGCTTCTGAAAAACATCCTAGTAATAATCAGCAGCTGCAGGAACACGCTCTGTGGATGTGTTTCTATCTTGCGTCCCCTCCAACCATGCTCCTCGGCTGCTGCTGAGGCCAGGCCAGCACGGCTCCAGACCCCACCAGAAAGCTGGAAAACTGCAGGAAGTTACAGTGCTTGAGGAACAGATGCTTAAGCTCGGAATTTTTAGAAAGGTTATCCTGGTCATTGTGCAAGCAAATTAATCCCCCTGTGATCAAGTAAGCTTTCCCCTTTCCCCATTCCCTTTCCATTTTCCCATTCCCTTTTCCTTTTTCTCTTAGCTGGTTAAAAAAAGGAAAAAAAATGAAAAAGAAAAAAGAAAACATTTAGTATCTCCCACTGGCCTGCAGATCTGCTTTGAACATCTAAAAATGCCCTCATTGTGCTGCTTCTCCTAAACAGCTATCATCTGAATTGCTCGCCGCTGCCCGCCAGCCCCGCTCCAGCTCCCATCAATGTCACACGCCCCATCTCTCCGCTCTCCAGCCTTCACGCGTGCAATGTATCCGCAATGGCAAGGTCTATAACACAGTCCACGATATTCAGGATGCTCGTGTCACAAATGAGCAGGCCGGAATCTGTGCTCAGACTTCCAGAAAAAAAGCTCGGAGGTAGAACAAAAGCTGTTTCAGCTTCCCTGATCCAGAGGCCGCTCCAGAGGAGCGTGTCTTGGGGGCAGCCTGGAGCCCCGTGGGGCTGCTCCCCCTGCAGCAGGTGCTGAGGAGCCCGGCTGGGCGGTGGGAGCTGGTGGTCCCCCTGCTCCGGAGCTGCTGCTCAACCGGAGACATCTCCGGGGCTGCTCGGTGCAAGGCCAGGTCAGACCTGCAGTTTGTCCCTGCCGTGTTTTATGTACGTTGGTGTGGCTGTAATTTGTGAAAGAATTTAATTGATTGGAAGCCAGTCTATATCCAGCAGAATATATTGCAGTACATCATTGATTTCAAATGCAGTAAAATTTGACTAGTTTCATATAGGGCTAAATATTTTTTAAGTAATGCAACATCTCTTTTTAAATCAGTGTGACAAACATTTTATGGCATATGTAATACAGGCATGAGAAAATATACTGTCCTTTCTTGTAGCTAAATTTCAGAAGGCACTGGGCAAACTCCAGCTCAGCAAGGAGAAATGAGGCAAATAAATCCAGCAGCTGTTTAATAACTGCACACACATCACCTCGAACAGGCACACAACCTCACACCCTCACACAAGCAACCACCTTCCAGGCAGTCCCCACGGCAAACACACCTACCCACATGCCCAGCCCCAAGCATAACACCTCAACTCTGTAATTACAGGTATGATCTCTCTGTTTGTGTGCTGCCAGGAGCATTTATGCACCCTGCCCCACCATACCACCCGCAGAGCATCCATCCCAAAAACAGGGTACGAGATGCAAGCCTTCGCCCACCCCTGGACAGACAGAGATGGTGCAAGGAAAGGACATCTCAGGAGCCATCCTGATTGCTGCAGCGAACGGAGATATGAAGGAGAAGGCGTGAAGATTGTCCTCTGATGACTGTAAGAGCACACTGCGCAAGGAAAAAGTTGCAAGATTGCAAAACTGTAGAGTTTTGCAACTATACCAAATGCTGTTAACCTCTGATTTAGAGTCTGGGTTTCCTTTGACTTAAAATGATTTTAAAGGTTTCTGCACTCCAGCAATCTAATTACCCAAAAGATTTCTGTTAGGCTTTTTTTCTGCCCCTTTATTTCTAAAGAGGTCTTTCTAAGAATGCCACTAGGTTAGAGTCATTATGGCATATAATACAAACAGGGCCATTTATTGTATTTTTATGAGGGTAATACTGCACCATCTAATAAATTTTACAGGAAGGATTCAATACAGAAAATGCTGAGATTCAGCCACAGCAGGGTCAGCCAATGTTAGCTCTAATTTCAGATGAAAGTAGTTAAGGAAGGAAAATATGTATTTTTTTATTCTTACATTTTGGAAGTGGTAGGGAAGGATGGAAGCTAAGGAAAAACCAAGTGAACGCAAAGACTATTGAAAGAGCAGATACAAATGAACTGGCTCAAACAGAACAAGGAAGTCCCAAGCTGCCCATGCAAATGCTACATCTTAACAGATTTTGAAAACATTCGCTTTCTCCTTCATCAGTTTGAATTTCTTTGTGAGGTCTGAAAACACTAGCTTGTGTTTGGCTGTGGGACAGGAATTTTATGCCAAGAAGAAACGCATGGTTTGTGATGGAGAGATGCAAGAATCCCCCCATGCTCTTAGAGCCATGGGAAGTCTTTCCCACCCAGCCTCAGCCTCCGAGCTCCATGGGCATGGGACCCTCGGGGTGGTCGGGGAGCCCCACCACTCGCGTGGCCTTGCAAAGACTGGCAAGTCTCGCCTTCCCGAAGAGCTCGGGCTGCCTTTCTGCCCATGGAAAGCAGCAGGCCAATTTGCACTTGGTTTTGCAGCTCTGTTTCTCTTAATCAGTTCATTACAGCAAGTAGGGGAATCAATGAAAACAGGTTATTGATCAGAAATTCATAAGTTAAAATTGTGTTGCTAGTACTAGTTCATTTCTCAATGGCAGAGACAAATCTATACCTCCCCTCCTCTGGAAAAACCTCAGCCAGTGCAATTTTTAATAGCTTTCTTCAAATGCTGCTAGCACACCCCGGCAATAAGAAAGCACTTGAGGCAGCTCTGCTGCTGCACACCGCAGATGGAAGGGCTCAGGCTCCTGGCTGGGACAATCTCCCTGCCCAGCTCCAGACATTTAGGACAGAATACGGCCCAGCAGCTCGGAGGCTGCGGGACGTGTGGTGTGCTGGTGCCCACGTGCACAAGGTGCTGCAGTAAAACACGTGCCAGAGTCTACAGCTGTGACGAAGCCCAAGGACTCTGGGGCTGTTCCTGTGTTGTCAGTTTGGAAATCAGCCGCTCATCACAGCCCCAGTGCCTCGGCTCCCTCCCTCCCCTCCGCCGGCTCTGCGGGACAGCGGTGCTTCTGGGGGAGCCACGGCAAGGCAGGGGTGCACGTCCAGATGTGCAGAGCTGCTGGAACGGTTTGTGGTGCCGAGCTGCCAGGGTGGGTGTGTGTGGTGTTACGTGGGAAGCAGTGAGCGCAGATCTCACCCGTCTGCGTCAGCTCCTGGGCGGGCGGGCTGCAGTACCGCCGCTGCACGAGGCTTTGACAGCTAATCTGATCTTTCATGCTTCTCTTGTTCTCCCCGCTCACCACTGATAGACAAAAATTCCCAGCAAATGACTGGTTTCATGGGCTGTTTCCTCTGCTGTCAATACCGGAAATTGAGAACTGTCATCACTGTCCCTTCCCACGAAATAAATAGTTCAATTACTTATTGCTACTGCTTCGAGAACTAATTGCACTGCTAATTGTTTTTTTTTCCTGGGAGCAGTGTTACTTTTTTTGCACACCAATGGCTTTACGCTCTTTAAGGGTTTTATAAAGCATATTTCATCAAACATGATTCAGGAACGAACTCAGTGAGATGACATTTGCTTTCCAATTTTCTGTTTATATTATCGGAGAGGGGATTGCTGGAAGCCCAGGGCTGTTGCTGCTAACCTGATTCATTCCATACACACAGACAGGACTGAACGCAGACGAATTTTACTGTATTGGCTGGTGTCTATATGTAATGATAATAATAATACATTTTATCTATCTCCTGTGAAACTCAAGAGGAGTTTTCCCAGTAAGGTCAACAGAAAGATGATCAAGCTACTACTTAAATTCTAGCCGGAGAACCTCAGATCACTTTTCTTCCACCATTTCATATTCTTACAATGCTGGTGATGTGAGGGCAATATTCCTGCTCTTAGTTTTGATTAGTTTTTGTGTCTGTGACAGAGATGGGAGCAGCATCTAAGATCCTCGTGCATCCCTTACGTGAAGCCAACTTGGGAGAAAGTCTCACGCTTTCTCCTACAGCTTGAAGCAGGCTGCGCTGCTAAAATGCAAGCCCTCTTTCTCCAGAGTGCTGATTTGACAGCTGCTGCTGGATTTACAAAGGTTAAGGCTGATTTTCCATTCTGGCCAGATGGGTTAACGCTCTCCCTGACCGAGAGTGCAGCCAGCCCGCGGCACAGCCGGCGCTGGAAGGGCTGGGGGCGTGAGGCTGGGAGCCCAGCACCGCCAGCTGAGGTGCTGAGCGGCTCTGAGCCGGAAACGGGATGGGAGGCGAAGAGAGTTGCAGGGAGACCGCTCTCGGGGTGAGCTTGCAGAGAGATTACAGTGGAGGATGTTTTTACCAGAGGCCCCTCCAAGGCTTCCTGCAAGTTGAAAGGAAAGCTAAATTAGAGGGCTTTATTCTTCATGTCTTTTTAACTATTTTGCTCATGCTACCAGACAGAGAACAACGGAACCAGTTGCTGGCAGCCTCACCAGCACAGAAAAACCGGCTGCAGAGTCCTTGTTGGCAACACGGTGTTTGCTAGATGTGCAGAGAGCAACATCTTTAACAGGGATATTATAATCAGCCATGGTGCGGCTGAGAGCTGGGATCTCGGGCCGTGAAGAGGCGTCCTGCAGTGAGGCTGCAGCGCTGGATGCGGGGAGGACTTGGGCTGGGGGCTGCACAGCTCCTGCAAATGGGCGAGCACCGGGGAACGGCTGGGCTGCGAGAGCAAAGCCCCGCTGCTTGCAAAGAGACAAAACACCCAGACCTTCCCCTGCACGCACAGGGCTTGGTGGAGCAGGAAGAGGCTTCTGCATCCAAGTCCTGTCGATGGCAGCCTTCCCCCGGGAGCTAGCTTGCTTCCCACGCAGGATGGAGGCGGGCAGCAATACGACCCCTGTGCTGTCCAGGCTGATGCTGTCCAGGCTGATGCAGCCCATCCCATAGCCCCCACACATCCCCTACCCGCTGCTGTGCAGCCCCTGCTGCTGCCCGGGCAGGCTATGGGAGCTCACACCCCTGCCTTGGCCAGGATCGCAGGGTGCAGGGCATGGTCTGAGTGCTTGGCACGGGAATATCAAACCCCGTTCATGTGAAAACATCACCCCAGCCACTGGCCTGGTGCTGCTATTAAATGCTTCCATTTACAGAAGCTCTCCTTCTTCTGGCTAATTCAGAATGATGATAAATCTTCCCACTTAAAATGCACCCCAAAGAATGACAACATAAATCATTTATTAACTGGAATTAGTTTACAAGCTTTCTAACCCCTTCCATGCTAGGAGTGCCTTCTGACTGCTGGAAAAGAGACGTAGCCAAGGAGCCTCCGCTCTGCTTTTCCATGTGCTCCATCTCCCACTCATCCTGCACCCGCCTTTCCTCCCACACTGGACCCCTCCTTGCCCGATGCTTTGCCTGCCTTGAGGTCTCAGCACAAAGCCACCCCTTTCCTTCACCTGGCAAGAAATGAGGTATGTGACTCTGCTCTAATTTCCCCGGTATTAGGAGAAAAGCGGGAGCTTCTGTCAGGCCAATTCTCTTTCCTGATTCTTTACAATGAAATGCAGCAACAAGGGAATCATAATACTTCATTATACTACAATACGGTGAGCAATTTACATGCTTCTCTCTCTCTCTCTCTTTTTTTTTTTTTAATGGTGCCAGTGCACCTGAAGGTGGAAAGGAGCTGTAAAAATAAACAAACACACATTTATCCCAAAGTCTTGCTCCAAAGCACCAGGTCCCCTGCGGTCGGTGCCCTTGCCCTGACTCCCGCACGGGACGGGAGAAGTCCCAGTGCTGCCGGGGCAGCCGAGCTGGAAGAGGTTGCTTTGTGTTAGCTCAGATGTGATCCCAGAGCACTTCAGCTCAGGTCTTTTTTCTGCCTCTCCTCTGCTCCTTCTTCTCAGTAGGATGCTCCAGTTTGGGTGCGTTGTCAGCTCCTGACTGGTCTCTGCCAACCCAAATGAACCGCTCCTTAGCCAGAATATGGCCAATGATTCAGCGGCTGTGGTGGGATCTTGTGTCTCACATTAAATCAATGGAACTTCTTTGCATTGACAGGCCCTTGCCACTTAAGTAGACAAGAAACAGGTACGAATGGATGCTGCAGGTTCCTCCCTACTGTGAGGCATAAATCTCAAGGGAACGGCAGCAGAAAGGTGAAAAACTGCTGGAAACACACCACAGGATTCAGGATTTATTCGGAGTTTTTCTTCTATATGTGAATGACAAAATGATAGCAGCCTTCTTCCTGCCAAGGGTTAGCAATTAGTATGGCAAAAGGAAAAGGTAATTTGATGGTGAGTTTGGCAAAGAGCTCTTACACATGCCTTGATGTCGCACTGCTATTCTAAAGACAATAATGTATAAAATCACCTTTGACAACGCATTGCACCCTGGCAATCCTTCAGGGAGATTTTTGCTTAAATAAGAGCCAGGCAAGGGCTCCACCACGGAAAATGCTTACTGTTTGTCTGTGACAAGCGAGGTCCCGCTTAAGCACGCTGCACATTTAAAAAGTTTGTAAGCATTCTTGTGACAGTATAAAAATGGTTGGAGGGCATCAGATGCTAGGATAATGAGGTTGGTATAATTAGCCTTGATGGATAGGTAACGAGATAGAGAAGCATGGATGGGAATTAATAGATTAAACAGCCAGATTAACTACTACTGTTTAAACAGTGACTCCTGACCCAGCCCTCCAGCTGCTAGTGATCTGTCTCAGCTAGCTCTGCTATAAAGCTGCAAGGCAGGGCAGCCTACCCCTTTTCCTTGTAGGTTGGTTGTGTCTTATTGGAAGGAGGAATGCTAAAGTCATTACATCCCCTTCCCTCCCGTTCCAAGGGGAGCCAGGCTATGCTGCTGTGAGTAGAAATGTCATTTCTGAAATGTAATTTGGCTGGAGAACGCTGCAGGACAGCAGCAGCTGTAGAGGCAAATCCAAATAATGCTCAGCACTGTAATTGTGTATGTTTAAAAAAAAAAAAGAGAGAAAGAAAGAAAAAAAAGGGAGAGAGAGAGTGGCCTCCTCTCCTCTGCTGGGTATTACAGATGTAGCTGTCATCCTATTTCCTTCACTGAGTGGTTGTAGGTGTTCGGTGCTGATACTCCTGGGTGTTGTACAGAGATTGGAATATAATTTCTGATGCACAGAGGTCAAGCTGCACGGCTGTACAGGCAAGTCGTAGGTCTGACAAGGACTTAGCGAGCTCAGAGCCTGATCCAAGTCCCTCTGCGAGGACGGCTGGGCTGGCTTGGATGTGCCAAGGGGGGCGAGGTGCCACAAGCAGTGTCTGGGAGCCTCCTTGGCACTTCCCTCTGTCCTCAGCTTTATCTCCACTTGGGTGTGCAGCTCCCAGGGCCCTATCTATGTCCTCCTCTCTACCCTGTGTGTCCTGCCATTGTGTATTTGGGACTAAATGCCTAGGAGGTGATGGAACCTAGATCCCTCCGGTCCCTTGTTCTTCCCTGCTGGAAAACACAGTAAGGGGCTCGCGTGCAGGTTGGTCCTCGTGTGCTCCCCACCTGCTGCCCCCCCCAAATAACCTCTCTGTGGTCTGCTGTACAGACTGCATCACCTGTGAATGACCAATTCTAACTGCACGCTAAAGTTCTGTTAAATCACTTAAGATGCTCTGCAGCAGAAATATAATATTGTTTTACTGTGCCCTAAATTAGATGGTGTGCTTTATATAGACATTAATCAATACATGAAAGAGACACCATTAGGGAAGGCAGAGTTCTTAGCTTTTAAATGAACTCTTTGCTGTGTTACATCCTAGATTGTGAAAATTGAAATCAATTTATCAATCTAATTTTCTTTTCACAATTTATGCTTTTATTTTTCAATTCGCTCTAATCAGGCAGCAGAGCAACAGCTTCTGTGTGCAGTCAATGTCTTCTTCCAGGTTTGCCATGAATTCACGGTAGGCTGCTCCTGTTCGTGGCAGGGGATACACTCTATTAGATGGGATACAAAAGTGATGTTCTCTTGTGCTATGTGATCATTAGAGTTTTTGTGTTCTCTTCATTGTAATGTTGAATTAACCCACTCCAGTAATGTCATCCAACTCTCCTAAATTATTCATCCTTTTCAACTGGCTATGGGAGTCTTCCACTTCCTATCCTACGCTCCTTTGCAGTAAATAAACAGTGGTTGCAGAGATGGCTGTATTTCAGCAGCAAAGGAAGATCTCGATAGATTTTCTCATCCTTCACGGGAGGTACTCTGAGGTTCGGTTAACTTGTGCTTGTGAAGCAGCCAGAGCCTCTGAAGGATGGGATTGCTGTGAAGAAGTGCAAAGCGTTCCTATTATAGACTGAATATTTCCTTCCAAACATATTAGCCAGGTAATCCCCAATGGTGTTTTGCCATTCTGCACTGTTCCAGCTTTTGGTTTCTTCAGGTAGTAAATGTTTCCTGTTTCTAACAAGCTGGGAATCTGATGAAAGCATAGAGAAAACAACCAAGCAGCAGAAGAAACAAACTGTGCAGAAAGCAGTATATTGCTCCTATAGGGTATCTTCAAGTTTGCCTCATAATGATCCGGCAGCTGTGAATCTATACAAACTAGCAATGTTCCAAAGGGCTGTAATTATTAATCTGCTAACGCAGACACAATATACTCAGCCTTCCTCTCATCCTCTCCTAGGAATGGAAAATAATGCTGTAGTGGCAATTACCTTAATGCAATTATCTGAAATGTGAAATTTCATAACAACGCTTCATGTCCTGGTTTTTAGAGAAAGGTAAGGAAGCAGGGGCTCTCCCAGAACTGCTGTGCTGCTTTGCTTCAGCTTTTCATCCAGCCAACCCACACGTCCTCATCTCCTGCTGCTGCAGGGAGCCTGCTCGGACAGCGGCGGTGGGCAAGGAGGTGCAGAGCTGCTCCACGTCGGTCCGGCCAGCGCTCGTCCCTCCCAGCCAGCGTTTCAGCTCCTGAGCAGTGCTCAGTGCCATGGGTGTTAGCAGAGCTGTGTTCTGAATAAGGATTCCTGAGATCAAATGGCATCATATGAGCAGACAAGGCAGAGCTCACCCCAATAACCGAATAGACGTAGCTTAGGTGAATTTGTCTTGCTTAGACACAGCTCTTTGTAGCCCTTACCGAGGATAAGGAAAATATAGGAAGCCATCCTTATGGTAATCCCTGGGTTAATGGTAAGCATTAACGAAGCGATTCCTCCAGCCTGCAGAACCCATAGCAACCAGTCATTAAGGACACTCAGCGTGAGGATCCAAGCTAAAGAAAGTTCCTTGAAACACTTGCACACGCACATACCAATCAGACAAGAAAATGTTCTGCAATTTGTTCAAGACAGACTTGAAGACTATTTCAGTGGCCCCATCTCTGAGGAAGGAAGGAACTAATTGCAAAAGGATTTTTAAAAGAAAGATTGTAACTAGCCCCAAACAGTGAAATGGATTTTACTTCCTCTGCTCTGATAAATATTTAATTATCAAATGTAATGTGAGGATTGGGTTTTGTTCTTGGTTGTTTTGATAGGCTTTTGTTTGTTTTTATACATACATTTATTTATTTATATTCTGCATTTCCATTGTGACTGACATTCTTGTGTGGCATCTTCAGGCTGATATCTCTTATAATTAGATGGAATTGTCTTTTCATAACGCTAATCTAAACTGACTAATTACTCAATGAATATTTAGCTCCTTGCACAGGCAAACAGTAAGCAGGGAAGCAGCCCTCGCCACCTGCCTGGTTCCCAACTAACTCCGCCAAGGGCACAGGAGGGCCATGGGTGCTGGGGGTGAGGTGTGGGTGGTGCTGGGCGCCCCCCTGCTGGAGCGGCGCCCCGAGACTTCTGTGGAGCCCCGCACCCCGCCTCGTCGCTCTCGTGGCCTCTTTTCCTCTCCCCTCCTGGTAGAATCCTGCACGATTCTTAGCATTTCATTTTTTAAAATCTCATCCCGAGGATGTAATTGCTTGAAAACGTTTATTTACTTAAGGGACTCTTTACTGAAAACTCCAGGCTCTTGACTACTAATATCATACATTTACGTAATTGTGTAATTAGAAATCAAATGACGAATGTTTATTTAGGCTCCATTTTTCACTCATGCCTCCAGTTCTCCCTGTTCCAAGTGCGGCACACTGCTCCGGGCTGATTTCTGCTCTTCTGTGCTCTTGAGCACATGGCCTTTTGCAATATCACCCTCTCTCCAGCTCAGCAACCTTGCAAATGCCCACACTTAATTCCTCCCTGGCCTCTACTCAAGGCTGATGAATTATTACTCATGCAAAATCTCATTAAAATCATTGAGAATTTGCACAAATGAAGCACCCCAGGATCTGGCAGAATAGCCCTACTCTGCTGCCTTACAGAATCTGTATTAGAGCTGCATCCTTAGCCAATGTACATCACCATCGATGTATGCTGCTGGCTCTAACTAACCCCTACTCCATCCCACATAAACGGCAGTCTTCTTGTATCTCATTTCGTGCAGCAGAATTTTTCCCAGCAGGATTGATAACAATATAGCCTCGTAAATAATGTTCCCCAATGGGATGCTGTATTGGTGTCTGGCTATTAATGGTTGTGTATTTTTCTTCATAATGTTCAACTGCCTTATTTATGATTAATGGGGCTCACTGTCTTTCTAAGGAGTAGTAGAATGGTTATTACTGGCTGGTTTGTTGTTTTTTAATATATATTCTTTTTTCAAATTGAAGTGTTTGTTACTGTTAAAGCCCTCTGCTGTTAAAGGCGTCCTTAAAAGCAAAATGGGAATGTTTGTTTTTCAGTCTCTGGCCATGTGTGACACTTCACACGTACAGCTTGTTCCTGCAAAGGTGACTCCCTCCCCCTGTGTGCCTGCTGCATCCCTGGCGTTCCCTCCTCGAACACAAAATATTCTCAAAATGCATCAGCTTTGGGGGAGCCCGAGTGTCATAAAGCTTCAGCTTCAGTCAGCTGTGCCTCTCACTGCATGAAGGTCTCTATATCTGGCATTTGATGGCCCCAGCCTTATAAGTAGCCATAAAAATGTAAGGGCAACTGCACCTTAAGGTATTGTTTCCACATCATCTCTCCCTGATACATGCAGGCACGTTGCTGTGTGTTAGCAGCCGGTCCTGGCTGGGGATAAATGACTAGCATCGGTTGCAATAAGTGTTACTGAAGGGAGATTTAAAGGTCTTCCCATCTTCACTCTTTACTAGAAGCTGTTTCGATGAGCACCCTCGATTACATCATTCAGAGCATCTGGGCTGAAGCTTCAGCAGCTACAGACTGCGGGTCTGGGTGCCAGGCGGGCGCCCCGTGGTGCTGGACGTGGGGAGGGAAGGGAGGTCCCCGGCTACACACAGCTCCCACTGGGGAGGATGCTGGAGCTGGTAGGTATGCTTGATGTTGGCTTTCATCGTTTCGTGATTCCCACTGAAACTACATCCATCGGTTAGGGACTCTGAAAGTGCAGGGGAATAAAACTCCTAATTTAAAATGGTCCCAAAAATGCCTTTTGGCAGCTTTATTGCGTGGTTCTCACAAGAAAAGGAACAGATGCAGTTTAAGTTTCTGCTGCACACAGGAGCCACTTTGATAATTCTGTTGATAGCTTACAAAAGGCGTGGTGACAGGAGGTTTGTTTTCACTGAGAGCGAGGTGTGCTGTGGGGCCTTGCCGGGACCCTCCTGGACGTGTGCCCGAGCTCACCGGCACCACGCAGCTTTCCATGGAGCCCGGCGAATAGGAGGAGGTTTGTGCCTCCAGGGAAACTGGGCCTGTGCATTTCCGTGGTGGAAATCTCAAGAGATTGTGTTAACGCCAAGAGGGATGTTAACAACCCTGCTGGCACCAGATCCCTATCAGTGTGAGAACAGGGAGCTCAGTGTCCACCTCAGCCCCAGTCCCCACCAGCTTGGCTTTGGCTGAGGAAGGCCACAGGGAGCTACCAACTGTAAGTGCTGGCTGTGACTCTGCTGCTGAAATAATGAGATAACCCCAGCAAAACCAGTGGCAACCCTGCCAGCATCCCAGTGCCGTGTCCCCCTGCCCAGCAGATGGGTCCCTGCTGTCCAGATGTTGTCACCAGGAAGTCCTGTCAGGGGTTGCTGGCCAGGGTCTCGTTCTCGCCTGTCAGACTTGACATCTTCAGTGTATAATTAAATGCCAGGACGCGAGCAGCAGAGCAGGTGCATGCTAATGAGGAGATCAATTTTAATTATGATTTTAATTAAACACCCAATCCGGTAGGAAATATGACAAGCAGGCTAGAAATGCAAAATTTATAATGAGGAAAAAGAATGGCAAGAGAAAGGAGACAGAAACAAGGAGCGTGCACCAGCAGAGTGCTGGGGACAGTGCTGCGGTAAGGCGAAGCGGCTGCTGGGCAGGAGGGATGTCCTGCTGGGGCTGGGGCAGCCAGGTGGGCGCCCACGGGCAGGACAGACCCGGGCAGGCTGTGCCTTCCCAGGAGCCTCGCTGGAAGCAGGACATTGCCAGGCGTTCTCCAGGCAGTGCAAGGCATGGATGAAACCCCTCTGGTTCCCCTTTGTGAAGCATTTGCAGTTGCACTGACCCATCTAAACGTTTGTTTACTATGAGTGCACAATACATGTGAGATGAAGGATGGGTTGGTGGTGGAAAGCCAGGGCTGAAATTGAGGGCATCTTGGTCCATTCCCTCCCTAACCAAGCCTGCGTCCTTCCCCAGCCTCCGCTCGCAGAAGAGGGATGACAGCACCTGGCTGCCCCTGGGCTGTGAGCCCCTCAGGGTGGGCTGTGGCTGCGAGCGAATCGCTCTGCTCAGCAGGATGCTCTCAGCACAATCAGAAGACAAAAAAGAAGCTGGAATTGTCTTGCTGTTGCTGTAACTCGATAAAGAAAGCCTGATGCTCAAAAAAAAAATGCGTAATGTTCTGCTGTTGTTTTTTCCATCCCTGTTCTCTGTAGGTCCTATACAATCCCAGCGGGTGGGCTGGGCAGCCCCCTGCCAGAACCCTTTTGGCGGGGGCAGGCGGTGCCTTTGCTGCCTGCTCAGCAGAGGCTGCAGTAGCTGGATGTATGGCACTGGAAGATGGGGACAATGCGACTGCACCTCTGTTTAAAAACAGATGTGTCGATTTAGGCTTCGTGGCAAAACACAGGAGGAGGGGGAAATCGGCTCGATGGTAGCCAGCTGAGAAAGGAACAAAACGGAGAGGAGAGCCAGGGACTTGTGTGCTCGGGTAAACAATGGGGCGTGCAACCACACAGCAAAAATAAGCTATAAAGGGAATTACCACTAAATGGAGATCTTTGGCAAGATGCTTCACAGAGGCCCGTGTCACGGGGGGCTGCGGTTTTGGATCACGGATGAGAGGGAACCTTTAGGATCCCTCAGTGCACAACCCAGTATGTGTGACTGCTCTGGATTAAGTCCTATGTGACCCAGGCATGCTGCGAGAGAGCAAATTCATCCCTGATTTCAAGTTTCCCCAGAACAGGGAATCCCCCACTGTTCCCGCAGTTGATAATTTTCACTGCATTGCTCATCCAAATCCGTTTGGCTCCAGCTCTCAACATGCTGTCTTTGCAATAGCATGCCTTTAACCCATAGATGTGTGAGACACTTCAGGCAGGTTTTTCTCTCCCCAGCATGGGCACAGGTAGACTGGAGTCAGCTCTTTCTGTCGCTCCTGTCTTGATGTGTGTGCCCATCGAGCTCCTGAGGTGTGGAGGAGGGTGGTGGCACCCCAGCTTGGTGCCCTCCCCATGGGACAGCGGCACGGTCCCACGGAAGGACGGGAGGCAAGGCACGCTCCGCTGGCACAAGGCCCAGGGAGAGGAAAGGCCGCGGTAAGTGCCGACTGTCTCGTCAGCTAATCAGAATTGAATGCTCCCGATTATGTATTTAACGTGAGTACAGATGCTGGGAGCGGGGTTTTTAAGCTCATCAGTTATCTGAACTCACCCCTGGGCCCCGTCCCTCCCTCTAGTCTCCCCCTGACTCTGCAGAGATATTGATTTTGCTGTTTTTCACTATTACATATTATAAATTGACTTCAGCAACCCTTTTCCCTAACTAATGAGGCCATTAGCGATAGGGCGTAGGCGGACAGGCGGCTAACCCGAGATCAATCAGACGGGGTATCAGTCTGCGCCGCGAGACAGCCACAGGCGTGGGCCCCGCAAAACACAGTGCAACTGGTACCCGGTACCCGTACCCAGTGCCCGTACCCGCTGCCTCCCCTGGCCACGTCCCTAAGGGATGCTGCACGGGGGTGTGCGAGGACCGTGAATCCACAGGGCTCGATGTGTAGATGCAGAGGCCGTAAGGAATTTGAGGTGGCTGTCTGGGAGCGTGCCATTTCCCAGAGCTGTTCTGCAATTCTCTGCACCTTTCTGTGCAGTTTGGCTCCTGGCCTTGGTGTCTGAATTAGGGTGAATTATGAGGACCTGTGAATGGAGCCATTTGGTTGCAACAAGCCCCGTTCCCGACCTTCCCCGAAACAAGGAGGCTCAGAGGCAGCCCCGTCAGGGAGAAGCCAGCATCCTTCCGCAGCCCTGACCAGCCACTCCCCCGCCGGGCCCGGCTTTTGTTTGCTGGCTTGAAGCTTGCTTTGTGGATTTCTCCCTCCCGTTTAATTAGCTGCTTTGAGAGCTCAGGCAGAAACCGAAAAGCACTGGCCTGTGTTTTTTACATAGCATGAGAGCCTCCCTGCATTTTTACCTTTCACCCTCTGGAAATGTCAGAGCAGCAGGGAATCCATGCTGCTTTGTTGCCTCTACTGTTTTAATAACTTTATGGCTCGCAGTCCTCTGGTGGCCTGTTCTGCCCACCTCCCTCTCGGAAGAGGAGAGCGCGCAGGGAGATAACAGCCCATCTGATGTAGAGGAGGCAGGGAACAGGAGCACCACATATATCTTTAACCCTGTGCGTCGGTTGGGTCATTTCATTTAGGCAGTAAGGTATTTTCTGCCGCCTGAGCAGCAGAGTCCCATGCACTCTTCACACATTGTCCCAGTAAATCATTCTGGCCGGATAAAAACGAAAGGGACGGTTAGTTACTTATCTGGGTCTCAATTTAAAAGCCTGCAGTTAAGGGGGGAGCGAGTGTGCAAGGAGGGAGGGGGCTGGCGGGGAGCGGGGCACCTCGCTCACCTCTGGCAGTGGGTGATTGTTAGAGCTGAGCCACCTCTGGCTGCAGGAAGCAATTTGTCTCCGAGAGGCTGACAGGGGCTCCTTTTTTCTCCACTTACTCCTTGCTCAGAAATAAAAGGGGCATCCGCTCACATGAAAAGCAGGGAAGGCTCCAGGTTTCCCTTGTAAGGTCTCTCCCAAGCTGGCACAGACTGGCAATTTGTACAAATGACACTTCCCTGGGAGGAAAAAAAAAAAAAAAAGAAGAAAGACCCACCCCAGCTTCCAATTTGTGCCTCATCAGTCTGCTCCAGCTCCTCTTCTCCTGACTTTCAACCTAATTTGTGATACTCTGGCTCTGTTCTCCATCTCCCCAGTGGCTGGCCACTGTCAAAACAGGCCAGCCCTTCCCTGGCAAGCAGCGATGATCGCAGGGACAAGTGGAACTGCCCCGGCTGCTGGGTTATTCTGCATCCTGCCGAGGCCGTGCTCCTGCTGGTCCTGAGCGCGGCACGGCCCGCGATGGGGACCCAGCCCTGGCATCAGCACTTGGCCGTGCATGGACGCCCAGGCCAATGAATCCACATTAGCTCTCAAAGCGGATTAGTTAAACCCTAGCAAACTCCTTTGTGGGTGTTTTTATTCAGTATTAGAGTGGTTCTAATTCGATTTATCTTAATTCACTTACAATTTGCGTATAATTAAACTACAGTGAACCAGGGGATCTGATTTACCCAGCACCAGTGAAATCTGATGAGGACTGTGAATCAGCCATCTCAGTTCACTGCACAGTGTATTAATATAAATTGAAATCAATGGTGTTTTACATTAATGCTTTCTTGAATGTCCATATACGTGCATGTCTGGAAGAGAGCATTGAAGGCATTTGTCTTCAGGGAAAAACACTGACTCCTCTCCTTTGTGCTCATGCACAGCACCCAGGATCAGCTCTTGGGCTTCTTATCCATTCTCCCTATTTCCCCACATCTTCCCAGAAAATGCACTGTCTGAAATGATCTGAAGTTGCCTATTTAGCTGCTGTCGTGCTGCAGGCGAAAGGCTAGGATGGGAAGACTCGAGCCCAGCTGGAGAGGCGCTCTGGACCACGAGGGCAGACTTCTGGGCACCCTGGGCGCAGGAGCCTCCCCTTCCCGCCCCTCAGCTCCATTCAGAGCCAGATGCTGGGAAACAACCCTTAAATCCAGAATTCTCATGTTACAAAGCGGTGGAGCGCTTGCAGTTAGATACCCTCGCACACTCGAAACGACAAAGCCAAGCACCCTGTTGTTGTAAGTGCCATAGTTATAATGCACGCCTGTAATAACCAGGTGCAGGGAGAGCGAGAGAAAGCGTGTTCCTGGATCTGAATAGTACCCTGTCCCCGCAAATGACCACGGATATCTTCGTCTGGCACGCAGCTGGCCGGGAGGCGAGCAGGAGCCGTGCAACTTTGGTTTAACGCCTCCCTCTCATCACCGTGTTTGTCTGGCTAAACACTGCTGCAAGGAAAGCTGATTGCCGGGCAGCGAGCTCCAAACCCTCCTGGAAGGAGGAACAGAAGCCTCTGATGGGGAAAAAAGAAGGCAGGGCCCCGCTCCCTGCAGCTCCGGCTCCAACAGCTCCAAGCGCCGGTCCCGGGTGCTGCGCACCCACCGCCGGCCGCCCCTCCCCAGCCCGGGGCCTGCCCAGGAGGCGAACGTTTGCTTTGGTTTGTAAAATGATCCGTGTAATTAGACAAAAGAGTTAAACGGAAGGATTTATTCCTACAAAAGTGTCTCCTAATGGCACTAACACCTGACAAAAGGGGGTCATTATCACAAGATAATGGACCTTGTCAACATTAAGCTCTCTTAGGACGCAATTCAACACACTCAATTATCTTCTAATCAGGGCCATTTTGTCAGAGGTTATTGCCCTAAGGAATCAATTAGATTATATATACGTCATTAATATTTTATGGAGAAATCGTTCGCACGAAAGTGTTAAATACCTCCGCAAGGCTCCTGCCCGCCCCCGGGGCAGGCGCTCGGGGTGCGGGGCGGTGCGGGGCGGTGCGGGGCGCGGTGCCCCGAGCCGGGCTGGCAGCACCCAGCCCTGGTGCTCAGCCCTGGTGCTCAGCCCTGGTGCTCAGCCCGGGGCCCCAGCGCCTTCGGGCTCCATCCGCATCCAGCTGAGCTTCGGCGCTGCCTGCGGGTCCCTGTCGTCGGCCCCGGGGAGGACGTGGCCGGTAGGGCTGCTCTCACGTGCTCCCAGCCCGCTGGCTCTGAAGTTATTTTAATGCTCCGAGTTATATTTAACTCAAGCCATAATAGTTTGGCACTTAGAAACCTCTCTGTTTTATTAAGTAAGGCATTTGGATACTTGCAAGTGATGCTAGTTGGAAAATGGAGCTGCAGAAAATTGCAGAGAAAGTGATTTATTTTCATTAACATTTTTTTTTTTTTCCAGAAAAACAGTTCTCTGCCACCTGCCCATTACTCGATTCATCCAGTACATGTCATCTCCTGGACTGGAAGCTCCTGGAGGCAAAGGCTGCTATTTGCCGTGTGTGGGCACATCACCTGCTGTAATGGGGCTATGACTAGGTAAAGGCTTCTAAAAATGCCACCTCAGTGAAACCGTTACAATAATTATAATGATTGTACAGGGTGCCAAATGTCCTTAACATCCAACGATTTCAGTTCTCGAGCAACATCCATTAAAATTAATCCCTTTGGGAGGCTTTTTCCAAATATTTCTGTGGTGGGTTCGTGCTGTTTTCATTCTCTCAGGTGGATTTTTGTGCTGGTAAAAATACAATGTAGAGAGTGAACTTAATATAAGGAAAATAAGTATAATAACCTAGTAGCATTACAAAATGTTGCAGTATTCCTGCATCATCCAAGCTTTCTGTGTGTAAATAAAGAATTCAGCTTCTCATTGCCCTGTTCCCTGGTGACATTGCCCTCCCACACTCCTACGCCTGTTGCAGCGTGGCACCTATTGAGTACCTGAATTTTGATGCTTACCAAAACCTTGTCCGGCTCTTTGTTCCCTCTGATGGACTTGTCAGAAGCCCTCTCAAAAGAAATAAAGCTCCTTAAGAAGTGGCAGTACAGTCTAAGGCAATGAGTTCTTTGACATGTGTTTGCAGGGTCTCCGGGCATCACGGTGCAGAGCGTGTTCCAGGAGTTAGAGGTGCAGAGAAACCCCCCCGCCCCACTCCATGTCTCCTCTTCTTGCATCTGGTCTCCTAGATGCAAAAGGCAAGTGTTTCACATTAATGGGGATTGACATATGGTAGGACTTTTTTTTTTTAAAGTAGTTCTTCTCATTCCCTAGGCAGTTTTGATGTGAATATTAATATTAGCATAATTTCATGATGATTAGAGAACACAATTAGGGGCTATTAATAATGACACAAATAATGACATTTAAGGCCTCATTTTCATGTGAGTAATACTCTGTCTGGTGGTATTTAAACAGCTCTGTCTAGCACAATTACTGCGGTGCCAAGGTGCAAACGCATAATCGCAGTATCAATCATGCAGCTCCTTGCCAGCTCCTGCCCCCTGCAAAAAGAACTGGCAGTTCAGTGTCTCCCGTCACCTGCAACGAGGCTGGAAGGGACGGGGATGTCAGCGAGCGGAGATGTTGTTGCAGAAGAGTCTGGAGAAACTCTGACAGCGCCACAAAGTCAGCAAGCTGCTCCAGTGAGAGGCTGCCTGATGGGAGAGGGTGTTGCCATCTAAGAACGTCCATAAGCGTTCCCATCAACTTCTGCTCCCCTGAGCACAGTCACAACACCAGTGACCCGGCAGCTCGTGTTGTGGCAGGTCACAACTAGAACAGCACGGAGAAACGATAGGCCAGCACCGTTTGGAGGCTCGGGGGGACTGGATGGCAGTTTTCCAGTTCCACCCCATCTGGGAAAGCTCCGGGACCTGACTTCTGTTCTTGGTCTGCAGGGCATCCTCAGGCAAAACCCTCATCTCCCTGAACCTTAGTTTCCTTGGCCTTGGGGATAAAGAAGGAAAACTTTGCCGTAATATTAGTATAGCACTGTGCCTGTAACTTGCTGTTATCCTGCTGCCATTCTGACTGTAGCCTCGTATCTGCCTTGCTCTCAAAAGCTCCCATTTCACTGAGAATTCCCCCAGCAAACTGTGTGAAATGCCACGAGAATCCCACCTGATCTTCCCTGTGATCTCCAGGAGGCTGTCTCCCACACCCCACTGCAAAATCACCCCCTAATGGACTTGTTCCAGCTTAACTCCACTGAATTCGGGCATTGAAAACGCCCCATTTCTTTTACAATACGCTCACTGCCGAGATCAGCCCTTGAAAGTGGCCGTGCTGTGCTAATGTGAGTTAATGGAAACCTCTGAATCAATTTTTTGCTCCCTGAAGAAAATCCCCCTGCTTTATGCAGCAAAAGCTGTAATACTGAAAATGGCTTCAGATTTTTGATAGAGAAGAAGGGGACGGGGAGGAAGGTGTGCTGTAGCTCCACAACGAGGGGTCAAGTGTGGCTTCTCGGGCTGCTGGCTGGTCTCATGCGGTGCCTCCCTGGTGGCACCATTCTGTCCACGTCCGGGGGGCTCAGAGGAAGTGTGCCTCCTCTCACCTGGCAGAGAATAGCGGTTCTGGGGTAGCAACCACCTTCTCAATTACAAAATCCCATGTATCTGGAACCCCAGAAGCACAGAGGCAGATGGCAACGCAGGGCTGTTGGGTCCCATATGGGACCATGTGCAATGCCAAGCTTGCAGACCATTGCCCCCAGCCATCCCAGAGGATCTCCCAGCTGCACATAGAACCTGGCCGGGCTGGGGCATCCCTCTTAGACACTGTAATTCATTTTCGATAGAGAAGGTGAGTGACTAAACAATCCAGGCCCTCCTTCTTCAAGTCCTACCTACCAAAGTCCTCTGATGGTCTCACAGGAACAGCTAGAAGAAAGTCCTGAAAGATCCTGGTCTTATGCAGTGGCCAAAGATCCACATGTTGCTTAGATGCCCAGGCTGCGTTTTACTTGGATCCTGACGTGACTGTCAGTGCTACAAGTGTGTGTGCAGGAATCCCCCAGGCAGCGGATGCAGAAGTGCGCTCCATTTGTTAGGCATTATGTACACCTATAATTCACACATACAACACGCTGCAATAAACAAAGTATTTTCATTAAATTCTTAAGACAAACAGCTTCAGGCTATCCTGCATCTCAATGCACATACAAACATCTCAGTAAAATTCTGCTCATTCAGACTTAACGTTTAATTTCACAGAGAGCATTTTCATACAATCAGGCACTCAATTTTGCATGCACAGTCTGGTGCCTTCAGTTACTTTGCAAGTGCAAAGGCTCATGTATGGACCTGGAAAGGAGGTACTCAAATTCTGGCAGCCTGATTTACAGGCAGAAATGGGTAGGTTTTGAATGGCCACCAGGAATGGAAACAACTTTGCAGGCAGGGCTCTCAGACCTCTTGCAATTTGCAGGCTAAGATTTCCCGAAATTATCATGGGTTCATCCACTCTTAAGGTTCTCAACTGAGACAGATTTTTGGGAGATGTGTTACTGAGAATTTTGTCAAAACGCGGTCTGCTTGAGGGCCTCTCCATTTGGACCCCACAAAGACAAGGAGTCCTTTTCCCTTTCCTGCATGTTTTTGATGTTTTCAAAAATACCTTAAGTCCTTGCTGAGGCTGTAGGAGATGTTTCAGAGGTTGTGCACCTGTCTCTGGACAGGCTCTGCAGCCGTACTCAGTGCTGAAGAAGAGCACAAGCAGTGTCAGAGGGAACAAAGACCAGAAATCAGGCTGGTGTTTGGGCAAGGCAAGGAGCATCGCACTTCCCAAGAGAGCGCTCCCCAGAGCTGGTGCTTGCGAAGCAGGCAGAAGATCACCCTGGAGAAAAGCAACCCCTGCGGGGTTCCTGAGGCTTCCTCTTCAAACCCTGCGACCTCCTGACACCTCCTGACAGCGCAAAGCCAGCCAAGGCCTTGTGTTTCCCCCAGCGAAGGCAGGACTGCTGGTGGGAGGGGGCAAGGCTCTACAATAGACAGCAAACGCCACCAAGCAAGCTATTAAACTTTAATCAAACAATGCAGAAGGCTACAGAGATAATACTAAAATTTAATGAGCCAGTCTTGTTGGCTTCCCGGAAGAACTGCATTACGGTAAATGTGTTGCTCCTGAAAGGGGTCTGATTTTCAGATACCATCCACAAACCCTCCCTAGTCTTTGTTCACCAGAAGAAACGACGTGTGAAGTAGTTCATTATGGCTGGTTAAATGAGTTTTTTTCTCTCCCTCCTCCAGATACCGATTGTTTCTTTTGCTTTCTCATCTCCCTGCAAGTTATTTATTCCAGAATTTTGTCTCCTGCTTTAGAGCACAGAAACTGAAAGGCCTCGCAGTCCAGCATAAATGCAGACCCTCTTTGAATAAGTGGGATGTTAAATTGGTTTAGTCAGCCTGCCTCAACCTGCAGTGATCTTTTCTCTGGGTGCCCCTTAATCCTGCTAAGGGGTTCAGTCCCAGTTTCCTCCCAGCCTCAGCTACCCTACTCCCTGGTGCCCAGGAACACTTAATGCAGTCCTCGAGCAAGTTCATGCTGGCATGACGGTAGGGTTGTGGCTCAGTTTTACTGCTCTGGGTTCTCAAAGCACAAAACCAGCTGCTAAATCTAAACCTTCTTTTGCTCTCTACCTTGCAGCTTGTGGGATGCAAAGGTAGCAGGCTGCATTAGCCCAACACTGGGGGAGAGAGGGGAAAACATCTTTAATGCAGATTGTGACAAACATTGCAGCCAAACTCCTGGGTGGGCCTGGAGATGGTGGGGCGAGCGTTTCTCTCACTGGGGCATTTGGGGTTCCTGCAGCCGTGCTGCCGAGTCCAGCATCCTACTGCTGTGGTTAACCAAGAATCAGCACACAGGTTGGATGGACAGGAAGGAAAAGCACAAAACAAATTTTTTTTTTTTTTTCAGCTAAGAACATGCTCTACCTCCCAGTTTAGGATGCAAGCAGCATAGCATCCAGAACTGCACAGCTGCATGGAGCAATTCAAAAATTGTCTTGTTGGACTACAATGTGCCAATTTTTCAAATTTACAGCCATTTTCAGTATTACAGCTTGTGGCACTAAAGCCAGGAGGATTTTCTTCAGGGAGCAAGAATTGATTCAGAGGTTACCATTACTGCATGCTACCGCAGCATGGCCTCTCCTGGAGCTGCTGTAGGGCAGGAGGCTTTTAAACACTGGAAGGGGGAGGCTTCGGTGACCAGATTGCACGGACCTCAGGGCAGAGAGATGATGCTTGGATACTGCAGGAAACGGGAGGGCAAAACAGCCAGTCAGAGCACCCCGTCTAGACTGAGCAGGGTTGGCAGCGTTTCCCGCACCATTTTAATATGCCTAGTTGAACTCAAGGCTTAGGAAAGTAAATTAGTCCTTGGGCTGGAGCCAGGTCCGTGGTACTCTTGTGCTCTGCTTGCAGCTCACAGAAATGCAGTTAATTTGGGGACTGATTGCGGTGATGCTTCAGGGTAATATGTAAGGGGGTGACAGTCAGGTGGGGCCCCACGAGAACACATGCAGTGACTGGGCTTCAGAGTGGGTTTGGCCATGGCTGTTTTGGCTGCACTTCCACTTGCATCTCCAGCCTCGGCTTATTTATATGATAGGAAAATGTCATTCACTGCTCTGCTAAGGCAGGCTTTCCCAAAAATCCCCTTCAAAAGCATTTCTGGGCAGTACCTGGCCCAGCTCGGAGCTGCTGTCATGATGAGCAGCACCCACTGCAGCCAGCAGCTCCGTCTGGCAGGACGAAGCACAGTGGCAGTGCCTTTCACTGCCGGGCCATGAAACCTGCTTCAGCTGCTGTGGGCTTTTCTCTGTTCCCCTCCCCAGCTTCCCATTACCTTGCCTTTATTATTATTATTTAACCAATATTTGTTATTATTTGCATTTCATTATTACTCCTGGTGAGATGAGCTCTGCTCTTGCTGTGCAGTGGCTCTCTGGGGGGCTGCAGGGCAGTGCTGGGGGCAGGTGGGGCAGGGCAGACTGATGATGGTCACCCCAAGGGCTTGCAGCTGTTTGGCACTGGGGAGGCCATATAGTGGGGTGGGGGCTGCTGCCCTGGGGGTGCTGTGGTGGAGCCATGGTGAGTGGGGGGGCTCTGTGGGCATGCAATGGCCCCACCTGCCTGGGGAGCTGCTGGGCTGGGAGGGGGAGCTTGTACTGTTAAGTGCTGACAGGACGTCGCTGTCAACACAATGTTCCGCCTTGATGAACCTTCATATATAAAGATATTTAATGAATTAGTTAATTAATGACTGGAGTTTGATTGATGGATCATACGGAGTTCTCAGCAGGGTGAGCCTGACCCTGGGATATTGCTGCTGTTGCTTAAATGCATCCCCTCGCTGGTCCGAAGCACTCCGTGTTCTGGTAATTTGCATGCATTAAGTGTAGCTCCTTAATAGGATGTAATGTTAGTGAAAAGCCAAAAGCATAGCAGCTGTAACTTAAAAGACAGCCCCATTACTGCAAGCCTTATAATTAGGGTAAGAGGGAGACTTGTGCTGCCATATGTTAAACTCTTTTGAGGTTAATAGCTCTGTAAGATTTTGCAATTTAAAAAAATTAGTCTTGAGGAATGATGACAAGGCTCATCAATGAGACTGTTCAAATGGGGGGCCAGGGATGCTCTGCCCTGCTGCAGCCTCATCGCTCAACTTGCCAGGCTCTGGAGACGGAGATGCTTGCAGGCATCCTGTGCCCTCGGTCACTGCTGTCCTGCCCTCCTCTCCCCAAGCCCTTCTGTAAAAATCCTTATTTCTGTCCTCTGTTCTCTTTGCCTGCTATCTGTGCCTCCCCAGCTGCGCCCAGGAGGTGGTCGTGGCTTTGTTTTACCAGCTGTGGACAGCGTGTGTTAGCAGCCCTTCTCTAGCTGCACTGCTTTTTTTGCAGCCAACTTGTTTAAATTAGAAGTAACAGCTGATGCCTCTAGGTCCCTGGTCTAGTGTTTGGCTGATATGCTGGGGCGGGTAAAAATAACCCTTCTGCAGTACTTGTTCATTAAAGTCCTTGTCCTGTGTAATCTCTGGAAAGTGCCCTCTGCTTCAGGTAGCAGCGCCCTCAGCGAACGAAGGCTCTGCGAGGCTGGGCTGGGTCAGGGCTCTGTGTCGTGGGGAGCCCGCTCCTGGTGCTCTGTGTTTTCCCCAGACAAGGTGGGAGTCTCATCTTGGTGGGGGCTGAGAATCACAGCTCTTGTGTTTTCCTCCATAGCTGCTTTTCTTGCTATCCTGTGTCATGTGGGCAGATTATTCTACCTTACTAGCCACAATTTCCTCATCCATAAAACTGAGACTAAAAATGTGCTTGTTAAGGGCATCACAGGGCTGCCTGTATCTACAAGGGCTTTGAAGTCCTCTTGTTAAAAGTACCGTGGAAGTGCAAGGCATTTATTATTATTATTACGTGAGATGGGTGGCTATCAGGCAGCAGCCAGGCTCTGAGGTCTGTTATGTCTGCGGTGGGCTGGGTGCCAGGACCCTCGGAGCACCCCTGATGCTCGTGCAGTTGGTGCTGGCATCTGGTGCTGGTTGCCCAGGTGAGGAGTTCTTTGGGCATTGGCTTGTTTACTCCTGTTGCTAAATGACTGGTAAATAGTATTTATAAATACTGAAGAGGAAAAAGATGGGACTACTTGTTTTGGGAAGGTTACACGTGAAGCTTTGTTGCAGAGGCCGCAGCAGGGCTGTTCCGCTTTGGCTGTGTACGGGTGCAAATGGGCCCACACGGTAGGAAGCGAGGATGGATGGTGGTGCTGAGATCAAGTCAGACAGGCTTGCTAAATATTAATGTTCTCAGCTACAATTGTGGAAGACTTTAAGGTCATCCTGAAATCATTTTAATAGTTTCCTTCCTCCCTCCCTATTAAAGTGTTTAATTGCTTTTTTATTTAAATGCATCAAGATTTCCTGATACGGTAGTCCTTTTGGCACACTTGTCCTCCTCAGAAGAGCTGGAGAAACTGGAAAAAAAAATTCTTGAAACTTCAGGTTATGGCTGTATTTGGGATAAGATATGAGGTTGTTAAATCCTTTCCATCAGAGTTGGAGTATCGTGGTTTTGGGGCTATTTTGAGTATTGAACTGGGTTTCAGCTTTGTAAGTTCATGTTCCTTTCTTTCACTACTTGAAGAAAGAAGCCTCAGCTTTTCAAGTACTTCAAGCTGCTCAACTACCATTGTTTCTGGGATACTGCTTGTGTGCTTTCTGAGGAGTTTGGGTGCAAGGCAGTTATGGATTTCTGCTGGGGAGATGCACTTCTGGGGACCCTTAGGTGGTCTGACATCTTGAGCAGGGTTGTTTCAGTGTTGTATGGTACCTGGCATGACAGAGTCCAGGTCTGTTGTGTTTAGTGGCACCTATGTAGCTGATAAACATACTGCTTGTCAGCCTACCCCTCAGGAACAGACAGCAAGCTGCCTTTTTCCCTTCCCCATCGTATGCTTCAATGTCAAAGGCAAAATCACCATCTTTGGATCAATAGCAAAGCCATTAAAGTGTGTCTTCCATTTCTTTGTGTGATGCTGCTGTGTTCATCACTCCATTGGCAACTGTTTTATAACAAGTTCATTTCTTCTTGTAGCGGGAAATACTTCACTGTCCTGTCCTCATTTCCGCAGGTCGACCATGAGATGGTTGATCCCTTAGCAGAGAAGACGGGTTAGAGAGGTTTTTGGAGTGGAGTAGCTATATGGCTGCAAGTTTCCAGCAGAGAGGAGGAGCTGCCAGCCTACAGCTTGCTCACGCTTCAAAATATATCTGCACCTGGGGCAGCAGCAGTGCAAGAGCATGAATAAATTGCTTAGACTCCTTTTGCTCAAAGGGACTTACACATTTGCAAGCATATTCTAAAGCATAACTCTCCTACACAGGAGCATGAAAAGCCCTTCACTGCCCTCTTTCACATTTTTCTGAGAAATCTGCCCAGGCTATCATGCTTACAGGGAGCAAGCTGGATTGGCAGGTTTGAGGTCTGGTACAGCCTATGGATCACTTCACTACCCATTTTATTCCTGGTTCAGCATCTGTACCTAGCTGATGCACAGAGCATGTGCAGTGTCTGGACATCGCCCGATGTATCACGATATGCTCAATGTATTTTCTTAGGTACCTTGGTGCTGGAACACCCTCAGCACCATACTGAGAACTGAGACTGGTCAGTTGTAACTGTAAATCTTATTTGTGCTCTCCTTTAATTGTCTATATTGAGCAGGCATGCCAGGATGTTTTGGTCCTGCGCTTCCCTTGGCTCTGTTTGCTGGGAACAAAGCTTAATCCAGCAGCTCATCTGGGTTTCCATCTACTTGGTCCCTAAGAAGCATTTTGCAAGTTAGGTGGAGCTGATTTGCAACAGGTTCGCTGAAATCTGCCAGCTAGTATGTCCTCGAGCTCCAACAGGTTGTGCAGCTGGCAGAGTCGTGCTGGCATGGGGTGGTGTCCTCCCCCTGGCTATCCTGCCTCTGCCAGCACTTCCCTGCACGCCGCTTATCTCCCTGCATGCAGCACCCGGTGCAGAAATCCTGCCCCCCCGGGTGGTGGGACCTGAGCTGCAGGCAGGGCTGTTCCTGCCTGGGGTACCGAGCTGCCAGTATCCTTCCCAGAGCTCCACAATGCTCAGCATCCTGTTCCAGCAGCTTCTTCCATGTTTGAGGAGAATGATATCTTAGTTGTCTGAAGAGACCCTACTTTGTAATCATTTCTGCTGGGCCTGGAGTTTGGGCCTTGTTTCCAGCTAGTAGGAAAAATCAATAATGCTTAAATTATTCAATTAAAAGCACCGGCTGCCAGTTCCTCCTCCTCTGTGATGCGGCCGTCTCCTGCAGGCAGGAGCGCCTGCTGCCTGCATGCCGCTGGCACCCCGGCCCCTTCCACACTGCGGGGGCACCAGCAGCCTGTCTGGTGGGGAGCCGCTTGCTGAGGCAGCATCCAGCAGCCTGTGAATGCCTTCTTGTCCTGCCTGAGGTCTTGTTTGGGCTCTGAGAGGTTTTCAACAATGGCAGAGATCTGGTCTGGCTGCAAACTTCTGGAGGAAGAGGTGTGCATTGAAGAATGGAGCAGTGGTGCCTCGTCCTGCTCTGAAGAGGTTTAAGGGCTTTGTGAGTTCTGACTTTCCAATAAACCCCATCAGAGGTGGCAGAACCAGGGTACCCACCCGGTGCTCCTCCTGGACGTGGGCTGCATCCCCACTGCTCTTGGCATGGCGTAGCACTGCTGGGCTGGGTGGGGGGACGTGGATCTGGAGCTGAGACTGCTCCAGCTGAAGGAAAACTCATGTCAGGGGCCTGTGACCTGCGGCCAGCACAGCGAGAAGCTGGCTGGTGGGTGACGAGTGAGGACAGTGAGCAAAACAGAAATCAATCTTCTGGCACTGGTTAAATAATGATTGTGTTGTCCGAACAGCAAAGAAATACCCTTTGGATAAAACCTTATGGATGCTGTCAAACATGCCCTTAGTTCCTGCGGGCACATCGTTGATCTAGTTGCCTCTGTGAGGCGAGACAAATGACCTCTTCAGCTAGAGCAGGTCCGGTAGCCTCCGTCCCTGCCCGGGTGGTGGCGGGTACTGGAGAAAATGGGATTTGCAGAGCTGCTGCTGGCAGGCCTGGATAGCCAGGCCCTAGCAGGCCACAACAGCGCAGCCCTGGGCAGCTGCTGGAGCCCTGAGCTCGTGGTGCTGGGGTGGGTGCTGTAATGCCACCTGTCCCATCTCCTGTCACCTGTGGTGGCCCCCTGACTCCTTCTGTGCTCCTCCCAAAAACAGTGGGTAGTGGCACTGGGTTATGCTTCCCGGAGTGGGCCTGGTGTCCCCTCCTGTGTGCTGCAGGCAGGGAGGGCAGCCAGGCCAGGCAGGCTTTCTCGTAGCGCTGATACCGTCTACTTGCTATTATTCCTCACCCCTCCAACTGGCATTATCCTGCCTATGCTGAATGCTGATGAGGTGTAAATACTGCTCTGATGTCAAACTTCAGCTAAATTGCCTCAGATACAGTATGCTGAGCAGCACTTTAGTTCACGCAAGCTGGGGAAGGGGGGTGTTGAATAATGCTTTTACTGTTTTATACCTCCTTCCACCAGAAGACTTCCAAGCCCTTTGCAAATATTAGCAAAGAAGGCAGGTGAGGATTAGTGTTCCTGCTTAACAGATATATAAAGCAGAAAGCTGTGCAGGAATGGCAGGGTCTGTGCAGGAATGGCAGGGTCTGTGCAGTCGGTGGGTGTTGGTGCGAGGATGAGGACCTGGGGCTCTGCCAGGGCCACTTCTGTGCTCTAGCTTGCTCCCCAAAAGCCCCTCTCCTGCTGGCCTCACGATAACCTGTGTGCCCCTGGCTCTGTCAGGAGCTGAGCTTTCTCGCAGCTCTGCCTGCTAGCCTCGGTTAGGATTTTAGGAATGAGTGTTACTTGGCATCTGTCCTGTAAGCAGCGATTAGGAGCTGCCACTCCTCGGTGCTTTCAGGTGTCCTGGAGGACAGAAGTGTCAGAGTAATTAACTCTCAGGCAAGCCCAGTGTCCTAGATACCTCCTGCTCTTGGTATAAAACACTGGGACTGAGAATCCTAAATACAGAGAAACCCGTCATGTTTCTTTCCCCATGGTTTTGTTTCACTCTTTAAATTATTTAATTGATTAGCCCTTTCCTTTTATATATCCGTGTTAAGCTGGTTTCCACAGTAACAACCAAAACTGGAACCCAGAGCTTGGAGTCATATTTGAGTAAATAATGCCAAAAACAGTCTTTGAATATTTAATCAAATTCACTGTCATGCCCCTTTTATCTTTATTTTCTGTGAATCTCCCACAAACAGATTTAACGGAAACACAAAAACAGTAGAGGACATCCTTCAGGTGAGACAGAGCTGGGTGCAGACCTAACCCTCCAGCCTTAGGTCTGCTGACAAAATTGTTCTTGGGCAGAACAACTCCTCTGCGCCCTGTAAAGTACATGTCTGTAAATGCATCCTGCTGTGATGCCTTTGTGCAACAACACGAGGCTGTTGACTCATGTTCAATTTGTGACCTGCTGTAACCCCGAGCTTTCTGCAGTCCTGGTTTTCCAGCAGTACCTTACAAGTTAATTAGATTCCCTGGACTTTTCGATCACACTTCCAGTTCATCAGAATCACAATTGATCCTTAGCTTATCCTCCAATGTGCTGACAGCCCTAGTGTGGTGTCATCTGCAAGTCTAATAATTCTTTCTATTCCATCATTTAGGTCATGAATGAAAATACTGAGTAGTGCTTGACCTCAGACCCCAGCAGTGTCCCTGGCAGATACATCCTTCTGTTTTGACAGCAGACCATTTATAATACTCTTTGCATACAGTAATTTATCCCCTGATATAAATGTATTCTCTGGTAACAGTTTGAATTATGTGTTTTTGCACCTCCAAAAAGTCATTCCTCCTGGAATAGTCCTGTGAAGTCAACTCTGCAAAGCAATGGTTGGCTCCAGGAGACCTGATAAACTGGAGCTCCGTGGCTCACAAAGGGATGGCTGACCTAAATGGGATGGCTCTCATCGAGCAGCACTCCTATGAGAGCACTGTGGGACTGTTAGCTATGTGCCTGATCTAGTTAGGCTTTCTAATCATGGTCCAGTGTCCTTACCTTATTTCACCAGGAATACACCTTGAAGTCAAGTGGCACAAATCAGAGCACTGCAGTCTTAAGCACTAGTTGCAGTTGCTAAATCTAAATGGATTCCTCTCTGCTAAGTCCTCCATAGTAGGAAAAAGGAGGACAGCAAGACCTGTAGCTTTGGAGTGGGAAACAAGAAATTGTGTCCCAAATCTACCTTTCCATGCCACACAAATCAGTGCATGGCATTGCAGATGCAACATCAGGACAAAGAATGTGGAATTTATTTGTTTGCCTGGAGCTGAGCTTAAAAGATGCTTGTAGGCAGAGTAAGTGCTTGTAGCACTTCATAAAAATCTGGCCCCACGCTCTCCAAAGTAAATGCTGTTAGTCTCAGCATCTGGCCTTGTAGATATGAATCATAGCCAGGTAAGAAAGTATGGTTTGTTCTGCCCCCCAGATTTGAAAGAATTGCAGGGATTTATTTTTCAGAGAACCTTACATCAACTTTTCTTAAACAGAATTTTAAGGGGGAAGAGATCTGGGGAAGGGGAAGAATTTCAACAAGCACCGTGTGTTCTTATTTCAAGTCAGACACAGAGGTGAATGTGGAGGCTGTTGCAATAATGCCATGTTACAAGTCAGCAGTACAGGCTGTCTGGGGGAAGGGTTTTAGCCTCTTTTATCCCTGATGCTGCTGCATGGAGCAAGAGGTTTAACACTGACAATATTGTCAACCTGCAGTGATTATCTTGGTTAACCTCTAGGCAGATCAATTATCCTTTCTGACAAGAAATATAATATTAATACCCAGTTGTGTTCGTTTACTTACAATAGCTCTTTGGTACTTTTCCATAGTATCACAACACGTCTTAATCAGATGGTGAGTGGGCTTAATTAGCCGAAGTATAGGTTTTATTTTTGATTTCTATGACTACTTAATCTAATGGAAACACATTATCTGCTCTGAGGTCTGCAGTTTTCCATTTGTAATTATTGCTGCTCTTAATTGATGGTGCATCAGGGGTTGTGGCTGCAATATGGAAGTTGAAATATGTCGCCTTTCTTGAGTACAGCTTCTAATATGTCACTGCTAAAGGGTCTGTGCCCTTATATGCTTGAGCAGATGGACTCCCGTTTTTTACTTGTGGGGTACCTGGCATCTGTCAAAGGAAGGAGAAAGCTCTTTGGGACTATGGAATACTTAGCGTCTGTTGTGCAGAAGCTATGCGTTTGTAAAGTTTATCATGCCATTTCGTGGTGGGACTCAGATGATTACAATGCCCGTATATAGTATCTGGAAGCTGTTCAGGTAAAGGAAGCAAAACAGCTTATAAATTTCCAGAACGAGGCCTGGCATTTATGACTAAAACCTCACATTTCAGGACATGCAGATGGTTAGGAAAGAACAGCTTGGAAGGATGGGCTAATATAAAATTATTAATTGTAACATTTTTTTTGCACCTTTTTTCAAACAAGGGCTATGGGCTCCTGTTGAAATAGGCGGCAGCTCTGGTTTGATGCAGCTGCTGTGAAGTGCTGGGTAGCCTGAGGGCAGTCATGCTACCTCTGTGTTGCCATGCTGCACTAGTATTTTGTACGCTCTTGGTGGCTGGAGTTTGCAAGGCTAAGTGGCTTGGCCTCTTCTGTCTTCCCTGGAGAGAAGAAATGGAGCTGATTTGTCTGCAGGGGTGGCAGTGCCTGTATGGCCCCTTACCAGAGGGCCACCGATGTGCAGTTACATGCAGCACTGTTGGAGATGTACCTGAAAAGGTGGAAGTGTAAAAGCGTGTTTTGCAGCTCCAGTATCTTCATGAGTTTTGGGTGTTGCCTTTTCCAGCTTCTGCCAGCAGAGGGAATATATGTAAATGTGCCAAATACTCTTTCTCCTCTATTTGTTGCCATTAAAAGGACACAGCTCAGCTCCAGAGCAGGCAACTGGGCAGGCAGGTAGGTATTCAGAACCAGGTGTTGTCTCTTGGGCCACATCAGCCCATGCTCAGGACCTGAGGGCTTTCCCATGTGCTCAGCAGCCAGTGCGCTGGGGGGCGGTTTGTTTTACAAAATATTTGCACCGATTCCTTTGTGCCCGACCTGCTTCAGTGACAAGGAGAAGCTGAAGACTCTTCCCCAGCCTCTTACAGGGTGACTGATCAGATAATGTTCTCTAAGCAAATGCACAAATAACATGAATTGGGGTTGGCACTGAGCAGTGAGGTGTAAAAAAAGCAATTTGAGGTGTTCTTAGAAAATGCCAGAGCCTCTAAGATGTGATTGCCTGTCGGGAAGCCATGCCCAGAGTGCAGAGCTGCTGCGCCACTGGGAGCACTGCTGGCGAGGCACCGGGGAGAGCAGAGGGGGTCTTGTGGGTAGGATGAGGTTGGGCTCCCCATGCAACGCTCAGCTGATCACGTAGTCTCCCTTGGCTGCAGCACCTCAGCTCTAAGAATTGGTTGCTTTATGCTGCAGAGTGTTCAGGGCAGAGCTGCCCGTGTGCAGCACTGAGCATGGTGGTGCTCTGAGCAGGGAGCTGATCGGGGCGGTGCTGGAAGGGAGCTGACTGCCGGAATGGGAATGGGATGGGAGTTGTTTCCCCCTCCCTCGTGGAGGGTGAACAAAGAGCAGCAGTACTGGCACAGCCAGGATCATTTGCTGTTTTCCAGAGACAACTGCACCTTTTTGCTGAATGCACATTCCTCTGCACATGGTGCTGTGTGTGTGTGCATAGCTTTGATTCTGGGACACGTCCCTTATCCGTGCCCACTCCGGCCCCCATTTCTGAAGTTGAATCTGCCTGCAGGCTTCTTCCCTGGGAACAGCCTAGCGAGCTGCACAGGAGGGTTCAGCTTTCCAAGCTTTTGCCATGATTCAATTGCTTGTGCTCCAGCACAAGCCGTTCCCATAGCAGTTTCCCTAGGTGCTGGGTGCCCCCCATGTCCCCCCGTCCCATGGGGTCGCTCAGGGAGCCGGCTCTCCCCGCGCCCTCTGCTCCAGCCGAGCCCCCGCTGCTGCGGGTGCTGCTCTCCCGTCGCTTCTGTGCCAGCCTGTCTGGAGAGAGGCAGATGATATCCGAGATGGCAGCCTTGCATTTCTGCTCCATTTCCCTCCAGCCTCTGCCGCCTCCCTCTCCTTTTGTAACATTTATTAGCCAGGGAGAGGCGAGGCTGAAGCACCACGCAGAGGTGGTGTGCAGCCCCTGAGTAACCTCGCTGCTGAGCACCGTGCCTTTGTGCTCCCCCCATCTCCTCTCGGTGGAGTAATAAGACCTCACCTCTGTGCCCCAGCCACCCTGTGTAATACTGGTGTTCCTCGTTAGCGCTGCAGAACCAACATCTGTCTCTTTTATGGTGTCTGTTTACATTGGGAAACTTCTGGGGGAAGCTCTTTATTGTTAAAAATAAAAGGCAGGTTATAAGAGACCTGGGAATTCCAAGAATTCATATTATTTGGAAATCACTGAACTTTCACCTTTAATGGATGAGTGGCTTGCAGCCTTTGTGGGCTTGTGGACATCTGAGCAGCATTAGGTAGCCAGCCTGGCTACCTGGGGGCGCGGGAGGGAGCCTGTCAGGTGCCGAGAGCTGGGATGCTCCAGGAGCCTCCCTACTCTGCTGACTTGAGCAGAAATCCAGCAGGGTCCCACGCGTTTAGACGCATTGCTGGGTTAGACAGACCACTGCTTTCCACATCACTTCTGGAAAGCCAAATTGTGCAGCTGTACGTGGAGGACAGGGCTGCTCCTCACTAGACCTTGCATACCTGTTTCACTGCAGAGCTCACATCTGAGTTTCTCTTTTCTCTGCCTGCTGTTCTCTGCCTGGCAGAAGAAAAGGGACTTCAATGCAAGGGGCCACGACGGAGGTCAGAACCACCGAGGGCTGCGAGCTTTCTGTCCATCGCAGAGAAAGGAGGGGGGCAGGATGGATGGCGGTGTGGGGCCATGGCAAGTGAGAACTGGCTGCAGGGTGAGATGCGGAGCAGAGGGAAGCAAGCACTGCAACCCAAGTGAAGGGTCATACTCAGGATGACAAGAGGAGAACCTGTTTCAAATATCCCTGTTGTTTGCAGCTGGTGTGCGTGGTTGGTGCAGCTCTGCCAGCTGGATCTGCTGTGTTTGGTAGGTGGCCTTTTGATGTGGTGGCCATTCTTGGTGCAAAACCAAAGGTGCTGGTGAGGCTTCAGATGAGCAGCTGGAAAGCTGCCTTCCTCTCCTGAATGCTCCTGGTGCTTTCTTAGCATGTCTTCACTGCTGCTTGAACATAATGCCAGGACAGGAGCTAAAATACTCTTTCAGATAAGGATGCAAGGGTGTTATCTGGAAGCCTGCAGATACTGTATGTCAGGGGTAAGGTCACTGAAAAGAGGGAGGTGGTGGAGATGGAGATTAGGTGATTTGGAGATGGCTTGAGGGATTTACTGGAGAGACAGAGCTCCTGTGGAGCATGAATGGGCAATAGCACCTCTGATGGATTATAGGGCACCTTGTTCAGAGGCTTTCCATGTTGCTGCAGACACCAGCAGGGAAGAGAAGGGGAAATCTTGCATTGAAAGGAAGCTGCAAAGCTCCAGATAGTTACATCCCTTGTTATTTCTCTACCTGCCCAGAAAGTATGTTATCATCCCGGCAGAGCTGAGGCAGCGACTTGCCACATGTCAGCCCGGCAGCGGGGGCCGAATCGTTTCGGCAGCAGCACGGCCACACGAGGAGCGAGACGGGTGGGGACAGGATGGCTTTTCTGTGTCTGAGCTTCCCATGGCATGGGCTCTGCTAGGAAATTCATGTTGCTGTCCCCCTGGGAGCCCCCCTCCTCTGTGCCTCGCTGTGTTCATCCCCAAACAGCTTACTTCGGTGCGGAGGTGTTTCTGCGAGCTTGTTCCAGGCTCTAGGACGAATGTGCTGTCGCTGACCTCCTCTAGATGCTTCTGCCTTTCGGATCTGCCCCTTCATATCCTATTTCAAACCTACTTTTAGTAAAAGCACAGTTTACCGTCTTGATTATATTATACTGGGGCTTTTCTTTGCCCCTTTATTGCTACAGAAAATAAACGGTGAGCTGATACTGCTGTGCAATCGCTGTCAAGGATGTGAACCTCGGGTAATCAGCCACGAGATCGCATCTTATCAGCTGGAGCTAAGCAGCGAGACCCCCGCACCACAGCTGGGCAAACTGTATCAGACTTCAGCCACTACTGTTAAGGGCACAGAAACTAAGAATAGGGATTTGCAGGTCTGGCAAGGCTTACGTCTTGGCCGTGAGGATCTCCCCCAAACTTTCTTCTGGCTGCCTTCCTAGACTGGCTTTTTTCCTCAGTTGTGTTTGTTTTAGATGGGTGTTGCACTTTGTAATCGGTATTTAGTAAATGTCCTCAAGCCCACACTGCAGCCTGGCAGCGATGTTCCCAACTCAAGGCAGGCGCCCCCCGTCCAGCCGCTGCTGCTCCGGCCCCTGCGGCCGGCTCCTGCCTGCTCTGCCTGCTCCTGCCCCTCTGGTCCCGGAGACCATGCTAGCATTTAGATCAGGGCCAGCACCAGGCTACAAGGACACTTCTCGTTCACCCGTGTTACAACGAGCCTGGATGCTCTGATAGCTGTGTGAGCACACAGTCCCTTCTGTAGTCCCACTAAGCCGTTGTCCTTATTTCCTGTGACAGTAAGCTCCCCAACTTAATTACAGGGTGGAAAACAATTTCTTTTTATCAGCTTGGGCTTTCCTACTGCCTACCTTCATTGAAAACCCCAGTTTTCATATCTTATGAGATGGTGGTGAAGTACCAATCTGCCTTCTCTGGATCATCCATTTTCTTTTTATTGTCTCCTCTTATCAGTTGCCACTCCAAAGGCAGAGTTTCTTTCTTTTTAAATCTCTCTTCATTTCCGAGTTTCCCAGGAGCTCTTCCCCTCTCCTCTGAACACCACCTACTCCTTTGGTCTCCGTTTTGTGCTGGGAGGTCAGACTGGGCGCAGTGCTGCGGGTGGGATTCCAGCAGCATCCCCTGCCAGAGCTTTGCTGCCCTTCACTGCTGAGCAAGAGCTTTCAGCGAGCTGTCTGCGAGGCTGGCAGGCCCTTGAGCTGAGCTGACAGGATTAATTTAAAATCCCATATGGTGGAAGAGTTGACTCTTCCCTCCCAGATCGCTCCCTGCATGGATAGCAATCCCCAGCTGGTGTCTTGTTGCCATCTTACCTGGGTTTCCTCTGATCTCCGAAGCTCTTTGGTCTTCCCTGAAGCTGGCAAATCACAGCAGCTGTCCTGTCCATGTGGTGGTGTGATTCTTGCCTCTTTCTTGGGTAATAAAGCACATCAAAGTCTGTAATAGGACACCCTGAGTGCACAGGGGTTCCCAAAGTATGGGGCAGCCTCCCCATGACCTGGTGACTGTGGCGGTGCCAGCAGGGGGGCGGCAGCCTGCATTGTTCGGGGGGGCAAACCTGGGGCTGTCGGACCTGGGCAGCTTTGCCTTAAAGCAGGGGAGTTGAGACCTGGATTCTGCTTGCAAGTTTGACTTGATTTAATATAACGTTGGGCAAGTGAATTAATCTTTCTATATTTGTTCCTTCTGCAGCTCCCAGCGTTGAGGTTCTGTTGGTTAATGTTTATAAAAGTCTTTTGAAATGTGGCTGTTGGCACGTGGGTCCAACAAAGAAGCAACAGCGAACAATAAAAGAATATTTTCCAAAATACAGTGTAGTAAAAGCAACTGAGATAAGGTCTGCTCTCATTAATTTAAAAAATGATATTTTTCTTTCTTCTTTCAATAAAAACTGTCTGCGTGATAAACTGACATCTTAAACAATTGTTTAAGCAGCACAGGTTTAAATATATACTTCCTGCATATGCTGCTGATGAGTCACTAGTCAAAGTTATTTATCAGATGTGATCATTCTGTACTAGACAGTGTAAGACTGAGCTCTTTTCTTCCCAGAGCTACACAGTTACTGTGAACAATGAGGGCGCTAAAGTTTTGCCCGTGATTAAATGATTTTGAGTCAATTCTAACATCTTTTGGGAAGCTGGAGAGTTCCAGAGATGGGTATACGTGGTACTGAGGACGCAACATTTTCTGTACTCTGAAGGAATAAGCAAAGCTTAAGCCATTCACAAGAAATGCCTTTAGAAATGCATTTTGGGAATCTCAGACGCGTGGAGCTCTGCTGTCAGTTTTTGAACACTTACAATCCTGTTCCTTTTGATTGCAAATACACAAACACTCTTCAGCTAATGTAAGAGTAACTGGCTATGCAGAGAAAAGAACAAACAGACTATACAAAAGGCTGACAATATGTGCAGTGAGAAAACTGATTTAATAAATGTATATAGACGTGCATGCACCCGATAAGCTTTTATTTGTGTCGACATCAGATGGTAAGTAACAAGTATAAACAATTTAAGGAAGGTGGTTCATAAGATATCTACCAAAAATTAGCACTGAAGTATTTTACCGAGTCGTTTTAGAGTCCTAAAGTGATCAGAGCTCTTGGCATTTGTGATTTGCCTTCAGCATGGCTAATAATTGTAATCAAAGTAAATCTGGGAGCATATTCACTTCAACAAATGCTCAGTAGTGTTGAGTGAGGTGACGACTGCGTTTAGGGACTGCACATCAAGAACTGGGCTCAGTGCGCTATGATCTAATGACGATAAGGTTGATGAAATCATAAATAGGATGAGGAGTCATTACTCTGTGTAGCCTTAATCCAGCATTTGGTGCCATTACTGATGTAGGTGACTTTGGAAGGCGATGGTGAGACAAATGGCTTCAGTGGGCGGCTGCCCGTGCTGGTCGCTGCAGAAGCCTGACCCCACGCGCGGTGCTGATGAGCGCTGCGACGAGATCCTGCCCGTGCCTGCCGGAGGACAGGGTCTCTTTCTTCTACTGCTCGCAGGGTTGGTCTCCTGCACAAAACACCTCTATTTTCTTTTAATCAAATTGTCACCAGGAGACACATCTGTTACTGCTTGCTTTGCCGCTTTCATCGGAGGTGAGGACGGAGCCGTCCTTTTGAGCTTGCCTCTGTTTACGCAAAGCACTTCAGCCAGGCAGGGCTACTCGGGTATCAAAGGCAGAGACTGGAGAGGTGGCCTGCCGGCATTTGCATATAAAATTGCAAACCGAAATACAAACACCAGAAAGATGTGAAGATCAGTGTGAAGGGTGAGAATGAAAGGCACTGGCAGGCCCCAGAAGCGGGGGGAGTGAGGGCAGGTAGGGAGAGGGAAGCAGCGAGATATGAAAGAGAGAGAAAATGAACACACTGAATATTTTAACTAACAGAAAAGTTTCTTGTACTGAAGACAGATGATGAAAGAGAGACAGTGAGGAATTATTAGGACAGAAGATAAGGAAACAGCAGAGATAGGAAATAATTATTTTGTATCTGTCTTTATAAATGAAAATGAAGGGCATTAACTTAAATAGGATTTAGATTTTCAGGGACAGAAGGGGATGAATTAGGAAGTGTTCAGATAACAGAAGAAATGATTATTAAAGGTCGGGGGCTCTTGAAACCGACGCCGCTCCTCAGCTGCGCAGCCGGCGAGGAGCCTGCAGCTGCTCCGGGGATGCTCGGGGGCCTGGTGCTGGGCAGGGACCGCCCCGGTCCCACCAGAGCAGAGCCGGGGAGCTGGGCAGCCCTGCAGAGCCCCCAGTGCCGCTGACTCGTGTACCAGGCTCGGTCAGAGGCCTGCAGAAGAGAAAGCGGGGGAAGCTCTGCGGGGAGAAGTGAGGCCCTTCTACACGGCCGGCTGAGAGATGGTGCTGGGAGCAGGTGGAGCTGACGGGCTGCTGGAGTCGCCTGGGGAGGGCTGGCAGAATATTAATGGTGTTAGTGTTTGGAAGAGCTCTAGGCTGCATATTCCCTTCCTGGAAGCTGCCCTCTGGGATTTAGGCGTTAGTATTTTGTCTGTGCTTTGTAATCGAGGTCTGAGCAGCCCACCTGCTTCAGCTGAACTTCTGCAACGGGGATATGCGCGCGGTCCATTTTCTCTCTAAAACCCCCTGCCCGTGGCAAAGATTTCCCCAACAAAGATGCTGGTGTTTAGGATAATGATAATTAGGAACAGTTTCTAATATTGCTGTGGAGGTGGGAAAAAAAAAACGACAGCCCCAGTAAGAACTTCCTAGAGGTGTTTTTATCCCCCTTGCACACATACAACAAAATTCAGCAAGTCAAGCATTTTATAAAGTTCTTAAGCTAAACAGCCCTAGGCCCTATTACATTTTCATGCTCTTAGAAGAGCACTTTCAAAATTCTTTTCATTTGCACTTAGTTTAATTTCAGATGATGCTTTCATAAATCAGCTTCACCACTTTGCATGCAAAGCTTGGTACGTGTGGTTATTTGTAAGCATAAAACCTTATGTCTGTAACTAAAAATGTTTGTTTGTCTGGTTTAGTGGAACAAATAGGTAGGTTTGAATATGCCAATAATCACAAATATGGAGGTTAGGCTGAGTGATTCATTTAAAACTGCAGGTCAAGATTTCCCAAAGAGATTAATGGTGTCAAGCCTAATGTCTGAAACTGAGCTATTTGAACAAAACCTGACCTTTGGAGGCTGCGTGCTAACTACTTTCTAAAAACAGCATTGGAAGTGCTTTCCTTTGGGTGTTGAACCTCATGAGCCACTTATGAAAATCCCTGCCACTGCTCCAGTGCTGGCTATCCAACCTGATATGAACTTTTAACTTTCACCCAATAAACAAGATATAATAGGCTTTAAATAAACTAAATAACAGTAATTTCTCTTAACCTCAGACTCTTAATAACACTTCTCCCTCATATTACTCTGATATACTCAATTTCCCTGTTAATGGGCTTGTTTTGGATGGTGTTGCAGTCCTACACAGGCTCAGAAGAATCCTTTCAGTTTTCCCATAGGTTTCTGCTTTTGTGCAGAGCCGCTGGTGGGTCTGCACACTTTGTCTCTTGAAGAGGAGCTGAGGCTGGGTTTGGAGTGTGCCTTGGGGCTGGGCTGACTTTAATCTCATCCTCCAACAGCATCAGATAGCCAGCTAATACCCTGGTCTGCCACAGCTGGAGAATTGAGGGATACGTGAGGCTGCAGCTTACTGCCTGCTTGAGCCCCTCTGCCCAGTGGTAACTACACCCAGCCTCTGTCCATGGAGAAAGCTAAGTGATGTAGCTGTGTAATCCTCCTGTTAAAATCCTGTATGGGAAAAGCTAGAGGAGTTCCATATGCTTGTTGCCTAAAAGAAGAGCAGGATCAACCTCTTGAGTGGGCGAGTTGCTTATTTATAACTCTCCCACTGAGCTTGAGTTTGTTTAATTTTCTGGAGCAGCACAGTGCTTGTGAATGTGGCTGTATAAATTTTCTAACAATAGCCTGTGACTATATATAAACCTGAAGACACTGCAGTCCATGGTGCATTCAAATGAACAGGATGATGCATGATATATGGCATGCCATAGGTAATCTTGGATCTTAGGTTGCTGCTGGTCTTATCAGTCCTGAAAATCAGAGTGGAAACAGTAGGTTTGCCTCACTCCTGTATATAGCTTAAGAACAGCAACCTGATTTTTCAGTACCGCCTGTTATTGTCCTCTGCTGTTGCAATTTAGTGCTACCTGATGTGTTCAGACCGACATATTGCTGGTCCCTCTCTGTCTTTTACCACTGGTTCTTGTGCCCAATTCACTGTTACACCCCATGAGCGTTATGCTGAAGCAGCTACAGCAGGTCCGTGTGGGATATTGGCATTGGTTTGTATGGACCCTTGAATCTGGTGGCACGTGCCAGCAGAAGACGAAGGCAGTCAGTGGTGGGGAGGGTTGCGGGGAAACAATGGGGTGAATGGCAGTGTGAAAGGCAGCAGTGTCAGCACATCAGTAGGCAAATTGCTCAGGGTTTTTAAATAGACATAATTCGAAAGAGGTTTTTAAGAGATGTCCATTATACTGTTAATTGCTAATTGATAAAATCTGACAGAGTAAAGGCCTGAATCTGCATGAGGGAAGCTAAGCTTGTCCTATAAATTACCCAAAGAGAGCTGGAGTTTCCTTCTTGGCTATTCTGTCAGCAAGAATAGGTCTATTCACCTGTTAAAGTAGAAAACCATGATCACAAGGAGATTTAGAACACAGTTGTGGGAAAGAATCAAAAGGCGAAGTTGCCTTTTCAAATAGCTAACTGCAGAGCATTTCCAGGCAGGGGGCAGCCAAACAAGGGGCACCTCGGGAGCTGGGGCTCCTGTGTGCGGGATGCCCAAGCACACCTGGGCTGGTTATAGGGAGGGTGTGGGAGGTGCAGCCACTTAAGGAGCTCCCTGTGAATAGGAGATACTCACCAAGCTACAGGCAGAGGGGGTGCTGAGGTGGAGCGGTATTGGGGAAATGTCTGAAAAGCAGAAGGAATTTCTGGATTGGTAAAGTATAATTGTGGTATTTTTCAAGTAAGTCCTTTTAAAGATCAGATATATCCACTTGGCAAAAGGGACAAGCTGATATTGCTACTTGGTCTTTGTAGTGGAACCAGTTCTGAATGTAACCTGGGCCTTACTGAAGGGATTTGGGAACTTGCTTTTGGAAGAGCAGGCTTACCTGTATGGTCTAAGAACAATTTATACCCTAAGTAAGCTTACTGGGCATGTGTACAGCCTAAATTCATAGACGCTGTTCAGAGTGGATGCACTTGCTGTTTGGCGCAGGGCAGCAATAACAAGTTATGTGCTGTCTTAATGGAGCAAAGTAAATTCCATCAGCTCCAGAGCTATACACTGAACCCAGGGAGGGGTTGCCTCAACCTCTGGATAAGCTGAGTCACAGTATGACCATTTCATGTCATGCAAAACAAAAGGTGCAATTTAAAATATCATCCTTTAGATGTATCGAGCAGTATATGGTTGTCAAAACTGGATTTCTTTAAGCCAATGGTCCAGAATAAGCTGGTAATGAAGAGTTGTTTGACAGCAGAAAAGTGGAAAGCATGCATATGAGAATAATACATGAGTTTCTAGTTTTTCATAAACTTAATTGACTTTTCCCACATACAGCTACATACACAGAAAGTAATTCAGTGTAAGTTCATGTTAGGGAATGAGATTGCATAAATAAATTGCATGCATATAAGGTGTATAACAGGACATTCCAGCAGCGGTGCATGTGTATCTGAGGCCAGAAGGGAAATTCTTGTGCTCAGTGGACTGCAGCACTGGTAGGCTTGTTGATCTACTGCTGTATATAACCTACTTCTCAGCTTATTTTGTATCAGTTGTAAAGCTTAAAAGCAAAGGTGTTTTCTTCAATACACACAACTTTTGCTTGTGTTACAACTGCTATGCAAATGGCTTGTATTATCATGGTCAAAGATTAGGCATCTTCCTTGCAGATTCAGTATTCGTACACAGAAAGCACGTTTCCTATGAAGCTAGCATAAAGGATAAATGCCTCATTCCTTGGTGTGTGTTTTTTTTTTTCCACATCATTCCTCCACAGTCTTGAAGAAATATCTGACAAGACCTATTATTTTTCCAGTTATCCAAACTGTCCACATCTTAACAGCTTCCTACTTCAGCTGAGACAGTCTGAAAAGTTTAATATCATTTCAAATCAGAGAGCCAATAAAACTTGACATTATTAATATGATGTCAAGGGGTTTTCCAACTGCTTAGGGAAAAACAATGTGTCGCATTAAGCATAGCTCCTTGCATGGTGAAATATTAAGTGACTTTTCAATGAGTACCAGCTGGAGCTATTAGTTTTTCTTTGCTGCAGTTGATACTGAGAAAAGGTCTGGTTGAGAACCTTTTATGAAGACATTAGCTGAATCTGTGCAATCAGAAAGGCTTGTGATTTCCGAGGGACTGCTCTCTATTGGGGGCTGCATATGCAAGTATGAATTATTAAAGGCTGTAAATACATTTGTCAGGATGTGCTTTCTCTCCCCCTTAATGCACTTGTTACACTAGGGAGTCTGGATCATCTACTGGGAATTTGATCTTAGATTTTAATAAACTGAACCAACTTCTTAATCTTCTCCCGCACCTTCCACTGGGAGCTGAAAAACAAGGGAGTGTTACAGACTTCATTTTCTGTGGTCTAATTCATGGTTGGACTGTGGTAGTTTGCTCTGGGTGTTGCTGCTGGATGTTGCCTAATACTAGCCCTACACTTTGACCTAGAAAGCCTGCCTTGGCTCTGGACGTTAATTTTTCAGAAAGGACTTCCCCCGGGTCTAGCCATTGCTGCTTTCCTGGCTGGCTTGTTTTTCTCATTGGTGCCTGGGTGGCTTTGAACAGGCAGGAGGCCTGATGTTTCTGCAATCTTTCTTTTACCTTCAAGTTATTGTAAAAGAAAATTGCTTCATCTCTTTGTCTGTCCAGACTAAACATGTTCTGCACAAAAAAGTTAAAATATTTTTTTTTAGAATGCTTTTGGTAACACACCCTGGGATCAAGTAGTTATTTAGTGTGCTTAAGGCTTTTTACAGCACATTAAAGCCTCATCTACACTAGCTGTTTACAATGTGTATGTGTTAGTGCATGTTCTTAAACACACCTCTGGATTCTGGTCTTGACTGTGCCTCTTTTTCTTGTTTCCCCACTCGTACAATAAGTAATGCTTTGATGCCTCACAGGGGAAGTGTAAGTATTTAATTTAACTTTTATGCAGTTCTTTGACAATGTAAAGATACTGAATATAAAGCAGAGTTTCAGGGAAGTTGAGGCAGTGATGTTCCACTTTTATCTCCGATAGGAGTTCACACATCTGAGCCCCAATCCCTCAAAACCCCAGGACTTCCAGCCAACCATATTGTTGCCTGAAGGCCATAACTATTTTTGACATTTTTAGCCTATAAAACCGTAAATCCTCCTTTGACATTACAATACACCAGAACCATTTTATTACTGTAGCTGCTAATTCAGTTGCAGTCGTACTTCTGCAAGGCACCGCAGGTGCAGTGGAAATCGGAGTAGCAAATGCGGTTCGATAGCTCCCTTCCAAGGACATGACCATCCCATGCACAGCCCGGGTCTGTCCCATGGGGGAAGCAGCCGCTGCTCCCCCCCCGGCAGTGGGGGCTGCTCGGCCTCAGGCAGCTCTCGGACCCTTGAGGCAGGAGCACGGGGCTCCTGTTCTCAGCCAGGGTGCCTGTCCCTTCCTGCGCTTGGCCTTTACCCACCCTTGCAATGAATTTCCCTCCTAGGAAGGGAGCGATGAGAAATGGATGCCCAGGGAGCCATCTAGCAGTCACGGGTAAATGCCACCCCCACGCAGAGGGCACCTGCCCGCAGCTGGTGCTGAGACTTGGGGCATCTCCCTGGGGTCTGGATGCGATCGCTCAGCTTTGCCTCTCAGCTCATCCTGTTTGAGGGTTTTCTGCTTCTCCAAGGCACAGATCTGCTTTTCCCAGCCTGTGCTGGCCACCAAGGGATCCTGCTCCCCAAAAGATCACGTGCAGCTGTGCTTGATTTCTCCCTGGGCTGCTGAGGAGCAGCAGGAGGAGCATCCTCTGCAGGCAGGGTGAGCCCTGGGACCTGGGCGCTGCTTCGGCTCCCGAATCTGCCGGCCCTGTGCAGGAAAGCAGGCGGCTGTACACAGCCTTCGCCGAGGAGGAAGCCTCTTGCTGCCTCTTCCCTGCTGCACAACCTTCCTTCACCTTCTTTCTTTTAATGTCTTAATCAAGTGGCTGATAAGAGAAGTGATCCATGAAAAGGACGGGTATCTTGACAAGACACAGAAGCTTGTGGCAGCACTTTCCCCACAGATCAGCATCCTCCACGAGAGGGAGAGACAAAAAAGACAGATTTTTGTACCCTTAAGCTTCCACCACTGCAGTTCAAAAGACCAATCTTTACAGAAAATAAATTTAAAGGAGAATTTTTGATGTATATGATGGTCTCTTGTGGTTGACAGGAGTGCTGCTGGCAGTATATGGAGTATGCAAAGCCAGAGTTGGGATTACTTAAAAGTGTCTGTAGTTCTTTGATTAACCAGTGTGTATTTTATTTTTTATATGGCACAATCAGAGCCCTACATTGATAATATCTTGCTATTATTGTTCAATACATGAAACTCCCCTTTTTCCTGCGGTGTGTAGCTGCTTTTTAGGGCACTTTTTAAAGAATTCATTCTCTGCATATTAAATTTATGGCTTTAAAGCCGGCTTTGTGCACTTGGGTGTAATCGTGGCGTGGTGTCATGCACTCAGTCTCACGAAGAGGAATTTGTGGGTGTGAAAGCACTGAAAGGGAAGGGTCTGTGCCGTGATGGCCACAGTGCTTGCAGGGGGAGAGCCGTGGCACTCTCCTCCTCCCCGCTGGCTGGTGATGTCCTGTGGGTACCGGTGCCCATCTCTGCTTCCACCTTGCTGCTCAGTGCCTGGCACCACTTGGGGCTGGTGGCACGGAGGGTGCCGATAGAGCTGTCACGACGTGTCACCGTGTTTCGGTTCTCTGCCTCTTTTACAAGGGTGCAAGTGAGGCACCACGAGGGAGGTGTCGTGCCGGAGATTATCCATCAGGTCGCCAGCACAGCCAGGAACAGATGTGAGGCCTCCGCTCTCCTAAATGACTGCATTTTCTTTGTACCCTGCCTCATCAGCTGCCTTGTTCAGCTGTTTCCTGGGTCTGGGCTACAGGCATGTGAGAAGTTTGCAAAATAAAGAGATAATAATAGTAAACTCCAAGAAGGCAGAAGTGAGCAATCCGAAACTTGAGCTGCTTCAAGCGGGAAGTTCAGCAGCTGTAGCGAAACAAAGAAGGAAAGCATTTTCAGCACCCAGGGTGGGCTTGGGTTTCGGGTTGCTGCTGCCTCGTGTTTTTGTGTTTTGCTTCTGGAAAGGGAGCACCTGGCCCCCGTCTGCCCCTGCCCAGGGCAGGGAGTGGGGCAGCAGGCGGTGGGGCAAGGCTCCTGTGCCAGGCATCTTCACCTCCAGCCAGAAGCTTGTCCCTGCCCGAAAGACCTCGCTGCCTTCCCAGCAAGTGTAGAATTTGAAGCCAGGCTATCAACTCTAGCTGGAATCTGTCAGGCTGGTCTCTTCTGCTTTTATCCTGTGATTTTTATTTATTTATTTTGCTTCTGGCCTCTCTGCTGCCAGCAATACCTGTTCCCGAGTCAGACTGAGCTGGTGTAGTATTAAGGATCGTAATCCTTATGATCCTGTGTGATCCATACATCCTGTGTGATGTAATAACACTCCAGCTCTCCCCTCTGCAGCTGTATTGCTTTTGCAGTGCTGATGGCCCTAATGACTTGTTCTTGTCAGTTGACTAAGCAGACAGGGCTCCTGGGGTGTAGCGCAGCCGGAGAGGAGCTAAATCAAGGTGCCTTATTTCCTTGCAGACTTGCTTCCACCTTCTTTCTGAAAGGGGGAAAAATCATATGAAGATTACTTAGCTCATTCTTAGGGAAGCTTTGGCTTCGCTAAAAGAAATGCCATCTGTTTCTGTGCACTGAATTTATGCAGGGAAGACAGCAGTGTTAATAAACAGTGTGTAACAGCCTCGGTCCACCTCCGTTAGAGCTGTCCGGGGAAGGACGAGTGGTGCTGGGCCAGGGGAGAGCCCGGGAAGAAAAAGCAAGGTGCTGAGGCTGGAGCTGGTCGGGTGTGGTGTGCTCAGCACTGCAGGATCGGAAATGAAGAGGGAAGGGATGCTCAGCCCTTTGATTATTTTCCTCCTTTTATAATGCCTTCACTTGAAATAGAAATGAAGGTAGAGAGTAAATTTCACATCCAAAGATGGGTGTCTGGTTCTGAATAGGATCGATTTAGGGTCAGTACTTCAACAGCTCAGAGGATTTGGGTTTCAAAAGTTCCCAACCATTACTGCAGTCAGATATTTCTAAAGGGCCCAGCGTGATGACATTTACAGCCAGATTTTTCAAAAACAGTGTAGTACTTCAGATGCTGAACTCCTGAAAATCTAGTCATTTAATTTGTTAAATGAGAGCGAAGGTCTCTTCAGATAATCTCTGTCATTGTAAGAGTGGAGCTCTTCTGTGGGAAAAGCAGTCTATTCCTAACCAAATCTCCTTTCAGGTTTGAAGCACATTAGCCTAGAGTCACTTTAAAGCACATTTTAAAGGCTGAGAGCAACCTAAAGAGGGAAACGAGACCCAATATCAATTAGCTGAAATTTGCATGGCTTGTCACTTAAATTCGGAGATGTTTTGTCTGTGACAATGTTGTCTGCCTTCATTGGAGACAACTTGCTGAACTATGGCATTTCCCCTGTACGCGCCTTGCTGGAATCGGGAAGGATACTGCACAAGTCTGCGTGAGTGAGTGATGGGTCTCCGAAGGCAAATAAAAATACTTCTGTGACAATTCACTTCCAAGATTTCAGGCGCATCTTTTTCTTAAGAGACTCTGGTGGGCTGAGCACTGTCTGGGGAAACACAACTCTGAATTCATTACTCCCTCCAGCTGCAGATTTTGTAGGGTTTGGGCAAGTCACTTAATCTGCCCCTGCTCCTGCCCCGTCATGTCGGCCCAGTAATTCTTTCCAGGTAAATGCGGGTGTCCTGAGGGAGGAGCGGCTGGGGGGAGATCTACCGCTTCTGCCGGTGGTGATCTTTCCCTCCCTATGTATAATAATCCTGAAGTGATGAAATAATGACTAGTCAATACCTGCCCCCTTTCATCTGGCAGTCTCTATTCGCACAGTTTAAGGGCCTGATTTTCAGACGTCCAAGCTCTCGGAGAGCATGAGGGCTCAAACATGAGCCTGGGGATGGCTGCAGCAGCCACAGCACGATGCTGTCCCCTGTGTGTGCACTCCTTTCCAAAGACATTTCTCTGAACACAGCGTGTAGGTGTAGAGTGTGGATAAATACCAACCGATGGGCTGAACCTCTTATTGACCTTTAACTGCTTGGTAACTGATTCTCTCCCATAATAAATATCTCCTGCAATTAATAGTCAATTGGTACTTAATTAATGAAGCAATAACAACGGAACAGAACATTGTCACAGGATAATGGTCTCCTGCAGCCATTATACTGTAGCTGTCCCACTAAATCAAAATTAAGTGCAGTGCTACGTCTGTTTGGAGCAGGAGGGATGTGCTGCTGCACCGGCAGGCTCCCTGCTGCCCGCCCCAGCCCACGGCTGCAGCAGGGCGCTCTGAGCAACCCCGTCTCTGTGCCAGCAAAGCAGAGAAAAGGCTCTGGAGTAAACCAGGCAGGTAATTGTAGTGAAGGTTAAGAGTACAGAACAAATGGAGGCTTTAAATAATCCCCCCTGAAGGTCTCGAGTAGCCACCTGGTAGGGCTGCAGCATGCGGGGCTGGATGCTGGCAGAGGCTGCTGTGGGCTGCGCGCAGGGGGACGGCTCAGCTCACACCACGAGGAGTTCAGTGCCCTGGGTCCTGCCTTTCCTTGTGCCAGCCTTTCGGTAGAAACGATGTGGGCTGCTCTGGGGGGCTGTCAGGAGCGAATGCTGGAGCCTTTCCTCTAGGGACAGGGCTCTCTGGGCAGTGAGTGCCAGGCTGTAAAACATCCCATGGCTCGCTCCTGCGCCCCGTCCTTCCCTGAAGTGCAGGCTGTTGCCTTAAAGGTGACTCAAAACATGTGAACACCAGCTTCCTGTTCGTTTTTTTAAAAAGTCCCATTTTTCTGTCTTGTCAGGTCTATTTAAGTATTTAATGAGGTGAGATAGTACCAATAAATTTAACACAGCACAATAACTCTGATGTGGGCCACAGCCTCATAAACTTCCATCCCTGGGACGGGAGGGTGATCCACTCGCCCAGGCTGCACCGCTGTGATTGCTGTGCTCAGGCACTCTGAAGGTTGGCCAAGGACTTCAGAGGCTCTGCCACAAACAGGAGCATGCTCGCCGGGACGGGCTGCAGGGGGCTTCCCGGGCATGAAGCTGTTTAATTGGCAGTGGGGACGCAGGGGATGGGGCTAAATCCTGCTGGGATGGTGGACAACTGTTTTATCCTGTACTGCTCGTGTTACAGCCCATGGAGGCCTCTGAGGGCTCATCAGCAGGAACAGCTGGTGCTGTAGCAAGCAGAGCTGACTTTCAGCTGATTTCCTCCTGGGGGTCCCCAGGAGCGATGTCCTCTTCACTCATGAACAGTGACTTAGTACAGGCAGGCTGAGAAGTCAGGCAGGCGCTTCGAAGCCTGTGGGTGCTGGGCTTGCACCAAAACTGCATGGCTTGTGGTGCCCACGCCCGCACCCCATGCGGGAGGACAGCGTGCACACACGATTGTCTCCTTGTCTGCTGCAGCTGATCCCTGTGGCTGGTTTGGGTGGGTGAGCCCTGCGGTGGAGCCGAGGGTCCTGGTGCTGAGCAGGGCCAGTGAGCTCAGGCACCGTGGTCCTGGCGGTTCCACCACATCCAGCCTCCGAGAAAGAGCTGGGTGGCTTTGCACTGCTGCGGAACATAGCGAAATGGTTAACTTTGAATGTCTCCTGAATGAGTAATCTCACAGATATTCCCACCCCCCCCCGGCCCTGCACACACGCTACGTGCAAATCTGTTTGCAAGCAGCTTGCTTTCTTGGAGGAGGACTTGGAATTGTTAGCTGGCTCCTGTATCCCGTGTACTGAGGCATCCCTTCCTGTGACTGGCTTTGGCAATGACATTTCTCTTGATCTGAATGTTGGGGTTTTTTTTCTGAGTGGAGAGGATGGGGAAAGATGAGTTTAAAGCTGTTTCATGTGGAGGCATCTGTGAGTTTAAGATTCATTCTGGTACTTTGGCATGAGCGTTTGTGGCTGATGCAAAGTAATACTGAAGTTTGGAAGAATCGTCTCTGGCTTTGTATCTGTCTCAAGATTTTAATTGCTTCTCTAGTCTGATATTGCCCATTCAGCAGGTGCAAGAGTTGAACTATTAGCTAAATCATCTGTTTTTCATGGGTCCTATACATTCTAGTAGTATGCAGAAGTAAATTACAGCGATTTCATGATTTTCCTCTTTTTGCTTCTGGCACTGACCCCTCTGCGTTGGGGAGTAAGAACAGCATCTGTGCTATCCATCGGCTGTATCTGGGCCCACTGGAGCACCCTGTTTACACCAATCCTGTACAAATTCATTTTGTGTTCTTCTCTATAAATAGCTTTCCAGTGCCTGCCCATACTAAAAAACCATCATACTCCATAACTGGCCAGGCACAAATCTAATTATCCCAGAAGGGGAGGGAGTGGAGAGAAGAAAGCACATAGAAATTTCATCATCTAACCTTGTGAAATCTGTATGACTTGGAGCTCCAGAGCCTTTGCTTTCAGAGTACAGCTCACCTTCAGAAGCATGGGTTCCTTAAGCACACTTCTTTTTAGCTGTTTTTTTCTTTCTTTTTCTTTTTTTTTTGCTCTGTGCACTGTGCTAAGGGACATACTGAGAGTAGTTTATTACAGCTTTCTGTTTCGTTCTGCTGCAGTACAGTAGAAATAATGCAATCATGTCTCAGCTCCATATGGTCTCAGAGGCTGAGAAGCAGAACAACCTTTTGCTTTGTTTGTGTTTTCACTTACAGCATTGGGGGATGCCGTGGGGAGCTGCTGGCTCGGCTGCTGTCGTCCCCCCCCCTCTGCTGTGCCCTGCTCCCCAAAATGCCACGGCGCAGCGGTGTCCCGGTGTTCGGAATGATGGTGTGGCTAGAGAAGAAATACTGTGCTTGGAAAACAGCCATCGTTTATCTAAATATTTGTGTTTGTATGTGTGGGCTCCATATTGCAGAGAGCAAGCGCGGTTCTGTAGCCTCTCCACTACAGCAGGTCAGACCATACGATCCGAAGCTGCCTGCCAGGTTTGAAACATGCAAGTGTGTTGCCTTGTGCGGCAGCAAATAACCTTGTGCTGCCCGTTGGATGAGACTGGGGTGCGAAGAGCACCAGGCTGCAGCGATGAGAGCCCTGACTGTAGGAAATCAGGGGGTGTCTCCTGGGTTTGGGAGCTGGGGGACCCTGGAGGAGCCGTGTGTCGGCGCTGCTGAGGGTCGCCACTTCGGCTTCAGAGGACCCCCTGAAGCATCCTGGTCTCATTTGGTTCACTCTCATAACAAAAATTTCATTGTTAATGGTGGCTTCTAAGAACTGAAGCCAGGAGTGGGGAAATGGCATTGCTGTAAGATACAGCTGATTTTTTTTTCAGATTTCTCAGAATTTGGCAGGCCACAAATTGGGCACACAGTGTTGGGCATGAACATGATCCAAAGCACCCAGTTCTGCATCTGATGCCCAGATTTGTTATCAGTGAGCTGCTCCAAACAGTGCTGCTCTGACCAGGGGATCTGATTCAGCTAAATGGAGAATTAAACTGTTCTTTGAACAAAGAGTTGAAAGGTGCAAGGCCTGTACGGTGTGGATCGATGCAGTGCACACAAATTCCTGAACCGCTGGGTTTGCTTGGCTTCGGAGGTCGTGAACTCTGCTAAATTCTTTCAGCCTCTGGTTCTGGAGCTCCATGAAACAAACCTGGGGAGAAGGAAAACATTCCTGGTGCCCGTGTGCCCCTGCACAGAGCTGCACAAACAAATGGTTCCAATTATGAAATGGAGTTTGCATGCACTGTGTTATTTCACCCAGTGCCGGAGGGTCTGAATTTCCTCACTACTATGGATAAAGTCCGTCAGCCAACATCTACACTCGTGTAAAAACATAAAATCGAGCTTTGTCTTTCATCAGAAAAATAAACTACGTGCCACAGAGCAGAATAGCAGAGGGAGCACCGGCAGGGCTGAGCAGAGCAGTGCTGGGCAGCAAGGCAGGGAGAGAGCCAGGCTCAGGACACCTCTGCAGGAGCTGGGGCACCCTGCACGGCTGCAAATGCCATTTTCCTGGGGAGAGGACAAAGCAGTAAGGCACTGGGGCTAGGGGTCTGCTGCATTGCTTAAACACCCTGCTGTTGGGCATGGGTGGTATGTAGAGAGACCCTGAGGGAAGGCACAGGGAAGCAGCTTGAAAAATCAGGAAGGGTTTTGCACAAAGATGTACAGCAGCTTGAGAAGGCGTCTTTTCCTTTTGGAGCTGTGCAGATGGACAAGACCAATGAGCCAAGCTGCAGTGAGACTCAATATGGCCCGCTTCCGATTTATTTGGATCAGGGAGCACCCCGGCAGTACAGGAATATGACACCTCTCTTGTCGGCGGATGCTGGGTCAAAACGTTCCTGTGTTATCAGTGAAGTATTTCCTACTTGGCACTTAACTTAAGTAGGTCTCAAAACACTTCGCAGAAGAAGACAGGAAATAAAATTGTGCTGGGGGAAAACTTGGGCACAAAGCTTTGCCCCAGCTGCAGCAGGACAGTGGCAAAGGAGAGGGGAGAGCTGCTGCTTCCCCAGCGTCAGCTGGTGGCTTTGTTCTCCCAGACTTGCTGCCCGCCTTTATAAATGCAGGATGGGAAAGGCCCTGCCAAAGGTCTTCCAGGCTACAAGGACGTGGTGAAAGGAGGGAGGGCAGCCCATGCCAGAGCACTGAGCAGCATCCTGCACCCCTGCCCAAGGCATGGTGCCTGGAGGCACCCAAATGTGCACAGAGCCCAGGCCTGCTGGCTTGAGCATCCTCAGGCAAAAGCACCGCGTCTCACCTCCCCACACAAAACATTTTCCTGTCTTCTGCAAGATACTTTTATTTGAAGAGCTCTCACGATGAGCATAATTTTTCAAATTACTTGTTCTTTCTTTGCCTTCCATGTGTATGCTTGCGCTTTTCCTGCCTCACATTGACGTCATGTTTTAGTACAGCAGCAATAACATTCGGCCTGAGGATAAATTCGTGCATGTGAGAAATAAGAGGGCTTCACCTGTGATGTGTCCGCCCAAGTGCTCAAGCAGAGCAGTCCAGCCCTTGGGATGCTGTTTGTCTAAATTCTCTGAAACCCACGGCTATAATTAGGCTGCACTCTGGGTATTTATAACCCTTCATGGCTTTACGCTTAGCGTTTTTAAGTGCAGAGTAGAAATTGGGGCTGGCGAGGTAAAGCTCACCAGAATAAACAGTGCGGTCCAGGCAGGTGTATTCTGCAGGGAAGTCTGAAGCGGGGGAGCCCAGGGCCCCCAGCTGCCTGGAGCTGGGAGGACGTGCCCCGCAGCCCTCCGTCCCAGGCTGTGATCTCAGCTCCACAGCCCTGAGCGGGAATGTGAGACCTGCAAGGGGAACCTGGGGGAGTGATGCCGCTTGTTCAGAAGGAAGTGTCTGGTCAGTGATTAACCAGCGGTTTTTGTGATGTGAGAGCTCTGGCCTGACTTGTGAGGGTGTCTGTCCACAGAGCAGCCAAGTTCAGGATGTAAACACTGAAGTTCCTTAAATGTAATGCCTCTCAGTACCTGGGAGGGGGCTGGTGCTTGGAAAATGTTTGTGGTGGTGGTGTCACAGCAGCCTTTTGAAGGGCGTGTGCTTTATTTCCATTGCACTTTCAACCAAAGGCTAGAGTAGGTGGGTCTCCACAAGAATCTCTCTCTGGGCAGAGGGGGAAAAACTGCTGGAGGATGGAGAAGCCAGGTTAAAGGAGCCTCTGTATGCAGGAGGTGGAGGAGCTTTGGGAGGGTATCAGGATGCTGCCTCTATCTCCCTCCCTTTGCTACTCAGCGGAGCAGGAGAGTTGGCTGTGAAAAGCTGGCTAAATAGGAGAATTAAGTTGCTAGCAACTAAAAAAGTAAAAACAAAACCAAAAACCCTCAAGACCTGTGGAATGCTTATTTGCCTCCAGTAACTGATTCCTGTTATGCAAATTGACAACATGCGTATACACAATTCAATATATTGAATATTTGATGTTTTACTGGAAAGTGGGGCATTAGTAGTGGATGATGGTAAAGTGAACTGCTGCCTGGGCTAGCAAATCGACCAGTGCTTGAGCTGGGAGGACAAGTGAATCTCAGTGCTCCGCGTGCAGGCTGGCAGCCCTTACTCTGGTGGTGCAAATGGCCTTGGGACGGGAGCTGTCTGTGTTCGGGACCTGATTGCTTCGGTTGCGTTCAGGCAAACGCATCCAGAACGCAGGGCCTGGGTGCCAGCCTGCTCAGCTCCTAATCCAGCGTTCGAGGCACGATCCATGCCGTGTTGTTAAATGCCCTACATATGGATGAATGTTTCTTTAAAGCCTTTAAGAGTAAGCAGCAGCAAAAGAGATCCTTGGCTGCTTGACAACCCAAATGTGGTAGAAATTCCATATGTTTCTGGCTTTAACCTTCCCCAGAGTGCCCCATTTTCTCCATGTTTTGATTTTTAGATCAGGCTTAAGCAACTATTCTCATTGGTCCAGTTGCTGGTGGGAAGTGCTCTCATCTCCAGTCTTTTGTTGCTGAAGCAAATTAGGCAGAGTTTCAGCTCCCTTACCTTCACACATGCTGCCAAGTAAATCCTGCAACTTTTGGGGGTGACGACATAAATTTGCAATGGTGTTCTGCAAAAGCACCCTACCAAACCAGAGCTGTCTAGCATCCATAACAAGCTTATCAAAGAGTTTCTTTGCAGTGAGATCTGAGCCCTCCAGGTTTTGATTCATAGCAGGTGAAGGCAGAGTGTGCTGAAACCTGATTGAAATGTGCGAGGTCAACAAAATAGAGCAGAGAGTGCACAATAATTGGGGAAGAAGCAGCAGCCTTGCTTTCTGCATGTGTTCATGTGATCCTTGTACTTTAATCTCCCATTTCCAAAGGGAAGCCTGTCTTGCATACTTTATTATAGTGTTCATTTGCACAGGAGGTCTCCTGGTTTTTTTTTGGCTTGTTTTTTTTTTTTTTTTAAAAAAAAGGGGGGAGGGGGGGGGACATAACTAAAATTACTGCTGACTTTACTCTCCTCCTTTCTTGTGAAACCGAAAAGAGAAAAGCCTCCCTCCCTCCCACCCAGCAGGGGTGCAGGGAGAGGAGTGGTACCTGACATTCATTTTAAGGATTCTTACCTCTTGCAGAGTTTGAGCCCTTTTTCTTACTGCAGTGCTGATGTTTACTACAGATGAGCAGATTTGAAAATGAGGAAAGCCTTCTGTGCTCTTTTGGAAGCTAAAATCTCTTGAACGATGAGGTCTGAGGGCTGAAAGAGCTGGGCTCCTTGGGGCAAAATGTATTTGCTAGGACAGATCTTACCTCTGCCTGGGAGAATTGTCACAGATTTGGGGATCTCTGACCTTTCTCAGAGATTTGGGGAAGAGGTAGGAAGAGTTATAAGTAAATGTTTTCCCAAAAGGCTATAACATTTTGTTGGAAATGCTCCATTCCCTAACATCTGTGCAAATTAAACCTTTCTTTTCTTTCAAGTGTTTGTCTGGGGGAGGGGGAGGGCTCCCTTCTCTTCTGCATTCTGCCTCTGAAATGGAATATATTAAAAGGTAAATAAAAAAAAAAAAAACAGGGAAGGGGAGAAGGGGAGACAGGAAGGGGAAAGAAATCTGTCCCCTTTTCCCTCCTTCCCATCTGTTGTTTAATCACCAGCTGTTTGTCCTTAAGCTTGGATTACAACCTCTTCATCAGCCTCTTCTGTGCAACACCTTGTGCAGCGGGGCCTTTGAATCCCACACACCGCATTATGCATGCACCGCGTGCGGAAAGAGCTTCGCATCTGAAAATCTGGGGGAGATCTCTAGCCCCATAGCTGTCTCTCCTGTAGAAATGTTAATTTCTCCTCTCTGCATGTTCCTACTTGAGATGTCTCTGCTGGAAATCCCTTTGTGATGGTGCCTGGGTCTCATGCCTTCACCCCAGGGTACAAGCGCTTAGGGTCACCGCCTTTCCTCCTTGCAGAGGAAATGAACCTAAATGCTAGCAAGTGTGATAAACAATCAGCCCTTATGCACGTGTAGGGAATGCTGTGGCAGCATATTATTTACCCTCTAACAGGGAATGAATAAATGAGAATCGGTTTCAAGAGCTCAGCTGGGAGGCAATGCCCAGGCACAAGCTTGGAGCTGGAGCAGTGGCGGGGCAGGAGCAGTCCGGCGGCTGCTCACCAGCTTTGTGCCATGTGTCTGTGCTGTCTCTGAGCCCGTACGGGCTGCCTGACTCACAGAGGGGTCTGTGACAAGCAAACGAGCTGATGGTGGTTGATGGAGTTAGAAGCCAAGAGTGATGCTGCATTTTTAGCGCAGGTGCCAACTCGGCCTCCATCTGGAGTAGCCGTAGGAGAAGTCAGCATAAAACCTGGGGACTGCTTAACAAGCCCTTTAGTGCTACTGAATGTGCTGAGCTCATCCAGGGAATGCGTGGGTGCCAAGTGTTTTCTACTGACGGACTTAATGCTGTAGGATGGGGAGCCCTCGGTCTGCTCCCTCTGCTTCCCGGCTACCTTTGGGGGACGGCTGAGCAGCCCCGCAGCCAGCCCTGCACTTCTAGAGCTGCTGCTTTATGCAGAGGGAGAAACGTGCTGCTCCTCATCACCCTCCCCTTCAGACTCTTGCTGGTGAACCAATTCTGGCTCTGAGTGCAGATGTGCAGGTTTCCTCCTTGGCACTGTCCGCACGTGCCCGCTTTGTGGGTTTGTGCTTCAGACCCCTGCCCAGTGACAGCAGCTGCAGCAACAAGAGTTCAGCTGCACCACAGTTGCCTGAAGACATAGCTACTGGAGCCTAATTATCACCAAAACGGATCACTACCTCACTGCAGACACCAGCCTGATTAACAAACATCCCCAGCCAGATGAGAGCTCCCTGCACAACCCACACGGAGAGCCTCGGTGCTCTGCAACAAAGGAGGTGTAGGTTTAAAGAGGCGACATCTCGCTGTGCATGCAGTGAAGCACCAAGCAGTGCCTGCTACGTCTTTATTAATGATACCGGTATCAAATGTGAACTATTCGTAGACACCTGTGTCAATCGGAGAGGACAAGACAAAAGCAGAAATCCGGGGCTGCAAAACTGCATCCAAAATATTTTTATAGATTAGCCTGACTTCTTTTTCAGGGGGGAAAAATGTTCAAAGGAAAACAGGGCATGGTGAGCAGCCTGGTACTGAAAGCTTGGAATCGATCGATTTAGCTGAGTTCACACTCCTACCAGAATTGAAGGAGAGAGAGGGCTAAGGTTTTTGGGACACGGCTCACAGCAGAGCCGCGAGAATTTCTTGGCAGAATTCCTTCTCGCATGAAGCAGCTGCGCAGTGTGGACGGGCGTTGTTCTGATGTCCTGTGCACAGACAGCTGGCCAGGTGTTTCACAGTGTGTTGTGAAATATATGCAGGTTTGATGTGAAATATGAGAAGGTTTGATCGAGGGAAGAGAGGAAGAATAGGTTCCCCTGGTCAGAATTGCACCAGAAGGAGTTTGAGGTGGCAGGCAGGGTTAATGCTGCTGGGCTGGCAGGTTGGCACGTGGATTCAGGCAGGATGGGCCCCAGTACAGCTCTGACACCGGAGTAAGCCTCAGAAAAAGAGGAAAATACTGTATTTGTAAGCAAGTCTCAGATAACAGCTTGCTCGGTCACCATGGGGTCATCTGCTGCCATGTACTTTAGGTGAAGTCTGTGAACAGTAGCTTTAAAATAGCTTTTAATCTCTGATTTCCTGGGAAACACAGTAATGCAGGAGTAAGGAGCTGCCTGGAGTCAGCGAAGGCCGTACATTTGTTGGTTAATGCCTCACCAGCAAAGCAGAGGTTCGTTAGAGGAGGGCTAATCATTTACAAGCTTTAAGTTTAGATGCACGGCTTAAATTTCATTGCGTCATGCCCTGAGTATGTGCACTAGTGTCCTGGCTGCAGGCTGGTGCTGCGGGTTTGGTCTTTGTGGCCCTTGATGGGAGAGATTGGCAGTGCAGCACGTGTCTCAGTCCGACGCTTGCATGGGCTTGCTGCTGCTTGTCTGGTAAACATCAATGTCAGTCTGTGTCTGGAAAGAAAAATCATATTGCAGTGAAACTGCAAGCATGGTGAGTCTTGATATTTGCATTTTAAAAAAGCTTCAGTCCTTTGTCTTCTCCGTGTATTAAAAGGAGGATAAAAGAGTGCAAACCTCAGCCCTGGACTTGTGGAGCAGGGCTTTTGGGGCACGACCAGGAGCAGCTCAAAGCCTCTAACAGACACCAGGACTGGAATAACGCACGATGTGTTTGCACGTTAAACTCACACCTCCAAGATATAAGGCTTGCTCAGGACTCAAACGTCTGGGTTTAGACAGAGCGGCTAGGGCAGTTGGTCCCCCTGGCACCCCAGGCTCCGTCCTGCTCCCACTAACACCGTGCTGGGCATCACCTCGTGTCAGGGCAGCCGGGACCCTGCAGGTGGCTCTGCCCTGCTGGTTCCTCGTCCCCATCCCTGCCCCAGAGACCTTTGTGCCTCCCACCTCAGCCCGCAGGCTCACCTGCGAATTTCATGTTCGAAACCACCATTGATTTTCCTGACTAATGCACCTTGCTACACTGTGTAACACACACCAGACAAAACAAAAAGAACTCAATCAGCCACTTAAACAAAAATAAAATAATAATAATAATAATAAAAAAATCAAACAAACCCCACCGGCTTCCCATTATAGGCTGGGCGGATCAGGCAGTTATAACTTGAAAGGGTTCCCATTGACCCATAGCACTCAGTTAAAATGAAGGTAGCAGTGCAAATACAGGCTGAAGATGTGGGCTCAGGAGAGCTCTTCCCTTACATAAAAAGAACATTTTGCTTTTTTCTTTCTTGTTACCTGCAAATGAGAAAGAAATGCTGTGCTCCTCCACTCTGTGTAGCATTATTCCAACCATACCAACTCTCAGCTCCCTTTTCCCTTAGCTAATAAGTAATCATGAGGAGGTTTGTGGCCTTGTTTATTATATTTGGCCCAGAAAATGCTTTTTTCCTGTCCTCCTCCCCCGCCTCTTTCAGTAAAATGCTTTCTGAGATTTATTTGTAAGCCTGTAAATACAGAGTAAATAGCTTTAATTTAATTTACTGGGCTCCTGTAAGAAACTGTATCTGCAAGCAGGAATTGTTTCAGCCTCTGCTGAGCTGAGAAGTGCCTGTGGATGCTGGATGGTCAGGTCTTTCTGATTTTTTTTTTTCTCCCCTCTTTCCCCCTCCTAAGGGAGAAACTGTTTCTTTGCCTTCTGCTGCCTCCGGGAGCTTTGTTTGCACTGCGCTCTGTGCGTAGGTCGGATGCGTGGTGCCGAACATGACAAATTGCCATTCTGACCCTGAGAAATGGAAGGCAGTGAGTGATCTGATCCTGCAATGAGGCCCATACATCTGTTGTCCCAGCTTGCTTTTAAGGTGGCAGTGTGACAGATCCAGAGAGGACATCTTCCTGCCTTTTGCCCAGACTTCAGTTCTGAGGAGGCTGTTTCAGTTTTTTCTCTCTGGTCTTGGAGGATTCACGGATTCTGGCAAATATTTGGCAGACAGAGCTTGATGCCTGTCTCTTTCTGTAAACTTTGTGTCTACAGAGCTGTGACTTCGGTGCGGAGTTTTATGAATGGGGAACGTTGGTGGCATATGGGAAGCAGCGCTGAGCCTAAAATCATGGTGAGAAAAAAGGGGGAGGACGTGTGATGACATTCACTGAAGGTTGGAAGGAATGAGGCTCCTGCGTTGGTCTGTCTGGATGGGTGCCCGGGTGCCTGCAGAGCCTGGCTGTAAGGGGGGGTCGGTCGGCCGAAAGCTGCTGACTGTTGCCATGTAACAGAGCTGCTCCTCAGCCGACTGCCAAATGTCTAATGTGGGGGACCCCATGTGCAAATCTGTCTGCGGCTTGTAAATGGACAAGGACAGTATCAAGAATCAGATTATCAGCATCCCACCCGGCGCTCAGTTGTGCGGCGGGTGCGTTGCTCTCTTCCTCCACCCTGCGCTCCAGCAGATAGCACACGTCCTCCCCAGCGCAGCGACGTGCGTGCTCCCTCAGCTCCTCTCGGCACAAATGTGACGGAATCACAGCCGAGTTATGTCAGTCCTTAACCCACGCTCCCAGGACCCGTGGATACAATCGCTGGTCACGGCAGTTCCCGTGCGAAGCGAGCAGCTCTCTGGCTGGTAAAGGGGAGCGGCAGCAGCACAATTCCACTTCCTTTTGGAAGGACAATGCTGGTGATGAAATGAGATTGCTACACCGCTTTCTCTCCTGCTTTCCAGTGCTTTCTTGTCCACGTCCCCTCCCTCCCGGCCCAGCGTCGCTCCTGGGGCTGCAGGGAGAAGCCGCTCGTCCCCGTGCTGTTCGGTAGCAGCGCGCTCCATGGCCACGAGCCCAGAGCAGAACGGGTGGGAATACAGGCAAAGCTGGCAGCCTTGGCACGTTATCCAAGATAAATCCTGGATAAATGAGTCACTGACGCAGGAGGCTTGCTACACCCTGTTTCGCCCCTGTAACAGTGGCTGGCACTCTCCCAGTTAATCAAGTGTTGCTTGTGCACCAGCTCGTGCGCGGGGCTCGAGTGCTGCTCCTGGCTTGCTCATCTGCCAGTGACGAGCCCGAAGCGAGGAGGGTGGCTGCGTTGCTTGCCTCTGTGTGTGTGTGGTTTTATTCTTCGAGTTATGAGATTTGCCAACTTTTTTTTTTTTATTTTGCATCAATTTATTAGGAGTTTACCCCCCCCACACACCTCTTTTATTTTGTTAGCTGCCTTGGTTAAGTCTGACAGCTTATTTAGAACGGGCTGGTGCCCAGAGGTAGAATTTGCAAACAAATAACTTTCACCCAACATGACAGTGTGCAATAGATTGCAAAAATCCTAGGCAATGCTCTCTGACATGACAGTGACAATAGGAGTTTTGTCCTCATTAGTTTTCCCAACATAAAGACTTCCAGCTCTGCCCAGCCCTTATTGCCTGTCAGTAGGAACAGACTTCAACAACACCCCACTGCTTTGCAACAAGCCGGCGCTGTCGCGGTGATTTGAGGAGCGAGGACACCCTTCTCCCTACTCTCCCCAGCCACAGTGATGCAGGGCTGGACGAGCCCTGGTCGTTCATCTGTAGCAGGATTTGGCCCCTCTATGAATGAGTCATTTGTGTGAATTTGAATCCACATCTGGTTTTGGATAGGGGGAAGAAGGGAGGGGAAGACAGTTGCCTTCCCATTTGCTGCTTAGCATAGATCTAAGAGTTATAGCAACTGTTGTTCTCTTCTGTGGTCATAGCAACTTCTAAATTAATTTTGCTTACTTTTAATCTGAAGTATTTGCTGTTCCCAAATGGGTTGTCCTCTCCAGCACTGATCTCAATTACTTTGTTATGATCAGAGTGTGTGTGGTGGCAGGGGAAGAGGAGGAGCAAATTGTACCACTGCTTAAAATGTGCTCCGGTCTGGGGGTTATGGCAGGAGGACAGGGGGTGATTTTCCTTCCTCTGCAAGGGACTCGGAACTGGGGATGGAGGGATGCCCCTCTTTAAAACAGCTTGTTCCTTGGGCAGGACATCTGATAGCGCAACCGCTTATCTAACAGAAAACCAAGTTATGCTATGGTTTCAGGATCACCGTCTCCCTTATTTAAGACTTGGGACTTCGAGCTCCCAGGGGAGCAAGGAACCCTTTCTCCATCCCTTCCCACTCCCAAGCTGCCGTTAACAAATGCCTTTGGAGCAGCTGTTGAACGTCCATGGAGAAAAACCAACAGTCTCCCTGAGAAAGGAGACTGATGACACACTTCTCCTGCTTGGGTGCAAGGGGGCTACCATTTTTCCTAATTAGTCATGATGTCTTGCCCATCGCAGGAATAAATAGCAAGCTTTCCCTAAGGATGTGAGATGAGAAGCACTATTTATCGTTGCTCTCTGAGGAAGCTGACAACATGACAGGTGAAATATCAGGAATAATTAAGAAAAATAAGGGCTTATGTACTTTATTGCATCAACAGCAGGGATGTATTGCCAGCTCCTCGTGGATTCTCATTGTATGCCCCCATCCTGACATCATCTGTAAATATTGTATTTTCTCAGAGCTGCACTCCTGTGCTTCTGTAGTGCCTCTCACCCGGGGCCCTTGGCAACTGCCGAACATCCCTGCAGGCACGAGTGCTGCTTATTGTTCCCTTTTAGCCGCTTAAATGAAACAAAGGTGCCTGCTCAGTGACTCAGTGATGGCTTCGATCCGCAGTCCGGCAGTCCTGGTTCTCAGCTGCCTGCTGAGCTGCTGGAAAACATCACCTCCTCCTTATCCTTAACGCTGCCTCTGCTTCTCTGTCCCTGTTTCTCTGACCACTGTTTTCACAGCAAAGCCAGGATCTTCTTTCTTCTTGGAATAGTCTTTGCTTCCACACAGCGTTCATGAATTTTTCACTTAATAGTCCTGGGTTTGCTTTGTGCCACTGAGCTTTCCTGGAGATATGAACATGTTGGGTAACAAATGTGCGTGTTTAGTAAATACTATTTTCCAGTGAGCTCTTTGTCTGGGAGAGAGGAAGGAGAAATCACTAACCTGCGTATGAGCAAAGGACTTATGGATTTTAGACTGAACCTTTTTACAAATTGTTGACTTCAGAAAAGTGGCTGGGAAGCAGATCCCTCTGAGACAGGCGCTCTGGGAAGGCTACGGCTGCCCTTACCACTTACGAACCAATGCATCTTTTTTCTGTCTGGTAGTGAAAGCTCTTGGCTGCATTAGGGAGAGCATCTACTGACTTTGAACTACAGCTTTTTGCACCATCCCTACAGAAATCGATGGCGAGTGACGGCCCAGAGCTGGGGGAGCAGGGCGGGGGGGGGAGCAGCTCCGAGGACCTGGTTCCCATTAAGTGTGAGCCGTGCCCCTGGGGTGCTCCCTGCTCCGCTCGGGCTGAGGCTGCGCTCCCGTGCCTGGCTGAATATTAAGTTAAAGCTGCAGCCCGCCTGCATTAGGAAGATCTGTTTGCTTATGAGGCAGGACAGCTGGAGAGCTCAGAAACTGTATCTATTCAAACAATGTGAAAATCTGATTACAGCAAGTGTCACTGGGCATCACTTAACTCTTCCTCTGCAGCCCTGGCTTTGGCTGACAAGCATAATAGATCTCTTGGATACATCTTGTGCTGAAATAAAATGCCTGGTCAAAAGTGCTTAAAATCCTTCAAGTTTAGAGTTTGCTAATCATGTCTCTCATTTGTTGGCTCAATGTGATTTTCGGGCTGTCCGTCCTACATTAAGCCTCATTAAGACTGTGTAGCAGCATTCATAAACGCGGTCAGTAAAATGTATCTTTTTTTAGGCACTTAGGAGAAAAGAAATTGTATGTCACAGTCCTCATCTTGTCCCCTTTGACCATATGCTGTAAGTGTTCATTGGAACTTTTTAAGAGGCTTTTGAAAGAGATCTTTTGTTAGAGGGGGAGGAGAAAGCTAGCAGCAAACAACTCCTGAACTGGGAAATGCTGCTCCTGGGGCACTTATATTTAGCTCACTTGCAGCAGTGTCCCTTCAATTTATACTTACACTTTTGTTCCTTTTAACTACCAGCACTAAGGGTCTAAAAGAGAGACACCAGCCAGGGATAGGCAGTTTCTCCTTGTGGAGGTGAAGGTATTTTTAACACAATGCCCAAGAAAAAAGAATTTGTTTCCTCCAACATTCAGTCAAAATCAGTGCTGTGAAGGATCTCTCATGGCAAGCAAAGCCTGTGCACTTCTGTCCACAAAAGCATCACATGCAGCAATGGAAGCAAAATCAAATACAAAAGCTGGAGAGGTGTACTGGAAAACAAAGGTAGAAGTTCATCCCTGCTCGGTGGCCTGCGATGACTCACTCCTGAGGCTAAGCACTGCGAGGGAGGCAGGCAAGCCACCCACATTAATTCAAAATATGCAGGGTGGCCGGAATCCCAGCCCAGCAAAAGGAGAGGATGGGGTTGCGTTGCAATGAGAGCCAGGTCTCTGCCAAAATGAAGACTGGTTTTTGTTCTTTTAAATATTTATAGAGTGCTGTAGTACCTTGTGCTACAGCCCGTGTTCCCAGAGGCTTTGGAGTAGGAAAAGTGTCCAGAGCAGGCTCTGCTGGCTAGCAGCACTGCTGTGAGATGCTGCTTCGGAGCCTGTCCTTGGGGATTTTTCATCTCCTGTTTGATTTACGGACCGAGTGGCCCCAGGGCGTGAGTGCAGAAGCGTGAGTATGTTTCAGCTGTGGCTGGATCCAAAAAATAGGTATTTCGTGCCCAATGCCATATGCCAGTGAAGTGTGTTGTCTTGGGAGAGGTGTCCTGCTGGCCCAGCAGATAAGGAGCAAGGCAAAGGTGGGGGAGAAGCTGTTAAAAATAAGCAGTGGCTTCAAGACAGACTGGAACAGGCCAGATTTCATGAAATGGCTTACTCGTAGCCATGGTACGGTTCCTTTTGTTCTGCCAGAGAACCTGGGGCTCTGTTGCTGGGCCTGGCTGCTCGCTGTGAGCCGTGGGGCCGGAGCAGGGCCCTCAGGGTGCGTGGTGAGCATTCGCCGCCCATCCCCTGCTCATCGCCCTGCACCGTCGGTGCTGTGATCTGGGAATGTCCTTGCAGGCTGGCCATCCTGCCGAGCACAGACCTTCCTTCCCCTGCGCTGTCTTTAACGTGTTTGCTTTTGGTAGCTGGCTGCTAACAAGTCAGACAAGTCTTGGGTTTAAATGTGTGATTCCTCAATTCTCCCAGCAAATAAGCCAAGATAAGACCCCGACCTTTGAAGCCACTTGTAATTTAATACAGCTTAAGTAGTAAACATTGAACAGTTGCAAAGGAATATGATCAAAGCCATTGATTTCTTTGTAGTGACATAGTGACTTTCTGAATAATTCCCAATAATGAGAAAATCTGAGAAAATTGAAACCTGTTTGTAGATATTATAAGCCTAAATGATCAAATAAATAATTAGCAAGCTACTCATTTAAGCTCTGTGTACGAGAAAGCAAGAAAATCCTTAAATGCTGCAAAAAATGCTAGACTGAATATCTTTTGGGGGAAAAATAGAAAAAAATCACCCCAGGCAGAATGGAAGATGGCTTTCTTTCTCTGGAATAAGAGCAGTATGCTTACTATGGAGAACCAATGGCTGCATCGATATATTTCTAAACTTCTGCCATTGGACAGTTTGTATTTCTTTTCTGGTCTGTGCATTAGTTTGAGAGCACTGTGAGCTGACCCAATGTAACACTTAGACTCCAGAAGAGGACTGAGGTGTTGTTAAGTAGTTATGTACCCATTTGTGTGTTTGGTTTTTGAAGTTATAAAAACAATAATATAAAAATATTATTGTTTCTGCGTGGCAGCAGTGTCAGTTTCCAGATGTCCTGTTGGTAAATGGCGATCAAAGATCCCACAGGGCTGCTGGGGGCCGTGGGGAGGATGAGGTGCAGAAGGGTGGGAAAAGGCAGCATGGAAGTGTGAAGCATCACCGCTCACACTCCCAGCATCAACTCCCAGACCTTGTTTCACGTGCCTGCCTCTGCCATTGCAAAATTGCAGTAGCAATAGTCATCTGACCCTTCGGTACAGACAGTGTGGAAAGCAGAAGTCAGCACAACACTAATGGTAAGCAGTGTTCTTTGAAATATTTCTTTCTGCATCCTAGGAAAAGGGGTATTTGAATGTTTGTTAAAGAACTTAATCGCAGTTGAATTCATTTAGTATGGGCAGTCTATGATGCCCCACTAGAGGACATTTTAGAGCACCATTAGTGTTGTGCAGACTCCCTCTTTGCGTTTGGAAAGGATGAAGCTCACTGGTGACGAGGCCTGAAGAAACAGAAGCGATTTGTGGGCACTTCCCCGGGAGCACGCGGCGCATGCAGCACGGCTCCTCCTGCCTGCTGGGGTGCAAGCGGCCGTGCTGCCGGCTTTGTTCTCCTCGGCCAGCTGTATAAACACAGCGCTTAACCCTGCGGAGCAAACCTTTACCCTGTGTCCCGACCCCGTCCTCTGAAGTACACCTCGCACTTACTGCGCTTCTGCCGGAGGAAATCAGCTCTTATTTGCACTGCAGGCTTCTGCCTTCGTCCATAATCAAATCTTCATTTTTATCAAGAATGAATGCTTTGGGGTCCCGCCTGAACGTGGAGCCCTGCATGTGTGCTCCCCTCCTTGCTGCCGTTCACCCACCGCCGCTGTGCTGCCACTCTTCAGCAGCGTGGGTCCTGCTCCTTGGCCTAAGCCAGAAAGCTGGGCCTGGTCTCACCCAGGAAGCGTTAACTAAAAATTGCTTCTGTTTTAAGTTCTGTCGGGTCTGGGAGAATGACTTTTCCTTGCTTCTTCCTTGCCCTGGAAACAGAGGGCATACAGTGTTAAATGTTGTGCTTGTGTAACGTGTGGTACGATGCTCTGAAACAGTCGTAACAGACGCAGGAATTTAGTGGTGCTTGTGAGTTATTTACTGGTGGGGAAGAAAGCAGCATTTCTGGTTTCTGTTGCACACCAAATGCCTACCTGATTATGGGCTCCTACACTTCCAAAGATGCCTTTCCCAACAAGCACGTTCAGTGGGATGTTTGCCTACCCCATGCAGAGACACCCTGCTCTCAAAAGTCAGGCTTGTCTGGGTTTTCATATGCAGTCCTGTTGGCTTTCAGATGTCAGTATTTCAGTTTTGTCTTGTGGCTGCTGTTCAAAGCACAAAAATAGGGTGGCCAAAAATCCGGATGCAGCAGATAATGCTGACAGTCATATCAGGGCAGCTCTGCCTCTCAGGGCAGGAAGCCACCATTTATTGCTAATGCCAGGACGAGGCTCAAAGTGGATGTCCTCGAAACACAGCCGTGCTCTTCCCCAGCCCTTCAGACAGAAATGAAAAGCCTTTCATGTTCTGCGGGGGTGGAGAGCACAATTTGTGGTGACCTGTCTCTGGCTGGTATTTGAAAGGTCACTTTGAGTACGACACACTCTGAGCCCATTGATTTGGGGAGAGGAAAAAAAAAAAAAAAAGCCCCAGCCCTGTACAGAAGGGAAAAGCGGGGTAGAGGAAGCGAAAATAGAACTGGCCACAGCCATTGTTTAAAACTAACAAAGAGCCACTGAAAGGCTCCGCTCGCTGTCAATAGCCCAGGCGAGGGCGGCCGCTGGGTGGGCAGCTGGGGCCGGGCTGCGCGGACACTGGAGCCTCCGCTCGGCTCCTGCGGCCGGTGGCGAACGCCTGCAGGAGCTGGGGCTGTGGGGAGGAATGGGAGCGTGCAGAGGGCTTGGATGGACCATTGGTTCCCTCCTGGCGGCGAGGGGTGGGTGGTCAAACCCCTGTCAGAGACCTGCGGTTGCCCAACAGACCAGGGGTGACATTGTTTAAATCCCTGTGGCCTATCCGCAGTCCTCCGGAATGGATACATGCATTGGTTTGTGCCCTGTGTGTGCCTGCCTAACGCTGAGCATCGAGAGATCGAGTGGCGTGGGACCTGGTGGCAAGCAGCTCCGCGGGGACCCGGCACACCTCCCACCCCGTGGGTTTGGTGGAGAGGCAAGCGTCTCCCCACCGCCCGGTGCGCAGGATGTGTGCGCCCAGCCGGGCATGCCTCCCAGGGGCTGGTGCTGATGGCGCAGGTGCTCCAGGCGCAGGCACGTTGAGTCCCTACAAACTGAAATGTAGCCTGAAGGGGGCTTCACCCCACAACCACAGTTGGATCATTACCTTGGAAGCAGCCGAGGCCAGGAAAGAAACGATTTGCCCTAAAGAGCTCAGCCAACTGTCAGCTGTTTTGCGAGCATTAGTGAAAAATAAGGAGAAAGAGCAGCATTAGCCCTGCATCCATGCAGTAATCTGTCATATAACAAGGAAAGTATTGGCACATTGTCATGTTTCAAACACTGCTAATCAATGTCTCATAGAAAAAAAAAAATCACCCTGAATGCACCCGGCAGCACGGTGCTGGCTGAGCAGCTGGAAGCTGGCAGAGGTCAGGGGCAGAGGGACAGCTGCCCCGTGCCTCTCGGGGGCAAGGGGCTGGGGACAGCAGGCAAGGAGAGAACCCTGGGCGGTTCTCCCTCAGCTTTTAGTATTTGTAGAGCACACGTAGCTGCAATTTTAAGAAGGCTAGCAGAAGATCAAACGGTAAGTTTTTAGCTAGAGCCATGCTGAAGGGTTAGCCTGTTCCCTCCATAGTGGTTAAATCCCAGGAAGAGCCTCTTATTTCGAGGCGTAGGTGATCTCCTTTCTCCCTGAGCATCGTGGCTGGTGTTCAGAAAGGTGGACGAAGTTGCATCAAATAACAAACTGGTCTTCGTCAGAGGTTACGGTCCTTGCACAGGGAACAAATGGAACAAGTTGAGGGGAACAGGGGTGGATGGTCACAAGAAGGGAAAGTTTCAGTGACTGAGACCCAGATTCAATTTGTTATATTGTCTTACCTTCTGTGTGGGACTGGATAAATTAATCTCTAGCTCACTGCCCTGCCTGGAAAATGGGGATAATAGCATCTCGGAGTTGCTCTGTGGGTGGTAAATGCGTATGAAAGACACAGGATGCTCTAATGCTACCATCTTGGGAACAGTTCGAGTGCAGTAGACAGGAGAAGCCTAACAACTGCTATCTCATTCACTTGTGTCTCCCATAATTAATTACAATATGTAGTGGTAGACATTTGAGTGGTTGAGAGGGGAAAGGGAAGACTCAAACTTGTAACTAAATTTCTGGAGTCAGGAGGGAAAAATTGAATTTTGCCCTGCTAAGTAGTGCAAAAAGGATGCAAGGGGAAAACAGAAGGGAGGAGACAGCATCTCCTGGCCCAAGCGTGTGGAAAGAGAATAATCGAGGGGCAAAGGTGATGCTTTTAGGTAGGTAGGTATTTTGGAAAATGGCTTTTTCTTATTGACATGTCAGGGGAGAGACTAAAAGGGTCTTTGCCAGTTAGTGATGGGAACCTTTTCTGCTGCAGGCACAAACCCAGAGGGGGTCCCAGGCAGTGGGATGTGCCTGGAAAGGCAAAGTTCTGCAGTGGCAGAAAGGGATTTATCAAAATCACTTAATGGATTTATCCTTCTAATTTCCCTGAGCTCTTCCAAGCTCTGGATATAAGCAATGAGGGCAAGTTTACGCACTGATTATAGAAGTGATGGATCTAAAGAAAAAGAAGAGGTTTGAAGGGTTGAAATTTACTGCAAAGTCTGGCCCAGGAATGACCCCCTTTCTCCTCCTTTGAATTTTTTCATCTTGTGCAGAAAAATGCAGCTGGTCAGCTTGACAAGTGGAAACTGTAGCTTTGTCATTAATGTGCAATGCTGAAACAATGATGTATGGCTGGCAATAGATCATGTTGGGTTTCCGCAGAGCAGGGAAGACTAAGGCATGAGACTAATTCATGATGCATGAACGCATTGATCTTCCTGGCTCTGAAAATACAATGTAATGAACCCCCGCTAACACATCATTTTTATGCCACTGCACCTCACTAATATCTAATGATTTCACCTTGCTCTGAGATAAAACATAATTGTATGGGAGTTCCAGCTTTGTTCTTCAATATCTGAGTAGAGTTAACGAATTATGTTTTGCTCTGTAGCTATCGGCAAGTTGGGACAAGCTTACAAAAAATGCAATTATTGGGCTAAGATGCATGCTTAAAGCACTGTGTGTGTGTATATGTAATACTGTGTGCGTATATATGTGTGTGTGTGTACACACATCTGCTGGGGGCATATGTAAGAACATACACCGCTTATGCATGTGCCTACTAGTAACTGAAGCAGTTAAAAAATGGAATTGTAAAGAAGTTGAGAAGCAGGTGTCCAGGCTTAGGGATTTCTGGATTTCATCCATCCTACTGGTGCTCAGAAAATGGCAGTAACTTAGAGATGGAGGCTGCCCTGTAAACGTTGTTGTTTGCAGCATTCCAGCTGGTGATTTGAAAGCACAACAATCATTTCTTCCAAAGTCCACAATCCTTTTGAAGACCAACCTGCCACAGTTTGCCCTTGCAAAGCATGAGCCAGCCAGTTTCTTCCCCAGCCAGACAAAGCATTTTTCTTAATAAAATAGCTTTGAGTTCCTTTTGATAATTTTAAGTGCTAACACACTCCTGTTTGTACTTCACCTAGATGAAGCTGTTTTTTTATTGTGGTGGTGGTGGTGGTGATTTTTTTCCTGCTTACTGTCTGTCCATAAGCAAATGCTCTCTCTCTCTCTTCTGAATCATTCCACACGTCCTGGTTTGAGGGGTTGGTAGCAGGGACTTTTCCTCCTCAGCCTGCCCAAGCCGATGCGTGCGGTCGGGGAGCGAGATGGCGTGGATCAGCGGTGGGGATGCTTCTGACCGTGTCAGTCGTGGGCTGTCAAAACCTCGACAGCAGCCAGGCTGTCTGGGGACTGCTGCAGATCACCCTGGCTGGCAGCGGTTTGTCTTGCCATATTATCTGTAGTCACCTGTCTCCTCTTGTTTTATTTAGTGATTGGAAGCTCTTTTGGGGGCGAGCAAGTGGTAAACTCCTGTTTGTTGTACATCATCTGCTGCAGTTGGGGTCCTGGCCCCTGACTGTGGCTTTTAAGTACGATTGCAGTACAAAAAATGAGCAAGAGCTAGTAAATGTGAGTTGAAGGTGAAGATGTTTGTGGATTCTTCAAAGGAAAACCCTACTGTTACAAAATAAGTCAATGAAAATCTAACCATTCTTGACAGTGAAAGCTGAAGTAATGTTGTACCTAATTTGAAATTCCCTCTAGGCTGAGTAAGACTTTTCCTTTCATGTGTGATGTTTGTATCCCTTCTGGGAGCCCTTTCCTCTGTACCATGGTTGGTTACATGTGGTGTTGACAGATGATTAAGACATGAAGTCTCTTAAATCAGAGGAACAGTCAAAGTTTTGCATTGTGTGCTCAGGTGTTTACCCACAGCATTTTAATCATTTCAGGCTGGCTTTGAGGTTTTGGACTTGCTGCCTCTTGCATCTTTAGGTGTCCACAGCAAATGAGATGCTGAAGGGAACAACAAACCCCAGTCGTACGAGCCAGATACCAGAGGGGAGAGAAGTCCCTTACGGGTAGCGATGCAGTTGGAGTGCAAGATCTTACTGGTGCATCTGGTTTCCAGCTTCTGTAGTACTCTGCTTGTCACCTCCTCAAAGGTAAACTTCTAAGTTTAGGAAACTGCAATTCCTGCTCTGCAAAACTGTGCCTCTGCATGTTTTTGAATGTTTCCAAAACACGAGGGTTAGACAGCATTGCCGCAATGGGCTCGTGTTCTGACGCCTTGTCACACGAGCCCACGCTGGGTTTTTGGGTATTTGGGTGGGGCAGACAACACCCATGAGTCATCTTGCTGCGGAGAAGATATGGCTTTTGATGTGATCAAAGGGGCTTTTTTTTTATTTTATTTTTTATTTTTTCCCCCAGCTGCATGTATGCATGTAACAAACAACCCCAAAGCCTGCCACACCGCGATGTCTGTCTGGAGCCGGCTGCTGCTGGAGCTGCCCCAGCCCGTGCCTCCCAGCAGCCAGGCGCTCAGATCGAGCTGTCCCTCGCGCGGGGACAGCAGCTCCCCCGGGGGATGGAGGACGTGAGCATCACGGGGGATGAGGCGAAGTGCCCGCCAGGACTCCATTAGCTCTGACGCCTTCTCTTTATGACAGACCTGTAGCTTCCCTCGGCACTTATTTTGATGGCTTTCTTTCTCCCCCCATCCCCATGATCTCCATGTCTTGACTTTTGCAGGCACTTTTCTCCTATAAGAATATTAAGCATATTTAAAAAACACTTAAATGCTAATGTGAAACCTGAAAAGAGGATGTCAAACGCAAGAGACACTCTGAAGACATGATGTCTCTGTAGAAGGATTTGACCCTGGTAATCTAATTTGCTTTACATTTCAAATGATACTTCATTCTCTTATTATAAGGCTCTGTGTCATTGGCTCATAAAGATTACAATTTCTTGTCTCCCAATTGTAATAAATCCAATTCAAGCACCCTCTTGATTTGAAATTTGTCACAACAACATGCGGAGGGCACAGTTCCTGAGTTTTATGGTGAGGGTGCATTAGACTCATCTGCAGAAAAGATGACGCAAGACTGTAAAATGATTCGTCCCTCTTTCTCAATTGGATCTGTGTGTTTAAAAAAAAAAAATCTAAATTATAGCTTATTCCTTATTATCCAACAGTAAAAAGGCTAGACCGGCAGGGGAGCCAGACTGGCTAGATTTTTTTTGTGCTTTATCGTTACACTAGGGAATAAGCTGGTTTCTTTAAAACCATCTGAAAATATTTCATCTTGCTTCATCAGACTTGGGAGCTTAACCTTTCTGCTTATAATTATTGGAGATGATAGAAAACCGATCAGTATTTTGTGCATGTATCTTATCAGGCACTAAATAATATAGTCACAGTGGCTGATGCATAGCTGCTTTGTACCAATACATAATCCTGTTGACCAGACAAAGTCCTGTCTTAATGGACGGGCAGAAATAAGGCGTTCAGTTCACATGAAGTTTTGTACTTATGTTGTTGGCATCCAGGTACTGCAGCTGTGGAGAGCAGGAGCTTTGCTAGGTGCTGTGCTGTTCACAGAGTGATTTTTTGGTCCACGTCCATGGTGTTTGTTTCAGTGACAGTGCTGTGCTAGCTGTTCTACAGCACATTTTTTGTTCCAGATTACATCTGTAGGAGAATGTGTATGTAAACACTGAACCCAGGTATGCCTCGGCAGATGTTGATGAAGGTGTGGTGCAGATCCCAGCCTCACAGCCGAGCATGAACTTCGCACTTCACATGCTGCCAGGCACCTGCGTAGCTGGGATAAGCTCTCGTCTTTTTTCATTCTGCCTCTGATCTGCACTCGGTTTTCCCCGTGGTGTGCTCCTGGCCATTTTTCCTTCAGGGACTTCCTTTATGCCCTGCTCTGCAATGGCTGAACAAGAGCACAAGCTATGCCAAGGCTTAATGAACCCTCCTGGAAGGAGAAGCTGGCACTCGGGGGCGTCTCTGACAATGCTGCTGAGATCAGGGAGGGGGGAAATGCACACCAGCCTGTGCTCCGTGCCGCTGATGTACAAACATGTGCTTTGTTGAAGTGGGGAGCTGAGCTGCCTCCCAAGTTTTAACACCCAGTAGGGCTCCAGGGTTTCATGTGGCAGCTGCCTAGCTGATAAATATAGCTGACACACATCTCGAGCTAGAAATGCAACTACCCTCCGCCTGCCACCGCACTGTGCAAAGCCTCTCTCGTGTCTTGCTTGGCATCAGGCATTGGCTTGCTCCAAACGGCTTTTGTGTGAAGCTTAAAGCAGGCATCTCTCCCCCGCTTCGCATCGGAAACTTGAAATACTTTGCAGGGGAGCAGCACAGACCAAGGCTTGCCGGGCTGCTTTTCCCCTCACCGAACCGAGAATAGAGCGCGACAACAGTTGCCTCCCACGGTCCTGGGCTGCCGTTTCATTTCCTGCCTGTATGCATCAATGACAAGATTGTCTGGAGTGGAAGGGAAATTCCTTTAATGAAAGCCACGGTGCACCTTTCCAGGCTCTTTCCGGTGTGTAGAAGCAATCTTAAATTCATGAAACTAGACCGCCTGCCCTTTGTAACTTGGCTCGGTGAGCCCTTGCCTCAGTGATAGTGTCTCAGGGTGCCAAGCTGCAGCCGAAAGGGAGAGGGGGCATGCTGCAGATCCAGGCTTGGTTGCTCTAGTTTGCTCCGTGCACAGGATAGCAGAGGAGCTAGGGAGGTGACAGCAGTGCATCTGGTTATCAGCCATCGGTGGCACGAAAATGCTTTTTTGGACAGTCTCAAATAAATACATGCAAGAGCTTTTGCTTGGAGAGAACTTTTGTACTTTTAGTGGCTGTTGCTCCTCAGGGTTTTTTTTTTGTTTTCTTTTTTAACAAAGGTTTTAGCCAAGCAAAAAATCCCATCTGTACAGCTTTTTTATTAAAAGATAAAAAAGGAGAAGTTCATAGGAGTTAGCATTAAGTCACGGTCCGTAGCAATCTAAGGTATTCACTGGCTGGGGACTCTCTCTGTTTATTTCAAATACCCCTTTATCATTTTGTTGAAAGAGCGGTGTTCTCTGTAAAGCTCTGCCAATTGAAAAAAGAATCAGATAATGAAGACTGATGCTGCACTGATGACAGCCCTTCAGATCCTCAATAGGATTTCTCCAAAATCAAAAGACTTTTTTGTTTTATTGTCACACTTGTGGCTTAAAAAATAATTAAATTTAATCTTCTAGGTCTCGAACGAAAATGAAAATTTAAAAACAGGCCCCCCACATGCAGGAAAAAGACAAAGCAAATGCAAATATCCAGTAGGTGTTAAAGAAAATTTTGTAAATTATAAATGAAAATACCGTATTTACAGTGGGTGCTGAGCATATGTGCTTTACAAAGACTACATTATTGCTCTCAGCAAGTGTGACTGGTCTTTGTGTGCGCCTGCAGTGTTTGTCGCAAGGGAATTAAAGTCAACGTATTTATACACTTGTATAAATGTTGCTTTCACTTACTGGTTTGGCACCAGTAGGTTTTTGAATCACTTGGGAATGTACTATCTTTTCCATGTAAATGCCACTCCAGCAAAATACTTAGACATGTATGTGACTGCCCACAAACATGCAGGGTGCACATGCTGCAAGTTGAGCCTCTGCTTAGATATTTGCTGAAGTGGAGCTGCTGTTTCCTTCCCTGCAATAAGGAAAGGCTCTCCAGACCGTCAGCAGGCTGTGTTTGGTGCCGTATTAGCTACCACCAAGAAGCTGTGAATGCTGCAGTGAAATGTGGCAGCTGTTCCTCAGCACTCGGGAGCGGGGAGCTCCGACAACCCTTACCTGAAACGCCGCGTTGTTAGAGGGGCGCGTTTTGCCTTAAGCTCTGTGCTGGTGGTCTGTTGTGTCATCCCGGCAGGTCAGTGCACTGCTGCAACTTGGCTTTCCCGTCTGCAGAGGGGCAGCATGGCACGTGCGCCTTCAGCGTGCCGCGAGGCTGGGGGTCACCTGCCCGGCGGTGCGGGGCGCAGCTGCCCCTTGGGGCACACCGTCGTGGCAGGGCAGCCTGCTCGACCTTTCTCTGCATTCCGCTCTCCAGTGTCGGGCTGTAACTGATTAGGACCAAACCAGGTGTTTTCCCCTAAAATTGTCCCCACCAGCAACTGAGGCTCCCCCCTGCCCTGCCGGGGAGACCCTGGCTGCTCCCTGGGCACACGTCCTTGTGTGCGGCGCCCCGCACGCTGCCGGGCTGGGATGACGCAAGGTTCTCCTCTCCTCCGCAGTGATGGCAGCAGTAGTTCTGCTTTGTATTTTGGCATCTGTTTTATACCTTTTAAAATTTTGAACAAATTTGTTGTTCATCACAGTGGGAGCCAGATAAATAAAATATATTGGGAGATATTTGTACTGTAACTAAAGTACTCAATTTCTATAGGGAGAGCGTAGCAAATGACAACTTTGTCACAGTACGTGGAAGAGTGGAAATTAAGCTTTGCATTTTTACCTGATCTTTAAGCAGGCTGAACTCAGTGCTTCCTTCTGGGGACAGGTAAATGGAGATGCGGGGAGCCCTGCCAGCTGGGGGAAGCACGCAACAGTTCCTTCAGATGAGCTTCTAAATCTGAAATGCTATAACTTGATTAATCCTTTTCTGGATTCCTTTTGACAAACTCCTAAATTTTCAAAGAGTTACACAGGATTTAGCCCCATGCCAGCTTTAATGTGAATTGTGTGGCTAAAATTCCATGCAGTTCTTTGAAAATTTCAGAGCCGGTGCTTTTCACAAGATCGACAACTGTTTTATTTCTCTTGACAGAGTATGTGGAGTGAACAAACACTGCCATTTGTAGAGAAATCTTTTTGGTCTCTCAGTCTCTATAGCACCTTTAATCTGAGACTCAAAGAGCTGTGTAAGAATGGAAAGTCCCACAGTACCTGCAAAAGTTAAATGCGGTGTGCATTATCTTCATTTTCTAGAGCGGAAAACTTGGGCTTTTTTAGGTTCTTTTCCCCTTCTTAGATTCATACAGTAAGCAAATGGCAATGCTGGAGGACAAGACAGAAAGCCATCTTGGCTAGTGAGTAATCTTGGTTCACCAGTCTTTGTTAAAATAAAGAACGGAAACCATCAGTTTGCTGCATTTACTTATGAAATGGACGTAGTTAACGTCAGCTGCTTCAAATCAGTCAGAAGCCAGGTGAAGTTGAACTCTCCAACCCCATCCCCAGTAGCAGTCACAGAGGCATTACCACTGATCTGCACTGGAGCTGCTTCCGTCTCTAGCCTCATGTGTTGGCAGCAACTTCTATTCATCCAAAGAGCCAGGGCTTGCTTACGCTACCAAGTTTCATTCAAGGTGTCTCAAAACATTGCCCAACGTTGGGTCCAAAGCCCGTGCGACAGGAAGGTAAAGCACAACTAACATTTCTCATTCTTTCTGCTCCTGTTGTCTTCTGTGTGTGTTTGAAACAGGGGGTTTGGCTCTTTCTCCAGAAGTATGCCACAGATTGCAATTCTCATTTTTAAGTTTATTTCTGCTCTTGACTTAAAAACTGAATTAACAAACAATTGATTATCAGTTTTAAAATGCAAAAACACCATCTGGTCTTTGAGATGTGCTAAATTGCTGGGGGGCGGGAGGGGCAGGAATGATGAATCTGAAGGACTGCCACAAGTGGCACAGGAAAGGTTCCTGTGCGAAATTCCTGCTGCTCGTAACCCCTAACATGCAGAGACGAGACTTGAAACGTGATCCTCCACACGCGTACCTCTGAGGCTCCCGTTCCTCAGAGGGGCTTTGGTTACGGGGTGCTGCAGCATTTCAGCCCACAACACCAACATGCACAGCTCCCCCACGCCATGCAATGAGGGAAAACCAAAGCACCTTGCTGGGGGTAACTGGGGCTGTGCTACAGCAGCTCAGCCATACGATGGGGGAACCTAAAGCAGCTGAAGCAGCAGAGAGCAGGGGATGTCACCCCTGGCACCCCGCTACCACAGGCCCCCAGGTTCTCCCTGGTGCCACGTGCCGCACGGATGCCGACAGGCCTTCACAACCCAGAGGGCCGTAGCCTGCGCTCAGCCTCGCTTCTGGAGCAGGAACAGACGGGTTTTTCCATCGCTCTGTGGCTCCTGGCTGCTTCCCATGAGAGACAGGTCACAGCCAGTCTCAAGAATGAGTGGCTGCTTGTCAGTGGGATGTGTCACTTCGGGAGCAACCTTGTCATGTAAGGCCAACAATTATATCAGCTATATTTGTGGGTCAGGTCAACCTTCATCAGACCTTTCTCTCCTCTCCCCTTCCCTTGCTCCTGCTACCACTCCCATATTAGCGAGCTGCTGTCTCTCGCTGCCTGTAAGTTGAGCCCTCGCTGATTTAATACAGCTTTCAATCACTGCCAATGGGGCTCACGCTTCAATATCATAACTGCTAAACACACTGTGACAAATAATCTGAGGCTAAGCTTCCAGGACAGAGGAAATCGTTTTCCTCTTGAAATTAAAGTTGATGCATAATGGAATGCAATAAGATGTTTCCAGCAGGAACACAGCCAGTTTTAGTGCATCTCGAGTCCCTTTTTGTCTGCTGAACGAGACGTCGCAGGTTACGGAAGTCATTTCCTAGAGTTCAGGATTTGCAATTTGCATTCTATAATCTCCCGGTCATTTAGCAGCAGATAATTTGTCATGGTTTGTTTTAGCTGTTGTGATATTGATATTTATTATGCAAATTGTATTTCCTACTACTTATTGTTCTGCACCCTATGAATACTTAAATTATTATAAACCTTTTTACTTAATATGGGTTGTCTCCCAATTTGATGTTTGAGCAGCAGTAGGTCATAATGCACAATATTGTACAAAAGGGTCTAAAACACGTAATTAAAAATAGACAAACAAGATAATCTGGTGCCTGATGACACAGAGGCAAATGGAGCCTCTATGCAAAGTCTCTCAAGCCCAAGCTGTTTACCAGCACTAAAGTCCTTCTGGAGGGAAGGGAATTTAGCGTCGTGGACAAAGACAAACTCTTTCTTCTAAACTGGAGGATAAATCCGGCTTAGTTGCACAGTTGCGATGGGCAGGGTAGCCTGAAACTCCGTGTACGTGGCCCTGGGCGAGCGCTTGCCATCTCTCCAGGGCAAAGACGTGTGGCAGCCCGGGAGGGCACGGGGCACGGCTCAGGGGTGGGGGCAGGCTGCGGGCGGGGGCTCCCCCGAGCCCTGCGCTGGGACCCTGCGCTTGCCCCGAGCCGTTTCAGCTGCGGGCTCGGCAGGGACGTGCTGATAAAGCTGGGCCGAGAACTCACCTGCCCAGGTTAGCGCGGAATAACCCACTTAGCGACGGCAGCATCGTCCGACGGCCCCTCCGCCCACCCCCCCCCGGCAGTGCCCGTGCAGGCCCGCGGTGGCTCAGGAGGGGAGCCTGGGGCCCTGCTCCCGTTCCCCGCGCACTCCGAGCCCGCCGCCGGCTCCCGGCCGCCCGCCGCGGGGTGCCGAGGCCCGGCTGCGCCGCGGGACCGCGGCCCCCGGGTGGGCGGACGGCGGGTACCGGGCAGCGGGGCTGCCGCCGGGCTCGGTCCGTCCCCGCCGGACCCCGCCGGGGCTCGCCCGGCCGCGCCGCGCCTCTCCCGCGGCCGCTGGGAGGCTCAACATCGCCTCCAGCGGCCCGGCTGCCGGCCCCGGCCGCGGCAGCCCCCGGGGGGGCGCGGGTGGGCGACACGCGGTGGTGGGGGGGGGGGGGGGAACGAGGACACGGCGGGGGGGCTGTGACACGCGTGGGGTGCGGGACGCGGGGCGGCGAGGGGCGAGAGCGGGGAGCGGGGGCGGGCGGGCGGCCGCGGAGCGGGGCTCCCACGCGTGTCGCGGCCCCACCCGCGCGTGTCGCGATATCCCCACGCACGTCGCGGCACCCCCACGCGTGTCGCGAGCGGCGCCGCCCGTTCCCCAAACCCCGCCGCTGCTCGCCCTTCCCGGCCCCTCGCCCCGGCCCCGCGGCCCCCTGCCCTCTCCCCCCCACCAACCCCGTTTTTCCGCCGCCGGGGGGCACCGGGCCGCGCCCCCCCCCCCCCCCCCCCTTCCTTTTGCCCCCCCCGTCGGGGAGGAGCGAGGCCGCGGCGCTGCCCCTCCCCGCGCCGTGACGCGGCCGCATCTCATTAGCGGCGCGCGCGGTCGCTAGGTGCCGGCCGGGGCGCAGAGCCGAGCAGGTGCCGGCGATGGCGGCTCGCGCCCAGCCCCGCGGCCCCGCGCCCCGCCGCGCCCCCCCGGGCCGCCTCCTGCCGCTGCCGCCGCTGCTGCTGCTGCTCTCGGCCGCCGCCGTCATCCCCAGAGGTAGGGCGCGCACCGGACCCCCCCCCCCCCCGCCCTCCCACCGCGGGGCTGGACCCGGCCCGCACCGCCCGCAGGGGGGCGCCGCGGGGCTGCGGGGCGGGTGGGGGGCAGCGGGAGCCCGGCGCCCCGTCGGTCCGTCCGTCCGTCCGTCGGTCGGTCCGTCCCGCGAGGGGGGAGCGGCGCCGTGCGGGGGCCCCCGCTGGGCGCGGGCGGTGCCCGCGGAGCCGCCCCCGGGGCTCGGGGCGGGCGGTGGTGGCGGTGGCGGTGGCGGCGCCCCCGGGCTGCCCGCTCCGCCGGGGGGCGTTGGGCGGCGCGGGGCGGGCGCGGCGGCGGCTCGGTGCCGGTTTCCATGGCAGCGGCTGCTGGCCGCGGGGGGGCTCGCCGGGCGGCCGCCGACCTGTTGGCAGCGGCGTGCAACTCCGTCCGTCCGTCCGTCCGTCCGTCCGTCCGCGCGGCTGCAGCCCGCACCGTCCCGGCGGCTCCGGGCTGAGCGGGCGGTACCGGAGCGGGGCTGCCCCGGAGCCCCGAGCCCCCGCTGCCCGAGGGGAAGCCCGGCCGGGCCCGGCTCTCTGCAGCAGGGCCGTGCCGGTGCCCGTCGGGGCCGCCCCGTGCCCGCGCCCCGCCGCCGTGCCCGCACAAGGCTCCATTTAGCGGCCGCCGCGCCGAGCGGAGCTGGCGTGCCGTGCCCGGGACGAGGCGGCGGAACAAGCGAGCCATTGAGCGATCTGTTGCGTTCCGCTGATACGGGGAGGGGGGGGGGGGGGGCGAAGGCGCGGGCAGCGCGGCCGAACAAAGAGCTTTATTCACGGCCGCGCTCTGCCCGCTCCCGGCGGCGGGGGCCGAGCCCGACGGGGGGCACCGCTGCGGGCCCCGGGGTCTCGTGGGTCGGCCCCGTCCCCGCGGTTTTTCTCGGTGCGGTGTTTGCGGCTGCTCCGCGGCCCCCGGAGTCTGTCGGGGGTGGAAAGGAGCCGCCGGTGGCAGCCCCTTTTATTAGGAGCTGGGGAAACGCTTGTGTCGCTCCGGCGCGGCGCGTCTGCGCTCGGCGGCAGCCGCCCAGATGTTCCTGTGATTAACGCGTTGTCCTCGTAGTTCTTCGGGTGGCTCGTGTCGAGGTGGGCTTTTGGGATCTGCGCTCGGTTCAGCTCGGTACGTAGTGAGTTGTCTGACGGTCTGACCCGCGGAGGGCTTCCACTTCAACCAGCCTAAAATAAAAACAAAAGCCCAGCTGGGGGATAACTCCGCTCGTTCTTTGTTTTGCCGTCTGCCTCCCAACATCTTCCCTCGCGTTTCAAATCGTTTTTAAGGGCCGCTTTTAGCCAAGGGCTTGTGCGGTGTCACAACAGCACGAGGCTGGTAGCCGGAGCCCCGCTGCTGGCCGTACCAGCCTGCTCCAGACGTCGGAGCAGGAACCGTTGGGAAGGAACAAGCGCGGGCTCGGTGCTGCAGTTAAATGCCTGTGCCTGACGTGTGCACTCGATGTTTTCCGATAGCGAAAAGCACCGCACGGTATGAACCGAGATGGCGATGCTGTTGGTGGAAGATAACTGTCTAGCGATTCCAGTGCTCTGTCACAAATAAAGGATAACGTCCTAAAAGTCCTGCTTTAATGTATTTTAGACAAAACTTCTCAACACTGAAGACTTCTGGCTTTTTCTCTTTTTTTTTTTTTTTTGTTTTTTTTTGATTGCTATTTCCTTCCATTTCTCCCCTGTCTTTTAAAAGCTATTAGTTTGTTAGCCTCAGTACTCCTGGAAGAGAAAACGAGCGGTGTGGCAGTCAGTGTCTGGCCGTGATTGCTGGCCGCGCTGCGTCTCTGGTACCGCTTGCCACGCGAGGAACGCCAGCCCCGCGCCGTATCGCGGTGCAGCAGCAGCCTGCGATCCGGAGCACACGTCGGAGTCTGCTGCGATCGCTTCGCTGCCCGGCTGGAGCTCGGGCAGTCGGGCTAGCGATAGGCAACGCTAGGGCTGTGTTTAAACTAAGCTGGCACCTGGAGATGAATCCGTGCATTTCTGCAGCACCTTTTTATCTGATCTCAGTGCTTTACAGTTAATTAAACTTTGTAACACCCCTGCGAAGTAGGACGAGAGCTGAAGAATGGTTTCGGCTAACGCTGAGATGCAGTCAGCACTGGAGTACGGCAGCTGCCTGGCGGCGCACAGCCATGTTGCGCGGCAGTTTAGAAAGAATAACTTCCCAGCCGAAGCCGCGGGAGGCGTTCAGAGAAGCGGTGCCAGCATCGCTCCGAAGCCCAGTCGTGGCGCTGGGTGCGACGGCCGCGCTGCCACGGGGGTGCTGCGGGTGTGCCTCGGGACAAGCAGTGGTCACAACTGCACGCTGCGGTATCTGCCGACATGAAGCAAGCCCCGTACGCAATAGGCCAGGGAAAGACCTTTGCTCCTTTGTAAATACGGAGTCAGTTTCTAAGGAGCTTTTGTGTGCAAGCAAGACAAAGCTTCTGATCTGCAACGGTTTCGCTGAGACTTGGCTGGGCTCTTGCATTGGAAAATACACTGACGTTCTGCTTGTGTTCTGCATGAAATGCAAACACTTGAGGAAAATTGCAAGGAAGAGGCTGGTAAATAAAGTAATCCATCTGGATTGCAGCTTGGGCTCATTTGTCTTGCATGTAGGCAGTTGGGCACAGGTTTATAAGCACGACAATCTGGCTGAGAAACCACTGCCAAAGAGCCTCCTGTGATTTCCAAGGATGGGAAGACTCGCGAGGAGTCGGCTCTGCTCTGTGCAGGATCTACACACGAGAGGGGGAAGTTCCTCGCACCTTTGGCCCGATGGACACCTGTTGGGTTTATTGCTGGCAGCGCTGGATGTCACGATATGCACTGGATGTCGCGATACGCCTTGGCAAGAGCGGGGGCTCCTAGCGGTTCCCCCTGCAGAGGTGGCTGGGTTGCACCTGAGGCGGGGAGGAGGAGACGCGCTCCTCTTGTGCGCGCCCGTCCTTATCAGTGTCTGGTCTGTTGATGTTGCTTTGCTGTTTTCTGTGCTTGTATTTCGCTCTGTCTCTTCTGGGTGTGTAAATAAAGAAGGCTTTGTAATCAAACAGCCCTGACTCAGTAACTGAAGATGGCTTGGCGTTGCTTCCTCAGGTCTGTGCCAGAGCTGAACGCGTGTTTGGGGGGGCAGAGGCGTGCGGACCTGGGCTCTGCCCCGTCGCCTGGCTATAAAGGGATGGGTCGGCTTCCTCGCCCTCCGTCTGTCTGGGGCCACCCGGAATAAAGCGTTTGTTTTAGGCTGGGTCTGCTCTCTCTTTGAAATGACTGTTTAAATGCTCCTAATAACATGTTTGCTCAAAAACCTACTTTACAAAATAGCTTTCTGATATTACATGTAGGCAGATTTTTCTGGCGTTTCTGTTTAGCGCCAGCTTTTCTAGAGATTATTGTCATAATTTTAAAAGGGATTTTAACAACTGGTGCCTTTTTTTTGACAGTGTAGCAGTACTCCTATCTTGAATGCAGGGGCTCTGCATATCCAAAAAAAATGAAGTTGCTTTCTGTGGTTCAGGGAGATACGATTTTAACAGACTTCAGAAGCTTTAAATGTAATGCAAGCTGTAAGTCTGCAGCATTCACTGCAGCTGGAATTCAGCCAGTAAGTAAATACTTATGCAGCGGTTTGAGAGTACAAGCAAAGCCGCACGTGTAATCTGTATCTCTTCTGAGAAATGGGATGCTACATGAAAAAAGTTGTATTTGTTCCTCTGAAGAATATTATGTGCTGTTCTCTAGTGGTGCAAACCCACTGGCACTAAATAAAGAGACTTTGTTTGGAAACCTGCAATGAAGGAGAGACCCTAGCTGGAATGTTGTAATTACGAGTGGTATGTACTTGTTTAAGTTTCATAAATCAGTTACTTCCCTGGCGATTTAATTGCATGCTGCAGCTAGCAGCTGCTGTTGTGGTTAACGGGAGCTCCACCACAGAGCTCTTTGAAGGTCGTCCAGTGCTGGCTTGGAAGCTTTGGTGTGTTTGGCTTCATGACCAGGCACCAGGGGAGAATGCTGGTGGAAGAGGCTATTTTTGCATGTGTGGTAGGCGTTTTTGAAAAAAAAACTACCGAGAGGCTTCAATCAAACATGTAGTAATTGAAACGGGAGTATTTCACAACAGAGCTTGGCGGCTGGGACACACGTTGGTGCGCGGTGTCTGGTGCCGTTGCTCTCAGCTGGTGGCTGGTCGTGGTTGAGCCCTGCCCCTGCATTTGGGTGCTCGGTTCCTTGGTTTGCAAGCGCAAAGAGCCCGACTGCAAGCGACGCGTGTGGCAGCTGGCTCCTCTTCTGATGCTTGCCTGCACGTGAACAGTATCTGCCTGGTTTCTCTTGGCTTTTTTGCCCCCCAGAATAAGCTTTTTTCCATCTTTCCTCGTGTATTTGTTACCTGGTGATCTTGTTGGTTTTCCTGTTATGCTGCACACTGGGCTGCGCCTTAAGTCTTTGTATGGCAAATGAGTTAGCTGTTAGGGAGCTGTGCTAAGTGTGCTGGATGGGGCTTTGGAAATCTGACTTTGGGGTTAATCTCATTCATCTGTTCAGCGTGTATTATCATGAGTGATAACAGTACCTGAGCAGCAGCGTTTTCATAGTTGGTGTTTACCTGCTGAACGTGCTGAGTGGCTTTTCTGCTTTATTTAAAACACTTAATTGGGCAGTGCTAGGAACTCCTTCTGGCCTGCATGTGTAGTTAGTTGAAATCAGTGATGTCCCCGTTTGGGCCAGTATGATGTTCCTACTCAACAGTTCAGTTTGAGTTGATTATGTTCTTTTGTAGTTTAAAATTTTGAGTAATAACATCAAACCCTAATGGATATCTCAAGGTGGTGCTACTATAACAATTGAGACCCCGTTAAGATACTAGTATAGAGGACCAAAATGGTATTTAAGCACATCTCTGCTCAGAAATATAAAACTTTCAAGGGATGTCTTAACATCAAAACTAAAGAGAATTTTCAGTTTATTTTTTTTTTTGTCACTGGAAATGCTTGCGCATCTTGGTGTCTGTTGGCTGTTGTTCACATCTGGAGGTGCTGTGTTGTCTTTCCTGGTTTATATTTTTACCTTTCCAGGGCATATGTGGGTAGCTTCAGCCCCTGGGGATCGCAACGCTGCGATCGGGATTGCATAAACGGCTTTCCCGGTTCACAGGGCTTTCTCTGAAGGGTAGATGGAAATGATGTTCATGGCCAGGGCTTGGCTTTTTTTTTGTAACTTCTAAAGCAGCAGCAGTAAATATTTCTGTGGGTTCCGCCTGATCAATGAAGTCAGTGTCAGCCCCTTCCCTCCTGTTAGTGGCAATATGAGGGAAATGTAATTGTTGAGGAGACGACGGGCTCTGAGCTGTACGAGATGACAGGCGTTCTTTTAAAATGCAGGTGTATGTTTGGCAGTGCTGGGGAATAGTTGTGTTAGAAACCTACTTTCCCTGCCAAGACCAGCTGTGAAGTGTTTGCCCTTAACAATTTATATTACTGGCCCAATCCTTCACTAGGTCAGACAGCAAAAGTCCGTGGCTGGTACTACATTTTCCAGACTCCTTGGCGAAGCAAGGAAAGCTTAATAGCAAGAAACTGTAGTTGAGCGTTTTGCTCAAATGGTTTTCTCTGAGAAGGTTCAGGTACTGATTAGCTTACATGACAGTGAACTTCTCTTATCTCTTGTATGTTCAGCATCTTGAAAGTGAGGGAACTCTTTGAAAAATGCATTTGACAATTACATTAACGGTGTCTGGTGCCGTGTACCGGATTAAGCTGCCGGAGGGCACAGGCAAGCCCTCGCTGGCTTTTAGGGAAGGTGTGGGACTGTGCGGTTCATTCCCTTTGGGTTTCCTGCAGGATGGCGATCTGCTGCTGACCACCAGGCGCTGGGTACCGGCTCCCCAGCCAGCTCTGGGAGGCGGCAGGGAGGAGGCAGGCGTTTCACGTACAGGGCTCGAGGCAGTGCCAGCGCGTTACTCTCATCGGGGTGAAGGCAGCTTGCACGTTCCCTCTGGTTTTGTAGCGATGCAACATAACTATGCGAGCTCTGCACTGCTGACGTGCAAAGCGCGGGCGCTTATCCGGGGTGAGGAGTTGAAGCGTGGGCTGTTAATCCCCTGCAGGCAGGGGAGCGGCTGGAGGCGAGGCACGGTGGGCGGTGGTGGTCTCCAGACCACCTGAGGGGCGGTGGAGATGCAAATGGAGCTGTTGGAGTTGAGGAGATCCACAAGCCTGGCACATCGCCTCCTGAAGTTACACTGGCTCTTGACAAGCACTGGGTGTATAAAACACTGGGTTTGGGTTATGGCTGTGAATGAACCTCTTTGATCTTGTTTTGTCCTTTTTTTAACAGTTCGTAAGCGACCGAATCTGATTTATAATCTCTTCAAAGGTCTGCATCCAGAATGGAAGTGTTACTTGTATTCCCCAAGCTATTGCAAAGCGTCATGAGTTGATCTTCTCTGAGGCGGACTCGAGTGGTTTTTTTCCGTTCACAAAGATGTACTTGAGTGCTAATCCAAAACATGACAACTTTTGTGAGCTTGGACCTGAGAGATCTCAAAATTTGATGTGGAAGCACACCTCTTTTAAAGCAGTAGTGCCAGCCGTGGATGTGATGTTCTCATGGCCAGCATGAGACCGAAGCAGGACTTAGCAGGAGGTAGCAGGAGAGGTCCGAGACTGCCATGGCCTCCAGTTCGTGCATCCGCTTCGTGCCAGTTACCACAGCATGTATCCCTCCTTGGGAGTGTGACAAGGGAGACAGAAGTACCAAGCAGCAAAGTGACATTCCCCTCCCTCCCTTGCTCCCCCCGTTCAGTAATAGAAATACGAGCGAGTCTGCAGCATCAAAAGAGAGATCACAGTAATCGGATCAAGCATGAGAAACTGCTTGTTGCTGCCTCTCTGTTTTTAAATGAGGCTGCCTGGCAGCTTCCCTCTCAGAACACTTCTAAATATTGGTGATGTTCAGCTTTAGAGCTGGGGTTACAGTGAAGTAGGGCTTTACTAAAATAAGGCTAGAAAGAAAACTTCCCTTGTGTGCTCTGAGCATTATGCATAAGCTCTGAGCTAACGCGCTAAAAGAAAGGAGTGTCGTGCCCTCGCGGCCTTTATGTCGTACCTGAGAAGAGGAACGCTGGTCTCCAACTCTAATTGCAGAGACAGCACTTTCACTTCGTGCGTTTTATTGCAGTAGTGCTCTTCTGAAATGTGTTCTGTGACACTGATACATCTGTGACCTTGGCAAAGGTACATGGCTTTCTTGAAAGCCGTTCTCTTCCCTGCCCTGCCGCCACAGTGGGGCATGGGATAACGTTTGGGCAACAGCTGCTCTTTGCTCATAGAAAGGCGTTGAAATTCTATGGCTGGGTCAAATAGGGGAGAAAAGCTGCTGGCTCTTGTGTATGGCTTACTTGCAAAGATAGAAGTGACTTCTTCAGCCACAATTGTCTCTTGTGCCTTCTGCTGTGCCTGTTGGAGGCATGTGGACGTCCATCCCAGTTCCTAATGTTTGCTGTGCTCCGTAACATCAAAACTGTCACTTACCGTACAGTTGTAAAGCTATAATTGCCTTTGGGTACACAGTTGTGTTTGCTCAAGCATTATGTACGGATTAGTTGGTCGAGGTTTGTAGAAGAATGACAAGTATTTTTTTAAACTTTCCTAAAGCAGAAAGTGATTCCCAACTTCTTGCTGGACATTGCAGATAAGATGGCTTGCTTTTGGGAATACTGCTCTAAAAGGTACTCATCAGTTCTTTTAAAACATTGCTTGAAGTAAGGCTTTTTGTTATGCCACAAATAATCCAATGATGCGGTAAAGTTGTGTTGGGTAAACCTAAACAAAATTGTTGTTGCATAAACCAGGACAGACATGAAAACCCTGTACTGCTTTGTGGAGTTAGGTTATTTGGTGGGAAACATCTAATTCTCACTGGTTTCATTATAATGAAGACCTAAAATATTCTCATTTAGAGACTTACTGCTGTAGCTTTTTTTTTTTTTTTAATTTGGATTCTAAGTTATTTTGCTTCTAAACGTGGGCTATCCATTTGTACTCCCATTACTTGCCTCTTTGATATCCTTATCCACGTTAGCTCACCTGTACTTAGGTTATGAAGTCAGAAGGAAAATACTTCAGTAGAAGCAGAGAAGCTCTTGTGAGCTGCCCTTCCTGCTTTCCCCAGCCCGTGTAAAAGTAGGTGCTCCTTCTACCTGAATTGAGGGTAGTCACTGCCGTGTACCTGTGAGCTCCTTCAACAAGAAAGTATGCTGTGTTGTTCTTGCTGTCGGCAGCTCATTAGAAACGCTCATGCCTAGATCCCTTTTCCTGCCTTAATTGGGGGAAGACTTCTGGATAACTTCGTTATGTTGCTTCATGTTGAGATCCTGAATGATGCTGTTTTTTGTTACCATTTCGTGACGACTGTCTGGCTTGGGCTTCTGGAGTCGGGTGGATAGCTGGTCACCAAACATCAAAACTGTTAATGCTTGTCAGTGATGGTCAGCTTTGTCAAACTCAGGTGTGAAGAGGGAGGACGGTTTGGGTTAGTTGAGCCTGTTTGGAGTAAGCGTGCTTTTTCGGGATGGGTGCAGCAGAAGCAAAACAAAGCAAAACCCTTTCTTATCGTAGGAAGTGCTTTCATGGTGACAGTGAGAATCTGGGTCATTTAACAGCAACTCGTTCTCTAAGCAGATTAAATTTTTTTTTTACCACCCTAGTTTTTTACCATGCTGTGCAGAGTCCGTAGAAACTACGCCCAGTTCCTTAGCACATATTAACCAACAGGGGGTCAAATTAAATTGATGTGCGGAAACATTTTGATTTGCAGTTGAGCAGTGGGTGTAGTTTGGTTGTAATAGGGCATCCTGCTGAGTGAGCTGGTATTTCCTTTGCCCTTCTGCAAACTAATACTGTCTGTTATGTGAGGGGAGTGATTGTGCTTCTGGATATGGACGGTAGAACAGAAGAGGATGCGCGAGCTCGGTGTGTGTGGGTGGAGGAGAGGAGCAGAGATCCCTGCCGGGAGCAGTGTGATTTGGCAGAAAGCTCTGTGGCTTGGCGTCGGTACCCGTATTGATACAGCATGCTCCTAATCTGTCCGTTGTAAATGCTTACAGCAGCTCATGGTGGGAATAAGGCAGAACCCATTTAACTTGTTCCAGCTTCTCGTTCTTAGTCACTGTTGAAGTCTGGGTGTGTGGAAAGATTCTTCTGGGTGTGTAAAAACAGAGTATAATTTTCCTTTGTCGTTTGAATTTTTCACTTTTGAACTTCATTTTCTAATAGCTTAACTGCTGCTCAAATGAAGACTTATGCTGTGTCATTAAGAGTGGATGTATAAGGTCATGATTGCATGACTGTTGTTTTCTGCTATACCGCAGTTAAGCACTGTTCTTCCTCCTTGCTCAGCTTCTGGTTTGAGGGTGGCTCTGAAATGGATATTTCTCATTAACCTTGTAGGCAGAACTACTGAAAATGACTCTTATGCTCAGGTTTTTGAGCTCTGCCCATTTAAACAATTTTTAGTTTGATTTAAAGGTCTTAATCATTCCATATAATCTTTAGTAGAATGTACACGTGTTAATCAACTCTACCGAAGCCGAACCTGCCAGTTACTGCTTCTTTTGCCTGTCAAGTGTAGTTGCACTTTTTTTTTTAAATGAAAGCAAGGATTAAAGTGGGATAGATAGGAGATTAACACCATTCCCTTCGGACATCTTCAGGGAAAGATGGAGAAAATTGTAGACGAGAAATAAAGAAAATACTTGGAGGCAAATCATTTATTGCTATGTAGCAGTACATAGAGCCTTGTAAACGGGGGTTTATAGCAAAACCAATGATGTAGCTTTTTAAATCTCTGGGAGGATTTTGGATACACAGTTATATGCCTCCCTCCTCTAGGCTCTTTTTCGTAAATTGGATCTTAAGTTTTCAAGTATGTTAGCACAACACGATGTATGTAGAATGCAGCTCTGAAGGGGTGTTTATATGTTAGATAAAGCTGTTATTTTGTCTTTATTTTGGGTAGCTTTTCATTTTTAATGTTGAAGTTGGATGAGTCTATTGATCTCGCTCCTGGTTGAGATCACAGAGGTTGTCTTTAGTAAGAGCTCCTCCTAAATATAACTTAACTATTTACCACGGAATTAGTTTTGTATTTCCTTGCAAGATTAAAATGTTTTGTGGACTACCCATTGTATTTGCAATTCGCCTTTTCCTCTCTGACACCTCTCCTTCCCACCCACACACCACACCCCTTCAAAATCTGACTTCTTAGGGTTTATGTGCAAGACTACTAAGGCAGGAATAGGGAAGAAAAATAGGTGGACGTATGCGAGTGGCGTACATTGGCAGCTCGAGTCCAACATTTTTATTAACTTCTGGAATTAATCCTCAGGGAATGCACAGCCATGTGCAATGAGTCAGTGTTTGTGGAACGGTGTTGTGCATCTAGAGGGTAAGACATCTCGAACAGCTTAAAGAAACTTGTGGTACATGCAAATAACCGAGGAATTAAGAACTTACACTACTTGTATGTACTCAGTGGGTGAAGAGGTAGCTTGACTTTTTATGAGTAATATGTTACAGCAGCAGTGAGTAGTTAAATCTGCTTTCTGGAACAGGCTTAAAATGGAGTGTAATCTTCAGGGTTTTGCCATGCTGTGGAGTCTTTCACTGTGGAATTTCACAGCACCGGTCGCTATGCCCCTAGAATTTTCTTTGCAATTTCTTTAGGTTGGTTTCTTCTCATGGACTTTATTACAAACAGCTCCTGGAGGGGCGTTAGGGTTACTGGTAAGCAGCACTGGTGCTGGTTTCTGCGAGGCGTCTGAGGTGCTGCCCAGGGTGGTGGTTCTCCAGGGCACCAGCGGAGGTGCCTGACTGGTATGCGGCCTGCTGGCAGGCACAGGCTTCCTGCGGTGGTGGCAGCAGGCCGTCCTGGCCAGCAGGAAGGCCTTACTGGGAAGGTCTTTTGCCCTGGCCGAGCCCAGCATGGGGGCACTGGTAGTTCTGGTCAGCATGCCCTGAGGGACTCCGGGAGGGTGCTGGCTGACAGGCCGGTGCTGCCTCCTGCAGTGGTGCAAGCTGGAAAAAGGGTGCTGTGTTCGCCCGTCAACCCCCATGTCACTTATAAATCCTTTCATAAAACAGAGAGTAACGTCAATTAATTCTGCGGTGAATAAACAAGCATTAGGGAGCTATTTTAGGCCTGGTCATCTGCCTATCCATCCGGGGAGAGCCAAACGGACTGACCTATAGCGCTGGCTTTCTGTGTTGATATCTATGAAAAGATTTCGTGCTGAAATTAATGGGAACATTGTCTGGTGAGCGCAGACTAAAGGGGGTGTGGGAATACTGTTGAAAAATGGTGTAGATTGTTCGCTACTGCTGCTGCTGGGTTTCATTGCCTGAAGAATGAACCTTGCACTTCCAACTGTCACTGAATTCACTAGGGAAACCTTCAGAAATGCAGCTTTTCTTTGCTTTAAATAAAATATCTGTTGTAGCAGGTCAAGAAACTGGTGTCCATTAAAGATGCAATCCAAAACAATATTAAAGTTTTAGTAACTTAATATTTTTGTTGTGCCAAAAAAATCAGATTCCTTAAAGAATAACTTTTCCTTGCTCAGCTGATTTATAAATGCCTAAGAAATCTTTTGCCTAAACCTCTGTAAAAGTTGCATTTGAATGAACTAGCTAAAGAGTCATTTTTGTCAGTTTAATAAGCATAATAAAACGGTAAATCTTAGTGAAAAAAGCACCTCTGAAATGGGTATCTTTTCATTTTAAATTGGTTCCTAGGATTTATAAGGAATTCAAAGGCAGATAGAATGAACAGCTCCGGGTAGATATTGAAGCAACATGTTCCTATTTTTCTGGAAAATATATGGATAGTGTGGAATAGAAGCCAAGCTCTGAGAAACTACAGCACATAAATTACTACTCGCGTGGCTTGCAGCAGTGGCAGAAGTAGTCCTGGGTGTTCCCTTTGGTTTTGCAGTCAGTGCTCAGAGTGGTTGCTGTTTCCTCCTGTGCATTGACTTCAGCAATTTAACTTATCTGTATCTGTTTCTCACAATTTGTGATTTTGTATGTTAGTCTTCTCTCGGAGTGACTTTTTTTCAGCATCCATTTGTCCAGGTTATCAGCATGCAGAGGAGAGCTGACTTGTATTTACATGATTTAGTTGTAAATATGGTAAGTGTTGATAGATATTGTTGTCATAAGTGCTTACAGCTACTGGACTGATTACTGAATTTCTTCTGTGAAAATCTGTACAAGCTATGCATACTATCAGCTTCCCAAGGGAAGTGTGTGAAATGAGCTTGTGGCTTTTCATGGAGAAATCAAATCCTAGGTGTGGCTGTATTGTGCTAATTTATTGGGGAAGTGTTGTCTGGCAACAACTGGGGTTCTGAGGCTTTAATGAAGGAAAAATAAAAGGCGATTGTTTGAGTGTTGTTTTTTTTTTTTGGGGGGGGGGGAACAGATGCCATTGTGTGGAATACTATTTGGGGAGGATATGAGTAGAAAACATCTGTAGTGTTATACACAAGGGGCTTGGAGTGAGTGATGTTAATCGTTGCCACTGGGGTTGAAGGAACAAATGCATTATTTGCTAGTAGTTTCTTTTTAATTGACTAATACGCTTTGCCTGAACTACCGTTGTTTAATAGCATTACTTCCAGGGTGCTTTACATATCTATCTAGACCCCCTGTGTTTCCAAATGACTGTTTCTAGGAAATGTCTTTCCAAATGCAGTAATCCTGGATTTGGCAAAATATTCCCTAGGGGGTGTGGCATCTAGAGGGCTCTCTGCAGACATAAGGAACATCCTCAAGTTGCCGAAGATACTCGGTTCTTGTATTTTGGACCACTGAAAAATGACAGTTTGGGGGCGTAATTTGAGATTTTGAGGTATTTTAAGGTGGCGGTGGTTATTACATTTAATAAACAAACAAACACGGAGAGGGAGAAACAAGGCAGGTAACAGATGGTGCCTCCTGTACTTGCATGTGGCTTCATCAGTGCTGTATACTGCCAGCTGCTGGGAGGATGAAATGCTGGACTTACTGCCGATGACTTGAACTCAGCACACTCCTAAGTAATCAAAGTTTATAAGCTGATTTGCGAAAGCGTGATGCTGCAAGGCAGTGGTAAATGGAGATGCAGTCTGTTCACTGGTTAGTTATAACGCCCTTGATGCTGAATTTAGACCACAGACTTTTTTTTTTATCTTAAGTATCAGTCTCACCCCACCCTGTCCGAGTAATTTCCTGTGTAATACCAACGCTTACAGTCTTAAATCTCTCACAGCAGCTTAGACTATGTGAGGAAAACCTAGGAGTTGCGTCCCAGTTCTTATGGCCTTAGCTTTTCAGGATACCAGCCATCTCAGCAGCACAGTACGTGTGAAATCAGAACTGTGCACGCTGCTCAGTGAAGGCACTTCTCAGTTTGGAGCTGCTTTGTCAGGCATATAGACAAGTAGGAAGGGATATCTATTTCTTCTCAGGAGGGATGAATTGCAACTACAAAACCGGTCCCTTTGGTAGGAAATGGAGTTGCTTGTCTGGATTTGCAGCTCAGTTTAATTTGTTTACCTTTCAGCACCTTGATTCAGGAGTGTTTTGCCTGAGAGGGGGGGAAAAAAATATGTACTTCTGGGGTCAGGAAAAAGGGAGGATAGGAATCCTGAGTACTTAATATGGGCAGTGTAAGCTTTGCAGAGTCACACATCCAGATGGATTACATGAGGAACTTGACATCTTGTTTAAAAACAAATCATTCATTATGTAGCAATGAATAATCAAGCATTACAGTTTCATCTCTGGAGGTTCCTTTTTTTGGTTGGAATTTTGATAGTTCAGTAATTAAAGGCTGAAAGCTATTACACTGTCTACATGTTGATCAATTGGTAATTAAAAAGTTGATGATAGATATGGTATTTCATGGGACTGGTTTGTTACGATCAGATTTCCTTAGTGTGTTTTGAAAATTGTCATTTAACTTAGCACTTAAGCATTTTTCAATATTCATGGACTATTTTATTTGAATTTTATAAATGCGTTTAAATTATCAAAATTTGCATACAGTAATTTGAGATTCTGGATCGCATGATTTTAATATGATCTGAAAGGTTAGTTTCCTCTCCGTCTGTGGAAATGCATTTCCAGCCTATGTAAATGTTCTTCCTCTCGATACTATATAATTCTTTGGCTGTTGTATCATTAATTTGCTGTGGCAGATTGCTGTGGCTGGCTTAATCAGCCTGAATCTAAGGCAAATACTTAAGCGTACTTGAGGTATGACCCTTGTCACAGGATTCGTTCCTTGTAAGTCATTCAACTTTCCTGCTGGCTGCTTAATCTGCACCTGATGTCAAAGTGCTAATTGGGACCAAGGCGATTCAGGCTCCCGGGCTGTTGTGTTGACTGAAACACCTGCATTTTCCTGCACGTGTGGTCCCTCAGGTCAGGGTGCAGTTTGAGGTGCTGTGAGAGTGTCACGGCTCTGGCACAACCCTGGCTCACGCATCCTTGTTAGAGTGGTCCGATCAAACACAGGAGTGGGATTCGGATGCTGCAGGGCCCTAGGGAGCTGCCTTACCCAGGGCTGCCCTCCTGAACCTCAGGTGTGTCTTCAGACGGGAACAACTATGCAGGAAGTATGTATCTGCTGCTGTTTTAAGACTGGGTTTTCAGTATTGCAGTAGAATCCATAATAAGGCTAAATTCCTCTGGTTTTGTAGTTGTAGGTACAATGTAAACAAACACAATTCCGAAAGGAGAGTATGTCAAGTTGTCAGTAGTGTTCACTCATGTTGTAAACTGTTTCCTTTGTATTGCTTTAGCGTCTGGGGATTTGGTGACTGTCTTGGTTACTGCAAGTAGCGAAGACGATTCCTGTCCTGGAGAGTGTCTAAACCTAGACTTCACGGCAGAGGACTGGAGGCTTCTTTCAGTTACCATCATCTTGTATGTGGGTTTTGTATGTAGAGCTTCAAGTATAATCAGTGGAAGAGGAAATAGCATGTCTGAAGCATGCTTCGAGGGTTTCTTGTGAGGGCTGCAAAGGTCAAGTTAGGCTCACCGTGCGTGCCGTGAAGGTGACAGACCGGGCAGAATTCCTGCCTTCCCTTTCGGTAAGATGAAGGCATTAATCTTGTCCCCAGGAGAGGCTGCTGCAGACTGCTTGTTTGCAACAGCAGTGTTAAATGAAAAGAACTGGAAGAATCTTAAGTGGAAGACTATCAAAATGCTGCTTTATTTAAATTGAAGGATTTTGTCAAATTGAATTTTCAAAGGGACAAGTAATGCTGGTAAGTAACGTACTTAAAAAGCACAGAATTGTGCTACAGTATCAAAATCCTGGGTTGTACAGGACAGTTTGTCCTATCTTTGGAGCTCCTGCTTTTTCAGCTTTTGGCTTCCCTGCTTGATGAATATTTGAAAAGCCTGGAGGCCTACTGAGCCTCTTACAGCTAAGGGAAGGGTGAAGATAAGTTTTTGATAATACAATCAGGGATAAAGCAGTCCAAAATGAAGGAAAACTGTGTTGGTAATGGCCTCCTTGATGGAAGATTCATTGCTTCAGGAGCCTAATCTGAGACCAAGATGAAGCCCAAACTTGACACTCTTCAGAGCATAATGCAAGATTTACAGGTCTGCCACACTCCAGAGATTAAAAATAAAAAAAACCTCCAAGCCTCCCTTTATACCCTTGAAAAACTTCAGGGGAAAAAGAGGAGATTTGTTTTCTTGTGAATATTTAATAAATAAAAAAAACAAAAAACAAAACACACAAAAAACTTTGCTATGTTTGTGCCAAGGCATTCAGATTCCTCCCTTCTCTGATGCTCACAGGCCTGCGGCTGGCAGGGAGTTGTTGGGGTACGATATTCTTGGGTGAATGCAGCAGCTGCAGTGCACAATGAGCAGGGCTTGTATGGGTGCTGGGTGAGCTCGGCTCTTCAGAAACCCTTCTTGAGCAGTCGTCGGCTTGGCTGGGGTGAGCCTGGCCAAGTGCCCTACCTGAGCTGTGCTCCTGGAATGGTTTCGCTGTAGTTGGCTTGAACATAGAGAGCCACTTAAGATCCCTGCCAAGCTGATCTACTGGAAAACACTTTCCTATAACTTAATCTGGCAATTCCTAATAAACTTGGGAAGGCAGGCAGGACTCTGCTAACAGACACCTGAGAAGATGCCTGTTTTGGGTCATGAGCCTCTCCATCACACCGTGGGGCATTCAGCGCTGTGGTGCTTCAGGAGAGCCAAGAGGCAACAGCACAAAAGTCAGATCCTCGGAACTGGAAGGGAAGAGGAGGGCAGAGGCTGTCCCAGCTCTCACGTTTGACTACTGGGAAGTCCTCCTGTACTCCAAGACAGAGCTATTTGCATTCATATCATGGTATAAACACTCATAGTTGCTTCACCCGGTCCTTTGAGACAGACAGCGTGTGGGATGACCGGTTTCTGCATGAGATGAAGATATGACATCAGTGTGTTAACATTAATGACTTAGATGCTTTCTGAAAAAAAGCACTCTGTCCTTAGATACTTGTTGCTTTGTGACAGCTGGTTCCAGTAATTTGTTTTTATAGGGCAGTTTGTAGTAAATGAATGACATGTTGAATATTTTACTGAGATTTTAGATTATCTAAAGAATACTTTCCGGTTTACTAATTGGTAGATAATGCTGCGTACATTGATGTTGACATGAGCAAATGGATTTAAAATGATTTTGAAGCAAGCCTCATTAAAAGATGTTCTAATTCAGTCAACAGGAAATGTCAACTAATATGTCCGTACTCGCTCTCTCAGCCCAGATTGGGGTAGTGTTGGAGCCTTTATGGGTCGGTATTAATTATAGGCAAGTATGACTGCTGCATGGGGATATTGATAAGTCTTGTTAAATTCTGGATGACAAATTCTGTGAATTCAGTTCATTAGAAGGTGGTAAATGTGAAAGCTGTGTAATTAGCTGTCTTACAGAGTTCCTTTTGGCCTTTGATGAACCATCCAGGCGAGGGAAGGGAGACCTAAAAGCAGTCTTGTTCTGAAAAACGCCTAGGACAAATGAACAGACATAACTGGAAGGTGTGGTCAGGTTGATTTGGTATGTGGTTGAGCCTCTTGAAAGTTCTGGAGGCAGGTGGTGATTCTGGAAAGTTTTCTAAAAGCTGATTTTCCACAATCTGGGAGCTGAGTTGCAGGATCCCTATAACTGTCTTAAAGCAGGCTTGGTAGAAATGGGAAGGAAGCTCCGTGTTGCAGTCTGAGCTGCTGTTGAGGCTGTCTCTTTTTATGCATGTAATATTTGCCTGTAGCCGTGAGAAAAGAAGGCAGAAAACCTCTAAGGGCCCACTTGCATATATACGTTGCCATGATGCACAGGGCTTTTGTTGGCAAAGGTGATCTGATCATCCAGCTAGATACTGATGAGCAGTTACAGTCCAAGAGCATCCTAAGCAAGGAGGTAGATTTTGCTGCCTCCTCAGGCTTTCAGTAAATCGCTGTAGTGACAGTACTACTCCAGGCCCATTTTGTTGTAGATGGGGGGAGATTCTTTACTCACCCAGATTAGGATCTGCCAAATGTGGGTTTTCTGACAACCAAATAACTAAGCTCTCTTTACAAATCTAGATGGCACTAGACCATGCTACATGAATTTGATACGGAAGAAAAAGGGATCTTTGGTGTGAAAGCCTTGCAGGATGACCAGTTTGTTCATGGTTCTGGAAGTAGGTAGACCCCAGGCTGTGTTGATGAGGCAGTCCATCAAGTGCAATGGTAGAGTGGTGAGGCTCTGCTTTCAGTTCAACACTGGCTAATTTTTGTTCTGTTCTGTGCCATCCCAATAGACTTTGTGCAGGTGAGCCTGCTGGTTTTTCTTAAAACTCCGCAATAATAAATGATATAGAAGGTTATTCTTGCAAGCATCACTTGCTTGCTGACCACCATCAAAACTTCAGAGTGCACAGAAGGATGTAGCTTTGCTCTCTTGCAAATAGTGTGTGAAGTTTTAAATTCATAAGTATGGATTTGCTTAAACCTCCGGTATTTATTTCTTTAAGACAAATGGGAGAATCAGTACATGTGTAGCTCTGGTCCAGCATTAACCCTTTTCTCTTTCAGGGAAAAAGAGCATCTCTGAAGCTTAGTAAATTAAGAAAAAAAATGCTTTGGAGACATGACTAACATATCAAATATTCACTATGTTGCGTAAATCTATTATGGGTGTAATGTAATGTTGTCTCTAAAGAGATTCATGGCTGTTGGGGCAAGTGAGGAAGCAATCCTTTTCAGTAAACTGTGGCTTGATGCATACATTTTTAAACAAACCTGGAGAAACTTAGACTTCTCTTACAGCATTGTCGTGGTTCTGTTCCGCTTACTCTCTCTAGTTGCAGCCATCTGGCTTGCTTAGGGAGCATGGTGTTCACTGAGATAAGACTAATGTTTGAAATATCTGACTTTGCTAATTGGGGAACGAGTGTAAAGGAGAAGCTATCTATAGTCTTCGTCAGCACTCTTTAAATCTTGGAGAAATGGGGAGCAGAACACTGCAGTGAAGTCATGAGAAATTGCTGGAGTGTGGGGAGAGGGGAAAAATTTCCTTCAGAAGTAAAAGCAGCCTTTGCTTGTAGTGCAACTGACGTTTCTTCGACGAAGTGTAAGTGATTGTGGCATCAGAAATAAGCTCCTGTAGTCTCTGTGCAGTCTGTAGTACTGCATTTCCAACTCCCACGGTCCACATCCAATATTTTTGTTGTGTTTACTGTGTGTGTGCATGGAGCAGTTGCACACAGGGAGGGAAAGCAGTGTGTGCAATGTCACAGCTACTGTCATGTGGGCAGGGATGCAACTTGCTCTCCAGACCTCCTTTGTATTGGCAATACAAATGCTGACAGTCTTTACGTCTGTTTCCCTACTGTTGTCTTGTTTCCCAGATAGTTATTTATGTCGATGGCTTTCATACTATGTGTTACACAGTGCCTAGTGCAAGGCAGCATTCACTTTTGTTACGCCTTCTGGTTGCTGCCCTATTCCAAATTAACAAAATCATTGCTAATGTTAGAGCAGAACTTTCCCTACCAAACCTAAGAATAGAGTAATAATATAAAACAGGAAATGAATTCCTCTTCTTGTTACTTCTGTAATCCCATCTGATGCTTGTGGGCCAACCCGTTTCCTCTCTTATGGGCATGCCAGACTGTTCAAATGGGACTTGAGCCACTTTGAGTTTTTGTTTATGTCGAAAACTAACAAATATGAACATTATTCATTTAGAGAATAATCCTGTCAGTAGACTACATGTAGGCATAATCGAAGGATACTTAATGTGCTACGTTACCTGGGATATTGGGGGTTATTTTTATTATATTCTGAAAGTAATCTGCAAGATCTGATATGAAGAGACACAAAAGGTTAGTTGAAAGCAGACAAGAACTGAATCATTGAATTGAATAAAAACTGCATTGTGCAAGCTGTAATGCTCCTTTCCATTCATTACTGCAATTATAATTATGGAACCCAAAGTATTTAATTGGCCTCACATACTCTTTACACTGAATAGATTGCATTGTTACTATTTAAAAAAAAATATCCTCTTATGCATTGCAAATACATGTACGTGTTGCTCTCTGGTTCTCAAGAGGTTTCTTTGTTTATATGATGAGTGATTAACTGAATTATGGATCTTCCCTATGTTGTGTCAAACTAAAATCAAATGGAAGAAGAATTCTTCCCATGCATCAGATGAAATTAAATGGAAGCTTAAAAAATACAGCTTCCTACATTAAAAACCCGACCGAAAAACAAAGTGATTTTGGCCATTAAAACTGATTTCAGAAGTATGGCAGCCCCTAAAATAGATTTTAAAGAAAAAAGGTAAGCAAAGTAAAGCTAAAATACTGATTTCAAGGGTCAGTAGGCGTTTTGCAGAACTGACTTTTGGACCAGTGCTCTGCAGGCAAAACTTCAGTAAGGCAAAGCATAGTCACCTAAAAGGATGTATTTTGGCCTTAAAGGGTCTCCCAATCGTTGTTCCTCTAACAATTAGTAACAATGATTTTGTTATTTCAATTAATGAAAACTGCTTGTCAGGCAGAAGGGAAGATGGCTTGACCCAGTTTGTATCCCTGTGTGTGTGTGTTTTAAACTATACACGCACATTAAACTTAGTAGTCAAAACTGTAGAGGGAAAAGGGCTGCATCTTCTGCTTGGCTCCACTTTCAGGGTAGCTGATCTATACGTCTGAGAGATTTCCATGTCCAGGTATGGTGGGTTGGCATGCTGGTTTGTGAAATCACTTGTTTTGTTTTCCTCTCCTGCCTAAAGCTGTATCAAGATTTTGAAAGCATGGTACTACCAGTGTGTGTTCATAGGAAAAATTTGTCGGCTGAGCTCACATCTGTCTATTTGGCTTCGATGCCCACGTTGCTCCGGGTTAACATGTTGTTGCGTGTTACCTTCATGACTGTAACTCCTGTGGTGTGTGCTCGTACTCTGTATCACGCAAAGTACCTTCTCTGTCTCATTTTGGGTGAGCTAGCTCAAATTATCTTGCTTTATGCACCTTTGCTTTTTGTGTATTGTGTGTGAAACAAGCAGACATGTTTAATTACAAAGCAGTAATTCCATCAGCAAGGCTCTAGTGAGCCCTTTGAATGTAGGGGAAGCCTATTTGTTCTCCATTAAGAACAGAAAGGTGCAGAAAGGTTTGTTTTTCCACACTTATTTCTGCATCCCTGTTTGATGCTCGTACAGTATTTATTGTCCTTTCCTGATCTTTTAATGTTTCCACAAATGGAAGGACGGTGGGTTCTGATATACCCAGATCGTAACTTCCCACTTAAATGGCTTTTTAAATGGAGCGTTTTTCTGAATTGCTGCTTCTTCTTGTTGGCTAATCTTCGCTGAGGGGTTGGTGGGGGATGAGGACTGAAATCGTCACACACAAAGATGCTGTGTGTAACACTTGGCAGGGAGACTTGAAATTGGATTACAAGCTACTATTCCAGCAAGTAAATGTCCATGGTGTTTTTATAGCTTATCTCTATTCATCTATGTTTGCAGGGCTTTGCTTGCCAAGTGTTAATGTAAACACTCTATTTTGAGACATCGGTCCATTTGCCTTCTGGACATGCTTCTTTTATAAGGTGGTAGTAAACCTCCGTACATAAAAATAAAATAGCCCTGTGGTCATAACTGCACACAAACTAATGTTACTGATGCAAAGCGTCTGACAGCAATTGCCACCTGTGTCAGCAATTCAGGGCACTCTAACTGAAGCCCGGTGTCAGGAAAATACTCTTGCTTTAGGCACCAGAGCTTGCCCTGGCCTTCATCTTGTCTTCTGGCTTTGGAGCTGCTGCTTTGGGCTCCAGTACGGTGCCAGAATGAGTCGCTAGCTGTGCCATGCAGCTAACAAAGGTGGTTTTCTAGGCTCTGTGTCCCACCGGTGGGTTCCTCACAGGCCGTCAGCAGGTACACCTGCGGCCCTGGGCGGCCTTGCCGAGGTGCCGCAGCCCTCTCACAAGGAGCTCCTTGGGCCTCGCTCCTCTGACAGCCTCTCCGCGTTGTTGAGCTTCTTAAGCCCGCCTTGGGGCTTTGTGGCTCGAACCTCGCCCGTGTGTCTACAAGCTGTATGGCTGTAGAACTGTTCCTGGTCCTGCTGGGCGGCCACGGTCTGCTGAATACAAGTGAGAGCTGCTTAAACACAGTCCAGGGTCCTCCTGGGTTGAAGACAGAGCCCCTTGGGAACCAGAGCGGTCTGGTGACGTGTTCCCGCGGTGAAGCTGGAGATACCCTGTGGCTGAATTGGGAAGAATTACTCTGGCTTTCAACAGAGTTGCTTGACTCTTCTAGAAAAAGTTTTATAGACTTGATGCTCAGTGAAAAATGGGTAATAGTTCAAACTCTTACAGGGATTTAGGAAACTTTTTTAGGATATTGTTGATTTGACTTAAATTGTGTATAAACATCGCCTGAAACTGACTGGAGAGGAAAAAAATGAGCAAAGCTTGCATGTCTAGCCAAGCAGTAGGTCATGCTGGTGGTATGTGTTGCACAGTATTTTAGAATAGACTGTCCAAGCTCTCTGACCTCTACAGCCTGGAGAAGATGTGGGGAATTCCAGTACTAGAGGGATCTTGTTGTCAAACACTCTGTTTTGTGGTTCAGAGTACCTGAAATGTGTCAGTGATGTTGAGTGGAATGCAAATCACAAATGTCCATTACACTTTGTTGAATAAACACATTTGCACTTGTGTATAATGAAATACTTTTATACTGCCTTATAACTAACACGCTTATTCTGCAGCCCTTCCTTTTAGGACAGGGGAACTCAAGGGTCAGCTGTGCTCTGACTTTATGAGAAATGTGTGTGATCAGCTCCCAGAGTGACAAATGGTAACTGTCGCTTAATTTTTATCCCCAATTATGTATCTCTGGGACCAATTTTTCAGGTGGAATGTTGGAGCCATTAAAAAGAAATAAGTAAACTATGCTGTATTCCATCATTTTTGGCAGCTGCCCAGTGGTCTGTAGCTTTAATATGTGCTTTTCTATATGGATATTTTTCATAAGGCTTCTGCAAGAGGACTGTTTAACACTTTTTTTTGACTTAATTTATGAAGATGCAAGTTGTAAGTAAATCTTGAGCCAAGCTCTTACATGTGGAGCAAATACTGTTTCAGTACTATTGTTCCCAGAATTTACAGGTAAATTGGTAGTAGATATGTTTAATACTTCATTCTCAATATTTCCAGCCTCAAATAAGGCAGACTCTTCCCTGAATCATAAATGTTTAAGGGAAGTGACATTGCATTGCTCTGCTTGTTTTTTACTTATCGGATTAGAGCTAGATAAACTGGTTTGTGCTTTTCACTTTTTGGCAGTTCAGTGGTTTCTGCAACACAGTTGTAATTTAAAGGCTGGCAGAACCTTAGTTTTATTGGAAGCATTAATATACCATATAGAGGCTTAAGCATTATCAAGCTTTGCCAGTTGCTCTTAATATTTTCTATAGAAAGCAATAAAGATCATGGTTTTGGGATGCAATAATATTCAACTAAATTTTCAGTGCTCCTATGTATGTTGTGAAGGTTCTTACCTCCTCTGTTACGGGGGGCAGAAGTCCTATGTCATCTGGTGATGCAGGATTTCCAACCCATTAGTTTACTTTCAAGTAAGAAGTTTTATGGTGTGTTGTAGGTGATTTGGCATTTTCAAAGGTAGCTTAAGGGAAACTGGATTTCCTTGGAAGTTGAAGGAGTCTTGTCGGCTTCATGTTCACTTCAGACTGCTAGGTGAGTTTTTGATAAGGGGCCCTTTTGCTTTGTCAGGGAATTTGTCCACCTGTTGGTGTGGTCTACTTTCTTATCAAGCTGCCTATTACCATAAAGGTGTATGATTTGTGAGTAGCCTTCTGCTGTTGATGTCTGCCTTTTGTTCTTCTCAAGCGGTTCATCAGCCGTTTTAGGAAGGGAGCACAGGTATTTTATCGTGAGTGACATAAGAAGCTTTACATTGTGTGCCACTTTGCAGTTACTAATATACTTAATGAGCTTACTAAGTTGCAGAAAATATGTACAAGCGTATTGGTTTCTTTAGCAGATTGATGTGTTTATGTGCATGTAAATCTATGTACAACGAAAGCTGCTTAGCAGCTGCATTTGTAAACGCACACTAGGCTCGTTGGACACGCAGTCTTGGTTACTGCTGTTGACACAATGAAGTAACTTCAGTTGGTTAGCACAGTTCCTTCCCAGGAAATACTGGAGGCTAGCATGTGCTAAATTTTGATCCCAGAGGGGATTTTCTGACAAACTTGTCATCTTCTTTAAAGCACAGTGAATATTCTTAGCATGCCAACGCAGCTGTAAATTGAACGTGTCCTTTTGTATGCGTTGGCCCAGGCCAGTGAACTGGATTGCCCCTGCTCGTGCATGGGTGAGAAGAAGAAAAAGCGAGGTTGGTTGCCTGCGCTTACCGGGCAGAAGGGCTATCTGTCACTGTCACAGCCTCGCCCTGCCTGGATTGCTTCTGCTTCCGTCAGACAGAGATGAACGGTGACTGCTGACACCTTTGTGGAGTCTTCTTGGAGACCTATCCTTTTCAAAGCAAATGTTTTCTAGTGAATGAGGGGTTTAGTTTGCTAGTAATAACCCTGAAGAAGTTGATGAATGTAGCACTTCTCCCAGGTCAGCCTGTGCTGTCCGTGGCATGGGAAGGAGCAGGGCCAGCCACGCTTGCAGACGCTGCCCTTCTCGCAGCACAGTCATGTTCCCGGGCAAATTGTAGCTTTGTAGATCTTGGTTCTTTCCTACACCCTTCTAGGATGTGGAGCTCCCTTAATTTCTGTGGGAAATCCAGTCTGTGGTATTTAACAACTGTCTGCATAAATAATAAATAGATGAGTAAACTTGGGAAAAAACACCCCAAAATAAACATCCCAGGTGTCTCGTCCTCATTCACAAACCATCGTGTATCACATGATTCAGATGCATTTCCCGTCTATGGATTTCAGGTTGAATAACTTCAGCATACTCGATAGCAACACGAAAGGAACGGGGATGGCATGCAAAGTCGTGTTCTGTGTGCTGCCTTCTGCTCGCTGTGAGCCAGTCCTGGGACGGCTTTGATAACTCCTGCCTCTCGGATCCAAGGCTCTCTGCCCCTACAAGGTGGTGAACCACATCGTGAGGTGATTATGTGTATGTACATTGAAAACTAGTCTGCAGTCTCCCAAGTGTAAGAAAACGCTTCACATTTTGCACTGGTACAGTTTGAGCCTTGCTTTGTGAAGTAGATGCATGTCTGATGTTAAGCTTCAATTGATATTGTCAAGCTATTTTTTAAACAGTTACACATGAAGAAAGCAGTTGATGTCCTTTTCGAAAGTTATTTCTCACTGTACGATGTGATTGGAATGAATGAGAGACTACATCTAATTGCAGGCTGTGTTATTTAAACCTTCTGCAGTGGAGTTCACACCTGTTTTGTAGTTCCACTGTTACCTTTGCAGTTCCACATTCAGGATAAATGTATCTATATGGGTATACTGATGAATAATTTCCCTTCATCATTATTATTTAATAAATAGTTAGCTCTCACGATCGTGTTCTGTTTGGTACTTGGCAGAGATTTTGGGAGGACATAGTTACGATGTTTCTGTACTCCCGTTCGTGTTTCTTCCCCTGCTGGTTATAAATGAACCATTGCAGCCCTTGCACAACTTCTGAATGGACAATGCAGTTCTTGTGCAAGTCCAGCGTGTCTCCCACTTGTCCGGGGAAGTCAGTGCTGAGGACTGGAAGATAATGAAGTTAATGAGTACACCACAGAGTCAGCAGTATTCTTGTATTGAGAACACAACAAATGGAAGATGATGTCCTTGGTTAAACTAATTTCATCAGAGGTTTGCTTTGAGAAGCACGGCTTTGTGTGAGCATGGGCTCTAGCTGCGCGCCTTGCTGCTGGCAGCGGGCCCCCTCGCTTGTACGGAGGTGACCTGGGCCGTGACCCAGTTTCCACCTGCGCTTTGACGAGCGTAGCTTTGAGAGGCCAGCTAGTTTGACTTGAAACTGCAAGTAGATTACTAAAATACATGCGCTTTTCAATAAAGGTGTGCTAGAGATTTATTTCAGTGTATCGAATTTTACTTAGTGCTTATTAGTCACTATTGTTAAAAATAAGTGCTCGCTGATACCGTTACGTTAAAGGCGAAGATGTTCCGAAGCGCAAGGAAAGCACGTGTTCGTAGGTGTTCATTACAGCTTAACTGCTGGTGTCATTCTTTCCAGAGAGCATTAGAGATCCTATTCTGTGGAAAGATTTAACCCCTTGAAAAACAACAGAGAAGACGGTCAAAACACTTGCAAGGTTAATATCAGTTAAGAAATAGCTTTTAAAACCAGGCAAGCTCAAAAGACGGCACTTCTTGAATAAAACACGTTTCTGCTTTTGAAAAAAAAATCCATCTGAAGAAATCACATTTTTCATGGAAAAGCTCAGCGATAGAAAGTACAGGTATAAGCACCCTAGATAATAGAAAGGGAGCTGAAAGAGATTATCTTTATTTCTGAGATAGGATCAGATGTATTAGATAATTTCTAATTTAGTTTTGAAAATCCTCCAGTTACAGGGATCCTGTAATGTTCCTTGTCAGCCTTTACACATGCTTAGCTGTCCTGATAGTTTTCGTATTTATAAGTTTTCTAACTATTAAGTTTAAACCTTCCTTGCTGAAGAGGCTTGTGCTGTAAAATTGCTCAATGGGATTTAAACACATGTGCAGCAAATTGCTGAGGGCTGGAGCACAGGTGCACTGGATATAGTGTTTTTCTTTCATTGACCTTAACCAAAGAAGCAAAAGGATTCAGCAAACATTGTTCCAGGTAATGTGATTTGCTGAAAAAGTATATATTTTTAAGGTGTTTACTACAGAGGTCTAAAATTACGTGGACATTTTGCTGCCCTCAACAAGAAAAAATGCATCTCCAGTTAAGTTCCATAATAAAAATAGTGCTTTAATAGAGATCTTTTCCTTAAAAGCTCAAGTATTTTAATGAAACTTGCTTCATCGTAAATCAAAGCACTTACTGCTCTGTAACCACAAAGTCTGACTCGGGGCTGGCAGTTCTTTTATCTTGGTGAACAGTTCTGACACTGTTCGTCTGATTTGTTTCATTATTTTTCTTTCAGAATAGTACATCATCTGCAGAAACTAATTCTTTAGGTGTCAGTTCACGGATTCAGCAGTAATCTAAGCCCCGTGCTCGTGCTCCACAGCAGCACTGCACCGCGAGACCCGGAGAAGCGGTATTGATCCCCCGGTGCCTTAAACAGTAACACGTTTACAGCCCTCGCTCCTTGGATCCCTCCCCAAAACCTCCTCCTTCCACGGCCCGGCGAAGAGCAGAGGCCCCGTGCCCCCCGAGGGCTGGGCGAGCTCCCCGCGGCCAGGCGGGCGCAGCGGCCGCTGGAGGCTCGCGGCGGATCAATAGCAATTCTGTTATGGGCCAGATGTCAAAGCACAGAAATATGCTTTCAAATCCCAGGGACTTGCTGTGACAGCTAGTGTGCTAAAAGACATTTGCTTGGCAATCAAAGGCATTAATAGTGGTTTTTGTTGACCACCTGTTCGGGGGAGGTTTTTAATTACCTTTTTGGTTGCTGGCCAGCGTGATAATGCTGCTACATGTTTCCTTTCCTCTGTTTGGTTCCCCCAGCTTGAACACAAAGCAAGCATTAAATTGCCTTTTCAGAAGTGTTGAAGCCTTTGGAAGGGGCGGCATGCTTATTCCATATCTTAGTTGTATCTTGAAACCTGGGGTGACAGGAAGTTGAATTTCAAGGGAAAAGGCTAAGAATAGGCTTCAGGAGTAATTGGCAGTCTTTATGCTGCTCGCTTTGTTCGGGAAGTTTGCATGCCGGAGGATGGCTTGGGAAAGGCACTTCATTACAAGTGGCATGAACTGGAAGGAGAAAGGACTGCTGGTGCTCTGTGTAATTTTTGGATGCAATCTTCTAATCTGAGAACTTGAAAATGCAGAGTCTGACACCTGAAGGGTGTTTATTCCAGTGTGGATCATCAACCTTCAGATTCCTGTTAAGAGACCTCTGTCTCCTGAGCTAATGCAGAAACTTTGCGGTAAGCTGTTATTTTCTGTGTGAACCAGTCAAGAGAAGAGGGATGAAATGCGTGCTGGTGAATGGGTTTTATAGATACTCGTTGACAGCAGCAGAGGATTGCAGCATTCTGGCCTTGCTTTGGGAGCTCTGGCAATGCTTTGCTCATAGATTTTCTGTGCTTTTACCCCAGGCTGTCTCATTTTCTGCTCACTTTTCTTTTTGGTATCTACCAGCTCATGTAGCCTCTCATTTGTCTCCTTTCTGATTCTGGAGGTGGGGGTGGCAGCAGTTGCACCCCTGCTGGTGGGCAGGCTCCGTGCTCCCTCCCTTCTGGCTTATCTTTAGGAAAAGCTGTGTGAAGCCCCCATGTTCATGGGCACAGGGACTGGAGGGGGTCATGCAGGCAGGGGCTGTGCAGGAAGGAATTGGGCTCAGTGCAGGTGTGGGGTCTCCAGATGTTTGAGCTGCCAAATTCTGCTGACCCTCTCCTGAGCACATACAGTCAGATGGGACTTGGCCCATCTTGCACAGATTTTTCCATCAAAAATTAAGGTAAATTGCTGTCACAGAAGTGATGCTCTCTCCACTGCACCCCCTCCTTTCCCCCGGCTTCTTTGTCAAATTTCAAGGATCGTTCCTGAGCATGCGGTTGCTGGAGATGCTGCCTACGGGCACTGACAGTAAAAATCCTTCTGCAAGGAAAATGGGGGTTCCTCCAAGCTGGACGTGAAGCAGACCCAAAACATTTTGGCTGAAAATCTGCTGTTCTCTGCCATGAGCGTGGGTTCCGCTACTCTGTCCCCTTCCTGCCCTAAGAGAAAGAAACCATCTGCCTCCCCAGGCCAGCCTGGGGTCAGGGCTTGTGGCACTGCTTTATGCCGAATTTCCAAGGATTCGGACTTGCCACTGACCATCTAGATATGCTTTCCATGGTTGTAGCGGGCACCTTTGGAGTGCGGGTGGTCAAGGAGTGAGGAAGTGTAGATGCTGTGGCGGGGCTGGGTGGAACAAAGCCTCCCTGCCCTGGCGGAGGAGCTTCCATGGGGCTGGGAGCCGCCGCTCCCGCAGCGAGCCCCTTGCCGCTCCAGCCTCCGCCAGCGTGGTTGTCAAAGCTGTCTTTGATGCGGGGAGAGGGTAATTCTGACCTACCTCTGAGAGCTGTTAAGGATTAATGTTTACACAGGGCTTTGAATATGTCAAGCTTTATGTAAATACCAGATACGACTTTTTTATTAATACCCCCCACATGCTCTCAAGTAAATAACCCCTGCCGTGTGCGCGGTGCCTGAAGGCAGGCAGGGCAGCACGGTGCCAGCAGCCAGGACATCCCATGGCAGCTGCTGGGCACCGCAGACCCTCGCCCGCGTGCCCCCGAGAGGGTCTGTGCTCCCTGCCTGCGCCCCACGGTGAGATTGCAGATGAACCGTCAGGTAGGAACGGAGCCACTTAGCACTAGGCATTTAAATGAGTAGGCAGTAGCCCTTGGGGGCAGGCTGGCTTGGTACCAGCTTTATTAATTATTACTTTTTTTTTTTAATCTGCAAAAACAGTCATCCTCTGAAATGCCACTTCAAGGTTTAAAAGTAAGTTATATGGGATGAAAGGAGAGGTTTTTTTTTTTCTTTGTGCAGAGAAAACGTTAAAATATTCTGTCATTTTGAACTAAGTTCCATTAATTTATAACTTGGCTTACTCTTAATATGGGATGCTTAAAGAGGGAGGATTAACCTGTGGTTTATAGCTCCTCTGCCCTTGTTTATATGTGTCTGTAACAACAGACAAAAAAACCCTTTACATCTAACCTTTCCTGTATATTTCTTATATAAGGCTGTGTCAGGCTTTTACTGCTCCATTCAGGAACTCATTTCCAAAACTTTGTTATGCATAAGAAACTATGGAGGGTGGGAATTGACTTTTTGCCAGTTACTTACTTAAACTGAAGAGATCTTTGCATTCAAATTACTTATCTGGAGTGCTGGCAGGCTAATAAATTCAAGGGGCTGTTCTAGCCACTGTCAATCTCAAATGTAATCCTATTAAAATAATTGAGTATTTTCAGGGTAGAGAATTCCCTCTTCCTGCTGTCCACGGCACACAAGAGAAAACATGAAAGGCAGCCTGGAGTGTCCTCCGAATGTCATTGAGCCGACCCCGCGTGCGTTGTGTAATTCCCTTCTGCCAGGACTTGGCCAGCTGCAGCACGCCGTGGGGGCACAAAGTTTGTAATGCAGTAATGTAGGGCAGTCCGTACTCCAACTTCTTGCCTTTTTTTTTTGGAAGTGATGTCAGTGGTTTTGGCCTTGCTCTGTGTCGATTGGGCTAGTTCACCTTGATTACAATGGGAGACTTTTTGTTGTCCTCTGGGATTTGCACAGGGAATGCAAGGAATGTCAAACCCAACCTGACCTGCTCTTTCAGGGGCCATCCCATGCAACTGCCAGCGTTGTGCAGTTAATTCAGGTGGGAGGCTACTAACCCCGTCGCAAATTCCTTTTTTTTCCTGATCCTTACAGATGCTGAGATAGGTGCTAGCAATCTCTTTGGCCATGTTTTTGCTTTTGTTTTTCATTTGAAAGTCAGATCGGTTCTTTGTTTTGTAGTGTGGCCCCACGAACAGTTGTTTCACCGGAGCTAGGACAATGGAAGCTCTTTGTGGTGATGCTGCTGTCGAAGCCCCCAGGACATCAAAGCAGAGCTTCTGTTGCTTTTTCAGAGATGACAGTTTCTCCAGTTTGTCTTTTGATAATCTTCAAATGCAGGCATGACCTGAATTTACGACATGGAGAAAGAAAAACGGTAGGAAAAATCTCTGAAAGCTTTTAAGGTATCTTTGACAGCAGTAAACTAGAGAAAATAAGCGCAAGTTCTTTCCTCTCTCCTTTATTTTTGCAGGTCACTTTAGAGGAAATCAGAGCAAATCCGAATACTTCAAAAACAACCCTCAACCCAATTTCCACCAGCAACCAACCAAAAGTCTCCTGCCATGCAGCCCGCAAACCTCAAATTCTCTTTGGCAGGCTTGTGTGAAAACCATCTCTGTATTACTTGCCACAAACAGGACATGGGTTTCATGAAGTACCCCTGATCTAGGAGAGTAAACAAATTTATTTTCCGTAGTATGTCAAATCACTGCCGAAGCTTTTACATGGTGGTGCAGCACTTTGGCACAAGACAGCTGACTTGAATGTTTTCCTATCTTGGTGTTACCTTTGCATCCAGCAAGCTCAAAAGACAGCGTTGTTTGGCTGGAGAGAAACGATGGGATGCGGAGGTGATTCCTGTTGCTTGTATCCTCATAATTATAAGGGTGTGATATTGTTTAGCCCAGTTTTTCTGCAGAGCATAATCTAAAATGTGTGCCCGTCTTGCTTTGTGGCTTGTGTGTGTTCCATTTCATCCATGAGCTTGTGTTACCTTGAATTGAATTGGTTTATGGCATGCTGTTTTCGGTAAAGCGGCAAAAGAAATGGTCACATAATTCAGCAGGGCTTGCCCTTGGAGTGATTTAGTTACGCTGGGTGATGGCTGAGGAACCTTATTGATTTGGAGCTCCCATTGGAGCTGAATTCGGAAAGCTTTGCAGCACCTGCAAGACACTCGCCTGAATAGAGCTACTGAGAAAAGCATTTCAGTTATTGGCATTGCTCCTAATGCATTTTGTATGTGTCTATACCACAGGGAGAAATGTGTGGTTATTGTTGAAATATTATCTACACAGGTTTTCAGAAGATGAAGAAAAGGCACTTTGCTGCAATAACTGTTGTGGACATGCTATTGTGATAATGCTTTGGCGTTTTTATATTGAGATGTGGCTCAATATATTTTCTCCTTGCTGTGTACATTTTTAAAAACAGTCAAGCAGAGATATTTGATAAATGGTGCTTTGAAGGCTGCTTTCTGCTGTCCAGTAATTTTGGCTTGAAACGTTTATTTGAATTGTTATTTAGTTTAATCTACTTGGATCTAGATAGTAATACGTATCAGCTGCTCTAGTAGCTGTGCTATGTATTAAGCATGAAATAACATTGATAATAGGAATCTGAGGGAATAAATGAATCTCTCTGAATTGCTTTATATTGGTAAGCTGATTTGGATGAACTCAAGGTAACAGATTTTTCTTTTGTCATGGCTTTGCAATGTATGTTGCGGTCTGCTGGAAGCAGCTCTAAATATGTCTTGTAGCCACTGTGTGAGGAAATGTCCTTTCTGTGTGATGATTTTGCAGGAAGGTTTTATAATTGTTTTCCGTAACAGCACCAAACCTGTGGCTTTTTCTCAAACCCTTCTTCAATATGGCTCATAAAACTCCTTTAAATGTGTGGGGGGGCTTTATGCAAAAGGCAGTTACTTAGCACTGGCCTCAAGGGAAATGGTACAGTGTGGAAAATCCTGGAGGTGAAAATAGGAAACCTGTGTTGTAGCTCAACATTTTTGTCTTGTTTTCTAGCTTTTCACCATCTTTTATCCTTACAAAACAAAATGGAGTTTGTCTAATCACCAAAGTTGCAGAGTAAGTACTTGTGTCTAGGGTGATAGTTGTCAGTGCCAAGAAATAGAATTGAGCAAAATTAAACCAAAACCTGATTAGTGACCTACTTACAAGAAGCAGGAGGTTCTTGGATTCTAGCTTAAGTAAATTCCAAATACTGTATTTAATTGTTTCTCCCTGATTAATAACATCTAAGTATAATATCTGTCAGGATTTTTAAAACAAGGAAGCAACTTTAAAGCATTACATTTACTTTACCTTGGGAGAACTTAATTAGCTGTCAACCACACTGCACATGAATGGTGACTTTTGAATGAAATTATCAAATCTCTATTCCTGAGGCATTTTTTCACCCTACTTCCACAATAGAGGGGAACAGGAGAGATTTGTTTAGGTAGAAGCAAAAGTAATTTTAGGAAAATGCTTTTGTGCATGCAGTTTTCTTGTATTAATTACAGAAGCATATAAACGTTCTGTTCCTGTGTGAAAGTGAGTGACTTACACAGAGGGGTTATTAAATCAGGTTGGAAGTGCACTTCCAAGCAGGTACAAGATTGTGGCCTTGTGGTTCTCCATTTAATGGGCTAATTTCTTACTGGATTGAACTTCTATCATTCAACTGCATACCACGGTAATTTACTTATTTTACAAATGCAATAAATAGATCAAAGCCAGCAAATCAGTTGAACAGTCCTAATTTAGAGCTCCTTGCTTTTGCCATCACGTGATGGCAAAAATGTGGCATGGTTATTGGGAAATTTGATGCATTGGTGAAGATGGTGAAGAGAGTTGAGGACATAATGGTAAAGCAAAGGAAAGCAAAGCAATTTGAAGTATTAAAATATCTTAGTGTTTTGATAGGTTTGTTGGCAGTGATGTGAGTTGGTGAGACAGTGTGTGAGTATAAACAGCTTTACTGGAGCATTAATGTTAAATATAACTTGCTTCTTCTACCCAGTGTGTGCCTAATGCTAGGGTGAACGTGTTATCCAAATGAATTCTCTAAACCTGTGTTTTAAGGACCAGCCTCTTGCCTTTAGGTCTGATGGATCTGGTGATCGTGTCATTCTTCAGTGGTTTCTCACCAATGTTCTCATAATGACTAAAGCAAACACACGGATGACAATAAAAAAAAAAAAAGTAAATTAAAAATTTTTTTGCTAAAATGGGGATATTTGCATATCCTTCAGAAATTTGATGCATGCCTACCTTGATAATCAAACCTCCAGTCATAGCTTAATTATATGGTCTGATTTTAGCGTGTTGGTTTTTCTTCCACCCTAAGAGCCCTGAACAAGAAAGAAATCTAGATAGAGCAAACATCTCCTGAGAGATGTTTGGTAAATGCTCTTGTAGTGCTCTAAGCTTGGTGTTTATCGAGAGGCGAGGTGATATGGCACTCAGTTTTAAGTTCTGGCTGTATTGGAACTCAGAGTAAGTTCTAAGGTTCTTGTATGGGTCAGGTACCACGAGGCTATTTCTGTGTGCTACACTCTGGTTGTGTTGTATGAAGTATCTTCTGTCATGGTGGCATCTTCAGGTTTTATTTTGAACTGTATTGTAATTCATCTGTTCGCGGCGATGCGTGTGTTTTGCAAAGCATATCTGTGGCTTCTCTAATCATTCTTGAAGAAATGTTGTTCTGTCACCTTGTGAATGATCTGAGAGGAAAGTTTGTGAGGCAGTGTAACACGAGCTAGAAATGCTCCAGCCGTTTATAAGTGATTATATTCAGACCACAGTGTCCAAGCACCATAATGAATGAAGTCAGTACCACTAATGGCACTGATAAAAGCAAATTCTACCTTTATTTCCTGTAGTCACTACATCATCTCGACCAATGGAAGCCATAACAGGATTTTCACACAAGATGGGCATTAAATTGGTGATGATGCGTGAGCTGCTCACATCTGCTGGGCTGTCACTCCCGGTAGCTGGCGCTTCTGCAGTTAACCTGCGTTTAGCTGTAACTTCATTCTTGGTTTGTTTCTTAACTTGTTTGATTATATACTAAAACTGATTCCTTTACATCTATTATTTATATGAACTATGCAACACTGTCTCTAGTTTAAGGCAGGGGCTGTGCATGGTATAAAAGCCTGACCGAAGTGATACTGATGTTTGCTGGCAGTGGATGGCCTCGCAGCGAGCGTGAGAAGTGCTCATCTCTTGCTGAAGTGGGTATGGGCATTACGAATCTTTTTTTTTTTTTTTTCCCCCGTTTTCTTAAGTCTTGATTTGACTTGAAAATGAGAAGGCCTTGTACTGGTCATTGGGATCAGAAATGCTGGAGTTGTATTTAGAAATCCCCTCTGATGCGCTGAATCTTGATTTTACCATAATTGTTACCACTGACTTGAGATTTCTGAGCCAAGTGCAGGGGTACTTGCAGTTCTGTTTTTCTTTTTTCTTTGAGGAATGGGTGGGTGGTATTTGACTTGTGTATGCTAATGCCTTGGTAAACTTCTATCCTTCATCCCATGACTGAAGTCCTCCTGTTGTCTCAGTGGGGACAGACGTTTGCTAAATCTGCTTGGAAATGGGGACGTGTGAGACAATAAGGGAAAGGACTGTTCTGGCAAAAACTGAAATACGTAACGTTGGGGTTGTTTTTTTCAATCCAGAACTGCCCTTCAACTCCACTGTCACAAGTCTTTGCAGACCTTCTGATTGAGCTTCCTTGCCTTCCAAAGCAATATTGAGAGAAACTGTAAAGTGCTCCCCACATATTTGTGGCAACTTGTGACAAACAATTTAAAATTTGGCAGATGTAACAAAATTGTTAGCTGTATCCTGACACTACTTCTGGGGCTTAGGAATGTGTTTTTGTAGCAGATGGAGCTATTAGTTAGCTGTGCTATCTTGAAGAATTGCTTTCCCAGGTAATCAGCTCTGCTCATTTAGGATGTCGTTTCCCCACCTCGATATGTCAGCCGAGGAAGCAGGAATGATTAATCACTGCGGCTTGGACACTGCACAAGAATAACTGCGTAGAGGGAATCATTCTGTGGAGCACCAATGCCACAGGGAGTTTAAAGGGCTCTGATGCAAAGCAAACAAGATGGAAAAGATGACCGTGATGCTTCCTGATGGCTGTGTGTCAGTGCATAGAGTTTCTGTGGCAACCTGAAGATTTGCAATTCATAGAAAGCCTGGAGCGAGACAAAACTTCTAAGCCCTGGCTGTCACTGCTGTGGAACGGGTGCCACCAACACCTGGCAACCTTCTTCCATTGCTTGCTTTTCACGCTTGGCAGAATAAATCATATAAGAGTAACGTGCACAGTTAACCCTTCTTAAAATGTGTACTTTCAACATTTCCAATTAATCTTGTACAAAAGAAAGGCTTCTGAGAAGTGTTTGAAAAAATAGCATTTGCTATTGATCTTAACTGCAGCCTTATCGTTGAAAATACTGCTTTCTTGTGGACAGATCAACAACAACAACAAAAATAATGTAAAATAAGCAAATCTGTATTTCTTTTGGATTAGACTGAAAATGAGGTGTGTTTTTTTTCAATTACTAGTATTCTTAAATTGCCAATAAAGGTTAATCTTTCTTCTTTTCTCATCTAGCAGATCTCAAGCTCAAGTCTTTTTGACGTCTACTTCTATTTTCATTTAACCTCTTTAAAAGTAATTTGGAATATTTTTGCAAGACTTGGTGTTGTGATGTACAATATAAACATAAGGTGCCAAAGGTTCCTAAGGTGCCTGGGATTTGTGATATGAAAGGGCATCAACTTGAAGTAGGTGGAAACCACTAAGCAAAAGCTATGGCAGTTAATACCGGCAAGCTTAATCTTTGCGAAGCTGTCAACTTGAAAAACGGACACTGGAAACTTATTAGCAGGACTGCTCTTGTTAAGTGTTAGTCTTCATTGCAGTTTGGGCTGTACAGCAACTGCTGAACTCCGAGTACAAAAATTGTAGCAGCATTAAACCTTTTGTAGTGAGTTTCACGGTAGATGAGTAGTCTGGTGTGAAATCTGAAGGACTGCATCACAAAGTTCACCCGTGGCATTTGGTATAAGCAGGTTGCCCTGGTGTCGCTGGCGCTGTCTCAGTAAGCATGCAATGAATTGGTCAAATACAGTGGTAGTGCTGGCAGCTGTGCTAACCTCACCTCACAGTGGATGCTTCCCAACTTTATCTTAAAAAGTCACTGCAGCGTTGGAATACCTCTTCCAGAAACTTGCTTTGAGGGCCCATTTGGAAATGTAGTGCTTCCTGTGGCTTCTTGAGGGATTTTTGTTTTCCCCCTCTGAGTGCAGTGCTGGTGTCTGCAATGCACATCTGTCTGCACTCGCTGCTGGTAGAATAACAAATTTGTTTCCTTAGTGTAGCTTGAGGCTTGTGTACCTTTGCATTTTCTGCATTCTCTGCACCTAATCCTAGATGTTTCCAAAGTTAAATAAAAGGTCATGCATATTTTATACATCTGATGTAAGCATGTTATTCTGTACTTACATAAAGACAGACCGAGTAAGAAGCTGCATGCATAGTAAGTAGGATAATATGCTGCTCAGGGCTGGTTGTTTTCTGGAGTGTGTGCTGGCCCCAAGGCATTGAGACATTTAATTTGTAGCGTAGCAAAGATATTTACCTTGAAGCATGTTTGTGAACCTTATCCATACCTAGTTTAGTCATGTCTGTTTCTGAAAACATTTTTGTTTATTTTCAAAGCACCTAATGCCTGTAGCAAAATTTTGAAGTTAATTGCCTGGATATATACTGCAAGGAAAATGAAGTGTTACAAGAAGATAGCTGTAGATAGAGGGGCTGAGAGAATAACCTCGGGGCATCTGCCTGTGAGCAGACATGTAAAAATATTAATTTTTGAACTTTTGACTTCAAATGTTTTGTGTAAAAATGTTTAAATACTCTTTCTATCAGATTTGATCTTTTGAGTCACAGGACCTTGTTGTGGTTGGCAGAGCTCGTGTAACATATTTCTTTTTAAATGATCTCTGAAGTTGTCAAGTACTTTTTTATGAAAGTGCTTGATGGAAAGCTGTACAATTTGTTCAGGCAGTAGCGTAGAATGAGTTGTGTTTTTTCAGTGGAAACTGAGTTGGTTTTTTGAAACTGTTAACATTTAGGAGAAGGCTTGTTGTGTGAGCGCTCACAGGAATGGAAGCACAGCTTCTTCTTTGTTTGTTTTTGCAAACAAATGTGTGAAAATACACGGCGGAGTACATGTGCTCAGGTATGGGCTGGGGCAGCAAGCTTGTTTCTTGAAACTGGAAAGTTATTCCTAAAACACAAAATAAAAACTACAGGGGTGTGGGCTTTGTTTTTCAAGATGTTTATATGTCAACTTTCACAATTTGTCTGCCCCCTCCTCCCCTCATGTGTTGCCATTATGATGGATGAATTTCTTGGCTACTGGCTCCATAGTTGTGACTGAGTAGGAGCATCCTGACATGCAAAATCACAGCAGACTGTGGCTGAGTCATAAATGACTGAACTAGTTAGATTATCACTTCCTACACAGGCTCTCTGAAGTTGTCCTGAGAATCCAAATGAAGGGAACTTCCACTGGCAGTGGGAAAAGCTCTGAAGACTTTTATGCAAGTACACAAATAAAAAATAAAATTAATTACTGACTGTTACTTCTGAATATCAGAATGGATAACCCAAGCCTGAGTGTTCCTTGCAGGTGACCTTGCAAACCTTCTGTGGGCTGCAGAACTTGTTTTCTAAGCAGTGAAGATGCCTTTGAAGGCCACGTATTTCTGGCAGTGACTCTGGAATTGTCTTGAAACAGGTAGTCAGATACTGCTCAAACATCAGCTAGCCAACAAGCAAACAGCATTGTTCATCAAGATTAACCATTTCCATGTAAATAATTCAGACCTAAGAAACGTATCTTTAAGAGAAGTATCTTTAAAAAAATGTATCTTTAATTCTGGGATATTTCACGAATCAAGAAGGATTGGGCTGCTCCAATGAAATACTCATGTTTCAGTCTTGAGCCTCGTTCCCCGGGGAATGGGGAAGCATTTTTCACATATTGCTGAGTCTGTTTTTGACCCTAATAAGGCAAATGGACAAGAAAAGAAGAGCAGCAGGGATATGTCAGATGAAAAATTAAGTGTTTTGAAATTGATTATACGCTGCAGCAACGTGGTCGTCTTTCTAGTAGGAAACTGTAAACAAAACAAATTGGATCAATTACCTCTTTCTTTGCAGCAGCCATTGCAATTAGTGAGCACCTGGAGTGCAAAACGCGTTTCCCAGGTGGAGTCAAAATAAAACGCTGGGTGGCCCCAGGCCTCGTGCCTGCACCGGCTGCGCTCGCCGGCACGGGAGCAGCGCCGCTGCCTGCTGCTCCTCACCAGCTTGGCAAGGGCTGAGCTGGCGCTGCTCGTGGCACGGCTCCGAGACGTGTCCTTCAAGCCCAGGTGTGCTGCGCGGCAGCTTCAATCAGCATGGTCACCTGCTCAGGGTACATGGATAGGAAATAAAAAACAAACCACATCGTTTCTGCGTGCGGTAACTTGCAGGCAGCCTTCAGCAATCAAGGTCCCTTCCTCAGTGCATTTCTGCAGCGGTTTCCAGACAGGCGTGGTTCAAGTTCTGCACGTGGCTAGATGTTTTGCCAAGCCTGGGACTTGATGAAATGAGGTGCCATGTTGGGAAAATAGTTATGCTCGCAGACTTGAGTCCATGAAGTGTACCTTTAATAAGAAGTGTCACTTGTCAAAATAAATGAGCAAGATTTTTATTGCATGTTCACTCGCTTGTAAAATTTGCTAGTCTGCAGTGGCTCTTAATCATTAATGTGAATTAGCCAGGTTCTTCTGTAGTTTAATTACTAGTATGTCATGTTTACATTCTCTCTTGATGAACTAATGGTTACATTATATGCACAGTTTCATTATAGGTAATGGGCAAAATAAAAAATACCAAAGATGTGTGTAGATGCTGTAAAGTGCTTAATCTGTGGAAGATTGAGGTGGAATTGCAGCTGGGGGCAGAAGTCTGGGTAGGAGCTCTGGATCATCAAGTCCAACCCTGTAAGCTGTCCGTAGCGACTTGAGGACGATGAACTATCCTAGTCCAGGGCATGTTATGCTCCTGTGCAGGAACTGCTGCTCAGTACATGTGTCTCTGATAATACTTGTTGCTTGCTTGGGATTCTTCTTTCTGTTGACATTATGTTGCTTTGTGGTGGTGTTTGACTGTATTATTCCATATTCACAGCTTGTTTCTCATAGCAAGGTTTAATTATGTTGATAGGCAAAAGCAGGAATGCTTTCTATTGTTTCTTACTTCATTGTTCCTTGAGGATTAATGAGAAAATTGGCAGAAAATTGACCAGAGGTACAGACTTCTGAAAGGATTTTTTCCTTCTATGATATTACTTACAGCTTTTCAATAACTGTGAGAGCTTTTAAGCTATGTCACACTGTGGATATGTTGTATGTTAATTGTTTGACTTGGTTTTTATAAGATGACTGAGCTACAGTATTTAAACAGAGTGGCAGGTGGAGCCATAGATAACATTGAACTGAAATTCATTGCGAGAGATGTACTCCTACAGATTGTCTGAAATTTAGCTGTGGCTTTACTCATCTTCTTAGGTAAGTAAAGCAGAGCCAGTTATGCAGCAAGCTCTGTGCCTGGAAAGTTGGTCTGTTGGAAGCGTAGCCTGGCTGAGCTTTAGAGGTGGCTGCCAACTCGTCCTCCGAGTGGCAGCAATTGTACTGCCTTTTTCTTCCTTGACCTCTTGCTCAAAATGAAATTCTTAATTGCTAAGAAAACTGAGTCGTACTGTATGTTGTCAAGGAGACAAATAAAGCCTGTTGAACTCACAGAAACAGCATTAAAGACATTGGCATGTTTCCTCTTAGTTCTATAAGCGAGCGGTTTGTGACACTGAAGTTCTCCAGATGTTATGTACAGCTGTTGCCTGAACAATATAGATTTCAAAATGACATACCTGAATACAAAAAAAGCAACTTTCTCCTTCCTCTTATCTGTGCTCCTAGGGAATTCTCTATTTACCTTGGTAATGCAGGCTTCTAAGTAGCTGCTCTTGATAATGACTATGTAAGAGCAGACAAGATGTGCAGAGGTCGTAATTGGAAAGGGAAATAACATTTAAGAAGTGAGAAACTGAAGATGCTTTCCATATGGAATAAAATGTAATCAACCTTTTAAATGCAAGGAGTGCTGACTCCTTCTTTGGGCAAAAAATAGTCTGTAAATCACCTGTAGCAGTTCTGCTGGGTAAGTCACCTTGTTACAAATAAATGGAAAACGAGGCTTAGCGTCCAGCATCAATTTATTGCTTTTATATTTTCAGTCATGTTATTTGTTTACCTGCAGCTGAGAGGATACAAGCAAATTCAGGAATGGTGGTGTAGGAGAACTTTTGTGCTGTTTTCCACATTCATAATGGTGAGCATGTTTTGTGTTCGGAGCACGTTTGAGGTCTGTGAGCACATTTGGCTTTGAGCTGGTGCTTGTGTGCGCTAGTGCGAGCGGGGAGCACTGAGCAGGTGCTGCTTCCCTGCTTGCACACGTAGGGCTCTGCCTCTCTGCAAGGCACTGAGAAGGTGCAGGGACTCGCAGTTCTTCTAAGAATAGTTATTTCTGGATTTACTTGCATGAATGGATCTAAATGATTTCCATAACAATTGTCTCTGGAAATTCCAGTACTTGAGGAGTTCTTACTGTTTTTAAGTGAAGAGACAGTGAGGTAAAAGCAGTTTATGCTGAAGCAGTTGCTGGTCCATGGCTAACCTTGGGGTAGGATTCTGGTGCCCTGACTTTACTATTAGCAAGTCACTTTCTTCCATTGATCATTGAAATAAAGGGTGTTAAGGGCCTTAAGCTTCATATGGAGCCATTACAAGACACATCAAGAATCTAACCATGGAGGTATCTCTGAGCGATGGACGCTCAAGTTGCTTAAAGTTCAGATGCTCTACCGCAGTTTGCTTGGATTACATTGAAGGTGGCTTTCCACACATACACCTGTCTTTTATCTCTGGGCTTGGAAGAATCCAGATGCATGCCCGTCAGTGCGTCTGCTTAAATTAGAGGTGACAAATTATTGATAATTAGCATTGCTTTTTGTTTTACCATTGCAAAATGTGAATTTATAAAAGCCAATTTATTTTTATCTTTGGCCTCAGGAACTCCAGAGCAGTTGTACTTATTCTTAATTGCTTGTTTTATGGGTGAAAATTAGGCTGTAATGTGAACTGCAGTGTGAGGAGACTTGGTTAGAACGCTTGCAATGTTTGAATGGCAAGGAGAAAAAACAATGCTGAGGTTTGTCTAATACTTCACAAATTCCAATTTTTATTAAATTTAACAATGCAACCATTTCTAACCATTCTATAACTAAATATAGTAATGAAATTTTATTTGAAGTCAGGAATGTTATCCAGATATGACTTGATGTGTGTAAGATACTGCACATCAATGGAGTGGTACAGATTGTGTTAAATGGGCCTGAAATAATCTTCAGGAAAGAAAATCGTTTTCTATTCTTCTTGACACAAAGTGTTTGTCACAGATATGCATTCTTATCCGCATCTTGTTAGTGAAATCATTATACTTTTCATTACAACTTTTATGCAAATATGCTGGTTTTCCTTGATTAGGTTTGCATGAACACGCTGTAATTACAGGCTGAGGTGATATTAATGTGTAACAATTAAATATGTAATTACTATGTGTAATTACAGCTAGGAGAGCGCGTTGTAATAGCCCGTGCACCATGCCGCCTCACGGGCAGGGTGTCGCCCGCAGGAGCCAGCAGTTGTGATTTTATGCCCATTTGTACCAACAGATCTTTCGGCAGAGTCTTTAGGTGGAAGGGGCTGTTATAGCTGTAGACACGCAGGGTTTTACCTGCACGCCTCCCACAGGAGCTGCAGGGCTCCGGGAGCACACCCGGTGGCCCGGCCATGGGCCTGGTCCCTGCGTGGCTGGCTGGCGTCCTCGCCTCAGGAGCTGGCATTCCTCGGAGCCTCTTCCTCTCCGGGCAGGGATTTGGCGCACACAGCGTTTCCCTCTTCCTGCCCATCTCCTCACAAAGGGAGCCAGCGGCGGAGGAGCCTCGTGTGCCCCCGTCTGGCTTTCCAGAAAGCTCTCCCAGCTCGCGTCCCACTGTCGCTGCGGTGCTGGGCGGGTGCCCGAGGACGCCCTGCAGCTGCGGCCTCCCGCCGACGGGCACCAGAGGATGGGTGCTAGCGCAGCTCAGGGCCACGTATTTAAGATGTGACATGATGCAGGCATGATAAAGGCAGATCATCAGCAAAGGTCAAGTATATTCCATTTGATATCTGATACATCCACAGGAATAGATCTGTTCCTGGTGGGAGGAAGGACTTGGTGCCCAGACAGGGGGGTTAATTTTTAGCTTCAGCCTGCTGGTGCAACTCGTCAGTTCTGTTGGGCTTGGGGAAGGTTTTGTTAATGTGTATGGGGAGGAGAAAGAGACCTGTGCCTGGGAGGTATTTTCAGCCTTCCCGTGCGGTGCTTCCCTTTCTGCAGACGAGCAGAGGCTGTGAGGAGAAGCTTTGTGCTCAGGGACTCTGGGGCTCTGCTGGGGGTCCACGAGAGCTCTTGCTGAGCCTTTCTCTACCACTTAAAAACCTGCTGTGACTTGGAGCTTTGCTAAAGAGAATGACTTAAGGCTAGCTCTTCAACCACGTCTTCTGGACGTGCAGGAGTGCCTGTTTTACCTGGCTCTTAGGACAGCTGGGGGTTGGTTGGTTATGTATATCTAGAGATGAGATCTGTTTTCCTCTTAGTACGCTTTTACTCTGATGCTGTGAGGATGATTTTGCTTTAGCTCCTTTCCATTGATGTGTAGACCAGGCAACAAGAATGCCTGGGGGGTACATCTTGAAGAGGGCTACCATGAAGCAGATAAAATGGTAATACTTTTTCTGCTGGAAGAATACCAATGAGGGACTTGAGGAACCTCCTCAACTGAGGTTTTCTCTGTACTAGAAAAATAGCCGAGGAAGAATACAGATCTAGCCCAGTTAAAAATGCTCCCGATACCTGCATTGCAGTGAGGACACAGCCTAATGGCTAGGGTTTCCGAAACATAAGAAGGAAGAAAGTTTGAGGCGATGGGAGTTTCCTGATAGTGTCCTAATATTGCCTTGTATGAACGCTGCACGCACGCATGTTCCTGTATGGCGTGGGGGCTGGCTTGTCCTGATGCAGCATCGCTTCGTGGGGGACGCAGGAACAGAAGTGTCTCTGGTACAAGGGATCAGTCTGTGCTGTGGTTGCAGACCCCCCAGTGGGAATTTTTCCTCTGTATGACGCTTTGCTGTGTCTTCAGTTGGTGCTAGCAGAAAGAATATACCTGCTAAAATTTTCCTCTTGGAACAAAGTTAAATGGTCTTTTCCAGGGGATTAAGTATTGAGACATTTTCAGATACTGAGGATATCCATTTCTTGCTCTGAGCGAGTTTCAAAGGGTTTGTTTCTATTTGTCAGTCCCTGATGGGGGAGAAGGGATTCCATGTCAGCAGTTGTGGAAATGTACTTTTAGAGATGACTGAATGTAATTAAGAGATGTGTTGGCAAAGGCATGTATTTAAACGTCTTCGCTTTTTTCACAGAATCCTTATTCAAGTGTTCCTGTAGCTGTAATTTCTTTATTTTTGGTTTGGAGTTTGGGTTTTTCTGTCAGCTGATAATGCAACAAGAGCTTCTCTGGTGGCTTTCTTGGAGAGGCAGCGCAGCCTCTGCTTGTTTCCTTCCCGCTGCCTTGCATCCCAGAGCTTGAATTGTGATGGGATTCCTAATGCAAAAGCACAACTTGCTATCTGTAGCTTGAAGAAATGAGTTATTGTGCCAGTAAGAATTGTTTGAAGAATTAAAATTGACCCATTTCCTTCAGGCACAGCGAAGTTAATACTCAAGAGTGTTAACATCGTAGGAGTGATTTGAGAAGTATTATTCATCAAATCCCTGTGCTAATATGTATGTAGGTATAAATAAAAAGGCCTCAAAGGTTGTTTCAGTATTTATTAACCTATCCTCTTCTTCAGGGGCCTAACGTGGCTGCAAAAGCTTGGTCAAGGCTTTTAGTTAGTTGTCTGTGCGCTGTTTCCCACTTCACTGAAGCAGAGAAACCTCTTCCAGGAAAAAAGGCTGTGTCAACCCCTGCTGCAGGAAGCTGCCACCTTCTTGACTACTGTTGCTTACTGTGCCCTTCTCTTGTTAATGGTGTCCTGTCCTGAGTACTACTGTCTGCTAACTTAGGGCTGTTGTCATACACCGGCACAAAACCAAGTAACTTCCAGCAGTTGCAGATAGAGTTCCTCTTGCTGCAACCTGAGCAGCTGTGGGCTCTGGAGTGAGCCGCAACTGAGGTGGTGCCCGTGCCATCACCAAAACATGCACAGAAGCTCAGGACAGGTCTGCTCCTGTGAAACTTTATGTGATAGACAGCATTAGATCTTGCACTTTTAATTTTTCTAAGATTTAGCTCGGAGCTAGGGTCTGTATTCGCTGTATTTTAATACTACAGCATAAAAGCACCATTTTTCTTTATCTAGAATTTTGCATGTAACTTACTATATTTGTACTAATTTTATTTTTTCTCTGTTTTCTTTAGGTAAGTGGATACAATTTGAATGTTAAATGTTCTGCATTGGACAGCTGCTGAATCTGGACGCTGGAAACCATGAGCCAGTTGTCAGCTGAGAGATGCTTCCTTAGTAAGTCTAGAAACACCGGACGGCGAGAGCTGTGGTGTCTCCCTGCAGCACGGATGGGGGTCAGCCTTGTGTTGGTCAGAGACACTCACCTTCTGGATGCTGGCATTTTCGGTGGCTTGTTTGGATAGGCAGTGGCCTTTCCTGTCACCTGGGAAGTGCTGATAACTTTGGGTGGCAGGTTGCCTTTTTTTTTTTTTTCCTTTAAAGCATCTACAGTGGTTTTTTTTTTTTTTTTTTGTTTTGGTTTGGTTTTTTTCTTCCTTTCTCTGGGATTCTCCCACTTGGTTGAGGAGAGGAGAACTCACACTTCCTCTCTCACCACTGCTATGAAAACCCATTTAGTCTTTCCCATACAATGATTTTTCGGTCTGATTTTTTCCATTCTATGCTTAGGATTGTTGTTCTTCAAAGAGTAAATTTTAAATACAATTTGATTCCTTGGCTTGGGAGTGTTCTTCAGCTTAGTGTTGAAAGGGAGCATGAGGTAAGAGGCAGGATTTTCTTTTTTTTTTTTTTTTTTTTTTTTTTTTTTTAAATAATGCTTAACCTAGAATTAAATTCAGAGGAGTGCCTGGAGAAAATAAGATCTGTGATCAGATTCTCAGAATACTTTTTTGTCTTATCTAATAAGCAAGAGAAGCTAGTAGAGGGAATTATATGCTGGAAGGGGAATTTTAATAGCAACAGATATGCAAAGAAGAAAGCATCTCAAGTGAATAAAGAATGCAGACTGGTAAATGACAGATCTTTTCCCTGTTTGAAGAATGCAACCGTTTTGTGGTACAAACCTAAAACCTGGCCTTCCCCACCAGAGCTAGAGAAGACTCAGCGTCTACCTTGAGGTTCTGAGGTTGTGAGAATCCATGGTTCTTGCCTGTTGATGTGGAAGCCTCCCAACCAGAAATAAATTAGGATAAAGTAGCAGTTCCAAAACCATTCTGTAGCATCCTCACTTCTGATTGTACAAAGCTCGTCTATGTAAATGAATTTGTTTTGCAGCCCCACTTCTAAGGGGTGATACTTCTGAGTGATACACATCCATAATTTCAGTTCAGTTACTTATTGGAGAGGACGTTGCATTTTAATGCAGGTACAATCATGATCAGCTATCTGAACACAGGGGGCAGTTTCCTTCTTTTACTAATGCCAGGGCATGTTACAGGAAAATACTGGGAGTTGGCTGCTCTCAGAGTCTTTTTGTCTAAGAATCCAGTTAAATACCAGCATTTTGTCTAATGCCTGGAGGTGTCATTTAAGCAGCTGTGTTCTAGAGGCAGGGCTCTGGGGAAAACACAGGGTTGGCTTTTCTTTGTTTCAGATGTGTTGTCATAAGTTGGAGTGTATGCAGGAGGCAGTCTTACAAGATCTGAGTACTATTGGCAGTTGAGGAGCTGGTGCCATTCAGGGTCAGTTATGTGACTGTACTGTAGCTAATTCCAATTAAAGCAGAAAGCATTTTCAATTTTTTAAAAAAGAAAATGTTAAAAGCTTTAATTTACTGCAGTGAACTGTGGCTCATGGTCTAAGCTGGGCAGACAAGTCCCATTGTGCAGGCCTCCATGTTAAAGTAACACAAATTCTGGTTTTCAACGATGCGTGTGTGGTGACATAAAGGACTGAAAGAGCCAGCCTGTGTAGTTGCAGGTACTGGCTAGGGGCAGAAGCTGCGAGGTGCTGTCCCAGATGAGCTGCCCTCTTCAGCTCTGGAGCCACGGACTGCTGTGCACAGGTTGCTGTTTTCAGCCAGGATGCTCGAGACGTGCGGACGGTGAGGCTCAGCAGGCTCTGCGCGCCTGCCTTTCGTATGCAAAGCCAGATGTGTGGAGTGGTCTGCTAATTAGAAGGGAAAAATGGGAATGGGAGCAAAATAAATTATCATTCCAAGTAGGAGCCATTTAGTAAAAAATACTTGTGTAATGTGTTAGAATCCCTTTTTTGAGCAATAACACCCTCATCGTTGTATTCAAACACTGAGATAAATGCATCAATCTAAATTCATGATTTTGGTTTTTTCATATAGTTGCTAATTATTGAACATAACTAGTTTATTCATAATTTCTTTTCTCCTTCTGCTTGATAGCCTTAATCCTGTATTTGTGCGGCTGTCATTCCCATGGTAACAGACTAGTTTCTGAAGCAGAAGATTATTAAATACAGAATAGTACATTAAAATAATGTTAAGGTTCTGACTTAGAGACTTTCACATGGGGGCAAACTTCAAAAAAAGAGAACATTTTTACAAAAAGCAATTTACTTTGCCAGTAATGTTCTCTATTCCCATAGCTATTACTGAAGAGATTTGAGTAACAGCCTGCTCCCTCGCAACCCATCTCCTCCTCCCGCTTTGCAGAGAAATCCTAATCTTGTGTTTGTGTCGTCAGTCTGTTTCCATGGTAACTGTCACAAACGTATCGTGACCTCACAACAGGATGGCAAAGGACGAAAATGCGCGTTGAGAGGCGGTATTAAAAATGATCATCAAAAACAAAGAAAAACCTCAAGCCCTGGTGGGCGTAACAAGACATAATAGAGAAAAAGGCGACGGGGTTGTGGTACGCTGGTCTGGTAGCTTGTATGTGTACATATATAGCCACAGTTACTTTGCCTCCTGATCTTGCTTTGCAGAAACTTTCCTATAAAACCATGTTAACACTCTATTTATTCCATCGCCTTCGTGGCAGTGTCGGGTGTCCAAGGTGGCAACAGTACAGCAAAAGGGTGAACAGATGGTTTCCTTTAACTTGTGATTTGAATAGCAGGGCTGACAGCTGAATGGGCACGCTACCTTTTTGTAGTGTCAAACGTTTACCCTTTTAGCTTCTGGAATCTGTTTTCTGCCATGGGTCATATATGAGTGGGGACAAGGCACTAATTGTGGCTTTGCTGCAGCATGGAACCCTGTAGAAAGCAAATTTGTGGTGATCTGCAATAAAGGACTTCAACAAGGTGCGTTTTACACGTTTACAAAAACAGATTTTCATTAATTAAAACTGAAGCTAAAATTTGAAAGAGGATTAGGAAGGATTAATAAAGAAAGGTAGTGAAGAGGCTTGATTATCTGCCGTGGAGATATCGGCTGAACATGTCGCGGATGATGAGATGGAGTAGAAAATTTGTGCATACCTGGGATTGGTGGATGTGGCAACTTCTGATGCTCTTTGCTCATTTGTGCTGACCAGGCTGATGCGGTAAGTTTCCCAAAGAGAAATTTGCCCCTGTAAGTGCCCTGACAAGAGCTGCTCCTCTTTTCCTCTGCTCGGAGCAGGTGGGAGAGAAGCTCTTGGCATAAGGTAACGTGGGAGCAGGGTTGGGTGTCCCTGCTGTCAGGACAGAGGCTTTTACTTCCTCCTTTTGGAGAAGAAGCACGTTGTCCGGGGGTTTGGTTTTGGTGATCTGCTTTCCTTAGGATTTGAGAGGGATGTTAGCAGGTACATTTGAAGGCATCTTGCCAAGGCTTTCATCCTGCAGCCAGCAAGAGATGACTTTGGCTGTTGATGGGCTCTGGTGCCTGCCTCTGGTGACTTTCCTGGAGCAAATGCATCCGCTGATGTCAGGAGCACGGAGCCGTGCTACCACTTTGACAGCCTCTTTTGTGATCCTTTTCAGAGCCCTCAGTTAAGATAGTATTATTGGCAATTTTGGTGTGTATCATGATGGCTAGCAGCGCTAAGGAGGGGTCTCCAAAGGGAAGTTCTTGTTCTCATCCAAGGAGCTGTGTGTACAAGTATGATCCAGCCCCTGAGGGGAGGGCTGAGAAGGACCGAGGTGTGCCGGCTGGTCCGCGCAAGTGGGGTTTGGAGCAAGTGCTTGTATTACACTGCCTTTGAGCTTGACCATTTCCTAAATACCAAGCATGTAGCACACAAAGATGATAAAAATAGAGAACTACATACAGAAAGTTACTGCTGCTTGAATGCTATCTTCATTTGCAGATGCTTAAAGCAGTGAAGCCATGTAGAGAAAGTGTGGCTGTCTGCATACTTCATGTATTTTTAATACAATCCTTTATAGCACTAATAAGATCTTTGTGCAGCTTGAGCTTCAGCAAGTGTTGCTGGCCACACCGAATAATAATCGGTATGTGTACACTAGATTTTTGCAGACAGCTGCAAACTTTTTCTGTGCACGCTGTGTGGCTGTGGATGCGCGGTGCCTGCGTTCCTGGCTTGCCCCTCGTGCCAGCACGCAGCGAAGCGATGTGCGGCCACACGAGAGGAATTCAGAATGGGCCAGGCTGGGGCGAGGGCGGGGTGAACTGGTCTGAATGGAAAAAGCCTCTTGTGGGCATTTCCAGCCGTGTGCTGGGGTGGTGCTCACAAGAACAGCATCGTCTTGATGCCTTTTTTTTTTTTTTTTAATCCCTTTTTTTCTCTAGGAGTAACATGTAGGGCTCGATTGATTTGTATAACATGTGCTTCAGTATTCCCTTTCTCTTTTAAGCAGTTTCTCTGTCCTCTTACTTCTAAAGATCTTAAGCATCATTTTCCTCTTCAATTGGTGATGCCGGAAGAGTTGAGCAAGCACAGATTTCTGCGTTCCATAAACCATAAGGTCCTGCCTGCAACTTAAATCTCTTTATTTGCTTTGTTATTGCTTTTCACATATGTTTGGTTATAACAAACAAGTTTTCCCTCTGGAGATGGACTTTAAAAAAAAAAAAAGAAAGAAAGAAAAAGGGGGAGAAAAAAGGCTATAAGGAAACATTATCAGAGTATCTTGTTTCACTCTTCGCCTTAAGAAATACTTGACTTCAAAAGAAAATAGCAGTAGGTCTCCTAGTTTTTGTACCTTTCCTTTGTTCCATTTGTAATGTGTGCTGGCTAACTTTTGTTTTAGACTACAGCCTACAGTGACTTCACAAGACAGTTTTGTAAAATGATAGTGCTGTAACACTTTCTTCAGTGGATTTCGATGTTTCTTCCACCACTGACACGTTCCGGTGGCAGCTTCCACTTGTGTGGGAGTGTGCATCCCCTGTGAGTATCCTTCATAAGTGCATGTACAAGAGGGAAATGACAAAGTTAGCAGAAAAATATCCTTTGAAAGTAGGGCATCTTCGTTTCTCGTCTCTTGCAGAGCTGCTTCTGTTTTGTAACTGTCGTCTTTTCCCTCCCTCCCCAGCCAGCCCTCTGCCTCGTGGGTAATTTATGACCGAGTTCACTGAAATTCTGCATTTGGCTGATACATTGAAAAATCCATTTGCTATCAATGACTTCCTTTAATATAAAAGGAAGTAGATTTATGGGAAGAGGAGCACTGGCATCACAAGTACCCTTTATCTTTCCTCTTTTAGTTCATTCACTCCTAACCTGTGTCTGTTTGAACCAGGAGCATTATTGGTGTTCTGAAAGATTAGGATTTGAAACCGTAAATTTAACTCTGATTTCTGCCTCCTGGGAGATAACCTGAGGACACGGGGCTTCAGTTGCATTAAAACACAGAGGTATGCTCCCTTCTGTGCTGTGCCCATTTTTTAATATTTTCTTGAGCTTTTCCCATTGAAGATAGAGGGTGAGGAATGAAAGTCTGAACTGGGAAGCAATGATTTTTACTTTTAACTTGATTCTTTCCCTGCTTTTGTGCAAAAATATGATGGGGCTTTAAAAATGATGTAATAACTGACTTTTAAGGATATAATCCAAAGTGAAAGTCACAGTTACGACCTCTGAATGGAAAATGTTTCCAGAAGTCGGTGTAAATCTGCAGTAAATGGTAAGGTGGTGTGACCAGCAGCCGCTGAACCCATGGCACCGGGGAGACGATGGGCTGAGCGCAGCTACCGAAAGGTCACCGCAGTGGTGCCTGTGGATTGAGCACCGATCAACAAGTTATCTTCAAATTATCTTCTCTGCCTCACTTTTCAATTCAAGAGCCATGCCAGTGTGCTAATCCCTGGGCTCCAGGAAATGTGAAAGAGCTCTGGAGCAGCAAGGCAGGGCAAAATTAAATTGGCATTGGGGTTGCTTGGTTGAAGGGGACAGGAGATGACGTATGAACCCAATGCAGTTTGACTTCTAGAACAAATGAATTGGAGGTAAAAATATTTCTCCCAAAAAAGGGGTAGAAAAGCACTGTGGTTTGTAATGGAGTACTCAGCCTAAAATAATTTTAGTGGGTTTCATGGAAAGATCACTTCCAATGTTAATTGACGTGCCTTTTTGCTTGAAAAGGATAATGTTACTAAGTGAGTAATGAGGCTGTTTTTCAAGACATCGGAAAGCTGAATTGGGATATTTTCCAAAGTCTGGCAAGTGCAGAGGTTGAGCCGCTGCTGGCGAGATGAAATGCCTTGCTGAGGTCTGGCCAGGCAGGTGACCAAGGACCGTGGCCCAGTCGAGTGCTGGGGACGTGGGGCGGTGAGCGGGGCGATGTCGGCGGTGTGCTGCTGTGTGCGCCGGTGCTGCTGTGCACCTGCCCCGGGAAGCTGCATCTGAAGCTCGAGCCCGCAGCAGCAGCCAGCGGCCGCTCCTCTACATGGGGTGCATGGGGGATGCTCGGCTGTCCCCATCGAGCCGCGTGCCCACGCACTGCTCAGCTCCTCTGTAAAGGATAGGAACGCAGTGACGAACCGGCGGAACACAAGGCTGCAGCAAAGGCAGTGTGCTTCCAAAAAATGAACAAGAATTAGATGGAAAATTCTTGCATTTTGTTCATTTTGATGAATTCCTTAAGTTGGATGTCTAATTGTGCTCAATTATTGCAGTCTAGTGCAGATAGGTTAATAGTTTCTAGACATTGATGTGCATTGATTTCTTTCTTGGGCTTTGAGACAATAGTCAATTTATAAAGAACGACTAACTTTGGTTTACTGTCAATTGTTAGGGTTTTTTTGCATTGCTGCTGCTGTATTATTGGCAGCCATTAAATTGATTCAATTTGAAAACTGAATGAGAAATTAGTGTGTTCTTATGTGGACATGTTTCAACTAAATTATTAAATGAAGTGGTTGACTTTTCTATCTGAATTAAACAAGTAGAAAAACTATAATTAACTATTTCATTGACTGGGGAGAAGCTGGAAAATTGACGTAAGGTGTTGACCTCTGATTTTTTTTTTCTTCCCTGTTCTGTGGAAGCCAGGGTGAGCTTTAACAGGGATAAAAGACGAGACTGGTATATATAATTTGCTCCCAGAAATACAAATGTTTTCATTTCATTCTTGCACATCTCTTTTGCTTTATTTCGCCTTTCCCTCGGAAAGGTTATCTGGCAGTCTCTGATACTTGCCAGTGCAATGATCCTTACAGCTCTGTATCGTATCGCTCACCCTTGTAAAGAGGTGCCTTTGGATGTGCCAGAGGCGCGGGCTCCTTGGGAGACCTTGCAGTGCACCGACAATACTGAACGCAGTTTTAATTATGGCTCAGAGGGATGGGGGGGAAAGATGTTTTTTTTTTTCCTTCAGTAGGAAAGGCACGTAGCTGCTCCAGTGACAAACACGCTGAAGCTTTGCTGTCCGCCTTCCTGTGTGTCTGTGTCCCAAGCACTGTGCAGAAGGCATGTTTCAGTTCTTGAGCTCTGCAGCAGAAACAGGCTTGGCCCAGGGTGAATTGCATGCCCTCCGCTTACCCCTTGTGATATAAATGAAGTGGTCTGCAACTACAGCGTCTCGGTACAGTACACTTTGAAGATGCTTCACTAGTATATACCATTATTTATACTCGATCTGCATTTGTACTCTGCAAGACCAGTTACGTGGCACTAACCTGCTCTTTTTGGAAACAGACACGGATGTTGATGGCTGGGCAGAGATGAGGTGCAGCTGGTCACAGCCCTGCCCTGAGATCTGGGACTGGAATTCAGGCAGTTTTCTCTCCTGTTTCTTGTTGGGCCTGGCATTTGTTTTGGTTGGTTTTCATGATTAATGAGCACGTTGCACGGCCTTCCCTGCCCTCGCCCTGCTTTGTACTCTTCTGGCGCTTTGTAGCTCTCCTAGCACCGGTGCCTGCGGCAGTCTGACTTAACTTGGCTGTACCCACTTACTGGTTGTTGGCTTTTCTTAAAGAAAAGAAAGAAAGCAATGCAGCACTACCGTTGGTTTGGATATTTGCCTAATAAAACGTGTGCCACTTATATGTCATAATCAACTTTTCCGGGAAGATTCCAGCAAGTCTCGAATAATACAAGGTGCTTCGTTCAAGTCTCGGGGATGCTAGCAGATGTCCTGCACCCGTTGTTAGGCCAAGATTCAACAGCTGCTCTGCTGCCAAATATGTTAAGTATGATGGGTAGACATTTACTTGGCACAGCTGCCCATTCCTGGTAAAATGCTAGAAAATGCGTCATATTATTATCTTGTGAACTTTGAAGCTCACAGATGGAAAGCAGCATGTAATAAATGATTGGTGAGAGTCCATTATAATAGCCATTGCAAAACCTCCCTCCGGCTCCACGGGGGTGCATGGCCCTGGTTTACAGATAGAGAAACGGAGAAGTGTGTAAGTGGGAGAAACTGAAGTTTGTAGCAGCGGCAAGTCTTCCAGATGTTGAACATTTCAGCCTAGAGTCCATCCTTACACAAGAGAGAGTGGTACTAGCCAGGTTGCAAGGGCTGTGGTTAGTATTAACCAGCAATGTAAACTGGTAATTATACAGAAGTCCCTTGTACGTGAAGTACCACCAGCTGTTTATTACAGAAGAGTACATCATTGTTTTCTGAGTAGCAGGCATTTTTCTTTGCTTTATTTGCATGCAAAATAACATACACTTTTTTGAAAGCTGGGTACATGTGGATCTGTATAACGCTACAAACAGAGATGAAGGATCACATTTTTTAGCAATACATGCTACACTACTTTGATCTAGGAAAATACTTGCTTTTTATTAAGAATATCCAAGTCACTCTCCTAATACAAAATTATATTAAGCATATAAAATTGGATTTCTTGGCACTGTGTGGCATTAGTAATTAATTTTTTGTTGTTGTTCAAACGTAATGCATTTTTTCTATCTCAGGTCTGCATCTAAATGCCATAAAGCAATGTTACTATCTTTATTAACTTAAGGTTTCACTAGGAATTGCTTGGGACTTTATGGAGTACGTTGTATTTTGCTACGAGGTGGATGTGGCAGGTACAGTTATGTTTACCTGATTTGGGAAACAGAATGCATTTTATTTTATTTATTTTTAATTGGATAAGCCAGCCCAGCATACCTTGATGAGGTTCTTCACTATAATGAAAGCTACTGGGTGACCTGGGGAAGCAATATTTTAGTTCTGCAACCAAAAATTCTTGGAAGTCTTGTATGACACTGGTGGGGTCTGTTAAGTTTGTTCACATATCCCTGTCTTATTCATGGCAGCTCCTTTAACCTTACCTTATCTATTTTTAATCATACTATGCTGTAATAAGTATATATGATAGCTAGTTTGGTGGGAGAAGCTAAAATTACTGTGAATACAGGCTTTCTGTTAGGTTTCTGAGAGCAATAATAGGATGCATTTGCGATATACTGTTGCAAAAAGGTGAGCTATCCATCAAATGCATGATCTTGGATTTGAGTCTTCTATTTAGATTAAGCACGTTAAGAAAGATGGATGGTAAACACGTTTCAACAGCATTGTCCCCAAACCAGAGTGAAATATAAAGACGCTTGAAGGATTCAATTACGTTAGCAAATAGTGTGAACAGGAACTGGGTAAGAGGAAGGTTGTAGGGCAGTGGAATGCAAGCTGTGGATTCATGTCATTTGGGGATAAAAGCTTTATTTTTGTTAGCCCTCCCATTCACATACCATCCCTACAAGCTGCTTGTTTGGTGTATTTTATGAAGATGTCCCTCTACGTGTTTTTAGTGTTTTACATGATATGTATGCGACGTTTTGTGAATTTAGCTATCACTAGACTGTGGTGGGTGCACGTAGACACTCTCAGCTGCCTTAGTGTTCATGAAGTCAGTCTTTCAAGCCAGTGTGGAGCAGATGTTATTTTCATCTTTGCAGCTGGGTACACAAGAATGCTGCTTTGAACCCTTTGCTCTACATCGTACTGGTTTTACTTGCATTGTCGGTGCTGGCTGGGGGTAGAAGCAGCAGAGTTTTATTGCTTCCTTGTAAAATTAATGCCCGTGAAAAAAGTTGTCAAGAAACTGTGTCTTTTGCCACACTACAAGATTCAGGGGAACAGAGTAGAATTTAACAATTTAACTACTCTGGCATTGTAAACTCACTTTCCTACAGCTTCAGTCTGGGAGTGCAGTTACAGCTCGTGCTTGCTGGTGGGATGCTTTCTTCCTCTTGAGGTAACCACAGTCGCTGAAATGTTCCTTTTCTGACAGTCTAGCACCTGGCAATTAAGGAAACCATATGATACTTGTACTTTTGTCATCTTTATCCTGTCTAAAATCCTTAGTACTGCCAATTGAGGTATGTGCGATCGTGCAACACTCGTGCTGTTGAGACGTGGTCCCGTGCTGTGAGCCTGGTCCCAAGCCTTCCCTTCCACTTCTGTGGGGTGGCAGAGAAAGTTCTGTAGGTCAGCTTGGAATCAGCATGCTTGCAAGGAAAAAAATTAAACTTGACTTCAAAGGACAACTCTGACACGGTCAATTAATAATTAAAACAGTTTTTTAATGAGCTATGCAATTACCTGTGTGTCCCTGGAGATGATAGTTTATGGTATTATTGCACAGTGCCCTTTCTTTAGTCATGGCAGATGACATCTGTAATTTAAAGCAGCCTAGACATTAAAGTGACAGAACTTTCATTAACCTTGTCTAAAGTTTGTTAATGACAAATGTCTCTTAAAAAAAAAAAGCTATTGTCAAAACATGAATCTAGCAAAAAGAAGCCTTTAATCCTGTGGTCTGAATGGTTTCTTTCCTGTTAACAAGCAGGTGTGAGTCTTCCTGATGTCAGCAGGGGATCTGTGTATTGAGGAGACTTTTGTTTCCCTCCCCATTTCGAAATATTTAAGTTGGACAGCTCAGTATCTGGTGAGGTGGCACGTTCACCATGTGTTTTTCTTGCTTGAGTTTTCTGCTTCTGTAGCTATCAGTAGTTCAGGCATCAGGTATGCCTTACACTTGTGACTTGAGTTCAGTTTATGAAGTTCTTCTTCATACATGTTCTTCTTACGTGTTCTTCTGGGCACAGTAGGAGGGCTCCGAGAAGCAGCATTTTGCAGAGGGCTGGAGCTCCAGACCCTCGTCTCCTTGATTAGCTTTACAGAAGCCTGACCAAAAAACAGCAGCGGTGTCCATTTCCCAGCTGTGAATGACATACAAACCGCTGTCTGCTTGTTGGTCCTTGGAGATGCTCAGGGAGCTTCTGAACGCCGTATTTCCCCCGGCTATGCCAGCACCAGGCTGTGGCAGGGCCCCGCTGTGCCGTGGCGCGGGGACAGGGACCTGGGCATGGGGGCCAGGAGCCTGCATCCCCCGTGCTGCCGCCCACGTGAACCCCTGTGCTGGCTGCCCTCCGAGCACCGCCGACGCCTTGTTTGCTGTGCTGAAACGTGCGTTGGGTTTTAATTTCTTCACCGCTCTTAATTCCTGGCTTTTATGGCTTACGGGGGCTGGTGTTGGTGTAGGAAGGAGAGGCAGGATGCAAGAACCGTGCGTTTTGTTTATGCATCTATCAGGCACCCTGTCTGAGACTATTCGGATGCTTCCGTAAATACCTAGTTATGATATATTGGTGAAGCTGACAGCCTTAACTCCTCAAATGTGAGTTCTCAGACGCAGTGCTTTCCATTTGTGGCACTGAGAAGTTAATTTAGTTTCCTCTGGAATCTAGATTAAAGACAGAAGTTATCTGCTTGAATCATGAGCAACTTTGTAGGAAAGGGATCAGCCACAGGGAAGGCTGGTGGGGAGAGATGCATTAGCAAGGAGATTGCTTTGAAAAGGATAAGTCAGATCTTAACATCTCAGTATTGAATGTCAGGCTGTTTGGAAATGGAATTTTTGCAGAGGCATCAATGGAGATGCTGTAGGAGAAAACATTTTGTTTGGTATTATCGTCTCCCATATGAAACCGGTAGGAGGTGGCTTTTTTTTTAATTATCTTCAGGTGAACTTTTAAGAGTTCATAGCAACTCATTAGTGTCCTATTACTTCAGACATTGTTAAACTGGATGAATTTTTGCTTCCAATCCTGTGAGATTTAAAGACCTATTAATATTGACTGCTGTATTTAGGAAGCGTATTTCATTCAGAACACAGTTACTTCTAACGTATTTCAAGATGATGAGAGCTGTATTTCATCTGCCAGAAAGAAATGTTATTTCCCATTTTAAATTAGCAATAAGGAATGTAAATGTCTGTGTAACAGTAACAATGTATTTCATGCCTTTCTATTTGTTGTGACAAATTGGATTTAAAAAAACTCGCTTCTGCAAGAGTGTTTTATTTGCCCAGAGGAAGGGATTTGCGATACGTGCTGGAGCCCTTTGCTATTAATGTAAGTGTGTGTGTGTATACATGTTGGTGTGATTGGACAGAGAAAGCATGTGCAAGCATTTCCTCGTTCTTGCTCAAGTTTGTCAGAATTTGAGATGGAGGTACTTGAACAGAAGGAGTTACCTTCCTTTTGACTGTGGTTTGGCAGTAAGACTGGGATGCTGTTGCTCCTTTCTGTTATTTTCACTGATCTTTTATAGTCTTTTTTTTGTTTTTTTTTTTTGTTAACAAGGGGGTAGTACCCATGTCTCTTGCAGGATGTCACTTGCATTCTCACCACTGTCTTCAGTTTGTAATGAGCCAAGGCCAATGACAGCAGCCTGCCATTGCATCTTCTTGCACATACGAGCTGAATGTGGCATGGACTTTCTGTCTTGGTAAGTAGGCTCTATTTCTACTTAATGAGTAGTTTTGAGGTTTTAGGTCTTTAATTCAGATTTAAAAGATAGCTAAAGACAAAATCACATGATGCTTTCCTTTTTGTGGTGTTAATGAAGTTTTAGTCAGTGCAAATAGCATCTTCACATCCTCCAAAGGTAATGGAGTGGGATGGATATGAGCCTCTAGCCTGTTGTTATGCCATTTTATGGAGGTATTGCTAATTCCAGTTTTCCCTGCTAATCTTCTCAGTATAGATTTCTAGTTGGTCTTTCATTAACATGAGATCAATATGGAATCGATTTGGGACGGATCTGTAATTTGGGAAGGAAACAAAACAACTTGATACTAATGAAGTAGTTAAAAACAGATGTAGACTTTCTATAATCACTTCAGTTTTTGCTATTTTGTAGTTTTCCAACTGAAAAAGTAAACTTCTCAGATGAAGGGCAGTTTCTTACAAGGATGTAAATCACTGTTTACTGTGTGGCTTTTTAATAATGTCATTGTCCACTGCATTTTTATTTTTTTTACTATTTGTTCACAAAACCTTGAATTCTAATGCAATGTGTCAACCTAAGGATTCCCTTAAAAATGTGTAGTGCACCTGCAAACCACCACTTCTTAATAAAGACAAGACAAAACAAAACAGATCCTATGGATTACTGTCATTGAAATTCAGAGAAAAAGGGCAGAGAGGTTGCTGTGGACAACATTATTAGTAGTGGATTTTGAAGGTAGCTTAGACTTACAGCCTTGTTTGAGTGTCTTGTGATCCCAGAAACACTTTTTTAAAGCCTCTGTACGCCTAAAAGAGGAAACATCCTTTCCTGCCTAGCAGGTTTGACCTTCTCCAGTGTGAAGGTAGTGCACCCTTGTGATTATTAGTCAATTCAACTAGTAATGGAGCTGCTGAAAATAGATGGGGAATAGCAATTATGTGTATTTATCTAAGTAAAACATAACAAGTATTCCCTGGATAAATGTATCATGTTGCCAAATTTTTGTCTACAAATCGTTAAAACTGGTTATGCAAGCATGTTTGCAAATGCACATGACTCTAGGGACTGTGCTTTTGTATAAAATAGCCCATTAATCTGAACAAAATGTTTTAAATAGTTTTAGATGATTTATTCCTAAAAGCTTAGTGTCTCTGATGTAACAAGTAGCAAATGAGCAGATGTGCTGATACTTGTTCTTATGTGCGGTAGATGGGCTTGAGAGGAATCTCCACTTGCACTGACGTTGTAGTTCTGCATAATGTTGGGCCCCGGCAGTAGAGAGAGCTAAATTGTAAGAACGTTCAGTCGCAGGCCAAGGCTGGAGAATGTATATGGCTTGATGGTTTGAATTACTCTTCCTATTTGTATAAGCTAATAAAGGAGAGTACAATACGCAAACATGCATGCTCTTAAGCGATGAAGCAGGCCAGAGAGCCTAGCTGTATTCTGGCATTCTTCAGAGGTTTTTCGGAATCAGTTGGCTTTCACTGCAGGTGACAGTTATTACTTGGCTGTTTGAATTTAGGAGGTGTATGAACTAGTAAATTGGTTGGCAAGCTGAAATTAGTTCATAACCTACATTTTTAAGTAAAATTAGGTAAATAGTTGAAAGAACTGCTGCATACATGTCAAAAGAACTGAATAGCCTTGGAAGAAGGTTGTGCATATCAAGTACAGTTTTAGGAACTGACTGTATTACAGAACACTTTTTAATAAATTCTTTCTTGCAATTTGCCTGTATGTTTTGCAGACTATGTTCAATTAACACAGGGCAGTGGTTGCAAAGATGGGCTTGTGCCATCTGATAAGTATGGCCAAGGTTACCTTGTGATGGGCCTCGGGGTGGGGCAGTTATCTCTGCTTCAGCAAGTTACCACAGATAGGTAATAGTGCTTGAGTTCAGATGAAGGTAGTGTGAACCAGTTAAAATGAGTGCTTTCCTATCCTTTTTCTTAATTTGAAGTTCAACTCCATAGCCACCCCTGTAAGTAGCAGGAGTCTTTCTTAGTTGTTGCAGAACAGGGTTGTGGGGGTCTGTCACTTGCTTTAATTTGATCCTTCATCTCAGAATAATTTCTTTCAGTTACAATTTTCTGTAAATTCTGCTGTCTTAGGCCAGTGTGTCCTGAGCTGGAAGACGACTTCATGGTCTTTCAAAGTCATCTTGTCCCTGCCCTTGTTGCCTGGGCTGGGATCAGGTTTCCCCAACCCATTCCTGACAGGCAGTCATCATCAGCTCGTTTTTAAAACAGCTGTGACTGCCTTAAGCAATCTATTTCTGTGGGTTTTTTTCATGCTTGAATAAACCTGCCATGCTGTGGTTTAAACCTGTTGCAGTTTGCCAGATCTGTAATGTATATGCAGAGCAGTGTATTTTCATTGCAGCTACCTCTTAGGTATTTGGAGACCATTATTTTTTTCCTATGTCCTTTCTAGCATAAGCAAGTTCAGTTTCTGTGCAAGTTGTGTCATTTTAGAGAATGCACAACTGCAGTGAACCAAGCACGAACCCAGCTGCGAGGAGATACCTGTTTTTTACCCCTCTTGCCAGGTTAGTTTGCAGTCTGGGATGCTAACTCGCTGTGCAGGCACACCAGTACTAGTACCAAGGCACGAGCTGGAGAGGACGTAGTGAGGACAGGTGAGGCTGTTCCCTATTGGACTGCTTTACCACTTCTCACTGGTTTAGCTCATCTCTGGATCTGTTGTGAAGTCAGAATGGCTGCTTCAGGACCCCTTGATTAATGAAGGTAATATTGGGCGTTGGTGGAGAAATGTCTGGTATGGATTGCTTTGCTTCTTAGGATGGTGGGTTGCTCACTGGGTAGCTCCTTTTAATCGCAGCTGGCTATTGCATTGTTTTATTGCAGACAGTTCTTCTGATATTGAAGAAGGCTAAAGGAATGGGAACAGATTTGGTTTAAAAGATAGTGAAATAGCTGGTGCCTAGCTAACTTGTGATATTGCTGCTCTTGGTGTTTTATAACCACAAAAATATCAAATGCTGTACAGTTCGGGACTTACGATGTTGGGGGGAAGCAAGGTTAAATAGCATCTCACACCTTTCACTTCACATCTCATTATTCATTGCTAATAGAAGCCTAGACCATCTGTCTCTGCACAGAACATTTGTATGTGACAGGCATAGTAGATGTTACAAAACTTTCTCTCTGAGATGTTTATTTATGGTGTGTTCTGCTGTTGGTGTTCCTGTGCCTCCTGCAGCTCTCCAGCTCTTAAAGAGGAAACCACAAGCTCAGCGGCTGCTGCAGGTAACCAGTTGGGATGCTGCAGCTTCACTATGCATTTCCTAGGCTATCAAGAGCTATGGGTGTTGCTTCCTTTCCTCTTACATTCTGTTGACTTGTAAACTACCTCCCAAAAATCCCTCTGAATTTTTGCCACGTATTAGAAATGTGCATCAGGCAACAAACTGTGTATTTTTGCTGGTATCCAATAGGTATTGTGGTTTTGCCACATAGACGCATTTCATTCCATTGGTGCTGGATATCTGCCCGAGACTTGGGGATAGGAAACAGGCCATCCTATCAGGATTGCAGTAGCATCACGATTGTTAACCATAATAAAGAACTTGCTGCAGTTCTTGCTCCCTCTGCTCCAGCCTGTGCCTTTCAGTCTCCGTACCGCGCTGTTTGGACGCCTCTGTCCGCTGAACTGGGCAGCTGGGGGCAAACTGGGGCAGACGGGTGCCCATTAACACCCAGAGGTGGACTGGGAAAGAGGGGAGGAAGGGCGTTTTCCTCAGTTACATAGCGTGCACAGAGCTCCCGAGATGCTGTCTCTTGGTTTCCCTGCAGTTTTGCTGTAGAAATACTTAGAATATCAAATACCCATCTTCCCTGGAGGGAAAAAGCTGCTGTGGGATTTTTTTTTAAATTCTTTTGTGTTTTCTTGCTGCAGCAGTAAGGAAAAATATCCGCTGCTTTCCATCAGTTAAATTGACGCTTATAAAAGATTTAACAAATGCCTTCTTCCAAACATTTATATGGTTTGTGAATTCAAGCAGTAACCAGAAAAGCAAACACAAAGGGTTGTGTTGAGTAAGAATCCCTCCTGTTCAGGTTTCGGTCATCTTGGTGGCTGTGGCGCAGTTCAGTTGCTTTCTTGGCTGTTTGCAGCCCATTGCCTCCTCATTTCTCCCCTCCCTGCCGCAAAGGAGATAGACTTTGAGTTTCTGAATTAGTTCAAAATTGCAGAGGGCGGTAGGAGAAATAAAAGGGAGCAAAATTAACTTTTTTTTTGTGGCTGTTTAATGACTGTGACATCTAAATCTGGACTCTTTGCATTAAGAAGCAGAGCTACTGAGTCACGGTCCTGCAGAAAGAAGCAAAGGCATACAAATTGTAAGTAAGAGCTTCAGGTTTTGATACATAGCACATACTGTAGTCAGCAGTGCACGGAGTACTTGCAAGTACTTGCAGGTACTAGTACAGCAGAGCAGAGAGTTGCTTAAACAAAGCACACGCGCGCTGGCTGCGGTGATGCCTCTTAAGCAGCCCGTAACCAGGAGTTACAACGAAGGAGGCTGCTTTACTGCCTGAATCTGTATGTACATATGTTGTGTGTCTCTACGTGAGCAGCTGGTATGAAGGACAGAGATCCATTTAAATGCTGAATAATTTAAGGCAAAAGTGCAGCATGCTACGCATTAAGTCTGGCCACTTAAGTAAGAGATGATAGATTCCTGCAGAATCCATTATTCTCACTTTTCGGAGACATTTTAGGGAGACAGCCTTCCTAAGGGGATTGAGGTCATCACTCTTTCCTTTTTAAGACCTGGTGAATTGCCTCTTGGACACTTTATCTTATGAATGACATGGTGTTCAGTCTAGGGGTTCTGCTGACAGCATGAACTATACAAATACAGTTCAGTTTGTGAACATCAGCAGAATCTGAGATTGAAATACTACTGTAGCGTTTATGATTTAGTCATGGAATGTAACGAATTTTCAACAGTAAATGCATCAGGTCTTGAGGTGGTTTTATCCTCTGCAGAGTTCTAAGTTAGATGCCAGTAGGATATCAGTATTCATTTTATAGATTTTTTTTCCAGAAGATTTTTCCCATTTTTGCTAGTCTGATGTTGTTCATATTCAGGTTTTTTGCTATCAATAACTGTAGAAGCAGTCCTAGCAGTGCTTGCAGAAATTGCTTTGTCTGTGCTTTATTCTTTCTATTATTTATTGGTCGGCACTAAAACGTGATTATTTTTCTGTATTCCTGTTGAGATACATCTTTGAAAGATGCTATCCAAAGATGCAAAATCTGCAGTTTTCTTCTACTGATTAATTTGCAGGAGAACAACTGTTTTTATTACAGGTAGCTGATTTGAAAATTAATCCTTTGGAAGTTGAATGTTAAGAGCTCGCATATTTTTTATACTTAAAGATAGATCTCAGATGTGTGGTGAGGCAGTAGTTGTATTTCCTTTGAAATAATGTATGTGATACACAGTTTTTTTTCAGGGTTAGTAAGAACTACCTCACTGCAAAGCTGGACTTGCAGTGCTCTGTCTTCATTGCTGCTAAATTCCCCGTAAATGTTGCCTGGATTTCTAGAGTACTCCTTATTCTCTTGTTCAGCAGGAAGCCAAGGCATTGCATCATTTTTTTTCCTGGTGCTTTACTGGGAAAATGTACAGCCTTCTTCACGCTACTGGAGGGTTTGTGTGAAGACAGGAGAGGAGAGCCTGCAGTGAGGATGCACGGTGGGCCACGCAGGCGTGAGGCTGGGTGCAGCCAGTGCCTGTCGGAGGCATCTGAAGGAGAGCCCTGCTCCCTGCAGGGGCTGCCAACCCATGATGAAATGCTGCCGGCAGGTTTATGTGAATACGATGGAGGGATTGGGGTGAAGAGACAATGAAGAGCCCATGCTATAACTCCGTGTTGAAACGCTGATGTGGGAACGATTGGTACAGTTGCTGGAGTTTTCTGCTCGCAAAGGTGTAGATACACAGATATGAGCGTAGGCTGAATGCATGTCTTTCCAGCCTCTTAAAAATCTCAGTTTTGAAACACCTTTATAACATCTGAGCTATTCCTGCAGGTTTGAACTAGAAGAGATGGAAGAAGAGAACTGGAAGCTGAGATTCCTTGTCTGAGATAGCCCTTTTGTACGAGGCTCCCGCTGGTCCTTTTACCCTAGACTTTTACGAACAGAGGAGAAACCTGTGCTGTACTTCTCAAACAACAATTTTGTCAGCATAAGCATCTTGCCCAGATAAGCGTTCTTTAATAAACCTAGCAGTACTATTCTACTGGCCTGCAGTTCTGGATTAAAATTGACTGAGATGAATAATTTATATAGAGGTTCTGCCAACCCATGGCCTTGCTCTACTCAGCAAGGAATAACTTTATTAGTATGGATAGCGTGAGGATGATCCATCTGTTTGGGAAGGGGTTGTTCTTGGGAACGATATTGAGGTAGATTGTCAGATCAGATGAAGCTGAAGTTCTTAAATAGGCTTTTAAGTAGGATTTGAAATTCAGGAACGTTTTTATTTGGTTATGCTCAAAATCTGGTAGCAGGGAGAAGTTATAATGGTACAAGAAACAAGTTGCTTAACTTACCATCTGCAATGAATCTCTATTGGCAATACATGTCTTTGAGCAGTATATTTGGCCACTGAGCTGGAAAATTGTTATCATTTGTGAAAAGGCTATTTTTAGTCTGCAACATCTGTGGAACACCATTTCCTCAAACTTTCACTATCTTTTGACAAGTCAGCCAGATGTGACTCACTTGAGCATATTGGATGGAGAGGAAAAAACAATGCATTGTGTTTACCAGAAATGCAAACATGACCTTTTTAGTATGAAGGCAGCCTTTATTCCAATCTCATGGAAGAGGCAATAAGAAAAGATTGATTTTTATCGTCAGTATTAAACATTCTTACAATTTAGTATTTTGGTATAATGTTCTTGTGGAAGTCATCTTGAACAGACTTCTGTAAAAATGTAATTTTCTCTCTACTAATTTCAGAATTGAAAGGCAAGATGACTGACTATTACATTACTGTTCTCACACCGTGCGTCATCTTCTGTAATGAACTCCACTTAAACCAAGATGTTCTGAATTGGCCTTCATTGCTAAGTGCGTGTGAAAACGGTGGGGTTCAGTGGCAGTTGTTTCACTTTTCCCAGAAATACTGCTCTACTTCAGAATTCAAAGATGTTTGCTTTCCATGTCACAGTTTCTACAGTCAAGTTTGGCTTTTCGCTGCTCCATAAGCTTCCATCAGTAATAAGCACAGCCAATAATGCTGAAGCTGCCAGGTCGCTCCCATGACACAGTGGCTCGTGCTCCATTTTGATTCGTGACCTTGTTAACCTTGCCAATATTCAAGTCCTTTCTTTTTCTTTTGTTTTAAGTATGTCTGTGATCAGATGTGAGTGGATGAGGAACACTGTTATAGCCCAAAAAAGTCCAGAGTGTGTTAACAGAACAGCTTGAATCCACCAGAGCAGAGCTTCTGCTCGGCGTAGTCGCAGAGAGCCGGCTCTTTGGAGGAAGGGTGGCCTTCGGTTGGCTGTGTGTAACGGATGGCTCGCAGTGGAGAGTTCCTTCTCCTGCAAGATAACCACTGAGAAAGCTGTTGAACGTTATTGGCTTTTTATGAATGATGAGATGCATCTTTTATTCACTGTTTGGGTGTCTTCAGTTTAGAGATTGTCACACTCTGAAAATTGCATTACCATCATTTACTGGAGCTGGCGCTTGGCTCGGGAGCTGCAGCTCTTCAGCTCCGAGTCGTCCTGCAGCACAGGCAGGCGGTGGCTGTGCAGCGGGTGCAGTGCCCTGCTGTCACAAGGCGGCTTGTGTGGGGGCGGAGATTCCTACTGAAATGGCTTGCAGCTTGAGATGCTACTGAGTAGGAGTTGGACCTTGACTTGAGGTCTCAAAAACAGGTTTGGCTTAAAATCGGTTGCTAACTACTATAATCAGAAGCAGATTTGTTTAAGTTACTTTTAAAATTGGATAGCATAAGTTAACTTACAGCAATATATTAACTACTTGCTTCCTGCCCTCGTGCAGACATACATCCACAGGGAAGAATTGGCCCTGAAGCTCGTGACAACTCTTTGGGAATGTTTTGTGGAGGTTTTTTTTGTAATCCTGGTATGGTCTTCAAACCATTGCAAGCTGAAACAGAATAACCGCGGTAGACTACGTGAACTAAACAGTGCGTTTTACTGCGTGTGAAAACTTGCTGCATCAAGTGCATCTTATCCTTCAACACTGTTTAGTCAAAGCAAATAAACCCCAAGAAATATTACCTTCCAGGCTTTGACTGAGGTGTTAGAATAGGAGTTAGTCCTTGACATTTGATGTCTCTGAAACAGGTTTGGCTTAAATTCACTTGTTTACTACTGTAGTCATGAGCAGATTTGTTAGACAGGGCTAATTATATGTGCATGTTCCAAAATCATTTGGAAACTGTATCATTTGTTGCTTTTGAAACACTTTAAAATATGCAAATATTTCATACAATGAAGAGAACTGATTTCTCCAGGAATCCACAAATGGTGCTAAAGAAAAACATGACTTTTTTTGGAGCCCCAAAGCGAATTCATTTCTTGAAAAGTCAGGGAAGGAGGAGAGGGAATTCTCCCATCTATAGTGCTTCGTATAAATGCGTGTCATCCCAGATGAAAAATGAACAGGTGTAGTATTTATTTACTCTTCTGCACAGGAATTTGTTAAACAAGTAGTGGGAAGATTACCAGGAAATCCATTCAGTTACAAAAGAATTGATCTGTGGTGGTATTTGTCTACGTGGTCTGGCTGCTTTGCGACACAGCCCAGCAGCTACAAATGGCTTGCATCAATGTACTGGTGCATGGAGATGATGTTGGTACCACCTTTACCGGTTTTTAATCCCTAAGTTCTTAAAATGAAATTCCTCAAACCACAAAATTTTAAGTATGTGTAGGTTGCTAATTACTAAGTGTTCAATTCATATCATAATTAGTATGTTTTTACTGAAATTTGAATGTTTGTTGCACTTGCCCTCCTCGTTCCTTCCCATGTTCCTTCAATTACTTTGCGGTGCAGCTGTTGAGTCTAGCTCAGCATTGCACCTGAGCACTGTCAGGTCATCACAGCCACTTCACCTCCCCTTTTGTCTTTCACAGGTCATGATGTAACCTTTGCTTCGTGGTGGGGTTGAGGCTTTTTACTGATCTGTGCATTTCTGGAAACAGTATTGTAAAGAGGAAAAAAAATATATGATCTTCATGTGTGGTAAATACGTCCGTTTAAAGCTGCTAGCTTGAAGGCAAATGTTGAGGCTACCCTTGTACCTTATGCTAGCAGTTGGAGTGGATGTTGATGTTGTAATGTTGGCTGGCTTCAGGTTTACCCTGCAAATTGCTAGATGTTGGGATCTTAAAGTGTTTCCTTTAGGGCAAAAAGTATCATACAAGGAAACCTCCTTGAAAGCTGTTAGCATGATGGGAGTTGCCAATGGCTTTCATATTATTTGGATAATTTAAATTAAAAAAAAAAAAAGCCTCCTTATTTTGTTTTTTCTTTGCTTGAAACCATGTCTATCTGCCAACCTTTCCGAAATGTCATGATGTAATTATTTTAACAGGCAGTCTGTGCTCCTTTATTTGGGGGATATTAACCTTTCTAAACAAAAGGAATGTTAATATACATTGGAGATGCAACTAATGGGATTTCATTTTTCTTATTAGAAAAGACTTGAATTCTCTTTTTAAATTATTGTAAAAGAATTCAGCAAGTCAAGTAATTGCCTTCAGCTAATCCATGATAGCAAATTTGAACGTGAATATCCAGATCATTTTGTATGGATTGGAACAAGTAATGTGATTTTCTTGTTTTTTATTTGCTTTAGCTAAACAGTGTTGAAGGGTGATATAAATTCATTGAAGTTGGGACAAAGAAAATGCTAATTATTAATGTGCTAAGTTCTGATACGCTATAAAATGTACTGTTTAATTTGGGAAGCCTATTGTGGCCTATTTATATTTCATAGCATATGGATTCAAAGCTCGTATTCATATTAGGTTCAGTAACTTTCCATGATAGTCTTGAAATTTCAACGCAGTTCATGGGAATTTCTCCATGGTTTAGAGATGCTAAGCAAATCAGGTGAATGGCTCATAACTTCCAAAGGATGTGGTTATTTTTGGTTCCTCTGATACCATGAGTCAGCTTTTGGTATGATGCCTGTTGCCTGCTAAATTAGGAAATTGAGATTCTAGCAGAAAGTGAGGTGCTATTTGGATGTGCTGGTCTGGACATATTTGTATGCATTTTTATAATATTTTATAGAGTTTGGCTGAAGTTGAGTGTATTAATTAAAAGTTTGTATATGTGCAATCTATACTTAAAGCTGTCTGCTGGTTACCAAATAGCTGTTTGGCTTGTAATGTTATTTTCAGTGCAAACACTATTACTTTTATGAGCTGATGCTGCATTTCAAGCCATTTATTTCCCCCCCCCCCATAGTGCCTTGCAGTTGGAATGTGTCTAGATAAGTATCCCAGACTCTAAAGGATTTATCTTTCAATCTTGGTTTTAAAAGAATATTTCAAAGCACTCTAATCACCTTGCTTTATCTGCAGTGAACCTAATGTATTTTGCAGTGCTATAACTGCTTCAGCACCTCTCTTGAAGTTATAAAGAAGCAATGCTTACAGTTAACAGATACATAATAGAATTTAATATAACCCCTTGATGCATAAAGGAGGATAAGTGGAAAGCAAAGTTGATTGCATGTCTGGAAGAATATTTGTGCCTGATTTATGTTCTAATTTTAGCATTGGGTTTTCTTTGTGATAAGAAAATGTCACATTAGCATGGCCCTTTTAATCTAATACAGTTCTAGTGAAAACAAACACCAGTGCTGAGCCTGTACTTCAGGCTTTCCCAAACTTAGTAATCTGATGACTTTGTTAGAACATTGTCTGGGTTACAGTAATCTTCATACCTTTTTTTTTTTAAAGAAATATCTGAATAATAGTTTTGTTTCTTTCTTTCTCCTCAGTCTCAGCAATGCCCATGAGTAACTGGCTCCTTATCAGCTGCTTGGGGAGATGTGCTTATGATAGTTAATCCTTGCATATGGAATCAGTAGCTCAGAAGGTTTTTTAGGCACCAATGGTGTTTGTTAGAGGTTGAAATAAAGCAACCCCCAAAGCCTGAAGCTCCGAAGCTGTCAAACACACAGCACTGTTGAAATATACAAGCTAAGGTATTTCTTTTCAGCACTTAAGTGTTTGCATCAGCTTTTTGCTACAGATAAAACTCAACAATTGTCAGTTCCCTAGGTGTCATGACCCAGGATTTGAAATTCCAGGCTTGCCCAAAGTTTCAGGTGTGACTGCCCGGTGTGGGAGCTGCTCACTTAAGACCCTGGAGATCTAATCTTTTGTGGAACTGGAGACTGCTTCTGAACTAATTATGATAAACAGAAATTGATAAATCATCTTGATTCTGTAGGAAGAAAATGAGTATTAAATTTGATTAGTAAATGACAGGTTTTAGCCTGGTAATTTGCAGTCTTTATTAACAAACTTGTAAAACTTATCAATAACACAAGAAACCTTTTTATTTGTGCGACTTTATTGTAGCTGCTATCTTTTTTTTTTTTTTTGCAGAAAAAGTAATGCTGATATTCTCATCTTCACTGATGCTTATTAACATCCTAGGATCCATTTCATTTTTATACGGTGCCTTTCTCTAGTTATATGCCATAGATGAGTCACTAGCATGTTTTGATTCCTGGTAGTTCTCTGCTTGCTTTGCCAAATCCCCCAAGATTTCTTTTTGAGGTGATACGTGGTAGATAACCACGACTTAAATCCTGTCCACAGACTTTGTGTGGGATTTTTGGGTTTTTATCAGGCGGCGGTATGAAACATGCAGTGGAGAAAATAGTAGCCATATGTAGTATACTCGTGTCAAAAGTTGGGAAGAGCTGCAGAGGAATGCTTTCGGAATCTTTTCCGAGTTACCTTGGCTACGCAGCGCTCCCGGGGGAGGAGGGCACCTGCAGGAGCTCCTTCGGACCGAGCGGGGACAGTGCTGGGCGCGCTCGCCCTCCTCATCATCAGGGATAACGAGCGGGCTCACGTGGAACAACGCGGCTCTTCTCACAAAGGCTGCCTGGCTGCTCCTCAGAAGCCACCTGTGCCTGAGACGAAAGAAGTGGAGCTGCTGATAGCACTTGATATCATCTGGTCATTCGTTAGCCACGTCAGCATGCGTGGTGCCATAGTTTCCCTGTAGGATTAGTGATTTTGGAGGTGGGTGCGTGAGGTGGCACAGCTGTGTGGCGGCTTGATGTGACAGCATTCGAGGACGCCGAGCAAGCAGCAGCTGAGTGCTTCTAGGAGAGCCTGCAGAACAAAGATTTTTCCTGAAGGCCTTCAGGGTGCATTTACGCTCAAGCCGAAAGTGTTGGTAATAATGGCAGTGCTGTCACCCTGCGTCAGGAGGATTCCAACTACAAAAACATTTGCTGGTAATATTTGGCAAGAGAAGTGGAACTGTCGATTGCAGAGATCCTGACAAATTGAGTGGAGCTGCAGCCACCGCGGTGAGGGCAAGGCTTCCTCTGTGGAGCGAGGAGAACGTGGAGGTTTATTATGCAAATTTGCAGTTTGGAGTTGCATCGTGTCCGCTTGGGATGATGCTGTTAAAAGTTATGCTGCTTTTGTAGATAAACACTAAGACATCCGCTTTCAACTTCACATTCTTTAACCTTGTTTTATTCCTTGCTGAGTGCTGACATTTCAAGGCAGATGAAAATCATACTAAATTTAGCCATGAGAGAAGTCCCCTATTCTTCCTCTCCCCCCTCCGCACGCTCCCCGTTCCAGGCACAGTGTCTGAATTCTTTTGATTAGTTTTGCCCTTGGTTTCTGCCTCAGATGTGAAGTTTTCTAAAGCAGCGATGACAAATAGTGTATTTTTTCGTTAGGCAGGCGCTCGGGTTGCAGCTGTCCCAGTGCTGGCCTCCAGCAGGGGCTGTGCCTACAGGCCTCGGGTGCCCGCTGGAGGCCCGCACCGGGTCCTGGCCCGCAGGGACCCGCGGTGTATGGCCACCCTGGTTAGCGGCCTGCTCGGGAAGAGCACCGTGTGCCCCCGGGGCGCTGGAGGCCTCTTCAGGCCCTTCCAGCCGTGAATCCTTGGGCAAACCACTTGTTAGAGCTGGTAATTGTGAGTATCAGACGCCTCATTAAGGCACTGACAGAGCACGTCCGTACCTGTCCCAGCTGTCCCTCGGAGAACACATCCTCAGATGTTCCCCCAGCAAATTTAGGCCTATGACTGAGCAAAGGCAAATTATTCTGCTGTGTTATGATGGCTATTCAAACTAGAACCCTCTGGGGAAGAAACTTTTTGAGGCAGCTGTGCTTCAAAATTTTATTTGAGTTCCTGTCTTTGCATTTGGACAAGCAGAGTTGGCCCTTGATAGTTGCAAGCTCTGCTCCAAATAGAGTTAAAGAGATTGCAGCTGCTTCAGCTGCGCCTGGAATTGGCAGATAAACAGGTGAGGTGTGTAAAGTAAGATACCCAAACTCCCCCTCTCATCATTAAAAAGGAAAACTCTAATATCTTGAGACCGTGTGTGTGAATTTGGTCATCCGTTCTATCACAGGGAGTATTATGAAAGATTTTTGTTCACAGCTGGCTCATCTTTTCCAAAGACGTCTTGATGAATTGTTTCCCACAGCTGACCAATGAATTTTGTCCGGTCTTGAATAGCCAGTAACTCAGCTCATCTGCCCTACCAGTGTATTTGCTGCATCTTGATTGTTGCATTGTTTTCCAGCCTTTCATTTAGCACCAGTTGGTTTGCATTTTTAATAAGGAGAATTTGGTGACATCTAAGGATTAAATAACCCCTATCAGTTGTGAAATTGTTCTCTTGAGTGTTAAAATGCTACTTAGATGGCGAGCGTGCATTTCTATTATTAGTCCTAGGCATACAGCTGAAAAATGAGACTTAAATGTAATGTTATCTCCTTATGTAGCCACTTAAACTTGCATGTGTCTTTCTTGGAACAAAATGCACCTGCGTAAATCTTGTAATTTTATCCAACACAGAGCAAAGGCGAGGCAAAACTTGAACTGCCGTTGCTTCTGGCACAAAGCCATTGTGCCATGGATGAGGACATACTGGATGCTAGCAAGTTCTTTGGACTAGTAAAAACTGTTTGTAACAGCTGTTATGACAAACAGGAGAATGCTGCAAGGGAGTGTGCATTGGTTTTGTTGAGTCGTGGGGTGTGAGTTCTTCTGTCATCTGTGGTAAAATGTTGTGCTGCTACTAAATGCTCAGCTAAACATTAAGGGTGCTATGGCTGAAAGATGCGCTGGAAATTTTCTCTTTAAGTAATAGCACTTTGCATATGCCATTAAGCTTTTTGCTTTTTTAAAAACTACCCGTATTCTTTGCTTATGAAACAAAAATACCACGAGTACTATTTCAATTTAGGATCAAAACTTGGATTTCCCCAACCCAAATCTCATTTCCTTATATTACTATTTATAAGAAAATTATGGCTTCTGAAGATTCTTTTGAAATTGATATGTTCTTTAGCTATTACACTGATAACATTCTTGAGCAAAACATAGCAGTGGCTCTTCAGTATGATAAATTGACACTGTTTTTTAGGTTCTCTATTAACTTTGTTCCCGAAGAATCAAATTAAAGTGATCTTCTATTATAGCATAGAAGAACCTGCACATACAGCTGTTTTTTTTATGGTAGTCATAGTTCTTAAGGTAAGTTAAAGTTATTTCAATTGTTACTTATCTTTGCAGTGACGGTCATGACAAATGGCTGGTGTAATTTCTTTCCTTAGTAGATGGATATAAAGTGGAGATATTACATGGGCTTCTCACTGAATTCATAAATTTTTAGATTGGGAACATTGAATTAGATATTGAAACATTTAACTTGACAAGAAGATAGAGAATTGTTTTCTGATCTTGTTGGTAAAATAAAGTGAGACTCAGTTGCTGAAATTTATGTTGGCAACTTTTTGTTGCTGTATAGTTTAGATACAGGAAGAACAAATAATCCAGCAGATAAAGATTGCTGGGCTTTATTTTAAAGTAGGTGTACATTTTTTTTCCCCTGCCATATGAAAAGCTGTGAATTAGTGTGCAGGATCTCAGGTGTGTAGCAGATGGGTTGATCTGCCAGCAGGGACTTGAAAGGAGAATGGGGACCTCGGGGGGAAGGCGGTGAGGGGCTGTGCCCTTTATCCACCCTTAGGTGGATGCAACAAGTGAGGGCTTTGCAAAGTGTTTGTGGAGAAAGATGTGAACTGATGAACTCAGGTTTTGGGGACGTCGTGTTGTATAATGCAAATAGGAAAATATTAGTTGAGTACCTTTTCCCAGCAATATCTTTTTTTATTTACGTCTGCTAATTCAAAAAGATAGTGGTGTTTGGTTTAATGCACAATCACACAGAGGCGAACCCTCTGCAGCTGTCTGTCGGCTAGCTGATGCAGATGGGAGCAGGAGAAAGATCTCCAGAAGCTGAAGCGACATGGCACGGAGCTGCAGAGCAGCGGTTTGCAGCAGCACCAGTGGTGGTGCTGTGAATAGTCTGGCTCTGTGCTCTCCAGGCTAGCTCAGCTCCTTTGCCCCAGGACTGGTGGATGTGTAGAGCCAAGGGTACGACTCAGCTCCTTCCGTGGCATTACTGTTTGTGTTCTAAAGACATGAGTTTAAGCCAGGCGGTATCGGTGTGAGGTCCGTGAGATTTGCTGATGTGTGCTTTTTTCCCCATGAAATGAAGTTATATTTAGCATGATGATAATTGGGTACTGCCCTTCAAAATGCATCATTTTATCATTTTAGTTAGCAAGATAGATAAGAAAGGAGCGAATCAGCTGAAATGCAAAACTGACACTTGTGGCTCCCCGACTGTATCTACAGTGCTTATAGTTTCCCTTATAAAAGGCAAGGAAAACTTGGCTTCGGTTTTGCCAGCTATAAAGAAAATATTTTGATATGAGCTCATGACTCATCTGAGATAAAAAGGAGAGAAGCACGAGCACTAGAGCCGCGCGTGGCTTCCCCAGCTAGCAGAGGAAGGAGCCGAGTCTGGGAATACGGCACAGCAGGGCTGAGGCTGAAGAGCAGCTCGCTTCGTTCTGCGGGCGCTGGTGCCCTAAGCCTGGGAAGCTGTGGTGCCCACTCCGTTCCCATTTCTTTTCTCAACGATTGGGACCTCAGTATCAGCAGTGGACTACTATACTACCAGGCTGTCTCTGAATGCATCCTAAGCTCACTTCATCCATAATCCAGTACAGACTCCTTTCCTTTGCAAAGGCACAATAAAAACGTATTCTCTCTAAAAGGGATGAATGACCTCCCTGCAGTCACCTCCTTCATCTGTGTATCCTTCAGACTGCAAGTACAAGGCTGCTGCTGAAACTGCTTCCCTCTTCTGGGACGGCACTGGGAGGAAGGCTTTGCCCCCTCCTAGGTACTGCACAGTGCACTGGTTGGTGGTTTGAAGTCCTGTGTTGGTGCTTTTTGCTACCTTTTCCCCTGCTGCCCTTATGCCAGTGCATTTTTTGTCTTTTGGCCTGTTCTTTCTTCTGCTACACACTCTTCTTCATTTCATCTCCTGTTAGGACGGGCATGGTGGCACTGGGATGGCAGGGCATGTGCCTGCCCTGCCGGCAGGTGAATGCCGAGGTGTGAAAGCTGGGGGTGCAGTTTTCTTAAAGACGTGGCTGCTACTGTGGCTGTTCAAAGGACCTAACGCACGAGAAACAATTTGCATTGGGATGCTGATAGCGCTGTCCCTCTTCATCTTCATGCTTGAGCTCCCTCTGTCCTCGTGGTCCGACTGCTGGGAGAACAGGTAGCGCTGAGGACACTGGTTTCTGCCCTTTGTCTCCCGGTGCAGTGTGTGACTGGCACGTTGACTTTTTCTCCTCTCCCTAAAAGCATTTTTCAGCCTGTTTTTATTTCCTAGTTTGCTCTCGGTGGCCAGCCCTGGTGCTTTTGGGGCAGCGTGGTGTTGGGTAGTGCTGCAGGCTCTGGTCAGTGGCGGGCAGGCTAGGACGGACGGCCCTCCCCAGGAGGAGGGTTTCTTTTGGACAGCAGAAGGCTAACCAATCTTGTGTGACTGCAGGAAAGTTTTGGAATCTCGAATCTCTAAGTGATTGCATAACTGAACTAAAGTAAAACTTGATATTATTTTATCCCATAATGCTTCAAATTGGCTCGAGTCTGGATGTTATTACACAGACTGGAAAACAGATTGGCATAATATTAAATCAGAATTTATTAGATCTGGAGGAGGAGCCCGCGAGATGCTGCAGGGATTGTTGTTAAACTAGCTTGTTAATAAAGGTTCTTTAAATAAAAAGAAGGCAAGGGTTGGGGGGGAGTAGCTTATTAATCTTGTGTGAGTTGTTGGGGAGGTGCTGTGTATGCAGGAGAGCAGAAGGATGACAGAGTGTTCTAGAATTACTTAAAAACGAGAAAGGAAATTAAACTACCTGGAAGTGTTTTAATGAATCCACCTAGGGAGTACCGACTGACTCTCTTCTGGGAGAAGTGAGGAAAGGGCAGCACGGGTACGCAGCTTTCGGTGGGTGCCAGTGACAGGACTCGACGTGAGCTTTGATAAAAGGGATGCAAAACAGTTGTGCAGCTCCTGGTGGCTCAGGCCCGGAGCTGAGATGCAGGCAGCACGGTCGGCGTTGCTCTGCGCACACGAGAGCGTGCTCCTCATTTCAGGGCTGAAACAGAGAATCTGGGCTTCGGACCTGCCGCTCTCCCTCCGGGACGTGGCTGCAGCTCGACAAAAGCGCCGAGAGCGCGGCCGGGAGCTGGGCGCAGGCGGCAGGAAGGGGCTGCAGGCGAGGGGAGGGCATGGCGTTCTGCTGTGTCTAAAGCAATCAACCTCCCTGCTGCAGGAGCCGTGCTCAGACCTGTGTCCAGGAAGAGAATTGGAAATAGCAGGGTGAAGCATAAGCTGAGCAATGTGAAGCGATGAGATTTATTAGACTGGAATAGTCTCCCAAGAGGAACGATGGAGGCTTAATGACTTGTCATTTCTGGGCTAGAACGGGCAGAGCACTTGGGTGTATGTTGTAGCAAGCAGTTTTGTGGGCAGGCAAATGGACAGGCCAGGCAGCGTAAGAAATCTCTTTCATTTGTAAGTTTTGATATACAGGGCTCTAAATGATACTCATTTAGTGTTTGTCTTTAATTTGTTGGATAGTTTATTCAGAAAAGATGACTAATTTTTTTTATGTGCTTCAGGATGGTTAACCATCACAAAAATAAGATGTCTGTCTCAAGGTGGTTGCAGGGAAAATGGCTCTTAAAATAAATAAAATAAATGCATGTAAATCCAAGGGAGTTCAATAGGAGGAGGAAAAAAAGCAAAGGCTATAGCATGGAAATCAGGTACTATGCAGCTCTTACTGAGTGTTATCCCTTAAAGATTATATCTAGAATGAGACGTACAGCAAACCAAATGCATTCACACACATGGACATGCACATAATACAATGTTGATTTTATTCAGTATAGAATTCTAAATATTAATTTGGAGCCATATCAGTGTGCTAGTTACATGGTGTCATGCAAATGAACAGAATACTTTGGTCTTCTAGGGACTGTTTGTTCAGTATAATTGCAGCTTTAAACAAATTCAGTGGTCAGAAAGCTATAAAACATTTGCAGGCAAAAGCATGCTTTGAATATTCATCTTCTTTAAGTGCTACCAAGTGACATCTAAGACAAACTGGGCAGATATGGGTGCCAGGCAAAACAGAGAGCAGGGGATCTTACTGGCTAATTGGTATTCTAGATGTAAATCTTAAATTAGTGTGAGATATTTTAAAATGGATTTTTAAATGCCAGGCACATAAGAGACAGAATTGATATTAATATTAATGGGCTTAAAAGATATTTAGTGAAATATTTGTATAATTTAATTTTCTACATAATCAAGTCGGAAAACTATCAAGTGACCACAGGGCTCACAGATTTCAGTCTGCGTAGTCCACCAGCTATGCCTGGACGCCCAGAACATTAGCACATAACTTAAGCTTCCCGTGACTGCTTACACTAGGACGGTGTGTGCTCGGTGAGCGTGCGAGAGTGGGAGAGCAAGAGGCAAGCCGAAGTCTGCTGGCGTTTTACGCTCCGTAATGGCCTAAGGAGCAACGGGAGCAGTTAACCCCGGGTAGAGGGGAAGGGCTCGTGTCCTTGGGAGTGTGCCGTCCCACGGCAGGGAGTGTTTCTCTAAGCAAACAAGAGCTCAGAAGAAAGGTTGGTATCTCCTGCAGACAGAAATGAAATGAGGACAGTTACAGGAGGAGGAAGAGATGGGAGAAACTAAAACATTAATGAAGATATAAAGCACTGCACCTACAGCGGGAGCAGCGTGATGTTCTTGCTCATCTATCCACATGGAGCTAGCTGGAGCTTGAAATTTTAAAGCCTGGGTGGGGAAGAGAGGCAAGGATGGGCAGCTCATTGCAGTGCTGCACTAGCACTGGCAGCCGGCTTAACAGCTCCAGGGTGTTGTGCATGGGAGTGAGTCGCCCTCTGGGATGGAGGGGCACCTGTCTTTTAAATCCAACAGCAGATTGTTTTTTTAGGATCTTTTTTGGAAAATCTCAGTGAGGCGGAATGTATTACATGCTGTAGGGCTAGGCAAACACCTTGGTGAACAGCATCTGCCCAGATTACGTGATGTGGCCCATGGTTTTGAAAGGCAAAAACACCCCTTAAAGTCTTCAGTGGCGAATGCTCTAAAGTTAATTTACTGACTAGAGGCCTGTTAAAGATGGGGCGTGGAGCTGCGGTGAGTTACTGCGCTGGGGCCGGAGTTGGCAGAGCCAGGCTCTGGTGCCGGGGCGCCCAGGCTCTGCTCCTGCAGCTACCTCAGGTACCCTGCAGCTCTGCTTTCTGCACGTCCTCCTCCTCTCAGCAAGGAGTTTGCCTCCACCTACAGGAAGCAGAAAGAAAAATAAATATATAAATAATAGAAATCACAGCGCCTTCTGTTAGTCCTCATCTTTCCGGGAGGCTCAGTAAAGCGTCTCATCAGGCTTGATTGCTGAGTAAAGCACTCAGACGTGCTACTGAAAGGTGCCATGGTGGTCTGAAGACTTCTTACCCATTAGACAGGTTTTAATTCACCTTTTCTCGTAACCCAAACCTCAAAAAGGAAAAGGCGTAAGAGCTGACAAGCTAGTAATTGAATTTTGGTTGGCATTAGTGAGGCTTCCACTGGGGTTCGTGGTTGAAAGACAAAGCAGATATTTCTGAGGAGAACATTAATAATGCTGGAAGGTTTAAAAGACAGCAGCTTTGCGTAAAGTGGAGCATTGAGTACTGTCCAGATGGAACAGGCTGCAGGCAGACAGCACGGTAACTGTCTCAATCTCCTGTCTGTGCATAGGAAGAGAGGACCGGGCTGAATTATTCACATCGATCACACCAGACAGGTTGGGCAGGAGCTTCAGGAAAGTGGATGTGCTAGAAATCCCTTTTCACATAAAAATGATAAAAAGGAGAATGCGGGACCTTTTCTGCCTGCTCTGGAGCTGGAGCTGAGGCTGCTGAGTTGGACTGGAAGGAGGTGATGGTACCCGCGTGCTGACGGCCCCGCTGGCTCTGCCCCACAGCCGGAGGGTTCGGGGGGTGGTGATGCTCCTGCAGCGTCCCCTCTGCTGAAACACTGCGTGCCTCGTGCTTGCTCAGCTTCTCCAGCAGTGTCTGCGAGGTGGCCTCACCGACAGCACCGTCCCTGTCATTCCCTGCAGTCCTTCAGCAGATCCCAGTGAGCTGCTGCCCAAACCAAGCCCAGCCACTGCCTCTTCCTGCTGCCCGCGCACCGGTCTGTGACCGCTCCTGCACGGCTTTGGCTTTCCCTCTTAGCAACGTGACACCAAAAGTGACCTGTGACCATCTTGGGCTCGTTTTGGGTTAAGCACTGCTATTTTAGGTGTGTTCCATTCTTAGGTCTGTTTCCCTTTTCTCTGTTTACTTACGCAGAAGAAAAAAACAAAGCACTGACAACTCCGCTATTGCTTCTCTACAGAAAATATGGGAATCTCTCAGTTCCTGTTTCGTTCCTCAAATCGAGGAACATCAGCAGGGTTCAGCTTTCACCTACTGCTGTATTTGAAGGGTTATTGCTGTGCAGGCTCAAATAAGTTGTTTTAATATGAATCCTGGGGATGAGCTTTGTTTTGTCCACGTAACAAATGTCTAATGGGGTGTCCCTGGAAGGACTTACCCCTCTAGGACTTTGCACACGTAAGCGCTCAGCAGTTTCAAATACCCGTGTTGTAGTTGTGTGCGAATAACCGACAACCGGCAAACAACCAGTGCAAGAGCTTTTAATTAGGATATTGTAAAAGTGGAGGATATGGGAACACGGCTTTGGGGCAGCATTGTGCGGATGCCTGGAGCGAGAGGAAGGGGCTGAGGCCGTGGGCAGGCGGGCAAAGAGGACGCCTCGGGGGCTCGGGCTGCCAGGCCCCGTGTCACGGCATCGATCGGTGTCACGCTGCCGGAATTATGTTCTTGTGTGCCAGGTGGATTGAGTAATGTGTGAGTGACGTCTGGCCGAAAGAAATTCCACCCTCCGTATTTTATATAGAGAATACCTGACAGTAAAGCTGTGTGATGACCTTTATCTTTATGAGCTGTGAGAATTAAGGAGTTCTGTATTTTAGTTTAATTAAGCAATAAGGCATAACAGATGGTGCTTTTCTGGGTGATTATTGAATGTCTCTGGTTTGACTGAGAAGTGCAGTAACACGGCACGCAGAAGCGTATTGTCATTTGAGATATTTGAGGTATCTGCGAACATGTGTCTGATCTAGCTATCTGTCATCAGTGGTGTTATCAACCAAGCGTCTGCACCTCTTCGCTTTCTGCAGCCTTTTATACACGGAGTGCCGGTGATGCAGCTACGCGCTGCCCGGAGGCGTTGCGAGTGTTTGGCAAAGCGGATCATTACGGGGAGCCTTTGCCTGAGCGGTCCTGGCTGGAGCTGGGAGCTGCAGCTCCAGGAAGCACAGCCTGCTTTACCTCATCTAAGGTGACTGATGAAGGGGCAGTGCTAACAACCCTGGCTCTGATCACTTTGGCAGAAATACCTGCCTACTCTTTGTCCCTGGAAACAAAATTGATTCCCTTTCTTCCCCAGCACTTAGAGGTCTCATCAGACTTGGGCAGCTTTTTGCGATTAGAAGAACGGTGTAAAAATAACTTTAAAATTGTGAATTTAGGGTAGAAAAAGGAACATTTTTATGAAATGAAGACCATTGCTCATATAGTACAGCAGGACTTTATTTAACAAACATTTCAAGTTAACTTACCAAACTCAGAACTGAGACGTTGGAAGCTTCTGGAAATTTGTTTTCAGTCCCATTTAGCCAAGGTGTCTGTGTGATGTAGGACGCATTCTTCTAATAAAATTGACAAATAAATTACCCTTGAATTCCTAACACCATATAGATTCAAAGCAAAGAAACAATCCAGCACGTATTGAGGCACGTCTTCCTGAAGGCATTGCAAGGCTGACAAGATCGCTTTGTTATCAGCACAGGGAGAAAAAAATCGAGAAGCACAATGGCCAGGAAATCGGTAACTTGGGTATTTTGTGACCAACTTCTGTTGTTGTGGATTGAGTACACCCAGGGTATCAAAGACTGTGTTATTACAATATTTGTATGCATAAACTAGGTCAAGAATTGAGCGCGTTTAGGCACTCAGGCTCAGGAAGCCCAGAAGAGCTGAATTTGAGGCAGGTTGATCTGCTGTTTGTTTTTTCTGACTACAAGAGAGCTTTGCAAATCTTCTGTGTTCTGCACACTTGCAGCGACCATATTTACTCCAGAGGATGTTAAAAAGCTGCAGAAGCAAGGAGAAGCATGGAATTAATTGAGCAAATCTCACCAAGCTGTGGCTCTTCCAGGCGAGTGCCAGACGGGTAACTCAAGTTGCAGTTACTCCTGTGGCATGCAATAACTTCCCCTTTTTTTGCCCCCTATTACCATCAAAGATGTGAATTACTTGCAGCCTGGCACTAAGCTTGTATTTTAGATCGCTGACTAATATGCCAAAGTTTTCTCATTAATGGAATATTTGAAATGATCAAAATGAAATAGATTCACTTGCTGGCTGTAGAGTTGTCATAAGGATGATCTATGGGGAGTTTTTAATATAGCGATAGTTTCTTTGGAGAAAATCACACGTTTGTCTCAATCTTGTGCTGTTACAAGGAGACACAGGTTTGTATTTTAAATAACAAACTTTGAAAATCAGTAAGTACCCAAGAAAGCTTTACATTGCACTTTTGAAAAACTTTTTTTTCCTGCATCTTTTCTCGACCTTTCCATTTGTTTAATAAACTGTTTTCCTGTTACCCCTTTTAGTACCTTGAATTGTGTGTTGTGTAGGGCACTGCCCCGTGAAGTGCCCGGGGGATGACCGAAGTGCCTTCCTGCTGCCGGCAGCTGCGCCAGAGATGACGACGTGCAGTGCAGGTTTGCTCTGCTCTGCCTGAGACTTGCACGTGACTCCTGAGTGCTCTCTCCTGTGTTGCAAGCATGACCCCAAGAAGCTTTAAAACAAAGGTGGTTAGTTCGTAGTGCAGTTCAAGCGCAGCACCTCTTGGGCTCAGCGCGGCTGTGTCGCTGCAAGCACTTGGCTGCGCAGCCAGAGAGCTTTGCTCGGCTGCATCGCGGGTCCCTGAGTGCTGCAAGCGTGCCTGTGCCTTCGCAGGACTTCGGGCTTCTGGATCTTTCCCTGGAGCGTCTGAAGTTCAAACTTCTAGGGTGCTTTGGTCCTGTTCACATCCAATGCTAGGTTTGAGTTTGGCATTAAATGCAAGGTGGTCCATTTGCACTGATGGTATTTCTGCAGAGCAGAAATGTGCCAGGTCAGTGTTAGTGCTCAGCCTGGCGTGGTGTCTCCCACGAGAAGTGGTCTCTGCAAAGCTGCCATTTTGGATGCACTATTTAAGAACTGTGCAACACAATTAAAGTAAATTCTTGGTTGTAGATTACTTGGCTTTATGCCATTTTCAGAGACAATGTCCCACTTAAATAGCTTGGATTGGGCTGAGAAGAATAATTGCTGCTATGAAATAATTTTGCAATTACCACTGTAATTAAGGGCAGTTTGTTAATGAAAGTGCTTGGTGAATAATGACTGCAGGGCACTCCATCTTGCAGCTTCATACCAGATGATTGGTTCATGTGGTGGAAATGGTTAGGGAATCAGTGACACAGCTGTCACAGTTGCAGGATGGATGTAAATACCCAGTGCTCCTCGTGATGAAGTGCAATCGTTAGCCTTCTGCCCTATGGGAACTGGTCATACAAGGAAAAATAAACTTAAAATATGATGGTGAATGCTATTGCTGACGGCTTTTAAAGTCCCCTTTTTTTCCCCAACCATGTTAATTTGATATGCAGATGCCCTTAGCAAGCTGATTCATTGTTCAGTTGGGAACCTCTGAATCAATTTTTCAGGAACATGAACTTACTTGGGCTATATTTTTGTGGCTCTAGTTTTTTAAGCTTGTTTTCCCACATGATTTTTTTTTTAGAACACAAACTGTGGTGTTTTTTCTATTATATAGGTTTAAAAAATAAAAGTTAAAAAGTGTAGCTATTTACATGTGTCAGTATATACGTATCTCTTAGCTCTAAAATCTAAAATTGTCTGTTTGTAGGTAAGAAGTCTTGATATTCTTTTGTGTTCCAGTGTTAAACTAACCAGGCATTTTAAAGCACTGAATAGAGGCAGCCAGTGATAGATGCATTGTCCGTAGCCTGGGGATGAGTAAAGACTTACTGAAGCAAATATAATAATGGTGCCAACGCTGGCATTGGGCAAGTGATTTTCAGAAGCCTCCAATGTTTACTGTATGACCCAATGCCTTGTTTTTTATTACTCTTGGCTCCTTGTGATGCACACAAGCAGATTTTGCAGCATCAGAGGAGGGCTGGGGTTGGGGAGGACTCATTGCCTCTAAAATGGGTGCCGAGAACTCCAGGAACCAGGTCACTCCTCTGATCAGTTTGGGTATTAGTATTAGGCTAGTAGGGGAAAAGAATGAATTTTGGGGTGATACTTTCTTTCAGATGGCTGTTAATGTACTTCCCCCTGGAGGGCACAATCATTGCCTTGTACTGGTGAAATTGAAGAGGAAGGAACTTGTGGGAGAGGTGGGAATGAGACAGATTTAGGATGCACTGAAGAGCAAAGTCTTCTTGAAAGTGCAGCTAAAAAGGAGATAGTTTGGCTGAGTGGCTAAGGTCCTAGGTCCAAGATAAAAACCTAACTGCAACATGCCATTTTATATTTTAAAACAGTCCAGGAGAGGAAAACACCACTTTTTCTGAATCCTTTTGCTCTACAATAATCTGGATAGGAAGGGAATTCTACAGTAAAAGTGATCCCTTTAGAGAAAAAGAAACTGTTTTTGTTGGTACGTCATTTTAGAGATTGAAGAGAGGAACGAACAACTAGGCAGCATCTGAATGTTAATATTGAAAGTCACTAAACACTTCAGATTTTTTTTTTTTTTTTACCAACTGCATTACTATATAGCAGTGTCTCTTGTTTTAATTGGATTTGCAAACACTGAAAAAGCATGATTTACAAGGTCTGCTTCAATATGCACGGCAAGGTCTTTGGAACTGCTGAGGTGTTCATTTGACCATCAGCGTGAAATAATTCGGGTTCTGTATGTTCAGTTTGTTCAAACAGTGGAAGCGCCATGAAGTGTGCGAGGAGAGGGAGGCGTGCAGGAGGAGCGAGGGTCTGGCCGTGTACCCGGCTGCCATTTTCCGAGCCCTGCTGGTTAGTGCTGTCTCATGGCGAAACACCAGTGTAAATAGAAGGAAGCAGCCCGTCTTCCGTTTATACGAAGCTTGTCAAAGGTTTTATAGATCTCCATAATGAAGATGGATCAGGTTCATTCTCGTTGCCAGTTACTCTATCAAAATAGTGCTAATTACTGCAGTTGCACATGTTACATGCTACCACGTTCTTCGGTAGCTTAAAAGCACGTTTTGTACCGCTTACAAAAGAGGGAATTAAAGCAACTTTTTCTGTTCTATTTTTGGAAAAGTAGTTAGTAAAGGAGAATGAAATTGATTTTGGTGTCACAAAGGACATTTCTGACAGGAGCATACTTTGAAATGATTCAAGGCATCTGTTTCTGTTGCAGACACCCAATGCTGCTAAGAGCTGTACCTAAATTAAACTGTTTAACATGTCAACTCTGGATATGAATGCAATTTACATCCCGGTGGCATGGCTGGAATTTTTATCGTTTAATGAACTTTCTCACTCGATTTGGAAACAAAGTCTCTGCCACGGCGACTGTTTTTGTAGCGGCGCGGATCTTCAGGTGCCGTCGCGGTGCCCCTCGGGATGGAGAGGGCCGGGCTGGGCGGCGCGGGCACGCTTGCCATGGCCAGAGCCACCCGCTCCTGTGTGCCGAGGCAAACCGAAATCCAAGTGGGTGGACAGAACGAGCTGTGCTGGGGCAGGTGGGACAGCTCTGCCTACGGGGCTGCCGGAGGGACGGCCCGGGGCCGTTCGGCTGACCCGTCGTGTGCTCCTGCCACCAGTCTGACAGCCTGGAATGGTTTTTTCGTGGTACTTGGTTTTTTTTTGCTTGCCTTTTTTTTTTCTGTCTAAGGTAATTATTTTTTATGCTTCTCTGTTTACCATCTCTTACCATTAAGGCAAATAACTCTGGTTTTGGAGAGTGGAGCAGTCTTTGTGTGTGCGCAGTAAGGAAGAAAAAGGGTTGCAGGCAGGTCTGCCGTGTGCTGTGTCGTGTGCTGGATCATCCGCAGCACTGAGGAGATGGGGTTAAGGGGAAGAACGTGGGACGTGGTGCAGCAACGGGTGCTTTTAGAGTGTATTTTACTGCCATCTTTAACAACCAGAATGATCAGTCAGTTAAACGGGGCAAAAAAATGTTGCATCTTCCAGAAGGCGGTCTCCCCATCCTCTCCCCTCTGCAGGTTTTGAAGAAAGCTAATGTTTCAAGGTGAGCATTAAATTAACGTGAGGGACTTGTAGAGCCCTACAATTAAAAGACCTTTTACTTTCCCCACTTCAGAACAGATCTGATGGTTTATTGCTGAAGTCTTGGCTCGGAGCCTGGCTGACCTTGGATCTCTGCCTTTTAAGGATCAGCGGGGTTTCTTGTGCGCTGTTGTGGCCTTTTATGCTAAGAACAAGCAGCCATTGTGGCTATGGTGGGTTTTGAAGAAGGCCGGGAAACTTGATTTTTTTTTTTCCCTTTCGAATGCATCTCCCAGTTGACACTTACTATGCCGGTTAGGTTTTTGTGAAGGTTAGATACGTTTTCTGTTTAGATACCTATCTTTTCAAGCGCTCCTAAACTGCTTCAGTCTGATGAGGAGTCCATGAAAGAACATGCTACAAATGCCTGTTAAAATCCTGAAAATGCAGTGTCTGCTGCAGAGCCCTGCACGTTGCCAGCTCTGACACACCTTTGGCAAACAGTCCAGAAACGGCAGAAGGGCTGATCCAGCCCTCTTGAGATCAGCGTTTTGGAGTAGGACGCCGATGCCACTGTCCTGCCTTGTTCCCACTCTGCGTGATTTTCTTCCTGTGCAACAGCAGGCAATAAATAAGGGGTAACACAGGGAAGGGATCAGAGCGGCAGAAGTGAGGTTTGTGGCAGACCGATGTGGATTTGTTGTTTCTAAACTGCTTTAGAGCTTTTCTCCTCTCTCCTTATGTTACTTCTTTTATTGAACTCCATGCTTTTCTTCAAAACTAGCATGGCTGCCATAAAAAGGATGTACGTGTGTTGGGGAGGGAGGCTCCTGTGGTATGGTGTTAGAAAGCGTGTGCTTGGGCTGTGTTTTTCTTTTAAAAAACAAACAAAACCCAAACAAACAAACAAAAAACCCCACTGAAACTCCTGATGGAAAATGCTGTAGATAAATACAGAGTCATAGTCTGGACTGTTGAAGTAAAACATTGTATTGAAAATCCTACCCTATGCGCTTAAAATAGAGCATTAAATATGCTTGTGCTGTTTTTGACATGTTAGGAGGATTGCATTAATGCAATTTAGGTATTCCTTTACTGAAAGTAAATTTTCACTCAACTTGAGTCATCTGCTTCAAGGGGAGAATAAATATTAGAGTGCTAACATAAGGAGAGTATTTAAGAGGTCATGGGTGACATGTCATTATCATTTGTATTAGTTTACATTGGCTGAAAGGATAAAAAGGGAAACAAGAATATTGACTTATGTAACTTAATATTGAATTAGCATCCCTTTGCAAAGGGCTTCTGGTTTCACTCCTGTCTGTAAATAGTTTCCATCCCAACATGGACTGGAAGAGTCCAGAACAGCGGAGCAGGGTTGTATTCATCACTTCTGACTGTGTTTTTCTGTCTTTCATGATTGCACGAAGTACCTTGAAATTTCTAAGACCTTGCTCTGCTGCAACTGATGTGGAGTTTGTTTTAGCTCTGACTTCAAACAGTGGATTACCTTTTATCATATTATATGATGAATTATTGATCCACTGATTTTGAATATTTCAGTAAAGGCACACTGACGAGGACTGGCACGCTCAAACACCGTGCCTGCTCTGCCCTTGCTCTGAACTGATGTCAGATGAGCAAGCCCTGGCGGAGCCCGGACTGCTGGGCAGAGGTGGCACAGTCCTGTGCGAGGTGATGTCCTGGCTCCAGGCACCCTTGTGTCACAACGTGAGTGCCAATTAAAATAGTGTGCTGGGTGATACCTTTTATACAGCATCACTTTTGTTACTGAAGGGAAAAATAGGATGGCCAAATTCTGCCGTTGATAAAGACATCAGTGGGCAGGATTTCAGTCTGGAGCAGGGACTGATCTCTCTAGAAAGGTGTTGCAGGTCAGTCTTAGAGCATTCTAGTTTTTCTTCTTCTTCTGAATGCATCTGCATTCACTTATGTCAAAGTGTGCGTAATTTGTGTTTATTGAGTCGCTGAGTTTGAGGTGATCCTGGTGTAAATGTGTGTTATTCTAAATCTAAATTTCATTAAGTATGTGTAGGTAAACAGTGCTCTTGAGAGCACAGTTCTCATTTCAGCGTGCATTTCCTGGGGAATGGAGGGAGCTGGCAGATGACTGGAATACACATTTTCATTGTCCTCCCTGTAAGCAATATGGAGGAAAGAGATAAAGCAGAGAACATACGTACTACTGGCATAAAGCTGCCCAGGCAAGATTTTCAGGAGCTGTTTGCAGTGAAACCAAGATATACGGTGAATGCAAGAAGAGTTACGGAGTCTGCAAATACAGAAGATTATATCCATGGAAATAAAAAAAGATTTTAAGTCTTTGAAATTAGTTTCTGATTGTTTTCCTTTATGTATAATCTTTAGGTCCTGTCGTGGAACAGCGTGCTGCTGCTGTTCTTTGACATTCCAGCTGCATTGCTCTCACTGCATAGATCGATCATAGCTGCTGCCCTGCCTGCAGTATTGACAGACAACTTAAATACTTCTCATTCTAAGAAGTGCAGCATGGATAATTAAGCAATGCACTCTACAAGTTGGTGATCTGCTTCTTGTGGAGAACCAATAATGAATAAAAAGTACATTAACCAAATTGAACTTTTGATGCCTTTAGGTCTGCAAATGTTGAATTGCCTTTATGAAATTCATTGCAATTTAGAAGAGTTCTGTTAATCAAAAGACTCCTGCAGAAAATATTTTGGGATTGAAAAGTTATTTCCATTCTATATTGTTTACAGACAGACAGAACAGCAGTGACAATGCTCATCTCTGAATCCTTAAATGTGCTCTGTCTCTGGGCCTGTCAAATGTGGAAGAATTTCATTTAAACAGTTATACATGCTCCTCCTTTCTCCCCTGCCCCCCATCTGCAAAACCAAAACTTAAGCTCTTCCACAATGACATCTTGCCTTTGAAGGGAAGTGCTGTACTTCGTTCTGTATTTAGTGCAGCTAAACAGATACCCAAGCAGCCTGTATTAGGATCTGTATGCTCTAACATATGCACACAAATAAATTTGTATTTCTTCATGGGTGTTGCTTGAATACATGGGCTCCGGCAAATGTCCGAAATTTACGCTGTGCTTGATGGACATACGTTTGGTGGTTTATTTAGACTTCTCTCCTTGAGCACTGAATTTGTGCAACTGGCTGTAGGGGGCAAGTAGAATTGGGGTGGTGGGCTGGGTGGTGGCTGCTCACTGGCTGCTCTTCAGGGATTTGTGTTTATGCTCGAGAAAACAGCTACGTAACTCTTGAACGTTAAAAAGAAATCCCCATAAACCAGTCATGGTAGAGGAGATAACGATCTGAATCCGAAGTTCCACTGCAGGGAGCGTGCAGGTCGGGTTCTACTGAGTGAAGAAACGCACGAAGGTGGGGGAAACGTGACGGGGCTGCCCTGTCCAGCCTGCACTACCCTGAGCCTGTCCGGGGCTCAGCGCCCGCTCCAGCTGCCGCCAGCTCCGAGTGCAGGAGGGACGACCTCCGTAGGTGTAGGTGTGCCACGCGCCGCAGGAACACAGCTCCGCATAGGCGTGAGCGCGTGCTGGTAGCGACCTTATCTGTGCCTTGGAAGCTCTCTATCTGTAGGCGTCTCAGCCAAGCAGACACTCTGCTTACAGTCCAGATGTAAAGCTGTTTTAGACTAACACGAACATACTGTGAAATCCATGTTTGCTCTCCTAACTTTTTTTTGTGAAAAACTGCCAACTGCAAACTTGGACGGGAGCCATTTATTTGTAGCACAGTCAATCTTCCCTTAAAGAAAACCACCGGCGAATTAGCTTTTGCATAGTGTTTCAATCAAAGCATTTGATCCTTGTTTCTGTGAGATAATCCTAAGAACTTCTTATTTTGAGAATAGAAGACCATGATGGATTTAATTCATAAAGGGAAGCAGCCGTAAGGAATGTAAATGTAAGAGTCTGATAAGGTAGGATTTCCTAGTTGCCATGACAACCCCTGGGTCATGAGCCTGAGAAAATATAAAGTAAGTCCTGAAGCTGTGAAGATGATTATAAAATTTAACTGTCATTCTTCATTTAGAGTTGATGGCAAACATTATTTACTTAAGTTTATCTTCAGGCAGGCAAGGATCCTTTCTTCCTCTTTTAAATCTGAGGCTTGGATCACAAATGAATGCGTTGTGCATGTCTGACACTACACAGCGAACCCTCTATTTATTATTCTAACCCGACAATTTGAACGTAATATCCCTGTAGATTCGGTCACTATCCTATGGAAAGCAGCGCTTTCATCTCGCGTATCCGCAGCGAAAGCCTCGCTAAGGCGGCTCGGCGCAGGGTAATTCCGCAGAGCCGCGCTGTGGCGCGGGGCAGGAGGCGGGGAGCCGCGGACGCCTCGCTGCCGGCCTCGCGCCGCCGTTGTTGTTTTCGTACCCTGCAATCCAGTTTTCGGCTTCCATAGGGAAGCGGCGTGCAAAGCTCATTATTTGCTCCGTTCGTGTGCCCTCCCCAGCTGGCTGGCGGCTCGTCTCCGCCTGCGGGAGAGAACAAAAAGTAATCTGCAGCCTCTGCATCCGCCATGCAGCGCTCCTGGAGTTATTTAGCAGCCGCTCGCGCCTCAGCAGCGCAGAGGTGGTTTGGTGCTGTGGTTGTTGGGTTTCTGGTTGCCAGGTTCCAGTTTAAAACCGGTAGATGTTTACAGGCTGGAAAAGGAATCATTTTGTGGTGTGGGCAGCTGAAAGAGCAGTCCCAACCGGAATAGAAGAAAGCTTAAAATGCTCCTGTGTGAGCTGCTGACATTCCCAGGATTAGCTGCTGTAGGAGCTGAGCAGCATCTGGGTACTCGGTAGCTCCAGAGCAAACAGCTGCCTGATCCCAAGCTGTCCCAGATACTCTGGCTGCTGCGTAAATGCAGATTAGTTGTGTAAAAGCGCATCTTAAAGCTCTCCCTTAGACAGAAATCTGGGAGTCCCTGGCCCAGAAAGTAGACAGCCAGGGACTTTTTACTGTCCATCCGTAGAGGTAGATGTCAGACATTTCTGGTGTAATGTAATAAATATCTATGGAAAGCTGTTTTTGCATTGAGGAGTGCAGGCAGCGTTCCTTTGCAGTTACCCACGGCCTTTTCAAGAAGGTAGGAGCTGGCTCTGTAGGGAGCAATAAAGCTGGCTGTACAGACCCTGCCCTTGTGGGCAGGAGACAAACGTGCTTGGGCCAGGACAGTATTGCCCTGCTGTGCTCCTTCCTGGTGATAACCATGCGCAACTGTAGTGCGCACAGCACTTGTAGATGCAACTGTTGTTTCTATGGTGAGGTTTTATGAAGGTGCATAAAGTAAATTGCCCTCTATTTAACACTAACCCTTGTTTTGTTCACTATATCGTTTTTCCCTTTTTAAAAAGGGAGGAAAAAGTCTTCCAGTTATTTAGGAAGACTTAACTCTAGTGTTAGAACATCCGATCCAAATGAAAGGCACTAAGAATCATCCAGAATTTGAGACTGATTTTTTTTCCTGCATTTGAAAGATTTTCCTATTGCTAGTCAGTCTTACTCAAGATGATAAAAGTGAAATCGTTTGATTCAAAGAGTTCACATAAAGTAAATTCCTTTTAAGGATTTTCACTGACGACTGAAGTTAACGCGGTGCTATTTTCAGACTGGTCTCACAATTTCAGTCAGGAAAGTCTTTCACCTTTGTGGCTTTCATCCTGCAATGAAGTTGGTGCTGGCGAACCAGAGAATTCTGTTAAAGATCAGAGTTTATGGCAGTTACTAAAAAGAAGTAGCTATTGTGGAAATGGAGCAGAGAATTATTACTGTACTAAGAAAACCAGAATTCATTACTTTTCCTAGGATGGTAACTTTTTGGAATGAACTTGCCCAAGTGGAAATTGAAGCAACCTGAAGTACTACTTACACTGCTGTTTTATTAGCCCATAATTCGTATGACCTCAGAGCTGCTAATGTCATCTCTTGCATTTTTTGAATGCTGTTTTTTTTTTTTTTGAACACTTATTTTGTTGTTTGCGCTGATGAAGCCTGGTAAAGCTGGAGCTTCTCTAAGCAAAGTGAGGAAAGAGGCTGGGTGAATGCTGGAGGAGGAGGCAGCACTCGCACGGTGCTGCCACTGCAGGGGCAGCAGAAAGGGGCTTCGCTGCCGGCAGGTCGCCTCCCGCATCTCGTCGCCTGCCGAGGTTAAAGCGAGGGCTTTACAAAGAGCTGCTGGCAGCCCTTCCCTCAGAGCCCGAGCTGCTGTTCGAAGAGGCCTCTGTCCAAGATGCATTAGGCTGTTACTCTGAGGTCTCCCGATCTATTTGCTCGCTGCTGCCAGCTGGATGTGCTCGTAGACGTTGGTAGCCTTGAAGGCAGTGCCTTGCGTGCTGCTGCTCAGCTGCGCTTTCCTCGGGCTGCCTGGCTCCGCATGTTGCAGGGTACTGCACAAGGAAGCTCTGCAGATGGGAATGGGTTTCTGAATGCTCTACATACGTGTGCAAGACTCCTTCTCAAAATAAGAGCTGACACTGTGCCCTGCAGGGTCACAAGTGAGCCACGTGACTAAGCTTTATAGGACACGAAGTTGAGATAACTCGGTAAAGTAGGAATCCTTCAGGGAACTTTTTCCTAGTTTTGTAATATGGACATCTTGGCCATTTCAGGATTATGTTCCTACCATCTCTAAGGTAGCTGTAGGACAAGAAAAGGAATCTTCTTTTTTTTTTTTCCCATCATGAAGGGGGATCACACAGCATCATGTGGATGGGAGATGCTTTCAAATACGAGCTCTTCTAGCTCTGCAATTCACGCTGTCCTGTGTCTCCTCCTCCAAGGGAACCCCATGGAAGCAGTCACATCAGTGCTCTGCACATTTCCAGCAGGCATCCACCCCCTTTTCTCCTTTCCTCACAGCTGTCTGACTCGCTGGTTGTGGTGATTCTTCGCTGCAAGTCAGAGGTTAGCAAGGGTGAGGAGCTTTTATTTCTGCCAACTGTAATGTTTCCTTTTCAGCCCAGCTTCTCCCATGACTATGAAAGCTGGCGCTGCAGACTGGTTTCTACAGAAGGTAAAGCACAGAGAACGTGTTTAGAGAACGGCACAAATTGGTAGCTGGAGCAGCTTTCCTTGCAGCTCCTTCTCCCGGTGCTTGCATTTGAACTGCTCATTTCCCAGCAGTCTCCCCGCTCTGTACACACAAAGGGAATGGAGAATATCAAAAAGTCAGAGATGTGGTCCTGGCCCCCTTGCTGCATGCCCAGGTGCGACCTGGCGAGGATGGGTGCGCGGGTGCCTGTGCCAAGCACCCAGTGCTACGCTGAGCAAGCCGTGTGGGCTGAGCAAACAAGGTGCTGAAGTCTTGGCAGCAGCTGGGAAAGTATTTTTGAGAGACTGGTGGGAGGTAAGGACAACGGAGAGCAGAGGGAGGAAGGCAGCTTTCAGCTATGTACATCTTCCCCGCAGGGACCGCTGCATCTGCTCCGACTGGGCGCTCTCAGGCACCACCACCCATTGCCCGAGGTCTGCCAACGAGCTGGATCCCCGGCTCATCTCCCGTGTTCATCCACAGGGCTGTAAAGTCCTCCTTTCTCACCTCCCTGTCTCCACAGGAGACGGCAGTTTTGTGGTAAACTTGCTCAGAAACGTTTTCTGACCGACGTAGGGCGGTGTGCTTCTTGGTAGCTTCACCTGCGTGCACACAGTGCTATTCGGCATGGCAGTCTGGTCTTTACAAAAGTAAAGGCTGCCAAGAACAGAAATCTCAGGCTCCCCCATACAGAGCATTATACGCCACTGTCAGGTTACTAGCCAAGTAAAAGCAGAGTCTGTGACCATTAAAGTTACTTGAGAATTTTCAGATTTGTTTTCAACATCGTACTGTAAAGTCAAGAATGGGAAGGAATGTGGGGTAGCAGTGTATTTATCTAAATTTAGTACGTTGCATTTTCAGAAATCATGTAAACTTAATACTGCTTTATTTTAGAAATAGTTGTTGGGGCTCTGGCACCTCTTTCCTAAGCGTGTGGGGGTTCTCCAGGTGTCTCTGGTCACCAGGGCCGTTTCTCCTGCACGGAGCCACATCTCCAGCAGCCCCCAGAGCGGCGAGCAGAAGCAGAGCTGAGGGCTGGGAGTACAGCCAAGGGCTGTGCTGGTGCCGAACCCTTGCCTCTGTTCAGATTGCTAAATGTGAAGGAAGGCACCGGCCCACCGATCAGCTTTATTGGCAGGCAAGGTGTGTAGATCAGAGGGTGCTAGCACGCCCATCTCCTGTGGATGACTCCTGGAGGCCTCCCAGGGCAGTTGCCAGTAGACATCTTTGTTCTTCAAATCATCACGGAATTGCCGTGACCTTCCTCGCTCGGCCTTCCCTGCCTGCCGTCTATTCCTTGTGACTGAGCTCCGGATCGCCTTCTGGCAGCACAGGCGTTGCCTTGCTCTTCTTCTTTCAGTTTCGGGTCTCATGATCAAAGCTTCTGCTGTGCGTGTTAGTGTACGCCTGGCAAACCTGCTTTAGCATCCTGTAGGCACGTCAATATAACTTCAATATCCTGTGGAAAATGAGGAAGTCACAGGTACTGAAAGGGCAAGTTTGGGTATTTTAGGACACTCTCCTCTCTGTACAGAAGCAGGAGAGGGGTGAACTGGTAAGAGGAGCCCACTCCTCTAATTTGAAAAGTGAAAAATAATGTAGATAAGCTTAGTCTAAAAAAAAATTTTTGATAATTATAATAAATGTAAAGTCCCACCTTGTTTTACCCTACATGGTTTCAAAATCTGTGACCACAGGAAATTTATTCTAAGCATTTGCTTTTACATCACATAGAAAGTGTGTAATTAGTTTTTAAAATAGCTTCAGTGAACATATCCTGTAGAAAAAATGGTCAAATATAAAACAAGTCAAGGGTATCTACATGGAAAAAATATGTTCAAGCAGGGAAGAATACTATCACGAACGCTTGTTTCTGTTCAGAGTCCAGTGGGCAAAGTACAGCTTCCTGCAATAGCTTATTTTCAGAAATTTTCACTTGATGCAAAAGTGATACTTTTCTCCTTAGAGCAATTGAGATGTTGGTTTCCCTGTTTATAACCGAATTTAGACCAGATAAAACTAACGCTTTTATATTTGCAACTGCCATAAATTTAAAGTAGCTAATCTGAAATCATGTTTTTCTATCAGACAGGAATTTTGACGACTTCTGTACAGAGCACACTTAAAATTGTCTGATTTTATTTTTACCAAAGCAGATTATTTCTGGACACTTCGTAAACACTTTTGCATTTGCTTAACTACTAGCAATTCAAGACAGAATTCTGTTTCCATCTTCGTAAGAATGGGAGCAGCTTGAGGGGGCGATGGTGGTGAGCGCGTCACAGCACCCAGCGTTGCCTCCGTTAGCGGGACTGATTCCAGCGCTGGTGGTGACTGCTGAGGCTGCCCTGTGCTTGCTTCTGCGCAGCAGGACTCCGTAATGCAGTCCAACCTCAGTAGAAGTGTGTCAAACCACAGAAATGTGGGAATGTAGCGCTGAATTGTAAAGTAAGAAAGCCTTCGGCCTGGGTGGACGAGCAGTCTGGGCTGCAGCTGGATTTTCAGTGGAAGGAGTGGTACGTTAGCGTGCTGTGCAGGCTTGATGGGTTTGTGTGCAGTGCCTTTGTTGGCTCACTTCTGGCCTTTGCCATTTTCAAGATTTGTATTGTTTTTGCTTTTTGGTAAGTGGAGAAGGCTGAATCTTGGCGTAAGTTGAGCACAGTTTGCAGTAAATACTTATTCTTAAAGATTCCCTGAATAGGCACGGGTAAGTGGCTGTGTTTCTGTACTGTATTTATTCATCCGAGGCTCCAGTTTGGAAAGGTGTATTAAGAAGTCTGCTCCAGAAGGCTTCCCTGGGAGATACTGGTGTGCTGGAGCTCTGAAGTACAAAAGAGAATCAAAACATCTGAGCATAACACGTCCGAACACAGAACAGCATTTTTATTTAGTGTCTCATCAGTTCTCCTTTAGCATTGTGGTATCTCTAAATTGATTTGAGATTTAGCTCAGCTGCCCTTATTATCCCTAGTTTAAGATGGAAAATACTTTTTTGCAAGTGCAAAGACTAAAGCCTTTTGAGTTAATTAAATCTGTGAAGAAACGAACCACGAGCTAAGCATCGTGGTTCTCCCTCCTGAACGCGGCCGGGAGGTGCTCTGCTGGTGTCCGCCCGCTGTTAGCATGCTGGTACGGTCTGACCTGACAGGATTCAGGTAACATCAGATTTTTCTATAAAATGGAGATTTCGAGCAATATGCAGGAGACTGTTCATGTAAATCACATCCAGAAATAGCTGCTCTTACAAAGACTGACAGGTACATGCCATTCTCTTCATCTGGCACATGCTGTCTGTGATACCGCTATGAGAGCTGGCAACAGCCTTACAGTGGTGGGTGGTGAACAAAGAATGTTCTGAGAAATATTTTCCAGACAAAGTTAGAATTAAAAGCATGAAGCTAATATAAAATAATGGTGATAAAGATATGGATGAAAAGAGTCGCTGGAAATGCGTAACTAAACCCAAATTGTTAAAATGAGACATTTCTTGTTCTTGTATTGAGTTTTCCGGAGTTGTTTTCTCCTTTTCGTGAAGTGTGAATTGCTTGTGATCTGCTTTGCCTGCTTACTATTGATACAGTGGCAGAGATCAATAATTCATGAACATATGGAACTGAATTTCTTCTTAAGATGAGGTAACTTGTTGACTCTGGAAATAATTTTTTGCTGGTCCGTCTCAGTTGAGCGTGGTCATTACGCTCGACACTCACCTTTGACCAAAGCCTGCGACTCGTCGTTGACTCACCTCCAGAGATTGGAGGTGGAGAGAACACGCTCATCTGCCAAATCTCTTTGAAGAACTAGCAAAAATTGTTGCAAATGCTAGCTATTCCCCTCCCACGGCCACCCTACACACTGCCTCGAGCTTTAATCTCATCACTCATAAACACTCAAATAGTGTTGGTCCTGATAGCTCTGTGGAACCCACTCACCCCCTCCTCTGTGAGGATAATCTAGTGAAGGCTGCTACTAGTTTCCTGTTTTTGGAAGTAAGGAGGAGTGCAGAATATTTTTAACAAATCTGTTTGGGAGAACGGAGATAGACTGAGACAACGTCAGACCCGCAGCATGCTGTGGGCCCATCAGTGCTGTTTTACACAGTCCCTTTCTCCAGCTGTTTGGTGTCTCTTACTCTGTTTTTCCAGTGGTGCCTCATAATTACTTCAACTAGATACCTGTGATCATAGGCGCTGTTGTCTGTGGAGCCTTGCTGTTTGTCCTTGCCGCTCGCAGGTAACGCAGCCCCGTGTGTGGGAGGTGCGCGCAGTGGAGGTCGTCTTGTTTCCATCCCCACAGAGTGAACTGGCTGCTGCGCCTGCAGCGGGGCAGAAACCACTCCACTCGTTCTCCTCAGGTAACTCAGAACCCGTAGAGCCGAAGCAGGGAGCAGGACGCCTGGAGAACGCTCCCTTATTGTAACTGTATGCTTGGGTGCTGCTCAACTCCTTGTTCTCGTTTCTGCAGCCCTCCTGTTCTCATGGTAGGGATGCAGCAGAAATGCGGTCAGCTGGATGGGCAAGTCCTAAGTTCCTCTAATTTTGTGAAAGGTTTACGTTAAAAAATGTAAGCTGAGGGACACCTTTTGTGCATTTACATGGTAGAAAGGATCTGACTCAGCTCCCAGAAAGCCAATTGACCTCATGGCTAATAGTCAAATCCTGTTGTCACACTTGTGACAGTCATCAGAAGTCAGCAGTCCTACATGCTGCTACTCATATGCCTTAGAAATTGGCAAATCATCCTGGTATTAGTCACATGATGACAGGACATTTCACAGAGGAAAAAAGCATGCATAATATTCAGAACAGACCTAGGAGAGCTTAAAAGGCAGCGTGACAGTTACTCTTTCTTCCGGTCTCCCTTGTAAGCGTGTGAGATTAACAGCAGAAGCCTTGCTTCTGATACGCCGCCGGTGTCCAGCCAGCCCAGTGTGCGCTGACCTTGAATAAAAGCTTTTCCTGGGGAGCGTGGCACTAGCAGCAATGCGGGCAGTAGTACGCACGCCACAACAGCTGGGTGCTGGGGACGTGTCCTTTCCTGGGTGGTGACAGTTACCCTGGGACATCCCTGAGCAGACAACGTGGGCAGCACAAGCTCCTTTCAAGGAGGCGTGTCACACAGGAGAGGCTGGGAGGCAAGGTGGAGACCTGCAAGTGTTTGTGGCCAAAATGAAGTTGGGCAGCAATGGGTGTAGGTGGGATCCCACGCTGACATTTTAGATACATCTAACTAGAATAAGAGATAATTACAAAGCAGCAGTGGTAAATGTCACATGTTCTGCTTCTGTAAAAGAGATGAAGTAGTGCAAACAAGCGGGCAAAGATCATGCAACCACTAAAGATCATTATGAGTAAGTACAGAAGTAGAAGATCGACCTATCTTGGCATTGCCAACTTTTTTAGCTGCCAAAATGTAACGATTGTTAAATACGTGGCTTTCCAAGCAGATCATGGTAAGGCTGTTTGTGGGTGTACTGTATTGTAGGAGGTGATAACTCCGCTCCTTTACTTCCCTGTATGGGAACACAGCTTACAACTCCCACCCCAGAAGGGACTCTTGTTTCCGGGGATGTTTCTCGTTTGGGTTTCCTTAGTCCAAATAACTACTCCAGACTGGATTGAAAAAAGACACATTACAATCTCCCTTGAGGACTCCACAAATAGTTCTGTTCTGCACGTTGTGCTGTTCTTAGTTCTGCTTCCAAGGTTTTTTTGTTTCTTCATTTTTAAGATCGTAAGCAACTGATTGCTTTTGAGAGGAAACGTCTAATTCTCATTGTCAAGTTTCCTTGGAATGTCTTCATGTATGCCAGGTACCATTAAAAGAAAAAAAAGAGGAGTCTCATATCATACTGATAATGTATTAACGATTGTGAAATGGTGATTGGACTGGTGTCTAGAACTTCTGTGGCTGTAGAGTGAAAAAGCACATGCTTATTTTAAATGCACCTTTCTGTTTGTCCATGCTAAATCTTTGTGGTCACTTTTTTTCCCCACAAATTTGGTGTGCCTGAATTTTTCATTTTAATTCTGCTCTTTTCTGTTTGCCCATGATTACATGGGCTCAAGACACGTTACCAAACCTCCACAGTTCCAAAAACTGTAAGGTTTGTGGAAACTTTAGGGGGACTGTTGGAAAAGTATGTAAAGATGGTATCAAGACTGTGCTTAATTTATGGAAAAGAAGGGAGGTTAGCACAAGAGACAGAAATCCGCTATTCTCTTTGTAAGTGAAAGGTCATGTTACTGAGCACTGCAGGGTGGATTTGTGAAAAATGAGCTCCCGTTTGCTAGGAATTAGAATGAGTATCTGACTTTTTTTTTTCCCGCTTGTGACCTTTAAAGATGCTGCTCTTAGATTGATAAGCAGGCTGATGCATTTAGCAACCCAATCCAAAATTTCTTTCTTATAGAAACACTATCTTTCAAACACGGTTGGTATTACTTCCGCAAAACATTTCTATAAAGCCCTCCAGGGAAAGAGATGCAACGAGTGTATCTTATCTGACATACTAAAGGAAAATTCAGATTTGCTTCAAATGAATAAAAAGGCAAATTTTCTGTGGTCTAGAACACCGTTTGGAATTAGCACTCTCATTAGAGGCCATCAGGCCAAACCCCTCAGCTGGAGGACTTTTCGTACCCTCTTTGTTTTTCATTTTTGTTCCCGGGTTTGAAGGGCTCTTACCCTGTGGGTCAGTAGAGAAAGCTCTGGGAGGCTGACATTGCACGCTGAAAGAGGAGATGTCATTCTACCTCCTCCATTGTTGAAGAGGGGTATTTTGAGGCACGTGATGGGCAGATCAAAGGGTGCAGCCTGGTTGCGAGCAGCACCTCGCACCTGTGACGTATCAGTGTGTTTTATCTGAGTTGTGCTGTTTTATACGAGATGGCTGTCTGCTTCCGCTTGTTGATGCAAATATTGCTGTGAAGAGCTGTGTGTTCCATCAGGTTCCTGGGCTTCGCAGCGTTACTGTGCGGGTTTTGCCAAACCCACAGCTGCACGTTGCTTTGGCTGTGTGTCCACCGCCCCCGGGCTGCCTGCGCACAGCTCTTGGGAGCGGCCGCTGGGAGGGCTCTGAGCGGGACTCCGAGAGCAGGGATTTCGGGAAACTGTACCTCAAGTGGCAAAAGTAATGCCAGAAGATGATGTGCTGAACTAAGAAAAAGCCTTTTATCTGTAGACAAAAGTTCCATTTTCTTCAGGTGTGATGATGCATCCTGAGGATGCGCAGAGGAAGCTCCCTGCTACTGCCTGACTCTCTTAATTAAATGGAGGGCTGGCTTTTCCAGCTTGGCAATCGCACTAAGAGGCTTTCACTATGTTTATTTTATGTTCCTAGAGTGCTTTTGGCAAGTGAAGTGATGTGACTGTAGACACCCTTAGTATTTAAACTCCTGTAACAGGACTCTCCTGTGTTGTATGTTCTGCCAGTTCTGTCGTGCAGGCAATCTATTGCTGTCCTGGGCAATTAGACAGGAATGTGCTTCTTAAAGGGTGAAAATTTGTTCCAGATAAACAAGTGCTTTTCTGGCGGTCTCCTTTCATTGACCTTTTCCCCTCCTTATCTTTCACTTCAAGCAGGAACTGGAAGGTTTGGGTTCTACCAGAACTGTGCTCTACATCACCCCAGAGCAATTAACGTGATGAGTTCCATCGTGTCGTTTTTTTTTTTTATTAAGGGGTGTGTGTGTGGTTTTGAGGCACAAATAATTCTCTCGCCTCAGTTCTGAGACCCTTTCTGACCTGTTCCTGTGTTTTGCAAAGTTTGCTATTAGCTACCTAGTGCTTCAGCACGATGCTGAAGCGCTTGCCCGTAGTGCTCTTTTCCTCTGTACTGCGGCTTGGTCTCCTGTGACGAGCAGCTGATGGGCTGCCTTTTGGGTCAGCTTCAGTGGTTCTGGCACAGAAAGGGAGGGGGTGCGCTATGCTGGCTAATGTCACAATTTAGGCTTCATCTGTGTTTGATCCCTGGGCAGACAGCTTCTCCTCAGCAATTTGTTTACTGATTCTCTTTTAATTTAAGATGCTCTGACTACTCGTTCTCTTTGGACAGAAGATGACTTCACATTTTTACGTGTGCAAAACTGTCTAGGTAAAGATGCTGAATTTCCTTGAGATATTTTGTGGTTTACAAAAAGAAAAGAATGTATAAGCCTGAAAACTGTAAAAATGTATTTGGACACATGAGTCTTGGAGCATAATTTTTAACTAAATGGTGCGTTGACTTCTGACACCTTGAAGTGGCATTACAGAGTACGAATTTACGTATTATCAGTACTTGTGAAGAATAGACTCCCTTTTGTGCTAAGACATCGTAGCCTCACCTCACCTGCAGGAAGTTTCAGTTCAATGCTGCTGAAATAGTATTAAGGAAGCCAAGCTTTCTCCTTTTCTGTGAGGAAAGCTTGCGTAAAGCAGTAGCGATTATACTCTTTATTTTACAGCGTTCATTTGTGAGTGCCACCTTTACATAAGTACAATACTTAGGCAGTGCTCTAGCAGTACAATATCAGTGTAATGGAAATCTCATTGGACCAGCCAAGTTTCCTGGTTTTGAGCCAGACATCTGGGTTTGGTTTTTTATTGCATTCTTTAGTAGCATTAGGAAACCTAATAATGCAGCCTCTCCAGGGTATTGTGTTAAGAACCACATTCCCAACCAATTACAAAACTGTTCTACATCAGTAATGAGCCCTTACTTTGGGAAGGGATGGCGGGAAGACAAAAACAAAACTTTCAATGAAAGCTGCTAAACCTTTTGACTTGAATAGATGTGCGCCTGTTAATTGGGATTGCCATCTGAAATGTTCCCTTCAGTTCTGGTGGTGTGTCCCGAGCTCTAGCAGTGGGGTAGGGAGGTGTTAGAAAGGGGAGAATGATCAAGAAGTTGTTTTTTTTAAATATTTTTTTTCCGTTAATGGGTTTGGCAACAGTATTAAGGCATGATAAAACATTTTTGAGACCAATAAGGTACTCCAAGTCGTTTTCTCAACTGTGTGAGTCTCGTCATAGCGAAACTATCACACGTATTTGGGAAGCCTTGCTTTCTCTTCCTTCAGCACCATCCTAATTAGCAGTGACGTGATCGGAGGTGGAGGAGCTGCTTTGGCAGTGCTCTTTGTTCCTTAGCACCTCCGGCCCCTGTAGGTCTCGGCAGCCGGCAGTCAGGGTAATGGCCAACCGGAGTATGGGAAGGCTGTGAAAAGAAATACGGGATTACGTACGCACTTGGCAGGAGCTTGTACTCTATTGCTAGCAGAAAGAGAGCTGTAAAACCATGATGCTGAGAACGTGTAGACCTGAAGCGAGGGGTCTCATGCTGCTGAAGCACGGGCATGAACTGAAGAACCGGCGGGGAGAAGCTCTGGGGCAGTCGGCGGGTGGGAGAGCAGGGGCTCACAGGCCCTGCGCCCTCCCCAGCGTGCAAGGTTTCTGTCACTGGCCTTGCACTTCTGCTTTGCACAGATGATATTACTTCGTAATTTCCTGGCTTTCGAACGTCTTCAGGACGTGGCTAATGTGCTGCCTGGAAGCTGAGGGAGGGCTCGGAGAGCTTGCAGAGAGTGGCAGTGGCTGGAGCAGCCCTGGGTTGTCGCTGGGTGCTGGTGCTGGGCGCTGTCGTGCAGGCTGGTGACTGTCCCCTGCAGCCCGTGGCAAAGGTTCTGCCTGGCTTACCAGTGTGCAGGAAGCTAGCGGTTCTCTGCATTGTCAGAAAGCGTTGGGATGTGCCTATTGGATGCGTCCTATTCAAAGATAATCCCAAGCGGAAATGCAAAGGTGATGTAATTGTGCGGCCAACGTACCGATGGTGTGCTTTTAGGTGAGAAAGTGTCTTACAACGTACATTTTGTAAATAAACCACCCCCCTGTTGTGTATTGTAGTTCAAGACCTGCATTTGTTTCTGGGGCGTTTGAGAGCTTGCTTCTCCAAGTTGTTTTCCTCAGTTAGGCAGGTGCCCAGCGGGAGCCTGGTTGGAGTGAGATGGGTTTGGCAGCTTCGGCTGCTGCCCGCTCTGCTTGGGGGGAATGCGTGCAGCCTGTGTCTGCGTGCAGCCTGCCTACCAGCATAAACTTCGTTGGAGTTTGTTTAGAAAACAAACCAAAAGCGCTCTGAGCCAGCATGAAAAGCTCGTCCTACAGGGAACGAGAACAGGAAGGCAAGCACGGTGTATGCTGTGGTTCAGTCTGAAATACACCGACAGTGCTGTTGCTCTAGTGGTGTGTAGCTCTGTAGGCTGTTGAAAAACTCGTATTAATGAATGCATGCTCAATTGGCATTGAAAAATGATTTTTTCCTTCCAGTCTGTGTTCTCAACAACGCGTTGGGTGCCCGTGCCGTGCTCAGTCTGTGTGGGTGGTGGAAGCTGGGCGGGGAGCGAACCGGCCGCGGGCATGCCCTGGTGTCCCTGGAGGCCGGCGGTGGTGGCACTTGGCGGGCTGGTGCTGGTGGGCTTGCTGTCCCAGCCCACTGCTCGGGTGCACCGAGTGGCTCCTGGCAGTTTGCAGTGGGCGAGTGACGGGTTTCATTCATTATATGGCATTTCGGGTTGAAAAAGAAGAAAGTGGCAGCTAAATTTATTTCTTTTCCAATTCCCTGCCGCCATTTGATTACACTATTGTTTCTTTGGGCATATTAGAAGAGAATTTGACTTAATGAGTTATCTGTTGTCCCCCACGCAACCTCCATATAATCGGCTTGTTGTACATTCTCAAATCCTGAGCTTTATGCAGCAAGGTTTGTTAATGAGTGGAATGTAATTTTTTTTTCTTTTTAGGAAATTATAAGAAACAGCATACCCATAAAATCTTATGATTCACGATCGTTTGTTTTGTTCTTATAATGCAACCTAAACTTAAAAGCCATTCATCAAACTGTAAAGGCTGCTCATGGCTGTCTTTGGATAGCATGCAAAGGATAATTCATCCCAAACCGGAGAAGAGCACATGTTCGTTGATCCATTTCCAGGCGTGCTGCGTGGATTTCCTTATTCAGGGTTGTGACAGGAAGATGAGCTGCTACCAAATTAAATATATGCAGTAGAAAAACGAAATTTTCCTGGTTGAAGTAACCTAGCTCATTTTCGGTGTTTAGCATATGGTGTCTGTGTCAAAGTGTTTTTCTACAAAACCTGAGTGTTTTATCTCATCAACCAAGCTTAATAAATTCCATTCACAGAATCTTTATTCCGTGGTAATGAATTTCAAGCAGCAATCGAATGAGGCTAGCTGTTGAGATGAGTTGTACTCGCACATTGCACTTGTTGCAGAAAGGATGTTGTTGCTCAAATCTGGGCGCGTTATTAACGTAACTTCGTAGGTGGAACCCTTGTGAGCACCTTTCAAAGGTTAAAGTGATTTATGGTACCTGCAAACTGGAACTGGTATATCTCTTCCAGCTAACAGGTAGCCTACATTACTGATACTATTTTAAAGCCAGTTTTTATCTATTGTAAATTTTGTCTAGGTTATTCTCAAGCTGTGTTTGCACCACTGACAGTTTAAAACCAAAAAAACAAAGAAAAAAAAACACCTTTTGTATAGAAGCTACCCAAGTGGCATTTCAGCAAAAGCCATTTTAAAGTTTATAAACTGCTTTTAAAAGCCAGATTGATCCAGACTGTAATTTCGGTGACTTACTAGAAAAATACCTACGATGAATTGCACTTAATGTTTGTAGCTCCGACATATGATGTATCGTACAGTTCATTGACAACAGTGCTATTGAAAGGTCAGGCTTTCTGGTTTTTTGTTTGTTTGTTTGTTTGTTTAAAAAAGGTGGTTTTGGCAGACCTTATTAGGAATTAGAGGTTGGTTTATATATATATATATATATATATATATATATATATATAAAAATGTTTTTAAATGCACATGATCTGTTTGTATCAATTAATATTTTGGCTGAAGTATAAAAGTAGTGCCAATCAGTTTGAGTCTGGGGCGATCTCTAGCAACTTTAAGTTACCTGTAAGCTATTCAGCTTTGAAAAATGGGAATTCCCAAAAATGGGAATTGCTGCTGCACGTTTTGTTGGAAACCTAAGGGGACTGTATGATGCTACCAGTACAGAATATTGTTAATTCTGGGGGGTGAGGAGAAAAGAACTTCTGTTGTTCTTGGATGCAGATGCTACTCCTGAATCAATCAAGAGTTGAAAACTTGAAATTTCATGATTGTGCTGCAGGATTGCTTGTTGCAGAATGTTTCCTTTAAAAATGAGCCTTGTTTTTAAATATTCTGCCCTTGATGTGCTGAATACGAGAGGGTCAGTCTTTCAGCTCCTTAAAAGCTGGCAAAGATAAGCAAACCTCTTTGAACTGTTGGGGTTTGAGGAAAGAATTGTGAAGAATGTGTATAATTTAAGATGTTGTTCTTTCAAGAAATGCTAAGCAAATGTCTAGTAGATTTTCAGCTGCTGTTAGCAACATCTGTAAAAGGTCTGATGTCTCTTGTGGCATGTCGCTGGGAAGATTTGAGTGCATTCAGAATTGGTAATGGGAGCACAAGGACGAACCTCGGGAGGATGTGATTTTGAAATGCAATTATTTTAATTACAAATGAAAAGAGGGGAGGCCATTTATATGCTACATATCCGTATGCTTCTTTTTGGAGAACTGACTGCTTGAAATTTTCTGGCACCTCTGAAAGGTCCTCACAACAGCAGCGTTCAGTTAAAGCTCTGTACCCCATAGCCCAAAGCAGCCCGCCCTTGGGGCTCACGAAAGCCGCGGGGGCTGCTCGCTGTCGGGCAGTCCTGGCGTGAGAGGGTGGCTTCCTTCTGTCCCGGCTCACTAGAAAGGTGCATTCATCTGAGGGAAAGAAGAGTGGTGAGGAGAGAGCAAGGCGGCCAGGTGACCCCAGGTTGAAAAGGCATTCAAACGTGAGTGACCGGAGACAAATCGCCCCTCCAGCGCGCGCCAGCTGAGCATCCTTTCCTCTTCTGACGTGAGAGTCATCGAGAGAGCTTTCAGCGGGCTGATCTGCAGCATCAGACGGTTTTAGATGGCTCTGAGCACATATTTATGTCTTGTCACATTGAGAAACTTTGTCACTGACTGTTGTGATCATCTAATCCTGGCTAAAAAAGTAAACTCTGTGATGAAGCCAGACACTGCAAGCCGCTGCAGGTTTTTTGACGCTGCTTTGTAATCCTGGCCACATTGGTGCTATGCGTGTAGAAAGAGAAGCTTTATTTAATTCTAATAATGGTAGAGATAATGTTGGCTTTGTGATAGTCTCCGGCACTGCTGTTCTGTAATATCCACTTTGGTACATGATATGAATGACTAGCAAGGTATCAAACCTCTAAACTTTTTTTTTCTTGCTTTTCAGTGCTTGAATGGATTGCATTGGTTTATTGGAATAGCACTGACTTTGTGCTCACAGTAATTAATTCCCTTTTCCGGGCTAGGGGGAAAGTTGGTTATAATTTCCTGCGTTCTTTTATCATAAGGCCAAAGGAGAAACTCAGAATAGTGAACAGATAGGAGCACCGCATACATGCATTTTAAATTCCGTTTCAAGCAGTTAAGAAGATAGATTTTTAGTGGAGTGGTCTCTCTCTCTCTATTAGCACACAGTTTTAAAACAAGGTGACCCAGAGGATTGGTGCTAGGATATGGTTTCCATTTCAGAGATCTCTGCCTTGACTTCTAGCTAGTTGTAGCTGTAAGACGCTCTCCATGCGCACACAACACCTCCCCCCCCCCCCCCCCTTTTTTTTTTTAAGGGCTATTTAGGGGACTGGAAGATGGGATTTTGCCTGACAGGAGTTCTCGGATGGCCGGGTGGGTGGAGGCGGGTTGGTGGGGGCCACACCTGTACCCACCAAGACCCTTCCGCAGGCCGGCCGTTGAGGTCAGGAACGTGGCGAGCACGCGGCCCCGCACGGGCAGCGCCTGCTCCTGCTTCCCATGAGCATGGGTCCGGGGAGGAAAGGCCCCCACGACATTCCCAACCTAGGCAGCGGTCGGTTTGCTTCGGCTCCGCTTCCTTTATTCGGAACCCCGTGCCCGAGTGTCCTGCCCGGCCGTGTGTCCTGCCCGGCCGTGTGTCCTCCCCTCCGTGCCACGCGCGCTGGTGACTTCCGAGGGGCCCGTGGTGGCCGCCTGTTGCCTTGCCAACGCTCCGCAGCACTTTGGGTGTGAAGCAGGCTTTTAAGCAAAGAAACCCTGCTTCCGCAGCAGCAGTGTAATGCCGGGCAGATTGGGGCGATGGGGAAAGGGGGAGAGAAGGAGGAGAATCGCAGTGATTTATAAACACTCATTTACAGGCTGCGGAAGCAGGGAATTAATACATGTTTCTAGAAACATTGAATATTCACTCCTTGCTGCTTCTGAATTTGTGCAACAGTATAATTATTTAATGATGGGTAATGGTAAAATGCATCCATTTCAAATCTGTTTTTTTTTGCCTTGTCTGTCTAAAGCTGCAAAGTGAGAGAGCTTGACATAGTTCACAGTCAGCTAGGTGCCTGCTGTCCCGATACCTGCTGGTGTTTGCCATTGGCGTGTCAAGGAGGATCAGCAAATTAAAAATGGCTTCTAATGGGCTCAGTTTGTATATTTTTAATGCTTCTTAGGGAAAAAAAAAAAAAGAATTTTAAAAGTTCTTTAAAGATTTTTAATGGCTTGGCAGGGCCAGGGAGGCTTTGCTGCCTCAGGCAGCAGGAGGAGGTGGTAACATGCCTATGGTTTTGTTCCACACTTGTTTTTTTTTGTGAGCGGGACTGTACGATTAGATTCTAGGGCAATGACAGCGCTGTCACCAGTGTAAAGGCCTTGGCTGTGGTTTTTGGGTTTATATTGTGTTCAGTATTGGCAGCTAGAGATATGTAGCTTGAGAGACTCGAACAGCAGAAGGTGCTAGAACAAAGCAGGATGGTAATGAACAAAAGCAAAACACTGGCTTCTGCTGGCGCTTACTGAACGCCTGTGAAGTCCAGTAAAGAATTCCTGTGTCTTTTCATAGCGGTTTATGGGAGCAATGATAGAGGTGGCAGGTGTTTAAGCTGGCAGAAATATTATCAATAGAGTTGTCACGTTGGACCGTTGTCAGGATTTTGTATTAAATTGCTACGATAAAAATTTGGGCAAAGCGAAATAATAAAAAACGCACAGAAACAAGCATGAGCTGCATGCAGCTACATTTAGGGCTCTGTTGTTGTCGTTTTGCTTCCGTAACAAGCAGTTAAATAAAGACACCGCAATTAATCGGGGAGCACAGAGCACCTTTCCTCGGCGAACATCGCGTGATGCAGATGGGGCAGACCGGGGGTGCCTGAATTCCTGTCCGGCTGCGCGGCGTCAGCCGTGGCACAGCAGGGCTCGGGCTGCGGGCAGCGTCCCCAGCACCAGAGCTCTTCTCCTCTTCTTCTTCGGCTGGGCTTTGTCCCTGCCCCTCCGTCAGCGGCTCCTCCTGGAGTTAGCTGTCTAGTTCTGGTGTGCGATGGTTAAACATCACCCATCCCAGCATACGTAGAAACGTAGCAGAAAATTAACATTTCAGTCAAAAAGATGAAAATATGAAATGTGAAGGCTTTTTTTGCTGCAGTTTTGCCTTCGAGCGTGCTGCTTCAAAGACAGCAGTGAATTGAAGTCACTAGCTGTAGCTGTCTCCTTCTTTCTTGAGGCAGTGTTTTGATAAATGTTGATGAGTTTAACTGTAAAACTAAATGACATTTATAGCACGATGTATGCTTTACCCATTGCTTAATTATATCTAATGGTGTTGCATGTAAAAGGCATTTACCATTTTACTTTTGTTTAAAATGACAATCTAAACCTCAAGGCCTGTGTTTTTTATACAAAGACGAAGACTTAATTAAAAACTAAATACAATCTATTTTTTAAAAGGCAACCGCAATTTTAAGAAATCTGAGATAAAATTTACAAAGTGCTTGATAAAAGCACTTGTGAATTCAGAACGGTGGAGCTCCAGTTCTTTGAACAGGTTCTGGAAAACTGGATGAGTGCAAAACTTCACCGTTTTTCTCCTTACCTCTCCTGCTGCTCCGTGATGGTGCTAAGGAATCAAAAATGTTCTCTTTCTCATTATTTCTATATTTCTTTTATGGCTTCATTGCTGTAACTCCAGAGGCAGTAAAGGAGGTGGTGCTAACATAGTTTATAAAATCGTGGTTTTATTTTCGTGTGCGCTGTACACTTTCTTTTCCTTTCCTTTCAACTTTGCCTTTCTCAAGTTAGCCAGCAAGCATACACAGCTTCTCTGTTGAAAATAAGGTCTGCAGAATGAGCATGTATCAAGCGAGCTGCATCTTTAAAAATAAGCACTGGATCAGAGCTTTGTGCTTCCGCTCAGCTAGCAAAGCAATGACAGCAGGTAGTAATGTGTTCAGGAGCACCTGCCCTTTCTGGTTTTGTCATGGTTTTAATGAAAGTGAATCCCATAGATGTATAGGGGAAAAAAATGTGTGTATTGTATTTTTATATATACAAGTGTTATATGTATATATATACATATACATATATATATACATTTTTTTTTCTCCACCCCAGCCTGAGAGAACCACTGGGTGGGGGCTGATGGAGGGGCCTGCACAATCTGTAGCAAGTAGATTAATGTTTAAAGGCACTAGTATTGTTCTTTTACCAACATTTATAAATCCGATGGGTGGCAGATGGAGGGCTGATTCCACATTTTTTCTTCCTCTCCTGTAAAATAATAAATATGGTAAAATAGCTCTCAGAACTGCCTTTATCGCAGGGATGAATCAGGACAGTTGGTGTAGCAAGAGACTTAAAACTTACAAATATGTTGCCCTTTAGGCTAGCATTCATCATTGTGTCTGATCTGGAATCTAGACTAAAGGCTTTTGTTATTATATACCTTTTTATCCTTCCTTGGAAGTTGGAATTGGAAGGAGTTCTCACTTTGATTGTAATGCTGCTGCCGCGACTATTTTTCTCCCTGATTTTGGGTTGGGGGGGTAGGGGTGCGTAGCCCTAGCTGATAGTGTCTGTCATTCTTTCCGTCTGACAAAAGATCTTGTCTCTAATCTCTCCCTTCAGGGGAAGACTAAAAAAAGAAAAGAAAAGGAAAAAAACCTAAGCACAATACCCCTTCCCCACCAAACTGTGTGCGTATAGATGATGCACAGATATTTAAGTGACCTGTCTGGCCCTTACAGCTGGATTTCACAGGCGTTGAAAAGCAGCAGAATAACTTCAGCAAAGAGATCGAGTGGAAAGTTCCTCAGTTCTTTTATGAGTATATGCAGTTATTAAGCAGAGGCAAAACAAATTAATGCTGCTCGTTTGTATTGTTTTTAAGGTGCGCTGAAGCTGAGGATCAGCCCTTAATTCCCCGCTGTAAATATAGGTTTTGCAGCACAAATGCAAAATCTGTAAGGGTCTGAAGCACTGCTGGAGGATTTCTAAAGTGTGGTAAAACACAGGGTTATAAAAACGACTAATTAGAAGTGTAAACCTTGCTCTGCCCTTGAACTGTTTGGCGAGCTTGCCGACTCTGATGTTGTATCCTAAAATTCACAAAGGCGGCATTATGAATCTTGCTGCAGTTTGACTTGCTGCCCACTTGGCTGCGGTGAGCTGCTGGCAGAGAGCTGCTCTGGGAAGGAAGCAGCAGGATCTGCTGGTCAGATTAGCTGTTGTATCATGTACAGTTGATAACGCTCTTCGTTAGCTCCATCAGATTAAGCTCCTGGTAATCCTTGGGTAGCACATCGGAGAGTAGTTTAGGTTTGCGGAATTATGCTGTGTGTTTGAGGAGACAGAACATTATAAAATTATATTTTGCTTTTTGCACTAATGCTGTTTCCATCTCATGTTTTTTATTGAACCTAGTTATATTTGTCATTTCACGAAAGCCCCCAGCTACTGAAATCAATAGCTTTCATTAGAAACCCAGCTTGTATTGTAAAAGACAGTAGCAGCAGTTTTGGTCTTATCATAGGAAAGAAAGACCTGGAAAATATAAATTGAGTGAATCCTAGAGGCTGACAAAGCAGGAGACATGTTGTATCTTAATCTTCAGCGTTAGCGTTGCTGAATGCTTGAGGTTGATAACACGGAGCTAGTTAGGGTGGGATTGAACGTCCTTGTACTGCGTAAGAATTGGTGATAACGTGCTGTCGTGCTTTTTCCAAGGGTGTATCAGCACGAGCTTTCACAAGAACCTCCTGCGGGTCTGTAAGTAATGAGGTGTACCAGAGGCAGAAGCTCTTGGAGGTGAAATTTGGTGCGTCCATGGGGGTGACGGTGGTGGAATTACTGATGTGTGCCAGGAGGTGAAGGCCACCAGGACGGGAACCAGTGGTCGCTGCTGCTCATGTCTGGGGGGATCGAGAGGGCACGGGCAGTTTAAATGTTTGTCCTCCCAAGGTACGGAAAGTGCCTGTGCCCTGCTTATGGAATTTCAGAAGGTTAGATCTACAAAGAAGTAGAGAGCGTGTTGTGAAACAGGAGGGGCAGCGCCAGGTGCTGAGGTGCTGCCTTCGCGGGAAAGCCGCTCCCCCAGGAAAGGGCATCCTTTGTGCTTGTACCTGGAGGTGTAGCTTGGGACTGCAAATTTACAGTGCCTCAAGTGGGCGAATATTGTTGCTTTCTTGTTTCACGCGGATGAACACTTTGGAGAAAAGTTCTGGGGCTGTTTTCTTCAAGTCTTACAGAAAAACTCCCGTGTGTGACACACCACGTAAAGTGCGGTAATCTTAAGGTGCCTGCTTGTTGCTTTAGTCAAAGGATGGGAATTGGTCAGAATACCCAAAGAAAAATATTGTATTCCAATTTATTATCTGCTTTTATCCCATTGTGCTTTAGGATATTTTCTACAGGTTTGCACGTTTGTTATTAATTCTGTCACTTCTTGCCTGTTGCGGTGGCAGAACTGAAGATTTTAGAAGAGCTTTAACTTCCATGCGCAGGCAGTTAAGGGAGATCCTTTTTTATGAGAGAGATCAAGCTGTTGATCAAAATTCATCTCAGATACTTCATGGAAATAAAGATTTCTTGGATTTAAAAAGAGATTATTAAGCTGCACATTGTGACAGATGCTACTGACAGTAAAATATTATAGATGTTAAAAAAAATCCCCAAGAAACGGGTTATAGGTATGGATATAAGAATTATCTGCTCATTATAATAAAATGTTACCCATCATCTGATTTAAAACAGTTTTCCTCATTATTGGAAAATCCCATCATTCTGAGTAGTCTGTGTTAGCTTTTCTTTTTTTTTTTGGGGGGGGGGTGCCTACAGCCGGTAATGTAGTGTCTAATAAGTGAGTGCAAACAGAAACGGACTTTAATAGTAACAACAGCATCATTGAACACATGAAAATCACAAAGACAATCTCAAAAGGGGTGGATGCAGAATAACCGAAGGTTAGCGAGTGCTTCCTGCCCTTGGCTCTGTGTGGAGGACGTGATGCCAAAGGAAAATCGTGCCGTGCTGTAGCTGCTGCCCAGCTGCGGTAGCTGATGTGCAGTCGGTACGCTGGCAGTTGGGAGCGTAGGTTCAATGGCCATAAGAAAAGGTGGAGGAGACAGAGCAGGTGAGTGAATCTCCTCTGAAGATATGTTTGCCAATTCAGAGTACAACCAATCCTAAATCTGAAATGTAGGGCTGCTGCCAACCTTTACGTTACAAAAATTGAGGTGATGATGCACGTGACGCACCTGCAGATGCATAATTTCTCTCCTTCCATAGTTAGGATTTCAACGAAGGCTGTCCCAGCTTTAGACCCCTGTGACAGAGTTAGAAATGAATGTAAGACAGCATGAGCTGTTAAATAATGTTGTTCTAATAATGTAAATGTACTGAATGCACTCATTGTCTGTGAAAACTGAATATTTTATCAATGCTTCCTCTTCTTACCTGCAGCAACCTGCTGTACATCAGGCTTCAGTTCCTAACAGAACGAGTCACGGCAGGTACAGGAAATTCAATGTGTATTTTCAACTCCAGATTAATCAAGGTCTCCTTTCTTAGATCTAGGCTGTGTGTGTCCTTGATATTGATGTAGCTGGGAGATAAAAAAAGCAGATAAGAAATTCTGTATTAGAACAACATTAATAATAAATGAATGTTGATCCTAATTGAGTATTATTTAAACATACTGAATGGAGGCAGCAGTCTGCTGGGACCATCTTATGTTGTCAGACTATTTTTCCCTTGCTGGCTGTTGCTTCTGAGCATCTCTCTTTAGTAAGAAGACTGAATTGTTGAATTTTAGGTGGTGTCCTTGACAGATGATGACTTGCAGTGGTGATGGCTGAGCTGGAGGAGGAATGCATGCACAAAACTTGTGAAAGATACATGCGTTGCATTTCTCCTGAGGCTGTGCAGAGCTTTGCCCTTTGCTGCATTTTTGCTTTCACTCCCATGCTCTTCACTTCTCCCTTTTCATTTCTACCTGACAGCCCCATTTAGAGGCCAGCAGGCATCTCTCAGGGGTGAGTAGCTGCTGCTTTTCAAGCAGCAGACGACTTCCTCATCCTGCCTCACCAGTACCTATGCTTTCTCAAATTTTTCCACAATGCATGTCTTTGAGACATGTGATGAATGATAGGAGTATGAATCAAGCATCTCCTGTCATCTGAAGTCCTCGCTGTTTCTAAATTGCTTTGTTCATGATTGAAAGCGTCTTGGAGCTGGGACTTGCACACACAGTACTGAATGACCCACACAGTTGTTCGAGATCGTGGTTGTTTCACAAAGCTTCTCCCTCATCGGTAGAAACAAAAACATTACCTACTGTCCTTTTCCCTACTCAGTAACTGATGAATGATTTTTAATTGACTGTTAGTCTTCCTGTGCAATGCAGAGCAATTTGGCTCTTGTGCCACACAAAGCGGTCACACTCGGCTCTGTTCCTGCGCTGCAGTGCACGGCTCGGTGCTCTCTGGCGCGTCAGCCTCCTAACCCGAACCACAGCTACTCACAACATCTACAGCTGTAAGACTGGACCATACGTTTTTCCATCACTTTTTGAGATGGAGATTGTCAAGGCTTCCTGAGAGTACCTCCTTCCTCGTAACCCCCAGCTACAAGAAATGCTAACCTGAAATAGGCGCAGTGGAAGTTAATTCCACAGCGTCTTGGTTTGCTTTCTGGTTTGAGCTCCCTGCTCTGCTCCCATTCTGTGTCTGAAGTGGTTTATTTTCCTCCCCTGCAAGGAAGCTTCACTTTTTTGATCTTTTGTGGTATTTTTCTAAGTATTTTTATGACCCTAACCAGAATGAAGTTGCTCCGTCACAATTGAATTGCAGCAGCACCCTGTAAAGTAAGGAGGGATGAAAGAAACTGAGGCTCTATTTTATATATTGTACTTTTTAAACATTTATTGATAATCACACCAGTGAAGCACCGAGAAACCAGGTTGATGATGTGCTGGGCACTACAGCCTAGAATAAAAAGACTTGCCTGAAGAAGACGGTGCTTGGGGCTTGGCAAGGACTTGAAGCCACGTTTCATGGGAGGGTCTGGAAATGCGTGCTGCCTGCCTGTCCTCTGCGTGCAGCAGCCAAGGACTGGTACTCACATATTTCTTCCTGGGTGCTGCAACAAACCTCTGACCTCAGGAGTGCAAAGCAGTCTGTTAATAAATGACCTTTTATTGTCGTGCAATCTACCGTGTGCTTCTAGAATAAAAGCAAGGCTTCAGCTCGTCCCGATTTCTGGAAAACTGTTCTTCTGGTGCATTAAACTTGTTTGAGCATCCCTACATATAAGTATATATAAATAAAAGGCTGCAATAGCAACACCTTTTATTTATGAACTGTCAGATGAGCTAAGAAATTAGTTCTAACACAGGAAAAGCATAGCCAGCAGCCTTCCAACTTAGCCATGGCAGCAAAGCATATAAATTGTGCTTTTAGACACCAGGTCCATTGTGGTGAGTGTGGCTTGTAGGAATCTTTCTCCAAATGGTCAAAACGCCTTACCTTGAAATATGGTCATATTCTGAAAGGCTGTTTCTGGCAATTGCTATAAATTCTGTTCTCTCACAAGACTTGATTTGGTTAGAAATGTGGAATAAAAATCAGACTTGCAGAACAACAGGCTTTGTTGCAAAAGACCGTGCTAATCCTGTGAGCCATGACGAATTCTTCTGTGCTGCGTTCCCGTGAGCCTTGTTTGCTGTGCCCCGCCGAGGTCAGTGACAGATAAGATCTGTATCGATTCTGAGCATCCTCTGACGGTAACCTTTGAAGGGACAGGGAATGTATGGCCGTGGAATTTTATCTATCAATATCTGAGTAATAGAAAGACAAGCATGACATCTAATCCCAACACAGGTGACAGATCATAAATCTGAACTGATATGGTTACTGGTAATGGGAGGCCTGCGAGAGGGAGGGCTGAAGGGGCGTCAATGAGCACGGTGAAATCAGGAAATGCTTCAGGCTGAGAGATCTTTGGGCCAAAAGCATATAGGTTTTTGTCATAGGAGAAGGGTTTGTATTCACAGCTGCAATATGTAAGATCAAAATACTTCAGATGGGGTGTGGACTGTTGGTTGTTCTTATCAAGTGACACAACATAAAAATCAGATGCTCACTGCACATGTTGACTTTTAAGCAGGTGCTGTGGGGGGGTTGTGTTGGACTCGTCCTCGTGTTTGTTACCGTTCGTCTGCCGTTCAGCTCAGGCTGGACTCGCTCTGAGAAGCGCCCAGCCCCGCAGCGCGCCGTGCCGCAGACGTACCGCGGGCCGTGCCGAGCCTCCTGCAGCGCTCCCTCTTCAGCTAGAGACGGGGCGCTCCCAGCTCCCGGCAGCCTCCGGGGTAAATAACAGGGAGAATTTTAATAATTCAGATGGAGCACGGGTTTAGTAAAGGAACTGCTTTCCTACGGACTAACAATACTTAGCCGGCTGTGTTGCTTTAGCAGTATTTCAAATCAGTTTTCTATCTTTATACCCTTTTGGTTAGACACCAGCAGAAAGAATTCCCCAATGCAATTTCATCACACAGAAATTCACAAATGTTTAAAGTAAATAAAACCCTTGGTGTCAGTTCGGAGCTGTTGTCATCTTTTATTCTTACTATTTAAGCATGAAAAGCAATAAAGGTGGCTTTAGCATTTTTTCTTCTGCAGAAATTTAATAGCTGTGCACAACTTACTCAAATTTGCAGTATATTTTTCTGAAGTGTATAATTCATAACGTAAACATGCTCCCCATAATAAGCGATTTTTAGCACAATCTTGCATATTCTCTCAGAAACCAGGAAAGTAATTCAGTAGAGAAATGTTAGCTGTAGCTTAGTGAGAGGTGGGCAAAGGAGTTCTCTGCCTCACTGGGTGAATCAGTGATGAAAGGTGCTGAAAGCATTCGCACGTGTGTACGCTTGTTAAAATATGTATTGAGAAGAGAGGGAAAATAGGTTCCTGCAATTACAGAGGTTGAGTAAAACATATGACAAGAAAATTAAATAGCTTGCACTGAGGATGCTGAATGGTCGAAGTGTTTTCATCCCTGCAGAAAATGTTAGGGAAGCTTGCTGGAATTCAGTGTAAATAACAGAAGGGAAGGCTTGTGGTAGCTAGGCCAAATTACGGGGTTGCTAGTAGTAATCCATTTGGATTTACTGGTCATCCAAAAATAACGTGTGCAAGCTCTTCACCTTAGATTTGGTGATGAAGCCTGTCAGAGAAGGTTGTCAAACAACCTTTAGATAACCAAGCCTGGAGAGCAAAATGCTGTGGAGGGTGATGAAGAGAGCATCTTCCGGTGCTGCTGCTCTTTGGGGACAATCTTGGCCCTTCTGGTAATGTAGTATGAAGCTTTCATCTGTTGTCTCCATCTTTTTCAGTTTCTTCTTCTGAGAAATGATGAACCTTAACAGAATTGTTCTCTATTTTGAAAACAGAGGCTTTGCACTTAATACCAGATACTTCCTTAATTGACAATCTGCTTCATTAGTGATAGGCAGTAGCTGTTTTCTTACAGATCTGTGACGCTGGAATAGTTTCCATGAATGTTAATCGCCCCTGCCCCTTTTTTCTGCTGCAGAGGAACTAATACTTTTAGCTTACGCTCTTCCAGAGCGCATGCATCAGGTGATATCACAACTTGCAGCAACAGAATTGACATGGAAATCAGCGCCCTTCATCAAAGTAATCATTTTAAGGCTAGCTTTTGTGGTAAAGGATGAGTAATATGCATGAAATTTGAAAGTAAACATTAATGCAGGGTGAGCATTACTATATTGATTTGCTGTAGTCTCAACTTCAGACATGGGAGGGGAGATATTCTGTCCCATCCCCTCTATCTTGTTTGAGCTTCAACTGCTCAGTTTGGTTCTGAGGCTGCAGTGGGGTGCCTCGCTGTGAAGTAGCCGTCACTCTTGATACTTGGGGATTTTACACAGGGAAAAACTTCACATTAGGTTATTGAAGATGACAGACTTGCAAAGCAAAACAAACTTGAATATGAGATTTTCTAGAATTCTGTTTGTTTACCACCAGTGCTTTTTTTGAAGAGCTTCTTCCCAGTGGAGGTGGAGTTGCATTTTGGTCACACTAAGACAGTTGCTAGTCATGGAGAAGATTTTGAAGAGAGAGTAAAAGCTACTTGACCGCAGTAAGATCTCAAAGATACTTGACTGAAGGTCACAAAACTGGTAATTAGATCTTATTAGAAGATAAAGTTGCTATTTCAAAATGTTAGCTGTAAATCCTGGTCGAAAACAATCTTCCTCTGAGATCGAGGATAAAATTAAAAGAATAATTGTCAGAAATGCCCACATGTAGCTTTAGGTTCTGTGGCCTTGGGAGGGTTTCCGTTATTGAGTATTTTTGCTTGGGCTGGACGTAGAAGAGAGTCTCCGGGGCAGAAAGATGTCAGAGCAACTGGCAGACAGCTGACGTGAGCCAACCCTCGCCATGGGCTGGTGGGGCTGAGTCACAGAAACCCAATTTTATGCTAAGAAATTGCCCTTTCACGTTATAGTCCAAAAGCACTTGGCTTCCTCAACAGAAATATGAGTAGTTCTCCCAACGCAGTGTTATTCAGCATGATTGTCATGATCTGTTTACAGCTGTCTCAAAACGTATTCCTCCCCCTCGCTCAGAGCCCTCCTGGGATACGAGTGCCGGGGCCGGGCATCTCCGCTCCTGGCTCCCCCCTTCCCCTTCCCCGGGCGATGCGATGGGTGCTGGCACCTGCTGCAAGGTGGCGTCTGATGCGTGCCAGCACTTAGCCCTGCCGCTCGGCACGTCAGTCCTGAGCTTCTAACGTGGAAGGCTTTCGGCATCTCTCTTTGGCAGGCAAAATGGACTGGGAGATGCAGAGAGACTAATAATGCGGTGAAATTATACTCACCCAGACTGTCAGGGCTAACAGATGCCCTTGAAGCAGGTTCAGTCGGCGTTTGGGGCCGGAGTTGAGCTGCTCATGGAGGCAGGATTGCACAGCTTAGTGCAAAGCAGCTCCGTTAAGTAGCAAAGACTGATTTATGGCCTGTTCCTGGAGCACATCCTAGCAGTGTCACACTGAGATGCTTTTGAGGGATCAGAAGATCAACCCTTGTTATTGTTTTATGGTGGTTAAGGAGCACAAGTGGGGTAAAGGTCTGTTGTTAGCACTTCACATGAACGCTACAGCATCTGCAGGCTTTGGTGAAAGCACCACCTGCCATTAAGGCTCCCAGCCTTACCCTATTGGTTTGAATTGCCTGGTCAGTCGTTTGCATTTATGGGTATAAAAGCAGCATGCCGCCTTTCCTCCTTCCCTACCATGCTTCTCGAGTTGTTCACAATAAGCTTTTTTTATATGGGTGGAAGACAACATATCTATTTCTGTATATTTGAATACATGTTGAGGAATAAAGACTGTTTGTTATTGCATGGTTTTTAAGCATTATTATCCAAAGCCAGACCCAGCCCTTTTCATCACTAGTGCAGGATGCCCTTGGCTGCAGCAGCTTTCCTACACGATGGAAGCCGTGTCACACGCTCACATGTGTAGGTATATTTTGTAGACAGCCTGATCTAAAATTGTTATCATTCTTTTGTGCATGAAAAGATGTCATGAAATTAACTCCGTAGAAAGCAACTGCCTTTTCTTGCGAACACAATTAGCGTGGATTGTCCATTCTTCTCAAAAGATCAAGTGTGACGATTGTTGCTTTTTAAAACAGTTTGTTAAGACTTCAAGACCAGATGCACTGAGCTCCAGCAACTTGCTTTCAGCGCACTGCTGTCGATTCTTTTCTCTCTCCTTAAAGCAAATTTGCTGAGAACTTAAATGGAGATTTGTTCTCCTTCTTCGTGCTCTGTAAGGTTGCTATATCTGATCACTACAAAATATCTGTTCAGTTACTGTAGTCTTTCTGAAAATACAGTTTGTGATACTTAACTTAAGGCAGTGCTGTCTTCATGATGGGTGGAAAGAGCACAGAAACTGCTCAGGGAAAAGCAGTAACAAGGAGACAAAGCTTTTGGAGTAGGTAGGTTGCTAGGCATTTGTAACTAAAAAACTTGTCTAATGTTTGTCTCAACCTTTGCTGGTTATTTAACCACTATATTCTTCTTAGATAACTGAAATTTGTAAGTTTTTTTTACATTAAAATTACATTAATTCTGTGGATTGATCATCATGTCATTTTTCATCAAAGGCATGAACAAATGGTTTGTTTTGTGTTTTTTTAAGCATTATTTTCCAAAGCTAGACCCAGCCAAATTCAAAAATCAAAGTGTTTTTTCCCCCTTTGACTCAATTTATTAAGAACAATTTTGTTTATGTGTGAGTTTACATACTTCGTGTTTCATGAAAATTACTCTTTCTTGGAAAACATTTGTGTTTGCATTCTGTATACTGAATCAGCAGTGCAGTTGGTCATGATGAAGTACTCACGGCTAGTGTTTTGTTAGGAATTGAAGAATCATGTTCACAGGCACGCATTTTTAATCTTTCCCTCTTTTCTCCCTGATGCTTCGCTCTATCCTGATGTGCTACAATTTGAAAAAAGAATTAATTTTCAACGTGACCACTGCATATGAGCCAAGGTCCCCGTGCTGTGCCTACCTTAGAGGAACTTGTTTTAAACACGATTTACTGGCCAATATCTTCTTACTTTGCAGTCTTAGAAACAACTATTGCAGTGATCTAAGGCAGAAATACAAGTGCAAAAATTAATTGTATAGCATCTAGCCAAAGCTTTTCCCTAAGTATGGTATCTCTCCAATTTATTCTCCCCTCCAGTAAGTATAAAATATGTCAGTTTTTTACATTTCACAGAGATTTCAATACATGACGCCAAAGAATTGCTTTGGGTAATAAAGGAGACATGCATAGCATTTTTGTTCTTCCCCTTACATTGCAGATACCTATTTTAGTTGTTATGCTTGCTCATTAATATTATATGTTGCATGTGTGTCAGTTCACACTGAAGCCCAACCCTGGAAGCTGGCTTAATACATGTTGCTCTCTTTTTTCCTCTCTCAATAACAATGCTTTATACTTTAGATCAAGAATGTGCTTGCATATTACGTCAAGTGCAAGTTTCTGTAGGCAGTGATGAAAAGCTTAGTCCAGGAAAGCATGTTTTGAAAATCTGCCTACCTGTGAGCACAGGTTATGTGCGCACACAGGGAAAAGGATTTCTTTCTGAAGTGTGCATAGGACTTGAAAACAAAATAAAAACAAAACAAAGAAAAACAAGGAAAAAAAAACTTTCCTAAGAGATTCAAACACCTAGAACACCCTGCAAATATGTACTATTTTCTTCATAACTTTTTTAATAGACCCGAAAGGGAAGGTGAATTATATGGACCAAGTTATGTTCTAATCAAGCAATCCTGCACCTTATTTGAAATGTTAAGTCAGATCTTTGAGTCTGTCCATTATTGGCATGGGGCACTGATTTCTACTTAGGTTTGGAGTTCTCAACAGGAACGTGTCTGATACAAAACCAATGCATGGGGGCTTTCATATTCCATTCACATTTAATTAGATGAAAATATGGCAAGAATAATTCTGTTGGTTTTTTTCCATTTGCCCTGCTCATGCTCTGCCCCCCAGGAGTACTGCTAATTGGCAAATGTTTTCAGAGTTCTTTATCAATAGCAACTTTCCTTTTTTTCCCCTCTCATCTACTGTGATTCTGTGTGGGATCCACAAAACTCAGCTTCTTCCTCCCTCTCCCCACCCAGATCTTTTCCCTGTTACAATGATGTTGTGGTACTTTCAGTGTATGTATTTCAATGAAAGTTAATGCTCAGAACACTTGTATAGTGCCAATAAATATTAGGGAATAACTTCCTGAAATGTTGAAATTAAAATGGGTCTAGAGAGTTCTCACTTCACGTTGCATTTTTTTTATTTCATTTGAAGTTTGTAATTGATGCTGTTCTCAGAAATAGCTTCCACGTCGTGGTAACTGGGAGCAGATGTGAATGCAGATAACCAGAAGTGTTAACTTGTACTGTCTGGTGCTGTTAGTTAAGCAAACAAATTTAGGTCAGCAGAGCAAGGGAATCTTTGCAAACAGCAGCCGGATAGGGTGCCCTTTGGTTCAGAATAAATACACAAAAATCCATGAAGGTTGAGATGCTGGCTGTTGCAGAACAAGAAGCTTTGTCCTTATGTGCACTGTGCCTGTCATTAACCCCAAAGCCTGAGGGAGAATAAATACTTCCTGGAGACAGATCCTGACGCCAGCCTGGACCTAGATGCTGGACTTCTAAAGCAATCAGTCAGCAGGCTTAATGTAGCAGCATTCCAGCATGAAAAGCTTCAGTGGTTTGAACTTCAAATAATTTATTTCTAAATTACTTCTACTGTAATTCTTATTAATTCAAATAGGCTTCCAAGCTGATGTAAAACTCAGTAAATGCAAGGAACAGTTTAATGAATTGAAAATAGGATTGAGTCTTTTAAAGTAAATGTAAAAAAAAAAAAAGCTTGCAATAGTTGCTTAGATGGAAATCGAATCTTAATAGCTTTGTTAATGATTTGTAGTGAATATTGCATTTATGAGAACATACCAAGCTGATCCTTGTGCAAGAACCTTGTTTTGAATGGGTTTGATAAAATTACTCCCTAGAAGCAGTTAGTGATGTTTAATATTTTTGCCTGTGCTGCTGTTGAAATATTTGAATGTAGCGTCCCTCAAGTTTACACTGGCATCTGGCTGCTGAAGAGGCGCTGGTTCTTCTGCCCAAAAATGCAAACCCTATTTTGTGTTTTACCAAAACCTTGCATTTTTCCATTATAGCCAACTTAGGAGTTGGACTGTCCCCTGCCCTGTCCCTGCACAAACACGCCGTGAGGCAGCAGAGGGCTCTGGCACGTGGTCTGGTCACCCTGCTACAGCTCCACTCGGGTCAGAGTCCTTGGTCAGATGCCCACACACCTTCACTTAATTTGACAAATTGACAGTCAGGGTTTCAAAATTTCTCCCACTTTATTTCGTTTCTTATGCCATCAACAAGTAAAGCTTACTTGCACTTGCCTCCTTGTCCATGACGTTTGTGTGCTTTGAAAGCAGACAGGATCTTGCTGCTCCGCCTTTCCAGCGCAGTCTTCTAGCTTTAACCTGATAAAGAGTATGTGGAAAAACTGAAATGCAAAATACTTTTTCAAATTATGATCCTCTGCAATCTTTAAAATGTGAACCAAATTTCTCAGTGTGCATCTGATGTAATGATTCAATTCATTAGAGAGAGAGTTTTGAGGTGATGACCTATAAATGATTACAAGACTCCCACGGCATAATTGCATCGAGTTCTTTTTTCCTGCCTCTGGACATTAATAGCACCCACTGATTAGACATTAAGTAAAAAACTAGCTCACAAAAGTATATCTGTTAAAGTCAAAGGATAAATGCCTTTTACAGCAAATTGTTCTTTCAAGGTAATTTAACAATATTTGTCTTTTTAAGAGAGGAAGCAAATTCTACTATCTCCGTGCATGTGGCATGGACCTTACACGCCTGGGGCTGACACAAGTATTAAAGCCTGGAGGGATGTGTGAAGTTCAGTGAGATTTTTCCCCAGTCCTCTACTTTTTGTTTATTATTTAAATTATAATTTAGAGAGAATGTACTGAGTTGAAGTGACTTTGCAATAAAAAACAAGCTCTGTAATTGGGCCATACAGTAGTCATTTTGCAGCTATAGACCTCCCTTCCAGTTGTTCCTCTTCAATTCGCTGATGTCCAGTACAGCCTGGGGGGGGAGAATACTTCCTTGAATTCCCTGGTATTGTAATTCTGTGTGTTTATCATGTAGGTGATTGCATCTGTTCAATGAAAATAATACCAGCCCCAGCAAAAAAAAAAAAAAAAAGGCTGTGGAATATGTTTGTTTAGTTGGTGGGGTGGGGTGGGTAAAAGGTTTCTTTATAAACCGAGCTTGTTGGAGGACACAGGGTAAACTACTCACAAGCTGATACTCCTCCCTTGCCTTCCCAAAGTTCCTCTTGAAGGAAATAAAGTCCTTCCTCACTTCAGCAGATCAGGAAAAAATCCAAGATCGTTTTGGGCACAGTGGCCCGTGGTTATGCTGCTGGACACGTACTGCACAAACCCTGACTGTACTGCAGTGCCGGCTCCTGACCTCCTGAGGCTGCCACAGGGGCTGGCACGTGCCGTGTAGATTCAAGCCTCCCAGACTTTGCACGATGCCTTTTTCCAACCCGAGGCAATTTTCTACTTTGAGTGTAGGAGCCTACTGAAGTTTGCTCTTTTTGTTGGTACTCAGTTATATGATTCCAAATGAAAATTGCTGATGTCATTTATGATTTTCATATTTCATCTTCCCTTTCTTCTTAAGGTGATGGTCAGAATTTGGTTACAGAAGATGTGACGGTAGTGGAGGGAGATGTTGCCACCATCAGCTGTAGAGTCAAAAACAGCGATGACTCAGTGATTCAGCTCCTGAATCCCAACAGACAAACGATTTATTTCAGAGATTTCAGACGTAAGTTTCATCTTTTATTATTTGGTAACAACGTTTCCTGTACCTTGCTTGCACTTGGGATAAAGCATTTGCTGAGATCTCTTCTTTTAATTTAATGTTAGACACTTAAAGTTTAGTCAATTCTTTAGAGGGCAGATGAAACAGGCAATCATAATCTTTCTCCTTAATGGAAACCTTGATGGTCCCCTTTAAAAGTCAGACCGTCTTACTTTGCAATAGGAATTGATTGTAGTAATTCAGGGTGAATTGCAATTGAGTGCCAAATATTTAGCTGACACAAACAAATTGAATAGGGCAAAGCAGAGACGGTGCAATGTTCTCAGAGGTAATCTGTTTGGTTTGAAGACTGAAATTTTCAAGACAATCTATGCCTCTTTATAGCCAAAACAAAATCTCCCATCACTGCGATGTCCAGTGAACAAGTCTGGCTTTGTTTCCTGTTGTGACAATACCATGGGAGCCTCATAGCGGCAATGAAATGTTTGAAATTCTTTGTATTAATGTCACAGCAGAGACTAGAGATGCTGGCATGTTGTGCTGAGCATTATAGAAACACATGGCAGATCACGTTCTCTTCTGAGACAATTTATGATCTACAAGTACGGGAGGGCAGTGGAGGCTGGCTCACTTCACTTGTGCTAACATTTGTGGCCTGTACGTTTAGCTGGGGAAATTTGAAATGCTTGGTTTCCAAATTCCTAAAAGAATTTAGGTAGCCGCTACTCATCAGGAAACAAATCTTAAATGATCCTTTTCCAGATTTTATCTTTCACACTGTCCCTGGTTCACTCACTGCACACTGAAATGCAAGCATATAGAAAAGGATTTGCACAGTAAGCAATTTACCTATGCATCCCTAAGCTGTACGAAGATAAACACCATGTCAAAAGATTTGGTACTGTGCCCAGTGGATTTGCTTATGTTGATTCTTTGTAATGATTTGAGAACAGAAGTATTTTATAGATCCAAACTTAAACATAAGAAGCAGGATTACAGCTGCAGTCAGGAACCCAGGGGGTGCTGGCTTAGATGTTACTCACATTTGTATAGACTTTTGACTTTTTGTTGTGAGAGGAACTGCTGCATTTGTCATCACAGCCACTGACGATCCCTTTGCTCTGCAGCGCTGAAGGACAGCAGGTTTCAGCTGGTGAATTTCTCCAACAGTGAACTCAGAGTGTCATTGACAAACGTCTCTATTTCTGATGAAGGAAGGTACTTCTGCCAGCTCTACACTGATCCCCCGCAGGAAATTTATACCACTATTACAGTGCTTGGTAAGGACCCAATAGATGCTTGTGATGAATTTTGCAAGTGCTCGTGCACGGGGTCTGGGTTGGATAAGACAGTAGTACAGGGCTGTGACTGGGGAGTTCTGCCTGCCCAGAAAGAGCCACAGCGCTCCAGTGATTTTTGGTGAAGTGTAAGTATTGTAATACTAAGTGCTCTCCCACTGGAGACCAGCTCAGCTCTTCAATAGGTCAGTGCAGCTTCGTACTTGAACTTGCAGGCACAAGAATTTTGAGGGCTACGTGCAAATACCGTGGATTGCCCAGTGGCGTGTTATGGCCATTGTGTATTCTCCCTGTCTTGCAGCATGCCCCTGGTTGCACACCCAGTGTGTCTTTGTAGGTCGTGTTGTACTTAGTGTGATTATTGGGTCTTCCCCATTTTTTTCACAGCAAATTTTTGGCTTCAAGGAATAAGCAGAGGTATAAGTGGGAGGTGTGATTTCTACTTCTAAGCCTCTGTTTTACTTGGGCAGGTCACTTGGAAATTCTGCTGGGTTTCCTGCCATATATGAAGTGGAGTTTAGCACACGCTTTGTTTTGCAGACAATTGGCAGGGATTAATTTTTTAACTGTCATATTGCCTGTCTGTAAGAACATCAAAGTGAATCATTATGCTTTTGGGGCAAGTCTGAACCTGCTAGCATCCTGGAATGGATATTGAGTGGCTTCGCAGGACCATATGTGCTGTTTAAGACAAGCTTTCCTCTTGCCATGTGTCCCCTTCCTGTAGGGCTAGAGAAGACGTATTTCTTAAAAGCAAGGGAATTTATGTTGTGATGGTTGCATCTCATTCTGTGAAGAACGAAAGAAGTCAGCCAGAAAGTAAAAGCTGTAGAAAATGTCTTTCAATAATTATCTGATTTACAGAGGAAAAATAAATTAATGCCTCATAACATGGTAGAACAATTCAGTTCATGAATTTTGTGTTCTCGATAATCTGACTAATCTGGTCATATACTAAATCTTTTCTTCTAAAACTTGGGAATTATATTACAATGAAGAAAGACAGCATTTTTGCTTGTCCATGATAATTTCTTAAGGGCAAATATTACTAACAGCATAGCTCAGTAACCTCTTATCATGTGAAGATGCGTAAGATTTTGTTTGTCTATTGACTAACTCAAGGAAATCTAAAGTTCGACTAATGGAAAGTGATAGTTCCCTATCAATTGTAGCAAACATTTTTCACATGCAATGGAACATAAGATCTTTCACTTGACATCCTAAAGTTGCTCATAGGAACATAGGAATTGCATAGGAATTGCTGTTTGCAGAGTTGAAGTTAATTCTGTCCCTTCCTTAATTCTGTCCCTTCCCCCCCACCTTGCTCATGCTTTGCAGGACTGTGGATACGCAGCTGCAAGACTGCTGTGGTTACGAGTAATAGCAACTCGTGCTACTAGAGCTATTTCTACAGATTATCAGTGGCTTTTAAGATTCTATTAATAGGAGAACCTGCATTACAGAGCATGATATAATGTAAGATCTCACTTGCTGATTAGTTTAAACCTTTCTTCTTTTATTTAATGAGATTTGGTTCTTAGGTTTTTATACATTGTCTAAGTAATGTTTATAAGCAGTTCTACTACAGCTATTACATTTATCAACAGCTTTTAAGTCCTAGTGCAGTTTCCAGTATCCATATTAGAAGTTCTCTTCCAGCTCTTCTTTGTAATCATGCATACACAAAAATGTTTTGTGGTATTTAATCTCACTGCTAACAATGTGTTTGAAATAACAGTGTTTACTTTATTCACCTATTAGCCAGCACTGCATGTCTTTCAAGTGGGAAACATAATGCACTTGATGGCTTTTTTTTTTTTTTAACATACATTATGCTTCAGAATTCAGGGGAAAGTCTGTTTTCTTGTCTTGTACTTCAGTTGTTTGTTTTTTTTTTTTAGCAAAATTTGCAGCATGACCAGTGTGTGCCTGCCTTTCCCTCACATTCATAATGCAGTGTTTTCTGTCCACCTTTATCACATACTCAGGCAAAACCTTAGTTCACAGGGCAGGCAATGAAGATAGATGTTTATTATTAGAAGACTAAGGAGGGGACTGTTTATCTTAGCTAACATTTGTACTTAGAGATAGGGTGCTGTGAAGCCAAGGGTAGCATGTCTTTCCTTTCTTCCATATTATTGACTCCCTAATTAGGAGAAAAAATGGGACAGGGCAGGGGAGTAGTTATCCGTGTCAGTACATCGTTGGTCCTCCTAGGAATTCATTTTCCACCCAAGATCTCTAAGTCATTACTCAGGCTCCTATATATTTTAAGCTATATCAAAGAGTAGTTTTGTTGATCTGCTTCTAATGGTACTTGCTTTGGAGAGCAGAGCAAAGTTTTCAGACATCCTTCTATGCAGTCAGTGTTAGAGGAGAGCTTCACACTTTCTTTTCCTTGAGTAATGTTCTTCCTTCCTCTTCCCCATGACTTTAATGTCTTCAGTGAGACTATATGTAGATTTATTCATGCTTAATTGGAACATGTGAAAATCTCCAATATGTAGCCTGTTCTGTTCTTTTTAGAGAAAAGCCACAAGTGACTAATTAGTCCATTTGATCATCTGGATGGTATTTATACATATTTGTTCTTCATTAGCTGAAAAACGTGTTAGTCGCATTTGAACTATACAGTTGCTTAATCATACCGATCAGAGCAAAGTTGAGTTTCCTTTGGAAGTTCTGTGTTTTTTTTCCCTGTAAGTACAACTCGGCGCTGCATGAACTCTTGATGTTCATTTTTTTTCTGTCTTTTGCCTCTCTAGCTACTGGTGCTTCCATGGGGAAGAGACTTCTTGTTTCTATGTCATAATTTTTAAGCTTGTTTGTCATGTCTCTGGGTTATGGTGCAGTTGTTATCACCCTGAAGCTCTGGCCTGTTTCTCAACATTACTGGATTATGTTTCATGCAAGACTCTTGATGTGTAGAGAACACTTGTCTGGGGAGAATGGCAAACTACCATCTCAGAGTAACTACCAAGTGATGCAAGAATCTGTCACTGGATGCAGAGTTGACCCTCTCCTCTCTCTGGGGTGGTTTTATGTTTAGTTTGTGGGAGTAGGCAGTGTTGTTTAAAAGGTGATGGCAGTCCAACGTGGTCTTGTGCTCAGTGCCTTTTGAGCATTTTAAATGAGCTTGATGTTTGCTGGCCTGCTTCCATTCCTTAAGGCTGAGGCTTGAAACTGAACAGCAGGAGAGAAAAATTGCCTTCTGAGGTTAGAACTGCGGTAAGTAATGCACTTCCAAATGTCAGCTTTGGTGTTTCCTCTGCCTGTCAGCACAAGTCAAGAAATGTGCATGAAGTCAAACTGTATTTTTAAATAGCAACATACACAACTGAATAGCATGGAAAACTCGAACTTGTCCATGGAGTGGTGCCTTGCTAGGAGAGAGAACAGAAAGTTAAGAACTTGATAAGTGATAATTTGTGAAACCACTTTGATTATTAGGTGGAGAGTGAAAGTGCTTACTCTGATTACTGTGAAACTATCTATCAAAGGATTTGATCGATTGAAAGATCAAGTAAATGCTGGTGGCTAGTTTACTCTGGTAGATTTTATGTTTTTTTCAGAAGATCTTGTCTTGTGTTAGTGATCAGAAAATGTCTTACTTGTCTTTTCATCAAGTATGTGTTGTGTTGTTTTTTTTCATTTTAGTACCACCACGCAATTTGGTAATTGATATCCAAAAAGAAATTGCTGTTGAGGGAGAAGAAATTGAGCTGAACTGCACTGCCATGGCCAGCAGACCAGCCACCACAATCAGATGGTTCAAAGGAAACAAGGAGCTAACTGGTAGATGTATCCTCTAAGTCACTTGTTTGTTTTTTGTTTGTTTGTTTTTACATAGCTGAAATAATTCATGTAATATTGTGTATTTGTTCTCTGCCACTTAAAAAAAAAAAAAAAGCAAGCTGTTTTAAACACCAGCTTGGGAACAAAAGAGTATGTGGGCAGACGTAAGTTATTCTTTAACACAAAAGGGCTGAACTTCGTTTCATCCTCTGCCTACTTGCCAGAATTGAATACAGGGTTCTGGAGCCATTCTGTAACTGCAGGTGACTTTGAAGAGCCCCAAAACTGTGCAAAGAATTTATTTCTGTGGTCGTTCATGTATTTTTCTGCCCTGTTTTAGGTATGAGTAAAATCATTTGCACTTCGAACTGCAAAGATTTTCAGTTCACCTTCGTATCCAGTTCTTTTGTTTATACAGTATTTTTTTCTGTGTTCAGTGGAATATTCATGTAAGATGGATTTCTCCTACTCACCAAAACCTGGTTGCTCCTGGTATTAGCACATTCAAGTCACTGACACTGATTGCATGTGTCATGCTGTTAGTTTAAGTCTGCATGTAGATGTGAGCTTGGTTGACAACACCTTTGTGCTGAGACACTGAAGGGCTCTCTACAGAAGTCCAGACTCATTACTTCAAATCCAACCCCCCTGCAAGGGCAAGATAAAATCTTCTATTTAAGTACAACACCTACAAGCATCCGAGTATGACACATGCTGAGCGTATGCTGATAAAGGTGGAATGCAAACCTGCTGCTGCTTGAAGTGGTGCCCCACTGATTTTCAGCACCTGTTGTCATCTAAACGTTATACCGATCTTCAAATGATCTCTTTCTTAGTTCCCTTTCCCATTCTGGCGGGCAGCAGTGCAATAGTATTTGACCCTTCATGCTTGACCTGTCCAGCTTCTTGATTGAGTTTTCTTGCGTTGGCAATTGAATCCCGGCTTTCCTTTATCTTTGAAGACTGCTGAGCTGAGTAGTAGCTTCTTGAAATACCAGTTCACCCTGCTGATTCTTTGGATGTTTTTTAAACAGAAGTAGGAAAACTGAAATACTTGGTTGTGGGTTGTGAATAGAGTGAAAATGTAGCTTCTCTGATCAGAAAGCCTTTCCTCTAAATATAAAGGGATGTCACTTTCTGCAGCTCTCCTCGTGTTTTACTTTAATATATTATCCAGAAATATTTTGTGTTTAAAAGACCTCTGTTACAAGTTACTCTTAATGTTTTGACTGTGTGATCCGAATTCTTAAATAAGAAGCCACAGATAAGAGAATTTGGAAGCACAGCGGAGGCACACTATCAGCAAGTGCTTGCAGAGTTCATGGAAAAATTCTTTCTCTCCTGTCTTGTCTTTTCTTTCTTGATTCAGTGTTGTGTGTTACACCACCTAGTAAATCCTGAACTATGCTTTGCTCCCACCACTGTGGTTATTCTCTTCTTCAGATGGAGTACTGCTGAAGTATTTCAGCCTATCAATACTACTTTTAATTAAGTTAATCTGTTTAATCACTTTTCTAGCTAATTGTTGATTCAAGAGTGGGAGGGGATTTGTAGCTCCATTGATTTAAGAGTTTGGGGATTTGGGGATGGTGTAAGGGGATTGTTAATCATTGTGGTAATGTAGTGTAGATTTTAATCAGGAACAAATTCTTGGAGAGGTGTGTTACTCCATACCCACGTGCATCCCGGCCATAACCTTGTATCTGAAGAGGGGAAATAGATGCTGAAGGGAGCACACCACCTGAGCGCAGAAATAAGGAAGGTGAACGTATCCAGTAGATGCTCCCCCCAGTCACTGTCTGCTTTTCTTTTTCATCTCCCTGCCAGGCAAGTCGGAAGTGGAGCAGTGGTCTGATATGTACACAGTGACCAGCCAGCTTTTGCTGAAAGTGGGACGGGAGGACGACGGGGTCCCAGTCATCTGCTTGGTGGATCACCCTGCTGTCAAAGACTTGCAGACACAACGTTACCTAGAAGTCATGTGTGAGTAGCAGAACTTGTAATGCTTTTAAGGTATAAAATTGCTCACTTAAGACCTCAGGAACCATTTGCTGTATGATTAGATAAAATTATAGTGTAGATGGAGTTTACATTCTGTTCTTTAAAAACTGAAATAAAAATGTTGGGTACCATTTAATAGGTTAAGCTATGACTTTTCCCAGCCCTTTTGCAACAGCATAAATACATTTATTCTCTTAAATAACTTTCCTCACATTGAATTTGCACCATGAAAGGTTCTGGCTGGGCTTTAAAATTGCCAGGAAAGATTAAATCTGAGTATTTTTCTTTTAGCAACCTACTTAATCTCTCTGAAAGTGTTTCTGTAACACGACATTAAAGCAACTGGCCACCATTGTGAGCTTACTGGCAAAAACTGGCCACCATGCAAAAGAAGTATTGGTATTGTGCGTTGTGAACATACAGTTCCATCTGTTTTTCTAAATTAGGGCAAGATGAAGTATGCGGAATCTGTAGCAACACCACTGACAAAGGCCTACAGATTCTTTGCTGTAATGTTCCTACCATGTTCATTGTTAATAATGCATTTTCACTTTGTTTAGGAACTGTTCTACTGTATGTGATGTTAACAGGGTTTCTGAGCAGTTATCTGAAAATACCAGTGGTCGCAAATGCGGACAGGCCTGACTTTCAGCTGTTGGAGATAATGGAGCTGCTATATGCACATGCTTCTGCTCAGAAAATGGCTTCCAAAACCAAAGTCAGACAGTCCTCACAACATGGTTTGGGTGCCTCAGAAAAGCAGGGGTATTAGGATGATTCAAAGCACATGTTCTTTTAGGTTCACTTCAACTATAACATTACATTAAAAGGGGAAGAAGAGGTTGTATTAATTTATTTCATCTGCTTCGTTATGTAGTTTCATTATGAACATCTTGGTTACAATTCTCGTATCTCTGAAACTAGAGTAAAGTAATGTTCCTATAATGAGGAAAACAGAAATGATCAGATAATACCTAGATTGGCAGATACTAGATTTCTTGTGACTGTGCTAATGTGTAATTCATTTATGCAAACTTAATGTCCATTAACATTTCTTGTAGAGCTCCATTAGCTTTAATAATACATTAGCACCTTTGTGAGGCTTGATCAAATACTTAACGGGGAAAAAAATCCTATCTTCCCTATTATGTGCAGATACTGAAATCTTCCAGGATATCTGGATATTTTCCCCTTGCGTGAAAGGGCATCTGGTTACTTTTAGGCTTCCTTTTAGAAATTGCACTGAAATCTTGATAGTTTGATGTGATAGGGGAGGATCAATGATTTGTTTGTTTGTTTGTTTTGGGAGGGAACATTTTTTTCTGTTCTTCTGTTCTTTCTCCATATCAGATAAATCTCTTCCTGGCTATTTTCATTTGCAGTCTTTACAGGATTGGTTCCATACACAGTGAAGGCAAACCACATGTAAAATACAGTTATTTGGATGTTAAACATGGTATGAATTAAAATGACCGTTTGTAAACAGAAATTATTTACAGGGACTTGACCCACGTTAGTCTAGTTAGTTGCTTCAGTGGGCAGTAGCAGATGGCTTGAGAGAAGAGTACCAGAAGAAGAACATGTAGTACGTCGTAACCTTGCAGCTCCCAGCAAGTAGTGGCTTCAGGACTTCGTGTGCTGGAGGATGTCCAGACGTTTGCATTTAATACCTACTGCCGGACCTGAACTTAGGATAGAAAAGGCAGTCAGAGCGAACTTTTACCCTTGAGCTTTTCTTGCTTCAGTCTTGTTGACTGCAGCTCAATTCTTCAGAATAACACGAGTAGAAGGAAACTTCATGTCTTCACTGACCGGCATCTCAATCAGAGCTTCTGTTGACATGAACTTAGTCTCTTAGGGAACTTAGACTCTGACAATCAGGCCTAATTGATACTTTCTCAATTGCTTTTTAGATATAGGATTTGCAATCAGAACAGATCTCTTCCAGTTGCTGTTCATGCACTTTCACTGACCATATTGTTACCTTCCAGGCAAGCAAAATGCCAAATCTCCAAAGCAGCAGCATTTAGCATTCACTGATCATGGTAGTGTATGTGGTTTTAGCTGCTTTTCTTGCAGCCACAGAGGTATAACTCAAGATCAGTCGCGTGTTGTTTGTTGACGTGTCTGCTGTTACATTCTCTCCCATTAAATCTTGCCCATTCACACTAAGGGCACAGCGGATCCACCCCTTTGGAACACCAGCAGGACATAGTAAAGTATTTTCTCAGTGGATATGGTATTTCTCTGCACTCAGCGTATCCAACTCAAGCAGGAAATGTGTTGGGGAAGTGCAGGAGGATGATGGATGGAGCCTTCTCGGATAATGAGGTATTTTTGTCTGACTAAATTTCAGGAAATTGAGAGATTTTGAAAGATACGATTCAAAAGTTTTTAAAAAACAGAACCACAGAAGACAGAACAACAACAAAAAAATTGCGTAGTTTGCAGGGTGGGGGAGGGAGGGGTAGGGTACGTGTCATCCTCGAAAACTACTCAAAACACAACCTGCAAAAGGGAACAGACAGTGACCTCAGTGTTGTTTGTGCAATCTTGAAATGAAAAAAGGCATTTTCAGAGGTTACTCTCCCATACAGTTCAGCCATTTCCAACATTTTTCTTGTTTCTCACTCGCATCTGGAGGAGACTGACTTTTATAATGCTCCTGGAGAGAGGAATCAAAGTGGAGATGAGCAGCGGGCAAGGCACGTGCTCCCATGCTGAAGGGCTGGCTCGCCTGGCTGGCTGCAGCAGCCCACAGTGGAGGGGAGGCAGGCATGTCTTCCCCCAGAGTTGCATTATTTTCCCTTCAAAGTGTTTACCTTTTCTCTTTTTAAACTGTTTTTCTTAAAGCTCGGTATGTCAAATGTTTCTTTTTTTGTAAATTAGGATCTTAAGTGTCGTTGAAAATCTGGAGCATTTGTACTTCAACTTATTTTGGTGCATTTGGAGGTGGCACCTAGAATATGTATTTATTTTATTTTATTGAAATGTTTTTCTCTGCTAAGAAAAAAAAAAGATGCAGAAATTGAAGTCTGCAAAGTAACCTACTTCACTTTATTTTAAAAACAATTCAAATGAACATTTTCGTCCGAGCTGTAGTTCAAAGAAAATTGCAGATTTGAGTTGTGTGGGTTTTTTAAGTTTCTCAGTAACTTCAGGAACGTATTTCAAAATGACTATTGGCCTTATCACCCCAGGCTGTGGTTGCTCCAGATGTCTTGAACCAGGAAGCAGGTAATCCTCTTGAAGGGGGATAGGCAGAGTAATTTCAGATGCATGTCACAAAAGTATGGGATTTGTGATAATGTTGAACTGTAGAGCACCAGGGTACCCCATGCATGTGCAGCACTGAACCCTGTGTCGCCTTAGCCATGATTTAATAAGGCAGTTGTTCACTACAGTAAATGTGATCTGTCTTGTTGTTGCCTTGTTTTCTCCATGATTATTTCCAAGCATCTTTGTAGGTGCAAAGCATGTAAAATCTTTAAGGACAGGCAGTCTTTTTTGCTGTTACCTGAGGGAGAGGAATGGCCATCTTGCTCCTCCTCTTAATGTGTGCAGGGGCTTCTCCTCTGGCAAAATAATGGAACAGTTGTGTTATCTGATAAAATTCTATAGTGTATACCAATAACTTGTTACTACACCATAAGCTAAGCTTTAAAAAATAAATAGCAGGTTCACCTGAAGCTTACCAGCACAGATACTGGGGGGAAAAGAACCTTTTGCTGTAGTTAGTGAAACTGAGTAAGACTTACTCATGCTGAGTATTAACTTGTCCTACTCAGGAAGTAAGCTATTGCATGTATAATGTGGCACATCCTGTCCCTTTGTGAATTTTTGAGTAAATGCTTCTATCTGAATGTAGGGTATGTTATTAAAAAGAAATCTCTGCAAACAAGCATTTTGTAATATTTATGAAAATCTCCTGGTAGTGCTTTTTAAAAGCAAACAGAGTTTGACAAGTGATGCCATGTACTCACAGTAACAATAACACCTCTATGCTTGATTAATAGCTGCACCACTGAACGTATAACCCTGTGCAATGGATGGCCACAATAAGTTACATGGGATTGGTTTGAAAATATATGTTGATTTCGGCTCAAGTTGCCTTCTTTTTGTCATTCGGATTATTCAGTGAGGGATGGAAGACCAGTGCGTTGAGTGTAATTTTAGAAAGGAAATGAAGCACCAAAATGCATTAAAATATCATTAAGGAATTGAATGGAACTAGATACTCTGAAATATTTAAGTTCAGCATTTGTGGTACTTTATGTCATTATTTGATACTGGAGATGAGGTCCTCATTTGACACTTTATCTTGGTTTTACTTGTTTGTTTTTTATTTTTTCTGAAGTTACAAGGAATTGCACATTCATTTTTGTAATGCCTACGTGTATACCTCTAAAACATGCATTGATGGAATCTGTTACAGCCTCTGCTGTTACGAGGGGAGAACTCTTTGCACCCAATTATGTTAAAAATCAGCTATATACGTATGCTGTCACATCTCCAGTAATCCTTATATTTCTATTGAGTACAAATATTAATTGCATACTATGCAGTGAAGTGATTAACATCAATGTAATTTATCATCTGGAGAATTCTAAAAATGAATAAATGAGTTGTTTTGTTCAGTGAGGTGTTGACCCCTTCAGAAACTTTGATTTAAAGGTTTTTTTTTTTTCTTTTTATAAATATGAAAAGCACCACAATCAGCCAAGTGTTCAGTTATTTGATTTTCTGGGGCATTAGCCACTCTTGTTTGTGACATTTCCCAGTTGGGTGCTCGTTTGCAAGCTCATTAATAAGGTTTTCTCAGAGGAGTGTTGTTGGGAATGAAGAGCATACAGTACGGTCTGGACGCTGCGTTTTGGAAGTGTTCAGCAGCAGCATGCGGCTATGTATTTAAAATGGGAACGTGCACATACAACAAACCTGCCTGTTCTCCTTAGCGCGACTGAGCGTGGCATCCCACCGTGGTGCACACAGTACCCAAAAGCCGGGTTACCGGCCGCTTGTGTCACACGCAGCTGTGTGCCTGATGGGAGCCCCAGCGTGCAGAGCTCGCCGGCTGCAATGCAGGCTCTGTCCTTCTGGAAGCTGGGGAGAAAACACAGGGTAGCCGGGTCTCTGCTGGCTCTGATGCAGACTTCATTTCCTGATAAGTAAACCTGCTTGACGTTAGGATAAAGGTGATGGCTGTATTTATTATACCTATGTATTATGTTAACTTCTCTGACTTCTTTTAATATTGAAGAATGTTTTCCTCCTGACCTTTCCCTAGCATGTGAGTGTAGTAAGATACAAAAACGGCCAGAAGTCATTTTCTTTTAATAGTTTATCCTTGTTATATATATATAGGCAATATACCATGCTAGTTTGGGCCACAGAGCAAAGCAGAGATGAGGATCTGTATAAAACAAACACCTTTCTTCAGATGAGCACTAAAGCATATTCGGGGTGATTTTGAAGCTAGAATTACTTAAAGTGGGCAAAAATTCTGCCTGACCTGCAGGATATTCTTCTCCTGAGAATACCATCTGTCATTATTTTTGCAAAGAGGTACGCATCAGGAATTAATACAGTAATCACAAAATGGATTTTAAAACTTGGATTCAGTACATAATTTTACAATGCAGGCAAGAGAATTTTCAGCTGAATCATTGAAAGAATCCATTTTGTAATTTTCTCAGTTGGCAAACAGTCTGGCATTACAAAACACGCTGAGCCCCATGCTGCAGTACCACTATGTCAGAAGCGCTGCAGGAGCAGTTTTGTCTGCTCCTGTCTGCCATGAAGAAACCAGCCATGTATAGTCGTGCAATTTACTTAATGTATGTGTTTAGCTGTAATTTGGAGCTGAGAAAGAAACCCCGTTCTGAAAATGCGCGCTGGTCCTGAGAGCCCTTCGTGCTGCGTGTGCGGCTGAGCAATGTCGGTAATGGAAGTGCCGGGGGGACCTTGGTGCTGCCGGGCACGGCCTGCTCCTGGGCTGTGGCAGGGCTCTGCGAGCTACAGCGTGCTTTCAGTGGTTGGTTTTCCTCATCCGTGTTTTTGTGTGTTTCCCCCCAAAAGCAGCATGTGGTAAGAAGGCTTTTGACTGTGTTCTGACCTCAGCTGGGGCGGTTGTGTGGGCAGGAAGGGTTGACTGGTTTGTCGCTGTTGGTGGTTGGTGAGTTGGATAAGTCGAGAAAAAAATCATCCCCTGCTAAAGAAATGCTTCCTAGACTGTTTTTATTGTGTTATTAATGACTGTTTCAGTGCAATGTTTGTGTTTAAAGTGGACAGATTGCTGCACTGTAGGAGCCGTATCACTCTGAGATTGCTGGAGGACCAGGAGCTGCTGGAGTGTGATGATTCAACTCGGGGGAAATGATGTGGCCCCAAAGAACATCTACCTCAAGTGTGATGTGGTTTTTTTGTTTTGCAGCTTTTAGCAGCTTTTGTGCACAGTGAAGTTACTGGATATAGCCACAGAGTTAAATTTACTGCACATTTTCCTCATTAAGCATGTTCTGATTGTGTTTCAGGGGAGATGTTGTTCATGTGCCTTCTTGCATTTGCCAAGAAAACCACTCTTTTATTTAAGGTTTTATTTCCAAGTAGGAGTCATATCTAGTGTCTATTAGCATCCTTGTGGGCTGCAATACGCAAGACTTCAGCCACAGGCTCGGCAGTTGTAGGAACCTGCGCTGCTACCACGCAGCACTTACTGCATGCAGAGAGACGTGCTGTCTCCAGCAAGTGCTGCCGTTGGGTTTAGTCTGGTTACAAACAAGATAAATGTTTTCAGCAGAGCTTGGCTGCATTCCCCTGGTTGGTGCGTTACAGCACAGGCAGAAATTGGGAGGACCTGCTTGACCCAAACTGGCCTGGAGCTGGAGAGGAGCCCTGGGGAGGACCGAGGTGACAGCACAAGCTCCGAAGGCTGCAGCCCTCCGGGAGCAGCCAGAACTGGGCTCAGTGGGGCAGGGGCGAGCGCTGCTGGGGGTCCCAGCCGGGCTCCTCCGTGGACCCCCGGCTCCTCCATGCACCTGCGCAGCAGAGCCGGGGCCCCACAGGAGATCAGGCTTGCCAGATCGGTCTGGCGGCACTCCCTGAGATGACAAGCTCTCCTGTCTTTGAGATCATAGGTTTCTCTGATGAAAGTAAATGGGTAGAAATAATGGGCTTAGGCTTTTGTAAGACACCGAACTCTGTATAACGTGATATCCTGACTGATTAATGAGATCTAAGCATAATCGATGGAGCGCACATTTAATGGATTAAGAAATCACTAACTGGCAGATCTCAAAGAATAGTCATTAGGGAGTAATCAGCAAGTGATGGTATTTTTAGAGCAAATGCACTGGCCTGGGTGCTTGGCCTGCTGCTCTTCAGTGCTCCCATGACTCATTTGGAAGTTCTTAAAAAAAAAAAAAAAGTTAAAAAAAAAAATCACTGTTAATAATCTTTGCTGATGACCAAAAAACTGGCTAACACTTAATAAGAGGAAGTGTTGTAGCATGCACAGAACGTCTTGAGAGTTTTTGTAACTTCTAAAACACAGCACTTTAAAACTCTGAAAGGTGGGTGGGCGTAGGCTATATCCCTTCTTCACAGAAGCGCAACTACATCCTGGAAAATACTTGGAGTGCTGTAGTGGGAAAAAGCCTGATGTGAGGTTTTGCCAGGGAAACCAACATGGCAAAGCCAGTGCCTCCTTGCGTGTGTGAAGCAAGGAGCTGGAGCGAAGATGATGGCTTTTCTCTTCTGTGTTGGTGAGACCATTCCTGGAATCTTGCACGGCATCTTCGTGAGCAGACTTTGGAAAGATGCTGGAAAATAGGACAAATTGCAGAGAACGGGAAGAAATCACACAGGAAGAGACTTAAAAAGCTCCGGCCAAATCTGTCCTACCAAAAAGTATCGAGAAGCAATTTGTTCACAGGACAGAAGAACAGCCATGGCGAGAGTGTGCAAAGTACAAAGGGAACTGTAATCTAGCAGGGGGAGGCAAAACAGAAATCTTTGGCTAGAAGTTAAACTAGACAAAATGAGGACAGAAGGTGCATCTTAAACACATCTCGGTTTGTTGAGACCTTTCTCAAGAGAAGCAGCGGGTTCTCCGTTTCTCACATCATTTTAGAAGAGGACGCCCTATCCGTGCCTCGGTCACAAGCAATTAGGCTTAACGTGGAGCCTGGCTGAAACGCATGGCGTCAGCCCAGAGGCGATGCCACACAGAGGGGCGAGAGGGGATCTGACGGGGGAATGAGCCAAGCGCTGCTGCAGCTCTGCCAGCACGCACAGCCCATGGGTCCTGGTGCAGCTGGAGGTGAAGCCCCGAGGGAGCCGGGTGGTGGCGTCCCGCGGGAGCGTGCTGTCCCATGGCACCGCCCGCGCTGGAGGAGCCATCAGCATCCCAGTTGCTTGCGAAATTAAAATACAGGTTGTTAGTCAGAGAGGGAGGAGAAGGAGCATTTTTCGTATTCAGGCTGACTTCAAGACTGTGGGAGGCTGAGGGGGCCGGGCTCATGTACACCGTAATTGGCCAGCGGGGCAAAGAGCAGGGCGTGCTGTCGCCTCTCTAAAGGCTGCCTTTCGGATGCGTTACAGGCACACGGTATGCATGTTGTAAAAGAAATCTCATCAAATGCAGAATGGTTTTGTAATAAGTTTTTCAAATTGGTTGCTGCTACAGTGTAACCTTTAGACTACTGGTATTTAACCTTGTATATCACTTGTAGCTTTTGAATGAATTTAGCTTAATAAAGGTACCTTATTAAATTACTAGGCTTTTTTTTTTTTTTTTTAAGCCACTAGAAATAGGCATACTAGGAAATAGCTTGAGGTTGTTAGATCTAATTGTCTGCCAGTGGAGTATATTGTGGCTTAGATGTGTAGATGCAAGCATTTATTTTTATGTAGTAATCCAGCAATATGATATTATGAAGTTCCAAGTTGAGTATTTCAGGCTGTTGGAATGCACTTGGTAGTAAAAATTCTTCTGCTGCTTGCCTTATGCCCTAGACTGCCATCTGAGATGGTGATAGTCCCAGATTATACTACCACAGATGTCACTACTGGAACGTGGCCTTTTTAATTAAGTGGTTAATAGGTGGCAAACTGCTAGTACAGGCCTTGAAAACCATCACAAGCTTGCTGGTGTCAGTTACTAAATGTCACAATTGCAGGTAGGAGCTGAGCTCAGGATCCCACAGTGCCTGGCATTTTACAAAGCTTTACCTAACAGAGTGTATAATCTGAAGAAAATAGATACTGACTTTGTCTGAGATGGGATGCTTAGCAGTAGGATTAAAGATTGTCTAAATGTGTGTCCTCAAAAAAAAACAAAAAAAACCAAACACATCCCCTCCCCCAAATTCTTGGTCAAAGCAAGTGAAATTTTCATTGTATACTACAAGCCTAATTAAAATGTCAGTTCTCCTGAGTGCCAAGCCATCCTTCTGAATCCTTCAGAATTTTGAAGCACTTCCTATTTCCATAAGTGCCTTCAGTAATTACTCGCATGCTGGTGAGTCCTGCTTAGAAGAGACATTCACTGTGATAACTCTATTGGGAGTGTTCTTGTCTTCACGAGTACATGTATGTGTGCTAATCAAGTTCGGATTTATATTGTATGTGACACCTCTACAGTGTGCAAATCAAAATGGTATAGATTCACTTTCCTTCTTACATTTGATTAATGGAGACTATGGAGCTAGAACGCTGAAGTGGAGGGGGGCAGTTTATGTCGTTTCGGGAGAGCTTACTTAGCTTGCGGTTTATTCTCAGTACAACAAGCCTTCGGTGTATTCGTGTTGCTTTCCATAAGTAATTGACAGCTGGTAAACATCTCGTTAGAAATACTAAAATTTGTCTCATAAAAACAGGATTGGAGCAACAGAAGAGGCAAGCTGCAGAAGATCTCACCCATGGCTTTCCCAGCCCAGGCATGCCATTCAGGGTAGCCCTTGTGTTCCCCTGTAAATAGGGCTGGAAAGGTTTTCCAGTCTTTCCACAACACACAGTGTAATAGCCTCGATGTTTCTGGCGTGGGCCCTTAGGTACCGTCACAAAGCAAATAGTAAATAGCAAGCAGATGGCTGAGGTGGGGTGATTGTGAACGAGAGGGGTAAGCGTGAGCACAGCACGTAAGATGTTGCTTGTGACATACTTGCTGCATAATACTATTTAACCGGTCGTCCTGTGTTTATGCATTGTGTAAGTACTCGTGTTGCAGACCAAACTCAGTGTGGTATTTCAGCACTGTTCTTTGTCTTCCTGTGCTTTTTTTGTGTGTATCTGTGCCACAGCCCCCGCAGGACTGGGTTGTGCATCTGGGGCTTGGACCTTGCAGTGGGGAGCACCTGCCCCTCGCTGCCACAGCGCAGCCCAGGTGCCCTCTGTCGAGGTTCAGCTGCAGGGCACACGTCGAGGTTGTGTCTGCCCTCCTAGGGACGGTCTTTGCTCACGCCTAGACCATGCTGGTTGCTTCCACGCGTCTTTTCTGCACGTTCGAAGCGCTGAGCAACGTCACTATTTGGGGGTCAGCTCCTGTTCTCAGGCACACTGCATTCCTGTGTTTCCAGAGGAATTAGGGCTTTGCACCTCAGGCGTGTAACACACTTCCAGAACGTCGTAATCCGTGTGCTGCTGCTGCGCTTTCCAGCCTGCGGATACGCCTTAGTTTCATAGCTGCAGGAAGCATCTGTAATGGGGATTAGTTTATAAAATGTTTGTGGTATAGTCATCTCAGGAGAGGATTTACTAGTGTAGCTTATTCCATTACTGAAAATTATGAGAGTTTAAATTGGTTAAATCCTGACATGGATTTTTTTTTCTAATCTCTATTATTCCACAGGAAGCATGTTAATGAGTTAAACACAGTTAATAAAATGCAGCAAGCCGATATTTTTGGTAGCAGTTACTCTCAAAGGATCTAGAAACATTTAAATTGTTTCAACCTTTATGCATACTGATTTTTTGCCTTCCTTTATTTCTTACAGTTGAGTAAATTCCTGAAAAATATATACGGCCTAATGGCATTTGTAGTATTGAATTGATTTTTTGCATTGATAACATTTTAGCTACAGCTTAGATTGCGTTTTTAATCTTTGTTTCAGTTATAGGAGGTAATGAATTTTTTAATCATGGACTCCAGTGTGTTTTGTGTGTGTGTGTTTTTTTTTTTCTCCTGCAGGGTCTTACTAAAGTGGTTTGAAGCTGGATCCCTAACTATAAATGCTTTAATTCTCTGTGTTTATTTTAGGATTTAGAAGAGCTTCATTTGGACTAACTAAAATCTTCCATTGTTTAAACAAAAGCATCACTGGCTGTGATTTCTTTTTGTGTTTCTAACAAACATCTCTTGTAAAGCCAAACGTATTAAAATGCGTGGACACAAAGTGTTGTCATACAGTAATATATGATACATGATAAAACGTATCAATTCTGAGCACCACAAATATCTCCGGTTTCACCTCAGCATGAAGGCAAATGAGTTCCTTTTAGCTTGAGTGAGTTCAGAGATAAACTCTGGTGCAGCAAAAAGCATTTCCCGGGAAACGGTGGTGCTTCAGTCGGAGTGCAGATCTCCGATCTGCCTCGCGTTTCCCCAGTGCTAATCACTTCAGCTTGAAGCAAATACCAAGTTCACTTACTGATTAGACAAATGGCATAGAGGGGGCCGAGAGGAAAGCAGTGATGATGACTGTCTTTTGGTGTTCAGTGCGTAGAAATCTGATTCTGTTTGACAAGAAAATTTATGAAATGATGTTTTTGTCATGCAGATAAGCCTCAAGTGCGGGTTTCTCAGAATTACCCAGTGCAAGGCCTCACGAGAGAAGGGGAGCCACTCGAACTGACGTGTGCAGCTTTTGGAAAACCACAGTAAGTTGGGAACTACCGGAGGATGGACCAGGCTATCTGGCAGTGACGGGGCCATGCTACAGGGCCATGCAAAAATGCATGCAGGCATTTTGGCCTCTTTAGCTATTGCAGAACTTAGTGTGCCATTTTCTGCTGCAAAGGCGATGCAAGAGTATGAAAAAGAAAGTATGGAGATATCCTTTCTGCACCTGAGCATATGCTGCCAAATTAAGGTATCTGTTTTGATTTGCATTTATTCTTATATAAAAAAAATGGTTGAGGATTTTTTATTGTAAGAGCTCCCAGGAGCGGAGCAAGCCCTCTGATGCAGAATGAACAGGTGGTAGCGTGGGTGCCACACAGCCATGCATCTCCTCCCCAGGGAAGTCTCTTCCCCACTTAGGTGTCAATTGATTTCAATTAATCTGCAAAAGCAAGGTCAGTGGCCTGCATATCGAATCCTAGTAAGGTGCAGGTATGCAGAAGAGTGAATGGCCCAAAGAATTGAGCACTTTTAAAAGTGGAATGGATCTGTAAGGTAAGGCAGTCTGTCTTTCTGCTTATATTGATTATATGATGATTCTCCTCCGTATTTGGTGGCCTATGTTTTTTATATGAAATGCAAGTTGTATTCTTTCTCCTCTTCATACCACGCCCTTGAGGCTTTCTTACATTGCTTAAGAAATTTATGCATCAGGAAATTCCTGACAAGGGAGGGTAGATTTTCTTCCACACTTCCATTGTTGTTCTAATTTAAGTTTTGTTGACTTTTTTTTTTAATACTTCCTCTCCCACTTGGCTTTATGGTTGTCAAGTATTTACTATCCTTTTTTATTTTGATCATGTTCATGAGATTTCTGCAAACATTCCCGAAGTCTGTCAGCGTCTCCTTGGTAGTGTGCCCAGAACTGAAGAGTTACTGCAGGTGTAGTCGAACTTGAAGTCATCCAGTTTGACAGTTCTGTTTCTGTGGGCAGGGACAGGAAGGGTCTATGCAGCTCAGAGGTGAGAAGGCTTGTGATACTGTCATCTTCCACGGTAGTGTCCTACCTCACCTAGATTGTTTTGTTTATTTCCACTTCTCAGTTTCTTCTGTTCAGCATGTGGCTGTTTCCTTCCCTGTACATTAGAGACTGAATAATCCCATTTGAATATCTACTCCCTCTTCAGAATCTGTCAAAGCCCCTTTGCATTTCTCCTCTCATGGGTAACTGCAGTTCCTCCCATTTGCTATCATGTGGGAATTTAATGAATAGGCCTCTTTACCTTTTTTTTTTCCAGGCTATGAATAAGACATACACATGTTAACTAAGACAGACACATCTCCCAGGCTGTATGCCACTTAATGTTACGGTGATGCTAGTAATGTGCTAGGAATTTCCTTATGTAGGTCATTTCACCTGTCTCTCTCAAGGCATAAGAAAATGTACAGTAAGATGTTTCTGTTTAGGTTTTTTTTATTATTTTGTTTTGGGGAAAAAAAAAAAGATTAACAAATTTCATAAAATCCTTTGCAGAGGTTTAGGATGAACAGGAATGTTTCTTCAGTTAAAATCAATTCTCTGCAATATTTTGCAACATAAACATTGGGTTGGGGGAAGTTCAGAGATAAACAAAACACGAGAAAGTAGAATTTTCTGTTTTGGTATTAATATAGGTATTAAGTTTTCAATGTCCAAGGTTAGACAGTTAAAGAAAACAACAAGATCCTGTGACAGAAGTGGGAATATGCTGAAATCATAAAACCATCACTTTTAGGATATTCACATCTTTGAAAACAGGCTGCTGTGTAGCGCATGCAGCATGTGAAACCTTGGGACACCAAAATCACTAACAGCTTTTGAAAGCTGTAGCCAGGAGCATCAAAACCTTTCCACCAATGTTGAGGTAAAACTGCAACTGCGGTTCTGCTCTCTGGAGAGCTGCTGTTGGACGGGCAGAGGCTCGCACGTTAGCGGCGTGTTCTGCAGCCTCGCCAGGCAGTAAGTGCCGTGGGTGGGAAAGCAAGGGAGAGCACACCAAGCCGTTGTCCGAAACCAGATGTTGACTTTGTAGCAGGCAACTGATAACCAAATGATTTTATTCAGTATTTTGTCCATTCCAGTTGTGGGGCTGGGATGTTGAGACTTTAGGAGCTTTTATTTCATTACAGTAGTCTCCCATATGGACACTGTAAAAAGCCCAAGCTATTTTGATACCTTTAACGGTGCGAGCTCCCAGCAGAATATGACTTGCAAACTTCATCTTTGGAACTAGGCAGTCGGACAAATGAAATGTTTTACTCTATAGACCTCCCCTTTTTAAGAACTTAGTGTTCAGTTGTCCTGAAAGCTGCTATATATTTCTTGCCGGCGAAGGCTGGCTTATAGGAGTAGCTGATCTGTCCTTACTTGCTATTTAAAAGTTTTCGTAGTAATAATAATTTATTTATTCTTAAAAAGAATTCCCCAGGCCCCGAAGCACTTTTTTTCTTTACTGGCTCTAACAGACACGCTAATTTCATTCCCTAAATTATGCAAACATGATACTCATTTTGGTTCCATTAGTAAAAGGATGCAGGAAACAGGCTGCCAATTGGAGAAGCATAGTCGGGGAGAGAAGAAAGGTGTTCCTGTTTGCTAGCGGCTAAAATTCTGTCACTAAGCAGTAGAGCCAAAATTGAAGTAAATAGGTCTGTCACGTCTCTTTGTGAAATGGTTCAAACTTCATGAAAATGTACTTGTTCTGTCACATGTCCAGATCTGCACTCAGAGCACCCTGTGGATGCACATTGTAGTCCATAGATCTCAAAGATTTCAGGTTTACTGAATAAGTGAATGATTAACCACTAATGAACTTTCTTCCTGCTTGCATTAGTGTCTTCAGAAAATTTAAGGTCTGGATACAGTTTCCTGTTGGGTTAAAATAAATTTAAATTGAGGAAGCCTGACAGCATCTGGGCTTGAGTAGTGCAAAAGCATGTGTTTGTTTCTTTGCAGTTTTTCTTGGTTTGGGCTTTCTGTCTGTGGATGAACTATTGAAGATGCCATCTTTACCATAGGAAAATAGTAATGTGACTGTTTCTTTTTCTCCCTCCTCTGTAGGCCTACGGACATGAGGTGGTTAAGAGTAGATGATGAGATGCCTCAACACGTTGTAGTGTCTGGTTCAAACCTTCTCATTAGTAACCTAAACAAAACAGATAATGGTACATACCGCTGTGAGGCTTCAAACGCGGTGGGGAAATCACATGCGGATTACATGCTGTTTGTATACGGTACGTGAGAAAAACCACCGTTCTTCTAGACTCATTTACACATAATTGCAACATACCTCTCTCTGAAAGCTTTTGAAGTTAACGTTTTGCTTTCTGCAAGAATTACAGATAGCTCCCAACACATCTACGTTGTACTGGGCTGGGGTAGGGGCTGGAAAAGCATTTCTTTTGCTTCTGTAACTCTTGGTGTCGTACATCAGGTGCAGAGCCATTAAGTTTCTTTCTCTGGAGCCGCTTTTGTGGACTTGCCATGACACTTGTGTATTGTCAGATGAGGCCTGAGAAAAGGCCAGAACGGAGGCATGGGGAGAACTGTGAAGTTCTCTAGCCTGATGGTTCTCACAGGACTTCTCCAATATATTTTCCTTTTTCTAATGACTTTTTCAGTGTCTTCAGCAGTGGTACAGGGTTGGGTTTTTTTTGGCCCTGGTCTTTTATTAGAAAATTAAATGACTGAAGAATCAGCCAGCATCCCTGGATAATTGCAACCCAGTAAATAAACTGGAGGAATGAGATGTCTTAAGCCTATATGTGGCTGCTGAGCAGACACTAAGACATGTCTCAGCATCTTTTTAAAGTGCTATTAAGTACCTACTTTAATACTTCGGTTCCTCTGTATTATTTTGCCATTGCTCTAAACCTTGTTGTTCTCTCGTCATGAGGTGTTGCACATAATGAAGATTCAGCAGGCACTTGAGGGGTGATCCCCCACTCTAATTGTGAACAAGTCCCCTGGGCTGCATATTTAAACTTTATCTCTTAGAGTGTTCATTGCGTGGCATTGCTAAGCTTGTGGTGGGTGTTGCCTGTTATTTGGATAGGACATTGACGTGCTCTGGTTTGAAGTTCATTCCATGCAAGAGCTGCTTGAAGCTCTTCAGGCCAAATTCTCTTGTGTTTGCTCTGATCCCAGTAAATAGTTGGGAACATAACATCGCCTATCCAGTGCCGGTGGTATGTCACCGGTTTTTGGCCCAGTCTTAGAAACTTGCCCAGAGACTGTAGCTAATAACAAACCTTACAGCTCTGAGCTGAAATCGGACTCCTGTACTGTAATATACAGGTAGTTCTCTAGTGCCTGTAGCTCCAAAGGACTCCAGTTTACAAAATGAAGTCAGATATGAATTTATGATGGAATAAGTCACTCTTGGTTTAAAAATGGCTGTTCACATCACTGTTTGAAGAAACAGCAGAAGTTGTGGGAAGTATTAAGCTGAAATAGGACACAAGCAGCAACCCATGAGAAGTATGGAAAGCTACTGCAGTAAAGCAGTTATAGAAGAGGTTGTTTAATTCCTTGCATAGTTTAATGTACCTATTTTGGCCCAAGTGAGTGCTAGAATAACTCTCACCAATGTTAATGACCTGGTTAGTGCCCAGGTTCTGTAAGGCTCAGGACGAACCATTACAGAGGATCGAGCTGAAATGTGTGTCCCTGCAGACACACCAGGGATTTGGTGGGCTCTGGAGATGGAGCACCATTCATTCTCACCTGTAAATGTGGTCTCAGTAAGCCATTTAGACCTCATATTAACTCTCACGATCATTAATTATTCCACGTTTTTGATGGGGGCAAGAACCAGATTACACAGGAATTCATCAGAGCTTTCATCCCTCATGATTCAATTCCCAGGACCAGATGATGTTATTGCAAAGGTTATGCAGCTTCCCAGGGGATGTTAACCTGTGGACTCTAGTTCAGGTATCCAGCAGATATTTTGGCATGTAGAAAGGCTTTTCATGGTCTGTCCGGAGCTCTCTGTTAAGTAATTGTTTTATATCCCATCACATTCTGTTCCTGGATGTCTGGGAGTGTCCTGCTATGATTCGGCACTCTGGACAACATAAAGAATTCCTTTAGACCTGAATCAAGAAGGGAGACCTCCAGAGCTGCTGATGTAGTGGAAGTGGTTAGGCTGTGGTCATCGTCTGAAGCCCTTTGGCATAGAATCTAACTCTGAGTTGTCACCAAAGGAAACCAGTGCTACTGTGTTGAGTGTGAAAAGGAGCTGCTGGTCTCACTCCACGTGTCAACAGAAAGCACACACTTCTCCAGCCTTTGCTGCATTTGGCATCCTTCCCCACTAGAATATAAGGAATAATATATGTGCCTATGCAATCTGTATCCCTGCAAAAACGCCTCTGTAGGTGTAGTGTGAAAGCTAGCGGGAGGATGTGCTCGCTGCTTGCCCCCTGCCCCAGCCGTGGGCAGGACTCGCCTGTCACCATGGTGCTCCCTGCCCGAATCCAGCCCCCCTGGGAGCTGGGGGACGTGCACATGGGGCCGTCCCCACCAGAGGCGTGCGGTGGAGTAGCGATGGCTGCAGCACAGCGTTGGGCTGGCACACCTTCACAAGAGGTAGGGGTGGCTTAGTCTCCATACAAAACGAATGCACCTACAGTTAAATGGCATTAAGTGCAAATGATTGCCAGCAGCCAGGGCTTGCAAAATAACCGCTGCTGATCTGTGCTTAACACACCTTTCTCTGTTGCACACATGGTGTAAGGATGTCTAATCACATTGACGCAGACTGAAAATATGCTTGTTTTTAAAATTCTTTTCACGCTTTTCCTCACTGTGGGAGTGGGCAGACACATTTTTCTAGAAACTTCTGGCACAATTAGCAAACATTCATTTTTTTGCATTTATCAAGGAAGAGTCTGCTGCACAGCACCATTCCCAGTGCAGTTTGTGAAATGAGCTGGGATTATCTGCCTCTGCTCGCGCAATGAAAGGGCAGGGACTTTATTCCTGTACTTCAGTTGTTCCATCTCTACTACTGTGGAGAAGTGGCAGCATCTCATCAGCATGGCCTTGGGCAAAGAGCAAGAAGGAAGTTCTAGGAGCAGGACAAAATGGCACTCAGCATAAATGACCACTTTATTTTATCTGTCTCCACAGTGAAGCGAACTCCAAGGTAATGTTTCTCAACTTTCTGGAAGTTGTACGGAATACAATAAAGGTGCAGCATATAATTAAAGTTCAGATGTATTAATTAGGGAATCTGAGAGCTCACTTGGAGATAAAAGAGTAGCAGATGTGTTAGTGATGAAAAGTTGACATGCTATAGAGAAAACCTAAAATCAAAAGCCTCTGAAATGTTTCATGCTCTATTATTGCAGGATGAATCTGTAGTTCAAAGTCTTCCCGACTACTTAGCACATTCAGTTTGATCATCTGGGCATTGATACATATTTTTTCTTTTACATCTTCTCATATCTACCTTCTCCTGCCCAATAGTTTTGATGAGGATGTGCCCCTGTACATAATATAAATACTGGGAAGAGTGGCAGTGTTTGATTCTTAGCAGGTCAAGTGTCTCTGAGAAATGGTTATTAGTTACAAAGAGAAACATCTCAGTATCGGTGTTTCTCATTAATGATGCACTATGAGCAAAACCAAGAATGTTGAAATAAAATTGTCAGAAAAATATCGGCTTTTTTATAAAAAGATTTGGTGATTTTTTTTTTGTACCTTGAAATTGATATTTAGTAATGATGTTCTCATTTCTTTGTATTTATTACTATCTTTGAAGTAGTTTTTAACATCCTGCTGACGTGTATTCATAGAGGAAGAATAGTGAAGTTAACAGCCCTGGAAAAAAAGTGAGATATATTCATGTGCTGTTGATATTTAGTCTGTTAAGCACAGCAGGGCCCCTCACACAAACCTCCCACCTGGATTTTCAAATGTATATGTAGACAAACAACAAAGCACCATTGTGTCTTTCTTTGTACATGTAAACTGTTCTTTTTGTTGTGGAAAGTGTGCAGTTTATTTTTCTTACAGCTCTCCCATTCCATTTCTCTCTCTCTCATTGACTAATTTATGCTGGGTTTTGTTTATTTTTATTTTGTTTAGCATTGTAGAAGGCAAAAGGGGGGGAGAGTTTCTGGGCCAGATTCTCCAGCTAGAGTATGTCTCTGCATAGCTCCCCGATGCGGATTGAGCTAGAAACGATGTTCAGCTGCTGAGGATCTGGCCCTTTGTCTTTAAAGCCAGCTGGAAAGTCACCACCTGGTTTTAGAGGAGGAAGGGCACCCAACAGCCACGCTGCTTCTTAGCGTCCTTGTTTTTCTCTGATCATTATTGATCACTGTTGTGTTCTGCTTGTTTTTTCTTAATTTGCTTTTTTATTATTTTCCTTTTTATATTTTATCCAGATCCCCCCACAACTATCCCTCCTCCCACAACAACCACCACCACTACCACCACCATCCCTACCACCATCACAGGTATGGTACCTTCATAACCATTGGAAATGTCCTGAATGTTTATTGTCTTTTATGTATTTAAGCAGAGCTTGAAGCCTGGGGAAAAACAACAAACAAATCATTTGATTTTTTTTCTCAAATACACCCACTGTGCGAGTCCTAATCTGGCAGTTCAATGAGTTGGATAGTCCTTACTGCAGGTGATTCTGAAACATGGAAATTGCCATGTCAGAAAAAGCTATTAATTCAGTTACTGGTGGCAAAAACTGGGTACTTTCAAATGAAGGATATAAATAGCCTTAGAACTCAGTTAACACGGGGAGTTGCTTCACCCTGAACCCCATCAGTACCAATTTCTGAGCAATTTGTACTTGGAAGCATAAAGTTTGGTCTTTAGTGGTTTAATTCACCTAATGTAGAGATGCTTTTTCTCATGCATAGGTGTTTTGTATTTCTGTAATAAGCTGTCTACCTCAGTCTCACAGACAAATGAATTCCACCAGTTATTTTTTTTTATTGAGTCAAAAAGTATCTGTAGGGACCTTTTTGAAGAGCTGGCTTTTAGAATTTAGCTTTATGCCTATCTGGTAAGAAAAGACGAACAGAAGCAACCAGGTGATCATGAGACACCTCTGTTTTACACACATGCATCATATTTCCTCACTAGACCCAACTTTCTCCTCTCATAAGAAAGCCCTTTCTAATTTCTCTGTATTCATTTGCATTGTCATTTTTCTGATGTTTTCTTTTTCAACTGCTGCTTTTGCCTTTTTTTTTCTTTTCTATTTTTTTTTTCTTGAGGTAGAAGTGACAAACTGCAGGTGAGAATGGACCATTGAATAGCTAATGGTATAATGTTTATTGTTGCTCTAAACCATCCACTTTGTAAATACCGTCACATTTTATTTGCTTTTATGATTTTGCTCAGCTGATTCTAACTGTCCTGTTCAGGGCATTTTGTGGCTTTTTCCTTCTGAGGTTTTTTGCAACCAAATCAGACTCCACTAGCATGGACAAGCAATTGAAGTCTTCCTTCCAAAGTGCCTTAATATGCACTTTCTGTGCGCTGTCTTCCATATACCATTGTGTTGTCTGGACTTTGCCATTTTCTGTCTTCCTCTTTCCAGGTGGCTATTAATAATATTGAACTCCAGGCACCCAGGTTCGGATGCTTGAGGCACTCTGCAGTGAACACTTCCCCATTTTGCGATTTAGTCACTTTATTTCAGTTCCGCTTTTAATCTCTTAACCGATTTTCATTTCAGAATAGTTCTCAAACGTTATTATTTCAGTGTCTCTTTAAGAGCCTTTTGCAGAGAAACTTGGTCCAGTGTCTGTCAGTGTAAAGAAACATGCATACAGTTCTCTTTTGTTTTACAGTAATTTGTTAATGCTTTCAGTGAATTATAGAAGGCTAAAAGGAAGAACTTGTCTTGATGCTTGATTGACCCCATCATGTTTATGTCAGTGCCTGCTAACATTAACAATTGTCCTTTTCCCTGGAACTGAGTTATTATCAGCCTGTCATTTCAGGGATCACCTGAGGACTTGCTGTAAAAGTGTGTGCCAACCTCACCTGCTATTTCAAACTCTGAAGTAGTAGTTGTTAATAATAAACAGCAGTATTATTGCTTGCTCTTCTGCTGCAATCAT